>NC_091470.1:137055331-138255331 GCF_036971445.1 Narcine bancroftii | reverse complement strand
AATACAGAAAGAACAGTGAAACGATGGCAACCCCACAATATTTACTCGGTCGCTCTGATGTCACAATGAGACTCCATCCCCCACATTCTGGGAATGTATGTAGTCAAGGGGTAGTTTATATTTGAGGGTCTCCCGCCAACCATTGTTGTAGGGGCAGCCAAGTGGACTCCTCTTGACATTGCCCGTCCCTCCCAGGTAGTCTGCACCCACCTGGATCGGGTGCCGGGGGCTATGAGGAGATCGGGGAAGTGATTCATGCCCTCCTCTATGAGGGCGTGTGATAAGACCCGCCGTGTCCCCCGACAACAGCCCACTCATAAAAGCCTCAGCGTTCCCCCTCTGCCCCGCAGCTATCAAATCCTTCACGGTTGCAAAAGCAACCCTGTGGTCCATAGATGAGACGATCCCATTTTAAGTGGAGACCGATGCCTCAGATGTAGTGCGAGTTGTTGTAACACTGACCCAGAAGTGGCGACCGTTAGTCTTTTTTTAGTGGACCCTAAAGTAGTCAGAGTTGAGAACATCGGCAGTGGAGAAGCAGGCTCAAGCCATTGTGGAAGAACTAAGGCACTGGAGACATTATCTGGCTTGTGAATGTTTCACCCTCCTCACGGACCAATGATCGTTGGCTATTATTTTCGACAACCAGAACAGGTGGAAAATAAAAAAAACACAATAAAATCTTGCGCTGGAGGATAGAATTTTCTACGTATAATTATGACATTCTTTACCGTCCAGGGAGGCTCAATGAGCCCCAGACACGCTGTCCAGGGACATCTGTGCGGCCCTGAACCACATGTCCCAACTGCAGAGATTGCACAATGAGCTGGGCCACCCGGGAGTCGCGAGATTGTTCCACATCATAAGGACCCAAAATCTCCCGTTCTCGGTAGAGGATGCAAGGACAGTAAACAAGGGCTGTCCCATCTGTGCAGACAGGAAACCACAATTTTACCTGCTGGATAAAGCTACACTTATGAAAGCTACTAGACCTTACGAGCACCTCAGCCTCACCTTTAAAGATCTGGTCCCTTCCTACGACAGGAATATCTATTTCCTTAAAGCCAGAGACGAATACTCCCGCTTCCCTTTGTCCAGACGTATCGGCAGCCACGGTAATAAAATGCCTGCAATCCATTTTCAGCATGTGTGAGTACCACAGCTATAAACACATAGACAGGGGTGCTGCCTTGATGAGTGCCAAGTCCAGCAGTATCTACCGGTTAGAGATATTGCCACCAGCCCCACCACAAGCTACAATCCCATGGGTAATGGGCAAGTAGAAAGGGAAAATGCCACTCTCTGGAAAAACGTTCTGTTGACCTTCAAGGCAAAAGACCTGCCAGTGTCAAGATGGGAAGATGTATTAATGGAGGCTTTACATTCTTTCCTCTCGTTGTGATGTACCGCCACTAACACAACACCACATGACCATATGTTTTCTTTTACGGGGAAAGCCATGACAGGCACAGTACTGCCTGCATGGTTGATGATACTGCGACGAGCGCTCGTCTGCAAGCATTGCAGGATCCACAAAATAGACTGACGCATGCGAAGCCCCCACTAGCATTAGTCGCATTCAGGGATGGACAGGAAGACTCGGTGGCCACCAGGGAACTCGCACCTGCCAGCATCATGGACGACGCGAGAGAGTCACAGTCCTCTATGGAACAGCACAAAGGAAGACAAACACTAGGACAGCCGAACATCACATCACCCCAAAGGGCACCGCCGAACAATACACTCCCAATAATCAGTGCTCGTAAGGAAAGCCTTGCACCCACTTAGAATACTCCCACCCTGAAACCGACGGGAAGCCCTACACCCCCTCAGCATACTCCCAACTATTTAGCGACGGGAAGTCCTAAACCCCCTCAGCATCCTCCAAACCTGCAACTGACGGGAAGACCTACAACCCCACAGCATACACCCACCCAATGTCAATATCCTCCACTTCCCCTACCCCAGTACCCCGAAGGTGCGAGAGAAAAAGGAAAGCCCTTCAGATACTGGACATATGAACACAGGTGTGGGGAGGTCAAAATCCTTGAAGTGGAGTTTTATGTGCTGATATGCTATTACACCACTTGGTCTCCAGGGGCCCCCACCGCATCCCCCCAGTGGCCACTCTAAGCTTTGGAGGTGCGTTATTTGCCGTTGCACTCAGCAGTTGAACAGTTTCAAGGCTTCATCCGGGAATTGGTTTCAGCCACCCTGTCTTACTGGGTCATTGTGAGGAGCCACCAGACGTTGTCCCTGAACTAACGGGGAAACATTGGAAATAAGCAAGAAAATCTGCAGAGGCTGGGGTCATGTGCAACACATAAACAAGCTGGAGAAACTCAGCAGTACATGCAACATCCATAAAAAGGGAAGGGGATTCCTACTTTCCTCCCACTCTGTGCTCCCTGCTGCTCTCAAGCTCTATGACTATCTGTCATCATGCACACCTCTCTCTGCCCCTTCCTCCCTCCTCCGCCACCACTTATATTCTGATTGCCACTACACTGAAAAAGAACATCTTCAAATTATGTAAAGGTGCTTGAGAAATTACCCAGATATAATGTGAAATTAAATCAAAACAATTGTGCTTTTTTTCTACACGTTAAAGCAGTTAAACTTGTGTTATGAGGAAAGGCACATGGAATTTTAATCCATGAAAGAAAGTGTAAAAGACTTTAAGAGAAGGCCTGAAAACTGTTCTCATTCTTGGGAGGTACATTGTCTGCCGTTCTTAGTAACATTGGACTCCTATCATCACTTATCGAAGAAGGATGGACGTGATCAAGTATTTACAATAATGGTAAGCTGGAGTTAGGTCTTCAATTTCTAGAACATTCCAACACCATCCGTGTTAGGGAGCACTACTTCAGGCTCTGAGCTTGGTGCAATGGACAGCTTTGTTCAAAGTGACCAGCAGGAAAGTAAGTTGCTTTTGCAGCCCACACTTTGACCAAAAGGGATTGAGGTGACACCCAAATAGAAAGGGAAACACTCACTATTACATTCTCATCAAGACAATCTAGCAGCAGTGCAACGCATCAGAAAACATCGCTGGCCATTTTGACTCCCAAATCAGCTGAACCTCCAATGTTCATGATGGAATTCATCCATCCTAGTGAGAGTACGAAATGGAATCATGGATCACAATGCAAAATGTAGTGGAAGGTCCATCATTGGGACCACACCGTCAAATGTGGGACGTGAAAGTACCCTTTGTATCCTGCTTGTAAGAGGTAATTTTGGGTTTTGTCCATATTTCAGAAATTGTGGTGCCAACGTGGAAAGTTAGAGATGTGAATTTATGCCTTGGAGCATATTCTCAGTGTTTGGCTAGAGTTGGGGAAATGGGCAAATAGATAAGCAAGACCAAACTGGATCATCATTTCAATCAAAGGTGCGAAAATGGGGCTTGCATGAGGTAATTCCTATTGCTTTAAAGCAAAACGTTTGGACCAAATTCCGCATCGAACACATGCTGGCCAAGTTGGAATTTGATTCTGGGGGTGTTATAAAGCCATTGTGCCATAGGTCAATAAATGGTGGCACTGCCAAATGGGCTGGAATAGCACCACTGCCGCTCGTGCAGACCCAGAAGAGCGGAGAGGAGAGCCACAGCACCTGGCAAAAGGATTCAACCACACGATCCTAATGCCAGTGGCTCCATACAGGCTTTTAACCACATGCTAAATGAGACAAAGTTATTAGTAAGTAAAACCCTACACCTGTTGAGATCTGGACCCAGGATGGCGGCACCTGTACGTAGCAGTGGCCACTAGCGTTGCAGACCCAAAAGAGCAGCGTATCTGTGCAGGGAACCAGAAATGGAGATAACATCTCTGTTGAGAAGGTGAAGCATGGGAGATGACTCCACAGCTCAGTGACCATGACAGTGGATCAGAAATGGGCTGAGCGGCTGAAGGAGCCACACAGGATGCATATGCGTTACATTCAGGGGACCCGCTTGAGCCGCGGGCTGCTGGAGACTGGCTCATGGGAATCCCTGTTGGAAATGGGATTCAAGAGGGTGCTGAGGGCAAGGAAGGGCTTCTGAAGGGTCTCGGATGCTAAAGGCTTCCTGACCATGTCGAAGATTTGGATTTGGAGCTTGTATTACTCAACACCAACTGATGTGGACCCTGAAATCATCAACAACACCCTGCCGCAAGTACCAGTCCTAGCGGAGCAAGGTGCTGATTTTACCATCACCAAGTCCTTTGACTATGTTAGCCACTCAGGCCTATTCCATGTCTTAAAATGTCTTGGCTGCCCTGACACACTACTGTCCCTCATTGTCCAGTTTCATAGCAACATGCAGGCCACTGTCCAATTAGATGGCTCGACAGAGTCACAAACATCCAATCCTGCAGAAGACTGGAAGTACAGACCTCTACTCAATCATCTGCGTGCACCATCTGTGGTGGGCTGGCCACATTTTCCATATGGAGGACGGCTGATTGCCCAAAGATTTCCTCTATGGTGGGCTACCTGATGCTCCCCACGCTGTTGGCTGCCCACGTCTTCGCTACAAAGACATAATCAAGCGCAGTCTCCAGTCATTCCATGTCAACAATACTGACTGGGAGGACCTCGCAAAAAATCGCACTGCACGGCATTCCGAGATTTGCAATGGCACATCACACTGTGCCAACAACTACAAAAAGTTCTGTGAGGTCAGAAGAGCTACAAGGCACCATGTTCATCTTTGCTCATGAAGGGATGGGCCATGATATTGCCAATGAATTGAACAGGAGTCTGTGCAGCTACAGAGGCTGAGGAGCACAAGAGGCGACTCCACAGACCGTGGCTCTCAACATGTGCTCTTTTGATTCTTTTTCCACTCCAGTAGATCAGTGGTTAGAGCACTGGCCTTGTAAACCAGGGGTCATGAGTTCATTCCTTGGTGCGGCCTCATTTCTGCGAGGGGCGCTGGACAAAGAGGCAACTCTCTGTCTTCCTTACGGTAAACAAAGTTAAAGAATTCCATGTCCATTACATTCTAAATGCAGTGTTACATGCCAATAATGCAACCTTTACCTTACTGTGGGGAGCTGGGCTCATAGCGACTGACTCTTCCTTTGCCTTACGGCAGACAAAAGTTACATTTATCATGTTTGTAATATTTTTATAGCATTATTACATGAAAATAAAAGGAGTCTTGAACCTCGAACCTCGACCCATTGACCAGTGAACCTCAGTCAGAATTGAGGAGGTGTTTTGAAAGGCTGGTGCTGAAACCTATCAACTCCTGTCTGAGTGGCGAAATAGATCCGTTCCCATTTACAATCATAGCAGTAGGCCTCTGGTGGATGCCATCTCACTTGCTCTGCACAAATCCCTGGAACACCTGGATAGCAAAGATACATACTTCAGGATGCTTTTTATCGATGACAGTTCGACATTAAGCACCATCATCCCCTCAAAATTGATCAGCAAACTCCAAGACCTTGGGACTCAAGACACCACTGTGTAATTGGATGCTGAATTTCCTCTCCACCTGTCCACAATCAGTGAGGATCGGTAAGAACATCTCCTCTACAATCTCCACCAGTACCAGAGGGTTGTGTTCTTAGCCCCTGCTCTGCTCGTTATAAATTTATGACTGCGTAGCCATGGTAATGGATTGTATATAATGGGGCGATGAGACAGCATACAGGAGGGAGATTGAAAACTTGGTTGAATGGTGCACTAACAACCAGCTCCCACTGAATGCCACGAAAACCAAGGAGATGATTGTGATCGTTAGGAATCAAAAACCAGAGGTGTATGGTTCAGTGATCATCAGGGGATTAGTGGTGGAGAGGGTGAGTAAATTTGATATCTTGAGAATCATTATCATAGACGATCTTTCTTTGACCCAACACACAAATGGCATTGTGAAGAAAGCACGTAAGCACCTGTAGTTCCTCAGGGATTGGCTGAGGTTTGCTATGACATGGGAAACCCTGGCAAATTTCAACAGAGATGTGGTAGAAAGTGTGCTGATTGGCTGCATCCCCGTCTAGTATGGGCACATCAATACCCTTGAGTGTAAAGCCCTCTGAAAGGAAGTGGACAAAGCCCAGGACATCACAGGCAAAACTCTCCTCACCAACGAGAACATCTGGAACGCTGACATCGGAGGGCAGCAGCAATCGTCAAGAACCCACAACACCCAGCACATGCTCTGTTCCCGCTGCTACCATCAGGAAAGAGGTATCGGTGGCACAAGAGATGCACCATTAGGTTCACGAACAGCTGCTATCATCAGACTCCTCAACAATATACTCAATCAGGGTCTGATGGTAAGGAGGCTAACTTTTACATTTTATTGATGTTTTTCTCTCTGTATTGGACGGTCAATTTGTTTACATTTCCTTATTTGTTTACATCTCAACGTTGTGTCTGTTTTATATGGCATTGAAGGGGTAATTCTGCATCGCCCAAACCAAAAAGAATCTCAGGGATCTATGTGATGTCATGTATGAATTCTGACAATAAATCTGAAATCCGAAATCTGAAATCTCAAATGTTTTACAAGTCTGGACATGGTAAAAAGAAACGTTTTCAATGCACTGTTGCAAAGAGTGGAATCTTCTGGGGTTTGGAGCCTTCATAATGTGACAACAGCAAGGCCATTTCCTAACCACTGTTGGTAGTCAGTCGAAGTATTGTGAATTAAACTTCTGGGATCCTAGCTCCATGAAACAAGCCTTAGATAAGTTGGGTCACTCGTATGGTGCCATGCTCTCCCGGAGTAATTATTTTTCCCTCCCAGAGCAGTTTAATGATTTTGGGAGAAATAATGGTGTCAAATACACATTCCATCTCCTGGAATCCAATGAAGTGGCTCAACCAACTGTCAGAGTTGTCAAACGGACCAGAAGCAGGAATTCCGACAAGAATTGTCTCCCATATGAATGAGACATGGGCAAATTTCCCATTAAAATGTGAAGAGTATTCCATAAGGTAAGCACTGCAGCGTAAACAGCAGCAGAACGGGTGTAAAATTGATTGCAAATTGGGTTGAGCTCATTCCCACCAAGTGTAACTGAGAGAGTGGAATGGAGAAAGGGAGAAGAACCAGCCGTGAGCTGACATCCTAAAACACTGCGCTCCTTCTGTTGAAGGAACTTCCAGGTATTCTGACCCAGCAACTTCAAGGACCAGTGACATATTTCCAGGTCCCAATGCCCATGAGATAGAGCATAACTTTCAGGCAGTGCTCTCTCATAAATACGTTGTCCTCCCACCTCTGGACCAACCATCTCAACCCTTTTTTGGCTATGGCCCCCTTATAACTCTGCTCAATTTTCATAGGCCCCTTTCCCAGTGAAGCAGTCATTTTTTTTCTCTCCTCATCCTTCTCCTCTCTTGGCCTCCGTCGGTCGTGATCGACCATGTTTATTGAAACTCTCGTAGTCACGGGTTTGTTCAGCAGCGTTGACTGTGGCTATGGAGACTGATCCTGGAATGATAGACACTAACACAGGTGCTGCAAATATAGTGCATCGTTGAATGTTGTCTGGTGTCCGCTGTGCTCTTTGCTTAACTCTCCGCTCCACAAATTGACTCCAGACCCCTCTTTCGCCTTCTCTAGGTGTTGATGAAGAGTACCTCCCCATTTGTTGTGGTCATCTGCTATATCCTCCTGGCATCTGTTTTGAAAGTCCCGCTTGCTGAGGTCCTTGAAGTGAAGCCGGGGTCTTTCCTGTGGCTAGTTCCTCATAGACGATGTCCTTTGGCAGTCAACCATTCTTCACGTGATTTCTCTCCAATCAACTACATAAAAAAACATAGCAAATCTTATGATTTCTGTCTGTGTCCCACCCGTAAAGGTGTTATGGTACCGTACATCCGCATGACACATGTCGAGAATAGTTGCTCTATCCGGTAGGGTTTGTAGTTTCAGGAGGTATTATAGGAGTAGACAAAGCAATAACTTCGTCAGCTTCTCCACACACAGTATTTACTGGTGCAGGTGAGTTTCTGGTCATTTATGATCCCCAGAATTTGGATTGTGTCGTATTCTTTGATGACCATTCCATTAAATGATATGGGAGGTGGCTCTCAATTATGAAATAACATTTCTTTTAAATAATGCAGTTTGCTGAAAAACAAAATTAACCGTGCTTTCTTTAACAGGTTAGTGAAAACAATGTCCATACATGAACATACTGTTCGCTTTGAAACAGGAGAATCATGATTCCCCAAAATGTGAAGGGCATTGTGGAGGAAGTAACATGAAAACATGGGGCCGCACGGTTAGTATAGTGGTTTGTGGAACACTGTTACAGCGATCGGGACTGGGGTTTGTATCACGCGCTGTCTGTAAGGAGTTTGTATGTTCTCCCTGGGTCCTCCTGGGCTTCCACTGGGTCCTCCGGTTTCCTCCCACTGTTCAAAATGTACAGGGGTTGTAGGCCAACTGGGCGTAATTGGGCATCATGGACTAAAATGGCCTGTTACCGTGCTGTATGTCTAAATTTAAACTGAAAACCTGCTAAATAAAGCAACATTACTTTCATCCAGTTCACTTGTGACAACAGGAACTCACCAAAAGCACATATTGGTCATATGCTTAATGTGCCATTCTTAGCTCCAAAAACATTTCCTGACCCATAGGCTTTGTGAGGAGGTAAAAAGGAAATTTTCGTCCACACTGTAAAATTTTTCACAATCTTTGAAAATATCTAGGAGCTTCTCGAGCTCAGATTTCTTTGCAGCAAAGTTAAGTGGTGTGGTCATTGTTGGGACGTGGTAAATGCAGCAACTGATTTAAACAAACCAAGCTCCCATCAACAGCCAAAAAAATTAGCGGGGGTGCTTAGTGCCTGCAATATTTAAGGACTAAATATAAGCATTTCCTCCCCAAAATACTGCCATAAAATGTCTCAATCCAGGAGAATTTGGCTTTGTTTTATTTCCACAAGATTGCACATATCAAATCACAGCACTGACTCCCAGGGCATCACTTGGATTTCATAGCTCAGGAATTTGGAGATGTATCATTACCTATTGACTAAAACACAACAGGACTTTGAACAGTTGGGCAACTCTTCCAAATAATTATCAATTTGCGTGCTGGATTAAAAACAGGTTTGATTGATTAGCCTGCAAATGGAATGTCTGCTTTTTTTAAAAATTCCAATGTAAAAATATTGACAATAAAAGAATAATTATCATGCAGCGTACATGTAATTTTTTCCATAACAATACAAGCTTTCAATTCATTATTCCATCGCATTATATTAATCACTATGTTATCTTTCCATGTACTTGCTACACATTTTCGAGATAGAGACAATGCTAAATATACAAATGCAATTTGAAATTTATCCAGCACTAATCCCTTTAAAGGAATCATATAACCCATTAAAATAAATGGATGGATCTTATGGTAACTTAAATTTATATCATGTTTCCAAAATTAACTTAATTTCTTCCCAGAATCATTGTACATGCACAAAAAACCAAACACCATGTAAAAGAATTCCAGTACATACACCACATCTAAAACCAGAATTCAAAATACTAAAACCGTATTTTGTCAATTTCTCTGGGGTTAAATACAACTGATGTAGAAAGTTATAATTAACCATTCCATACCGCACATTCGTCAATTTAGTTTCACTATCACGACCCATATCTGCCTAGTAGTCTTCAGGAAAAATAAAAGCTCAATATTTTTCCCATTTAAGCTTAGACTTCCCCCTTTCCGGTTTATCCATATTGTCTTGTAATACTTGGTGCATAACAAAGATATAACCCCCTTTTGGTTTGGAAGAAATCAAAGACTCGAATTCCATCAATACAGGTAAAATCATCTCCCTACCATACATACTTTTCACCAAAACTCGAAGTTGATAATAAACAAATAAAGAATTTTCAGCAATATCAAAATGCTCCTTCAATTGATTAAAAGAAAGAAACTGTCCTTCTACAAAACAATCCCATAACGTTTTTATACCCTTAGAATCCCAGCTCTTTAAATAACTATTAAGCATTTAAAAAGAAATAAGCTGATTGTTATTCAATGGAATTAAAATTGACAATTTACTTTTTTTAAAACTTTATTTATTCATTCAAAAAACAGATAATATGACATATACAATAATTAACCATAAACATGAATGTTAATTTTTATATATTTAAAAAATAGAGAAAAGAAAAGTAAAGAACCGCCCCTGCCCTTTCAGCCAAATCTCCTAAGGAGCTCCATAAAGAAAGAAAAAAGAAAAAATAATAAAGAAAAATTAAATATACATATTAAGATCTAAGCAATGGAAATTGAAATGTAAATATTCTGAGTATAATGACCACTTATTAATAAGAAATTATAATTATCATGTGAAACATGCATAATTATTTCCATTATTAAACAATAGTTCATCTCATTATGCCATCTATTAATATCAATCATATTTATATCTTTCCAAGTATGAGCAATACATTTTTTCGCTACGGATAAAGCTAAATATACAAAAGCAAGCTGAAACTTATCTAATCCCAAGCGTTTCAAAGGTTACAAACTACCCAATAAAAATACTGTTGGATCTAAAACTATTTTAATCTTATACAGATATTCTAAAAACGATTGAATTTTCTTCCAAAAAGATTGCATATGTATACATGACCAAACGGCATGAAAAAAAGTTCCAACCTTATCACCACATCCAAAACACAAGTCTGATTCAAGGAAAGCATACTTTTTTTTAATTTTTCAGGTGTTAAATATAATTGACGTAAAAAATTATAGTTCATCATTGCATGGGCATTTATCAATCTAGTTACACTATCACAACAAATATCTAACAAATCATCTTCAGAAAAAATAAAACCAGTATCCGCTTCCCATTTACTTTTAGGTCTATCCCAACCCTTTTTATCCATACCATCCTGTAATATTTGATACATAGATGAAATATAACCCTTATCTGGTACCTTCATAAGAAAAGTGTCAAATTTAGTCATTTCAGCTAAAATCATATCTCTACCAAACATACATCTTACAAAAGATCGAATTTGATAATATAAAAACAAAGAATTCTCATCAATACCAAAACCTTCCCTCATCTAATTAAAAGATAAAAAATTGCCCTCTTTAAAACAATCTCCCAAATTTTTCACACTTTAAATCTCCAATGCAATAAACTTCAATTAAGTATTGAAAAAGGAATAAGTTGATTATTATAAAATGGAGTAAAAGCTGATAATTTACCCCTAGATCCTGTCATTTTATATTTCTTTATCCATAACTTCATTAAATGTTTTAATATAGGAACATTATATTGTCGCAACAAATTTATATTCCATCTGATAAAAAATTGAAGTATTTAAAATTCAGAAATATTTGCCATCTCAATTTTGGCCCAACTAGGAGGCCATACCAAATCCATCAATCAACTAATAAATTTAAGTTGGGCTGCTTCATAATAATTTTGAAACTGTGGTAAATGTAATCCCCCTAACTCATATTTCCAAGTTAATTTATTCAAAGCCACTTTTGAAAATTTACCTCTCCATAAAAACTCCCTAACCATTTTATTCAAATCTCGAAAAAAAAAATCATGTAAATATGAAATAGATTGAAACACATATTGTACATGCATAAAGTTATACATCTTAATTGTATTCATCCTACCCATTAAATTAATAGGTAAATCTTTTGACAATTTACTTTTGATCCTACCTTTAGCTTTAATAGATGTTTTAATATCGGCATATTATATTCCCTCAACAAGTTTACATTCCATAGAAATATAAATTGATACACCTCGACTCCAGAAAATCAAGCCATCCCAACTTTAGCCCAACTCGGGGGTTAGTCCAAATCCATCTGTCTGCTAATAAATTTCAACTGAGCTGCTTCATAATAATTTTGAAAATGGGGTAATTGAAGCCCACCTAACGCATACTTCCAAGAACGTTTACATAATGCTACCCACGATAATTTACCTCTCCATAAAAATTCTCTCGTGCCTTTGTTTAAATCCTTAAAAAAACCCTTTGAAAGGGAACACGGTTTTGATTGAAAAAAAATATTAAATACGAGGAAATATATTCATCTTAATACAATTAACTCAACCAATTAAAGTTAATGGAAGATCTTTCCACTTAATTAAATCTGCATAAATATTTTTAATAAAGGAACATAATTTAACTTAGATACAGATTGATAATCAGTTTTTACAATTAATCCTCAATATTTAATTTTATCAGACCATTTCTGTTTTATAATGTTTTTATACTCTGAATAGTCTCCTTCTCTGACTGGCAAAATATCATTCTTTTCCCAGTTAACTTTATATCCAGATAATGTTCCATCTTGTAATAAACATTCCCGCAAATGTGGCAATGATTGTTCTGAGTTTGTTAAATATTTCAAAACATCATCTGCAAATAAATTAATCTTATACTCTTCATCCATAACTCTCTTATCTGTTCATTCTGTCTTATTATTTGAGCTAAAGGTTAAATAGCCAATGCAAACAGAGCTGGTGACAATGGACAGCTTTGTTGAATTGAACGCGTCAATTTAAATGATGATGAGACTTGACCATTTGACACCACCCTAGCAGTCTGGTTCGGTATATAAAGCTTTAACCCAACCAATAAAAAAGGGCCAAATTTAAACTTCTCCAATACTTTAAATAAAAAAATCCCAGGTTTTCTCCGTGTCTAGTGCAACCACCATTGTATTGTTGGGCTGCTGTCGATATGCATTGACCAGACTAATCAATCAAAGAATATTATCTGAAGCATTTCTATTTTTAATAAAACCTGTTTGACCAACATGTACCAATTTAGGTAAATACTTGGCAAATCGATTTGTTAACACTTTTGCTATAATTTTATCATCGACATTCAATAAAGAAATATGTCTATATATATTTTTATCACTGACATTTGGGGATATAAAGTGATGCCGGACATACCGCAGGGCGCTGAAGATTGCTATTGCACGATATCAGTCATGGTGTCTATGCACATAATCTGGAAATGTAGGGAGATATCGTTCTCATGAACTTCATTACTCATTCAAATGGGAAAAACAGGAGAGAAAAAAACATTTATTCGAGATCAGGCATAGAGAGCAGCGTGACACATTGGAAAGAATGAAGTATTTACAGGTAGTCATAGACAGCAAGGATGGGCATGCTATCACTACATTTGCAGAACAGTAGCCGATGCAGTATTGAATGGTCGGAACATGTGAAATACTGTTTCTGAAAATGAGTGGGCATTAATTAACCTGCTCTTGCAGAGGGGAGCAAATTAATGCACGGTAATGTAGTTTGATTATCTTCTGATCATTGATATTTCTATCTCTTACATGATGGTATAAAATCTCACTTTTGCTACTACAGGAATACAATAATGAACAATAAATCTGAGCACTTCATGGACATGGAGAAGGATAACTTGCTGGTGTGACAGAAGCATCAAATCAATCGGAAGAATGTAAAGCATGAATAATAATCTCAGAAAAACTTTCCTATCCTAGAAATTAAGTTAACTTCATATTACGGGACAAACGAGAAAATAGTTTGAAACATTCACCTGCCCGATGAGCTGGACCAATATATTTGGAAAAGCCAATGAGCGACAGAGAGCAGAACACTCTTCAGCTGTTCCTGAATTTGGTTTGTCTCACTCCGGAAATAAACATCTAATCCAATCCAAGTCGGATGGTAGTGCAGGGGCTTGCATCATTCGGACACAAGTGTAGGGTTGTTGGTGGTGGAACGGAACACGGCCAAAAGGCTGCAGCGTGAGATTCAAATAAAGTCAGTTGTGATACCAGAGCTGACGGACACTTGTATCAATCTCTTCACGATGCTCGATCAAAACACAAGATAGAGAAAGCGGGTGCGTTGCAAGAAGAAAGACATGTATTCCACCTTTCCCCAGCTGAATCATTAAATACCCGGTTTTTAAAAAGCATAAAAGTGGTAAAAATAAGATTTACAGTTGTTTAAATAACAGTGATTTATGATGGCATCCAATGTGATAAAATTTAAACCTCAGCTTCAGAAACAAATACCATATGAAAGTGCGGAAGAATTGATGCCTATCTGCATAGCTGAATCCATGAAGTCATCGTTGGGAATCTCCCAGCATCAGAGGACTCGAGCCCGGTCGAGTCTGACTCCGGCGCCGATCCTGCCTCCTCAAGATGGTGCCGACACATTGGTGAGCTCAGCCATTGCTGACCTGTGTTCTGGTGAAGTTGTGCACATGGGTGGCCTGGCTGATAAGGGCACCTGTGACCTCGCTGGGTGGCCCAGTGGCGTGCAGTGTCAAAGGACGCTCCTGTACATTTGACAGCTTTACCTGGCCTGCGTGGGGCATCGTGGGTCCGAGAACTGCTGGATAAAGCGTGGGCTGTGGCGGAGCCCAAACGCCGGTGTCCCAAAGAGGTCGGTGTGCCGGCAATGGGTGTCCAGACCCGCAGACATTCAGCCAAAGGACCTACAATGACTGAGGAAGAAGAGCAACTTACCTTATTGGAATTCGTCCATGAAGAGGAGCTTGCAGTTAAAGGAGGTGGATCTCAAAATGTGGAAGTGGTATCTGGACTGGATTCAGTGTTCACTGTTTTGGAAGGGATTGCTTGTCAAATACAGCAAATGTCTGTCAAAACAAATACCAACTCAAATGAATCAAGGATTTATGGAGATGAAAATAAAAATGAATACCCTGTGTGATGAAATGTCAACTGTGAAACAGGAAATGACTGTAGTTAAAAGTGATATTAATAGATGTATAAAATCAGTTGATACTGTGCAAGATAATTTTAAGAAAATTGAAGCAGCCTTCTCTGAGTGTCAAACTCAGGTAGAACATAATAGAGAAAAAATGGAAAAAGTGGAAGATTCTTTTGTAGACTGGGGGATTTTAAAAAGTGATTTAATCAAGATTGATTCGTTGGAAAATGAAAGTCGAAGGAATAATGTAAAAATAGTTGGTCTCGCAGATGACATTGAAGGTACTGACACTATAAAAAAAATTAAGCACTGGAACCCAGAGGTGCTGGATAAAGAACTTTTCCCTGAAGGTTTGGAACTGGATAGGGCTCACAGAGCTCTGAGAAGAAAACCACTTCCAGGACAAACACCGAGAGCAGCCTTGGTTCATTGTTTAAAATATCAAGATAGAGAAATGATTTTACGTACGGCAGTGCAGAATGCACGGCAGAATTGATCTCCATTAATGGTTCAAAATAAGTTTGTTTTTAATGCCGATTTAAGCCAAGAGGTTATTAGAAGACGATGAGAATTTAATACAGCCAAAGATTTTTTTGTGGCTAAAAGGCTACAAGTTTGATTTTCATTATCTTGCAATTTTGAAGGTTTTTAATAGAAATTTTCAAGCTCAATTTTTTGAGAATGATCATGATGGTTTGGTTTTTGCTAATTCATTGCCGGAATTGCGAAGAAATGGGTGTTCTCCTACGTTGTCTCCTAAGAGGTGGGTAAATGGAAATGGAAAGAATGAAGAGTTGACACAAAGTCTTCTTGATGTTGAAGATCTGGAGCAGTCGTTGAGCTTGGAATCATTGGGCTTAATATATGGACTATATTCTATTGTGTTTAATTAAATAATCAAACTTAACTCCTGAGAAATTGAGGAAGTAAAGGTTTAGTTCTTGAGAATTGTGTGTTTGATGTGGTAAGTAAGTTGGTTCTTTTTTACATTCAGTATGGAAGTGTGAGACAGTGAAACCCTTTTGGAGATGAATTAAGGAATTTTCCAAACTGTTATTTATATATAATCTTTCAGTTGTTCCTTTCAGATTTCTATTGGGTTATCTTAAACATCTGAGTTTTGAATAAAATTAGATAAGTTTCAAATCGCATTTGTATTAGCGTTAACTGTTTTGAGAACATGCTTAGCTGTAATCTGGAAGAATGAGAACGAGTTGAATATTCAACGTTGGCATATGGAAATGAGATCATGTATCCCATTGGAAAATAAAACGTTAAAATTAATGTATTAATTATACTTTTTTTTGTTAAGATGTGGAACATGTATATTAAATATATGGGCTTAAAACTATAGTAAATCCTTTTACCTGAATTGAGGCGGGACACATCATGGTGACAATTTTATCATTATATGTGTAAAGTCCTGTTTCTTTCTTTTCTGTTGGATGTTATGTGTGGGGGTGGGATGTAGGTGTGGAGAGGGTATGGTTTTAGGGGAGAAAATTAATATATTTGTGTTCTTCATTTGGCTGTGTTACAAGCCAAATAGACTACAAAATATTCACCAGAAAAATGGTTACTTAAACAAAGGTTTCCTTTAATTACCTTTAAACATGAAAACAGAGTCAAACTTTAACTTAACTCTATTTTTAACTTACTTAACTTAACCCATATAATTTATTTGGCTTGACTTCGCGGGCGATGATTTATGGAGGGGTAATGTCCACATCAGCTACAGGCTTGTTTGTGGCTGACAAGTCCGATGCGGGACAGGCAGACACGGTTGCAGCAGTTAGAATGGAAAATTGGTTGGTTGGGGTTGGGTGTTGGGTTTTTCCTCCTTTGTCTTTTGACAGTGAGGTGGGCTCTGCGGTCTTCTTCAAAGGAGGTTGCTGCCCGCCGAACTGTGAGGCGCAAAGATGCTCGGTTTGAGGCCATATCAGTCCACTGGCGGTGGTCAATGTAGCAGACACCAAGAGCTTTCTTTCGTAACCCATATTAAGCCCCTTCTAATTCACAGTGCACGCGTATGTAATGTGTATGTATAATTTAAGAAAAGGTCATTGGTTCACAGTCTAATCTCACTTCTCATTCTTTCAAGTTCACTGGTTGGACCCAATTCTTATATTATGCACAGAATTTGGCGTCTGTAAAGTTCGCCAGGTTTTGGTGCTGGAAAGGTAAATGTGTACTGCTCAGGAACTATCCTGTAGGGTTTGCAGGGAGAGATATGTTGTTCGAGGATTTCCACAATTATGGTACTTCCCTCAGTCATCTCAGTGTCTTGCCGATTACACTTGCCCCATTGGGGTTCTCCAGATAATAACCTCTCTCTCTTTTAGGTTACCACAGAGTTCCTTTCTGTTTACCGTATTTGAAGTGAAACATTTAGACAGCCAGTCCTATATCCATCTTCCATTATGGAGCTTTTATTTCAGTTCCAACAAACCTTCTGCTTGTCAATCAGTCAAAGACAGCTTTCCACCTGATGTCTGTCTGTCTGTCTGTCTGTCTGTCTGTCTGTCTGTCTGTCTCTCTCTCTCTGTCTCTCTCTCTCTCTCTCTTTCTCCCTCTGACTCACACAGTCATAAACTGCCAGATTTCTGGACTGACCGCTTGTGCTTGCAAAACTACATGACCTTCTCAAGCAAACTATAGAAGTTGGTCTTTTCGTTCATCCGTTGTTTTCAGGTAAACAATAATGCATCAGTGGCCTTTCTGTGAAGCTTCTTCAAAACTCTACAGAGTTGTCAGGATAATTTTTTTGCTTTACAATACAATTAACAACTTTTGGTGAAGTGTCCAAAGGCATTCTTGACAGGTTTTGTAAAGCCACTCTGGATATGAATTCTCCAGAATTTCAAATAAGATCTGTTTTAAAGGTTGTATGTATGCAACCTATTCTAACCTTTCACAATTTATCTCCCAAATATATTCCAAAATAGTCTGTCACTCCTTCTCCATTGAAAGAAATTTAACCCTTGAGTTGAAATTCATTATAACTAAACTGTCTTTAAAATCACTAAATAATCACTAAGGTTCAATAAATAATTAACATGCTACATAAAATAACCATTATTTTGAAAATGTATTTAATAATTTGAAAATACACATATATGAAAGTCTAAAAAATATATAAACAGAACCACCCTACCCCTCCTCCCACCCCCACCTACAAAATACCTCATGGGGAGCAAAAAATACATTTATCAGTTATTTTTCACAGTTTCTTGATTCCCCAAAGAAAATCAGAATAATTACAATCTAATCTTTTGTCTAGGCTATTTCAACAATTAATTTATGAGTTCAAAATAAAAGAGATCACTTCATTTGCGTATCAGCCTGAACCCCAGGAGGTTTGGGTAGATTTCATTCTACTCTTAAAAGTATGATGAGAATTTATTTTTTAGAGAATGGTAAAGATTGGGATGAATGTATTCATTTATTTTTATTTGCAGCATGCTGAGAAATGGTTTTATTAGACCTTAAAATTCAGAGTGGAGTTCTCCTTGTATTCTGGTACCGAAACCAGACGGAACTGTTAGGTTTTGTCCAGATTACAGGAATGGTAATTCAGTAACTAAATGAGATACTTATCCTAATCCAAGAATAGATGATTGCATTGATAAAATTGCAAAATCTAAATTTCTTACTAAGTTGGATTGGTTGAAGGGTGACTGGTGTGTGCCTTTAATTGAGAGAGGAAGGAATATTTCAGCTTTTGTTACTGCATCCGGTTTATATGAGTATAATGTTTTGCCTTTTGACAAGATAAATGTCCCTGCAACATTTGAAAGGATGATTAATTCGGTAATCCAGGGGTTAACACATGCAGATGTATATTTTCATTACTTGTTCACTAAGTATGACACATGGGAAGAACATTTGAATGAATTGGACAAATTGTTTGAAAGATTAACTAAAGCCAACTTAACTGCTAACTTAGCGAAGAGTGAATTTGCAAATGCCACCGTGACAGACTTGGGTCATGGAGTTGGTCATGGCAAGGCTGCACCTATTCAAGCAAAAGTGAATGCAATTTCTGAGCTTCCTATTCCCAATGGCAAGACGGGAGTGAGAAGGTTTTTAGGTATGGCAGGATATTATATGAAGTTTTGCAGAAATCTTGCTGAGTTTGCCCTTCCTTTAAAAAACATTTTGAAGAAAGAGGAGAAAGTTGTGTGGAGTAAAGAATGTCAGACAGCTTTACAAAATTTAAAGGATAGGTTATGCCATTATCCTGTGTTAAAATCTCCCGATCTTGATAAACATTTTTCTGCAGCAGTGGACGCGAGTGAGGGAGCAGCAGGGTCAGTTTTATTGCAGAAA
Organism: Narcine bancroftii; assembly: GCF_036971445.1. Lineage (NCBI taxonomy): Eukaryota > Metazoa > Chordata > Chondrichthyes > Torpediniformes > Narcinidae > Narcine > Narcine bancroftii. The sequence goes on along the minus strand of NC_091470.1, from coordinate 138,236,312 downwards.
ATATAATGAAATTGACCATCCAGCTACCTACCTTTCAAAGAAATTCAATGTTCATCAAAAACCATTCCACTATTGAGAAAGAACTATTGTCTATTGTGTTATCTCTGGAGAATTTTGATGCGTATCTCAGTACATCTCAAGAACCAATTGTGGTATTTACTGATTACAATCCGTTAGTGTTTTTGAATCCAATGAAGACCAAGAACAGAAGATTGTTAAACTGGAGTTTGATATTACAAGAATATAATCTGCAAATTATTCATATCAGAAGTTCAAATAATATTATAGCGGATTGTCTGTTAAGATGTTTAAATTGATCATGTATAAAATGCTCTCAACATTGTTACTTTATAATAACATGCATATTTTGTAAATTGTTATATTTTTTGTGGTTTTAAAGACAGTTTAGTCATTACTGAAATGTAGTTATTACTGAATTTTAACTACGTTTCCTAGTGTATTTAATGTTTTGGACTCTGATGTGGTAGGTAGCAACTGATTCTCAAACTATTGGTGTGACACCTGAGGCTCAGATATCTGTACCTATTTTCCCATCGCAGTATCGACAACGAAGTGTGTCTTCTGTGTCGAGAATACATGATTATTGCAATTGCGCTCCAGTGGCAGCTTTCCATGTGCAGGATCAAGATGCCGGTGTGAATTTGGTCTGTCATATTTTGGGCTGCGTCCATTGCCTTGTCCAAGGACGTGTTCTCTGAATTAATGGAGCCTCCGCACGGGCCTTGACGCAGCTTATCCGTCCACGTTCCGTGACACGTCTGCAACCGTTTGGAAAGTTTTCCAAACCCCGGAACTCGCCTCATGAAGGATAGGCTCCGACGAGCTTTCATCATGATTATATTTGAGTTTTGGGTCCAGGATGAATCCTCCGAGATATAAACTCACAGTAATTTAAATTTTCTCAGCATTACCGCCTCTGACTCGACAATGATCACAAGATCGTATACCTGTTGGTGCCTCTTCATACATTGCACTGCATCTCCTGGTTTTGGTGCCTCGATCGAAAGAGTTTCCTGAACTGAAATACACCACTAGTTTCCTCTCTGCTTCGTTCTCTGACTGCTTTCTGATTGCCGACAGATGTTCACCTCGTTAAATTTGGTCGTATTTTATTCCCACTATCTGATTGTTCTGGGTAACAAGATTTAGTTGTTTGTGCATTTGTCTGTATGAGCTTAAATCAATGATAAATCAAAGAAACATAAACTTATTTGGGACTAAGTAAGATTTGTTCCGACTGGACTTCAGATGAGGTCATTCTATGATGTGTAGTTAACAAAAATTAAAACAAATGGATCCAAAATTTGAAAAGGAGGAAAAAAATCTAATTTACATAGTCTGATGCGAGAATTCGTTAAAAATGAATTGGCTTTACGTGGATTGTGAGATAAATCATTATCCAACATATTTATGATATCAATGCATTCTCTGCATTCAACAACTTCACACCTCACATATCCTTACCAGCAAAGAGAATAATTCCTTCATATTCTTTTGCCACATAATGTTCTGTTATTGAACAGTGAAAATTAGATAGGCATATTTGCGTAGACTGCAGTAAATTCAGATTTCATAATCCATAAATGTCTACATTGAATTCATTTCAAAGAACCAAAATTTGACTTTGCTCTCAAGCAGAGACATAATTGCACGAAGGAACGAATCGCAACCTGTAGATGTCAGGCAGTCTTGAAGTACCTTTATTTTAAATTGACGGGCTAAATCTAATTCACCAAGCATTCGTTTTTGCAATGGACCCTCTAATGTACCGAGTTTGTAACTGTCACCAAATTTAAAAAGATGCATTCAGTAAAATAATCGATGTGCTACAGTTTTTTGACTGTACAACATTGCCCGATTCAAAAACAACAACGATTCAATACCGTGCATTATTTTGTTAATTTTATATATTATTTTCTGCAGGAAATGTTGCGATGGAGATTAAGAGACAGTCGGCCACGTTATGAATCAGCGAACTGAGCGTCAGGATTCGGAGGAATGAGGGCATCCTCGTTATAAATGAAAAGTAACAATTCGAGTAAGCTGAACTCGCAGAAACCTCTCCACCTCTATCTGCCTGCCAGCTCCCCTGCCCGCTCATAATTTTATACATCTCTATATGAATAAAGGCCCAATATATTCAGTCTTTTGCCATATTCTAGATACTGCAATCCTGGCAACATATCAGCAAATCTCTGCACCGTCTCTACCGCATTGATGTGCTTCCGATAATTTGGAGTCAAGAAGTGCACTCAATATTCCAAATGTGGCCTCACCAATGACTTGAATAGACTCAATATTCTCGTCCAACTCTTATATTTTATGCCATGATTTATAAACCCCAGTATACCAAAAGCCTTCTTTCCCACCCTATCAACGTGAGAATCGACTTTAAAGAACGCTGAACCGTTATTTCAAGGTTTCTCTGTTCCTCTGCATTCTGCAATGCCCTCCTCTTCACTGTATATTTCCTATTTTGGTTATTCTTTCTAAAATGAAGCACTTCCAACTTATCTACATTAAACACCGTCTGTTACCTTTCAGCCCTCTCTTCTTAGCTGTCTCCATCCTTCTGAAGTTCACAAAAATTCTCCTCATTATCCACAACTCCCCTATTTTGTATCATCCGCATATTTACTCACCCTATTTAACACCCCATCATCCAAACCATTAATGTAAATAATGAACAACAAAGGACCCAACACCGGTCTCTGAGGCACACCTTAAAAGACAATTGTCCACCATGACTCTCTGCTTCCTATATTCTAGCCACCATTGAACCTATCTGATCAACTTAAAATTAATCTCTAGTGACTGAACCTTCTCTAGCCACCATTGAACCTATCTGACCACCTCAAAAGTAATCCCTAGTGACTCAGAAGCCTTCCATATGAAAACTTATCGAAAGCCTTATTGAAATCCAAATAGACCACATCTACTTCTCCACCTTCACCAGACTTTCTAGTCATTTCCTCAAAAAATCAACAGAGTCTGTCAAAAATGACCTTTAACTGATCAATCCCTACTCCTCTAAATATATACATAATATCCCTAAGTATAATTTCCATTCATTTACCCACCACTGATATCAAACCGACTGGCTGTCAACTTTTATTCGTCAATGCTTTCAGAATCTGTGACATTATTGTGTAAATAAAGTGCAAAGAATACTCTGAAATGATAATGGCATCTGGAGGTGCACATCCGGAGAGAGCAAAACAAGATTTTTGTTGTTGGCTCCATCCGTCAATGTTATTGCTTTGTGGTCCCTTTCCAAGGTACTTCACTTGAAATGATCAGTTCAGCATTTCTATTATCAAGACAGATACTTGAATATCCTCCAACAAATTCTCAGTAATTGGAGCAGGATATGAGAGCATTCATGGAGTGTCTTGAGAATGGTGTGAAATATTTGATGACATTAGATGTGTAACTTTTTAAGTAAATGCCCATGGCATTGAAACGTTCAAATAAATATTGTAAAACGTTTTGTCATATATCATTCAAAAAGTGCCACGATACTTGGATACCTGTCACATATTTGCTCGATGATGGCAGTAAAATTATTTGAATTAATATGCAGCATTTAACATCATTGATAAAAATCACTACTGAGAAAGAATAACAAATTACAAACTGCTGGATGTAATCTCTGTAACGAACACCATGAGGAAAAGAACACATTTTTATTTATGATTCGTACCAAAACCATCCCAACTGACTGCAAATACAGAGGTGAAATAGCTACTCCAAAGTGGAAAAAATCGAAGAATTTGGACAAGATGTTTTTGGGGGTTGAGTAACATTTAGAGAGGGATGAAACTTAACGGACAAATGGGAGGGTGACAGACTGAGTGAAGAGTCCAGTATTTGATGGGTAGGTTCCCCATGAAGAGGTAACTAACGAAAATATATATAGAGGCTGTCGGGTCACGTGATATGAAACTGGGGGCGAAAGGAAATAGGTGACAATTTAAAAAGAAGCATGTTTCTATAACAAGAAATGAAGGTGATAATTGTGATATAATAAATTCTATCACTGAGCGATGGACTGAAGAGGCTACATGGATCAAAAATAGCATCATGATGGTGAATGTGGGGGGAAGGAAGTCAGGAATCGTGGATAATGACCGGTTTCAGGACCAGTAATCAGAACAATGTGAACATGGTTTTAGTTTCATGTAGCAATTATTTTTGTTGTCCTTTAACTCATGTATTGACAAGTGATTATTTTCTTTATTGATTCGTCATGTGCAATTTTAATGCATTCAAATTTCTTGAAGTCATCTGCCCTCGCAACCACTGAGTGTTTCCAAGATCCGCTTCAAGCCGTGGGGTTACTTCGATATTTGATAACCTTTGCTGCAGCTAATGTAATGAGAGTGTTAATAGTAATAAGAACATGGCCTCAGGAACAGGAATATTTCTTCAGAAGAAGAACCAAACAGGAGTTTAGAAACAGCCCATTTCCCTGATTTAACGGCTCGGCGATCGACACTTTTGAAGAAAGGTGGAGTGGAAATCAATAGAATCATAATGTTTTCAACAATTATTTATATACAATTCATCTGTAAGTCTTTGGGAAATTATTTACCCTTATTCGGTTTCAGACATCAACCCTCCACCACCTCTTTCTATATGCATATTCATTTCCTGAATATTGGCGCTTCTCCAGTTAAGAATCTCAACCCAAGAATTTTTCTCCATAATCAATTTAAACAAATGGAATTATAGTCACAGAACCCATAATATTCCTTAGGTGACAGTAGTATTCTTAGGGGGACGTTCACTGGTCAACAAAGTTTATACCTGGATTTCTTCCACTATCCCGATTATATTGTACGAACTACTCGACACAAGTCCTTTTTACAGGTGAAGATCTGGAAAGTTTAAATCTCATGCTGACACTAACTTTATTAAAAAAAACTTTATTTCAATGACGTTTGAACAGTATACTATCAAATAACCGAAAGAAAAAAAATTTTATACAAATATATAAAAACAAAATATACCCACCCACCCTCCTCTTCTTCAGACAGCTCCCTTAAGGGGAGCCAATTAATGAAGCAAAACAGAATATATAAATTATTTCAAAGTATTTCCAAATTCATATATTCCAAATAAGAAGACCACGTTTTAACAAAAAAGGAATAATTATCAAGCAAGATACATGTAATTTTTTCCATAATACAAGCTCTAAATTCATTATGCCAACGTGCTATATTAATCTCTACATTATCTTTCCAAGTACTAGATACACATTTTCGTGCTCCAGCCAACATTAAACGTAAAATTGCAATCTGAAACTTATCCAACCTTAATCGCTTCAAAGAGACCATATAGCCCAACAGAAAGATTGATGGGTCTAATGGTAATTTAATTTTGAGTAATGTTTCCTGAACCAACCTAATGCCTTCCCAAAATGGTTGTACTTTAACACAAGACCAAACGGCATTTTAAAAAGTTCCAATACATAATCCAGAAGAATCTGAATTACTAAACCCATGTTTTTTTCAGTTTCTCTGGAGTCAAATATAACTGATGTAAAAACAATATACTTAAACATTGCATATCTTATATTCATCAGTTTAGTTACGCTTTCATAACACAGAACATCTCAATTCGCTTGAGGGATAAAATGAGTTAAATCACTTTCCCATTTAACCCTTGATTTCTCCCATTCCGGTTTATCCATACCGTCTTGTAACAATTAATATATATCTGAAATATAACCTTTCTTTGGTATAGGGAAAATCAAAGATTCATATTTCATCAACATAGGTAAATTCATCTCTCTACCATAATTATCTTTTATCAGTGATCTGAGTTGATAATACACATATAAATAATTTACAGATATATCAAATTTCTCACTCAATTGGTTAAAATAAAGAAACTGATCTTCTTTGAAACAGTCCTTCACTATCATTATACCTTTAGAATTCCATCTTTTTAAATGATTATTGAACATTGAAAAAGGAATAAACTGATTATGATGTAATGGGTTTTGAATTGATAATTTACCCTTTGATCTTAAAACCATATTTCTTTTAATCCATATCTTCAGCAAATGTCTTAATACCAGCATATTACATTCCCACAATAAGTTCTTATTCCACATAAATATAAAATGTGTACCCAACTTCAGAAATACAAGCCATTTCCACCTTCGCCAAACTCAGGGGTTGGTCCCTATCCATCAATCTACTAACAATTCTCAAATGAGCTGCTTCATAATAATTTTGTTTTTGAGGTCACTGAAGTCCACCTAATGTACGTTTGTGTAAAGCTACTCGTGCTAATTTTCCCTTTCATAAAAACTCCCGCGCTGCTCTATTCAAATCCTGAAAAAAAACCTTGAAAGTAAACATGGTATCGACCAAAACAAATATTGGATTTGAGAAAGAATATTGATTTTCATAAAATTTATTCAACCAATTAACATTAACAGAATATCTTTCCATTTAATCAAATCAATTGTAATCATTTTAATAAAGGAACTTAATTTAATTGATATAAAAATTGATCATCTGCATTTTCTCCTAAATATTTAATTCTATCTGACAATTTTAATTTTATAATATTTTTATATTCTGAATAATCTCCTTGCCCAACTGGCAATATTTCATTCTTATCCCAATTTACTTTTTATCCAGATAACTCCCCAAATTTCAACAAACAATCTTGTAAATATTTCAAAGATTGCTCCAGTTGTGTCATATACACCAACACATTGTCTGCAAATAAATTAATCTTATATTCATCATCCCTTTAATCTTATCATCCTGTCGTATTGTCTGAGCTAACAGTTCGACAGCTAATGCAAACAAGGCTGGTGATGATGGCTACAGTGCCGGGTCAGTTGTGTCAATTTAAATGGTAAAGAAGTTTGACCATTTGTCGCCACCCTGGAAATTATTTCTATTTGTATATAGAGCCTTTACCCAATCAATAAAGTAAGGGCAAAAGTTAAACTTCTCTAACACCTTAAATAGAAAATTCCATTCAACCCTATCAAAAGCTTTTTCCACTTCCAGTGCAACCCAACCATTGCGTGGTTGGGTTGCTGTCGAGATCCATTGACCAATGTTGTCAATCTAACGATGTTATTAGACACATTTCTATTCTTAATAAAGCCTGTTTGATCTATATCTATCAACTGGGGTAAATATTTTTCAAATCTATTCACTAACACTTTCGCTATAATTTTATAATCTATATTTAATAAAGAAATATGTCTATATGAATATACTTTCAACAGGTCCCTATCTTTCTTTGGAATCACAGTAATTATAGCACCCGAAAAAGATTCCAATAACAACTGATCCTCAGTTATTTGATGCAATACCTCTCCAAATACAAAGGATAAATCTTCATAAAATACGTTATAAAATTCAACTGAACATCCATCATACCCTGGTGACTTTCCATTCGGCATCTTCTGTATAAGTTCATTAATCTCAAAATCTGTAAATATGGCTTCCAATTCCTTAAACTCTTCCTGCCCAAAAACAGGTAATTTTAATTTGGATAAATAAGATTCAATAAGACCAACATCCTGCTTTCCCTCAGCATTAATTTCCTCCATCAGCCAGCTCCCCACCATGACTACCAGCCCCCCCACATCTCCATCGGGCACACAAAACTCAAAACGGTCAACCAGTTTACCTATCTCGGCTGCACCATTTCATCGGATGCAAGGATCGACAATGAGATAGACAACAGACTCGCCAAGCCAAATAGCGCCTTTGGAAGACTACACAGAGTCTGGAAAAACAACCAACTGAAAAACCTCACAAAGATAAGCGTATACAGAGCCGTTGTCATACCCACACTCCAGTTCGGCTCCGAATCATGGGTCCTCTACCGGCACCACCTACGGCTCCTAGAACGCTTCCACCAGCGTTGTCTCCGCTCCATCCTCAACATCCATTGGAGCGCTCACACCCCTAACGTCGAGGTACTCGAGATGGCAGAGGTCGACAGCATCGAGTCCACGCTGCTGAAGATCCAGCTGCGCTGGATGGGTCACGTCTCCAGAATGGAGGACCATCGCCTTCCCAAGATCGTATTATATGGCGAGCTCCCCACTGGCCACCGTGACAGAGGTGCACCAAAGAAAAGGTACAAGGACTGCCTAAAGAAATCTCTTGGTGCCTGCCACATTGACCACCGCCAGTGGGCTGATAACGCCTCAAACCGTGCATCTTGGCGCCTCACAGTTTGGCGGGCAGCAGCCTCCTTTGAAGAAGACCGCAGAGCCCACCTCACTGACAAAAGGCAAAGGAGGAAAAACCCAACACCCAACCCCAACCAACCAATTTTCCCTTGCAACCGCTGCAATCGTGTCTGCCTGTCCCGCATCGGACTGGTCAGCCACAAACGAGCCTGCAGCTGACGTGGACTTTTTTACCCCCTCCATAAATCTTCGTCCGCGAAGCCAAGCCAAAGAAAGAATAGGTAACTATTGAATTCTTTTTAACAGCATTAATAATTTGTGACGTCTGTTCCATTTTTTATTGCCATTCTAATACCTTATGAGCTCTCTCATCCAGTTCATAATAATGTTGCTTAGATCAGTGTATTACACGCAGATACTGGTAAGATTGTAATTTATTATAACGTACTTTTAACTTCTTTGAAGCAGATTTTTTAAATTTTCTTTAACATCTTTATGAAATTAATTTTCCAACTCAGTAATTTGCTTCACCAAAGTTCATCTTTCTCCCACATATTTTTTTAAAACTTTCGTAGTATAACTAAAAATTTGCCCATGCAATATGCTTTCAAAGCATCCCACAATACAAAATTACTATGCACTGAATTAATATTCTCAGTCGAGAATGAAGCAATCTGTTCCTTAACAAAAAGTAATAAACTCTGGTTTCTTCAGTAGCATTGTATTAAACCTCCATCTATAAGACAATTGCACCACTTCTGGACTTGCACAAGAGGAGAACAACATAGTATGATCTGATATAACTCAGCATTTATGTTCAGACTGTAATATTCTACCTTGTAAATATGCTGATACCAAAAGTATCTATTCCAGAAAATAAATCATGTCTAGATGAATGAAAATAAAAATCTTTCTCTGTAGGATTTACTCTCCTCCAAACATCAATTAAATTCAAATCATTATCAGAGCTCCTATTTGTATTGAAATCTTTGATTTCCTTAGACTTTTTGGAGATCTATCCAATGAAGGATCTAAAACACATTTAAAATCTCCACCAATCAAAATATTTTCATTATCTTGATTTAACAATAAATAAACCTCCAACATGAATCATTCATCATCTACATTAGGTGCGTAAATATTTAACAAAGTCAATGATTCAGCAAAGATTTTACAGTTCACCATCAAAACGCTCCCAGCATTTCCTTCAAATAATTCCAATTCAAATGGTAATTTCTTATGAATTAAAATAGCTACCCCCTTGCCTTAGAATTAAAAGAAGAAGAGAACACATGACCAACCCACTCTCTCTTTCATTTCAAATGTTCTTTTTCAGTCAAATGTGTCTCTTGCAAAAAAACAATATCAACTTTCATTTTCTTTATGTAAGCCAATACTCGTTTATGCTTAATGTTAAAAGTTGCAAAACTCAAATTAGACATTTCGTTAGTAATAAACTACACTGATATAAAATTGCTCTCCTTTCTAATTCCCTTAATATTCTAAATCCACCCCTGTATAAAAATTCCACAAAGTAAAAAAAAAATAGAAATAATATGCTACCAGAAACAAATGACTAAAAAGTAGTGGCTCCCGAAAAGTCTGGGTGCGGTTAAGAACTCCTAGTGGCAGATGGGTATAAGGTCTCAGTGTCATCTATCCCCACAGTCAGACTTTCACAAAATACATAATTAAATCTATTCAACCCAATGATACCAGTCCCAATGATTGTTCCAGGTCTTCAATGTCAAGAAGACTTTGGGTCAATTCAACTTTCTTTCCATTCTTTCCATGTTTTCCATTCTTCCCATTTTCATTCCCATTTACCCTCCTTTTAGGTGACAATTATGATGATCATCCATTTCCTCACAGATCTGGCAATGAATTAGCAAAACTTAATACATCATGGTGATTTTTCAAAGAATTGAGATTTAAATTTCCTATAAAAAATTTCAACACAGCCGGATAACGAAAAGTAAATTTATAGCCCTTTCGCCACAATACTTCTTTAGCTGAATTAAATTCTTGGTGCCTTCTAATAATTTATTGATTCAGATCAGCAAAAAATAACACTTTGTTATTTTGAAACATCATTCGAGTTTGATTTTGCTGTGCCTTCTGCACCACAACTCATAATATCATTTCTATATCCTGATATTTCAAACAACGAATCAAAACTGCTCACGGTGGTTGACCTGGAAATGTTTTTTTCCTCAGCGCTCTATGTGCCTGGTCTAGCTCCAAACCATCCAGAAATAATTCATGGCCCAGTAGCTTAGGAATCCATTTATTAAGGAACTTTAATGGATCTGAACATTCCATATCTTCCAGGAGACCTACAATTTTTACATTATTTCTTCGACCTTGATTCTCTAATGAATCAATCTTCTTCAGTAATTCCTTCTTCTGAATCCTCCAATCCACAAAAGAATCCTCCAGTTTTTCCATTTTTTTCTATTATGATCCACTTGATTCTTACATTCAAAAAGCTTCTTTAATTTTTAAAAAATTGTCCTGTACACTTTCCACTGTTTTTACACATTTACTAACATCACTTTTAACTACAGTCATATCTTTCTTCATAGAAGTCTTCTCTTCACACATATTATTAATTTTAGTTTTCACTTCCATAAATCCTTGGTTTATCTAAGAAGGCATCTGCATTGACATGTTTTGAGAAATCCCTTCCAATATTGTAAAAGCAGAATCTCGTTCAGGTTCTATCACCTCCTCTTGAGGCCTATCTTCTCTATTCCCAGTCCCCATATATTCTTCCTGTGTTGATTCCAGTAATGCTGTACTGTCTTTCTCTTCTGATTGTAGAGCTCGTCGAAAGAATCAAAGACTTGTTGATCCAAACCAAGGCTTTTATTAGCAAAAGACAGGAGCTCTTCACAGGTGGCCGACCAGTCTGGAATGATCCGACCTGGCTAAGGACACAACCCTTTAAGGCCCAGACAATAGGCATGGCTTAGCTCTCAGCCAATCGCTGTAAGCACAGTCTAGATACAGTAACTATATACACTATGTACAATGGTGATAGATCTGTACTATCACATTCACCCCTTCTTGGAGCACTTACCCTGGAAAAAAAACAAAAAACGTGGGAGAGAATGAAAGGAAGGGGTAGGTCAAGGACTGTAGTGGTCAGGGGGTCTGACCATCCGGCATGACCGCCGTGGTGCCGGGATTGGGGTCGCTGGAGTGGTGTCGCCAGTGGGCTCGTTGGGTACGACCGCTCCGTCGCTCAATTCCCCAGTCGTGTTGTCGGCAGGGTGGCCCGGGTCGTTGGGGTGCTGTTCGTCCTTCTGTTGCGGCACGGGGCCTGGGGTATAAAGAGTTGGGGTACATAGGAGGGAGCGGATGGAGTGTAAGACACTAGTGAGAACCTCCTGCCAGTGAGAGGTGGGGAGACCTTTAGACCGGAGAGCCAGTGTAACCGCTCTCCATATGGTGGCATTCTCCCTCTCGACCTGGCCGTTACCGCGTGGGTTATAGCTGGTGGTCCTGCTTGAAGCGATACCATACTCCAGAAGGTTCTGTTGCAGCTCTGCGCTCATGAATGAGGACTCCCTATCACTGTGGATGGAATTAGGGTACCCTAAGATGGCGAAAATACTGTGAAGGGCCTGTATCACTGAGGTGGCAGTGGTGTCTGGGCAGGGCACAGCGAACAGGAAGCGGGAGTACTCGTCAATGGCCATAAGGATGTAGGTATTTCGGTTGGTCGATGGTAGGGGCCCCTTAAAGTCCACGCTAAGACGCTCGAAGGGGTGGGTGGCTTTGATAACATGGGAGTTATCCGGACGGAAGAAGTGGGGCTTGCATTCAGCGCACACCGAACAGGCTGGGTCATGGAGCGGATCTCCTCGACTGTGTAGGGTAGGTTGCGCGCCATCACAAAGTGGGCAAACCTAGTGACCCCTGGATGACAGAGCGCCTCATGGAGTTTCTGTAGTCTGTCCATCTGTATGCTGGCGCATGTCCCCCTGGATGTCAGGTGGGTCGTTGAGCTTACCAGGCCGGTACAGGATGTCATAGTTAAAGGTGGAGAGTTCGATTCTCCATCTGGCGATTTTGTCGTTTTTTATCTTAGCATGCTGGGTGTTGCTGAACATGAAGGAGACCGTGCGTTGATCAGTCAACAGTGTAAAGCGCCTCCCAGCGAGGTAATATCTCCAACGACGCACCGCTTCAACTATGTCCTGGGCGTCCTTCTCGATCAAGGAATGTCTACTCTCTGGACCCTGGAGGGTTCTGGAGAAGAAGGCTACAGGCCGACCGGACTGGTTCAAGGTGGCTGCCAGGGCGAAGTCGGATGCATCGCTCTCGACTTGAAACGGGACAGATTCATTGATCGCGTGCAGCGTCGCAGTGGCGATGTCGGATTTGATTTGATCGAAAGCTGCTCTGACTTCTGTCGAGAGGAGAAAGGAGGTGGTCTTGATAACCGGACACACCTTGTCGGTGTAGTGTGGAACCCATTGGGCGTAATACGAGAAAAGGCACAGGCAGCATTTGAGCACTTTCTGGGTATGGGGGGGGGCGTGGGGTCCCCCAAAGTGTAGGGACACCGTTCGGAACTGACACTGAAAGTCTAATCCCAGCAACACTGGGGCGCCCAATTGGGGAAGGATGGATAATTTGAAGTGGGTGATCATTAAGCCCTGTACTTCCAGCGTGGCGATGCAATACCCCATTATCCCAGTCGAGTGCGACCTCGTCGCTAATGAGATCCTCTGGGTAGTGGGGATAATGTCAAGTCCCCAATGGAGGGCCAGATCTGGCTGGATAAAACTGTCAGTTGACCCAGAGTCAAATAAGCAATTGGTGTAGTGTCCATGCACTTTAATCAGTTCCATTGCTCTGGTGAGGGAATGAGAGCATTGCTGGTTTTGTGTTATTGAAGTAATTGACAGAGGAGTTTCGCGTGATGACGTCACGCAACGGGATGACGTCACGCAACGGGATGATGTAATAGACGTAGTCAACGCTGGAGGAGCAGGTTGGAGGACCTCCTGGAAGTGCTGTTGTGGCGGCGTCGGCGGATGAAAGGTAAGTAGTTTGTAGTTGCTCACGGTTGGTGGTGGGTAGGTCGTCGGTCGCGAAGGTCGGGCCCCAGCGGTCATCAGCGATGGATGCAAGGGTGAGTACCTGGTTGGCCCCGGTGCTGTCTGTGATGTCGGCGGCAGCAGCGGTTGCCACAGTCGGGACTGAGGCCGGGTCGAGTGTTCCGCACGGGGGCGAGAGGCGAGCCAACACCATGGTTGCGAGGGTGGGCTGCCCCTTCCGGGTTCGGCATCTCCGTGACATCAGGCGTAGCCATGCAGGGGAGCCCTCGCTCTCATTGCATGAGAGCTCTGGGGAAGAAGAGTTTGAATGGGATAGTGGCGATTGGGCTTCACACGAGGCACTGTGTTTGCTGGTGGCCATTTTAGACCTACAGACTGCAGCCAAGTGGCCCTTTTTAAGGCACTTCTGGCACCTGGCTTTTCTTGCTGGGCACTGGGACCTATTGTGCTTGTCCCTCCCGCTGAAATAACATTTTGGGTTCGCACGGGGCAGGGTAGCAGCAGCCGACAGGCCGTCAGTATCTCGGGGGGTGGTAGGGTGGAAGGGCACTCTACTCACATCAGAACGAGGTGGACCATCCCTAGAGAACTCTTTTGACTTTAAGGCTGCATCCTCCATTGTGATTGCAATCCGGGCCACGTCCTCTAGTTTTTCTACCCCTTGCTCGAGCAAGCACAGCCTCACTTCATTCGATCGGAGCCCGGCCACATAGGCATCCTGGACGAAATCGTTTGTGATCTTGGCAGCAGTTTTGTCCACACAGTTACAGTCCTTGCCCAACGCCTTTAATACTTGTAAATATGCCCTGCTGGACTCGCCGGGCTGTGCTTCCTCGACGCAAGCACGAGCCGAGCATGAACTCTGTTCACTGGCTGATCATACAGTTCTTTCAGTACCTTTATGGCTACGGTGTAAGTGGTCTCATCCTGGATGTTCTCGTAGACTCTCAAGGACACCATAGACAGCAATGCTGTTAGATGCTGGTTATCCTCTTCCACCTCAATGAATCTCAGGATGTTTTCAAAGTTCAGCAGCCAGAACTTAAAGGCTTTAAAGGCTGTAGCTGACTGTGGGTCGATATCAAGTTTTTCTGGCCGAGTTAAATGCTCCATCCCTTTCAAAAAATATTCTTTTTCTAATAAAATTGTAGAGCTCGTCGAAAGAATCAAAGACTTGTTGATCCAAACCAAGGCTTTTATTAGCAAAAGACAGGAGCTCTTCACAGGTGGCCAACCAGCCCAGAATGATCCGACCTGGTGAGGGACACAACCCTTTAAGGCCCAGACAATAGGCGTGGCTTAGCTCTCAGCCAATCACTGTAAGCACAATCTAGATACAGTAACTATATACACTATGTACATTGGTGATAGATCTGTACTATCACACTGAAACAGTGCTTCCTTGTCTCATGCGGCTGTGGATCTGGATACCTGTCCACAGCGTGCCGACCTCATTAGCCCGCCATCTTTTGGGCTCCCCCACAGCTCACACCTTTTCTAATCGTTCTCGGACCCGCGATGCACCGTGCATGCCCACAAGAGTCACCAACCACGCAGGTGCGTCTGCTGATGCTACACTGCGTGCCCTGGACCACCAGGTATGACTGCAGGCTCACAAGTCTGTCCCTGTTCGGCTGATCCACCTGCACACCTGGGCTCAAAGGAGTGTGAGTCATGGCCGACCGAGCTGGTCACAGAACCTGCGCCATCTTTCGGACACGTGATCGGCGCCAGTGTAATATTCAGCTGATCAGGAGTCCTTCGAGGCCTGGGAACACGAATCAATGACTAAGTGGCTTCAATGTGGTAGGTAGGCCTCAATTCTTCAACACTTTTATAAGGTAATTCCTTTTGTAAATGAGTCTTTGATTTCTTCACATTTGTAGCAATTACAAACTTCCACTATTCCAAAGTCTGTAAATACTATTTTAACCACTTTTACAGGTTTTTAAATCAGGTATATTATCTAACTGGGAAAAGGTTGAACTGCACGTCTTCATTCTACGCCACCTCACCACGCCCACCATGCTGTCACTAACTTGAGTTCAATGTAGTTGAGTGCTGACTTTGTTAGTGCAATTCTCTCTATTCTACAATCTATTTTAATACCCCATATATGAGGTCATACATTGATTTACCTAAACTCCATCCACATGGCATCAATGGACGAACCTTATGGTCTATCGTGTTTGTGCAAAGTTGTGATGTTTTGCCCCAAGGGAAATGTGATTCATTCACTTTTTATCTCCCGCATTTTAACACGCATCAAACAACTGAATCCAGAAAAAAATAAGGTGCCAATAGTTCCCCTCCTGCACCCAAGTTTTACCAATGTTCTAAATGTCATAACTGGACGTTCAATTCTGCACTCTAACTCGTCTTCCATTGTTACAATATATATTTGCATTGTAATCAACATGAGATCCAACTTACTTTCTGTTAACTAAATCATTATCCAACTAAATCACATTTGCTCTCTTTGCTTCTTTGCAGAGTCATGTTCACATCCTGCTATGACAAATTCCGTGGCTCATCCCTCCCACTAATCAACCCTTGGTTCCCCTTGGTTCCATATGACCAAAGGAAGAGATACATTGTGAAAAGAATAGTGCTTTACCGTGTCTCCTTTTCATTTTGCTACATGTGACCAACATCCAAAAGGGTTTAGGCACTTCTGGTATGCAGGATAATTAAACATACCCTGCGTTAATTTATCTGGGCATGGATATCCGGGTTTGGACGATGTGATGAGAACAGAGGCGATTTAACAGAATGTTGCTGCATTGGAGAATATATGTTGCGATAAATGTTAAACAAGTAATAACATTTCCGTTGGAAGTTTGAAAAGTTGTAAGATGATTTGTCCTTGATATATAGGAATGTGAGTAGCATCTCTGAAGTTCACAACCAACTGCGTTGACTCAGAACATCACATTCCAATTGAAGTTGTACTACTCCGTTAGGGAGAACACGCGTGAGAAATGATGTTGAATGTGGAACGTGGAGACAATTTTTATCACCATTATCTATAAATGATGTCCAGGCTATTAATATGAACACTGGAAAATATTGTAAAATGACAATTCTATGTCATAAAGCATCCTTCCAAGTGGAGTAGCCATTGACCTGTAAATCTCCGGTGCCAGACACTCTACCCAGTCTTGCTGACGTTGCCTCCTTGACAGCGGGGTGAATGTGATCGTGTTTTGCTTAGAACTGTCTCTCTCTTCGTAGTAATGGCCAAGATCAACTCGTGGCCAAGCATTTCAATTTACGCCACTTAAGGCCACACGTCTTCCCAACGTCCATTGCGCTGCCCGAACGAGGCTTTGAATACAGAAGGGAAGTGTGCAGAACTGGACAAATTGGCAGAAGTATTGTAGAGAGAGTGGAGAGGCCTAACAGAAACCGAATAAATCTCCCTCAATAAATTGTGGAGTTCGTGCATTTCATTTCTGAGATTCATATTGGACGGTGCTGCAATTTAAACAACAAAAAGGCGACTCTTGTATCAACATTTCATCCAAACAGCGAGGTTCCGAATGTATACAGACTGTAAATGAGATTTTAAATTTTTATTGTTTTCAGTTAAATTACATTTAAGAGCAGGAAATACAGAAATTCTGTCCGAAATTTGTGAACAAGATCAACAGCTCAAACATAATATCAACAGCTAAAATTTCAGGTCGGTTTTTCTGATCTACTTGAAGAAAACTGCCATCCTTAATAGTGCTTTACCGTGACTACTTTTCATTTTGCTGTATGTGACCAACATCCAAAAGGGTTAAGGCACTTCTGTTATGCAGGATAATTAAACATACCCTGGCGTTAATTTATCTGGCATGGATATCCGGGTTTGGACGATATGATGAGTACAGAGTACAGAATGTTGCTGCATTGGAGAATAAATGTTGCGATAAATGTTAAACGAGTAATAATATTTCCGTTGGAGGTTTGGAAAGTTGTAAGATGATTTGTCCTTGGTATATAGGAATGTGAGTAGCATCTCTGAAGTTCACAGCCACCTGCTTTGACTCAGAACGTCACATTCCAATTGAAGTTGTACTACTCCGTTAGGGAGGACACGCGTGACAAATGATATTGAATGTGGAACGTGGAGACAAGTTTTATCAACATTATCTATAAATGACGTCCAGCCTATTAATGTGAACACAGGAAAATATTGTAAAATGACTTGGTGTTAAATGATTAAAGTCTCCCGAGTTCAACGCAAAGTGATTAGATGAGAAACAAAGTGGGGGGTTGG
This sequence comes from Narcine bancroftii, assembly GCF_036971445.1. Lineage (NCBI taxonomy): Eukaryota > Metazoa > Chordata > Chondrichthyes > Torpediniformes > Narcinidae > Narcine > Narcine bancroftii. The sequence continues at coordinate 138,218,773 of NC_091470.1, read as the reverse complement.
GGTCGAAGACATTCACTCCATGAAAGACCAACAAAATATCTTGACAATATGACATTCCTGTTGCACTGCCGTTACTTCTAATGGACTGTGTTTCGAAATAAGTTGTGTCCTGGTCAATGAAATAACATGCATGTCCAGGATAGGTCCCTCAACGTTTGTTCATGAGAGGTTGGAGAGGAAACGGTGATTGTCATCGTGTTCACTCAAGTAGTCGAACACCTGTGTTATCTTGTAAATCTCTACCTACAATCCAAACATTCTCCTGCTCAGTACACACCATCCACCCATTGCCACATGCAGAGTAACGCAGCTGATCGCTGATGAGTAAATCAGGAACATGGAACAAAATTGCTTCTCAGTAAAGAAGAAAACCTTCGAATCTGTGGATAAATCTAATAGTGTTTCCTGACAGTTTTCCTTCCGTGATTCTGAACTGGTATCGTATTCAGGGTGAAAAGCGAAAATGATTAGATACATTCACCTACGCGTATCGCGCTGCCTGAACTTTTCAACAAGTTTTTGAACGGGAGCGATCAGCTGCTCTCTGAATTTTCTCTGGGTCACTCCGTAAATGAAGGTGTTGGTGCAACAGCTAAAAAGCTGAATCACTGACCCCGCCATATTTGCAAAATAAAGGCGGATGGAAGTCTCCAGGTCTGTCCGAAGGCACCGCATGAGAATGAAGACCATGGTGGTGGTCGCCCAGCAGAGAAGAAAACTCGCCGACAGTGTGAAGAGCAGAATGATGGATTGTCTCCGGCTCTCCATCTGCGGGTCGCGTTGTTTCTCGGCATCTCGCTGCCCCCTCAGTTTCCTGCGGACACGGCTCGCTGCCAGTATCTGTCTGACGGTCAGAGCATTGAGGGTTAAAATGAGGAAGAAAGGAAGCAGCGGGTTCAACAGGCGGTCGACCCAGTAAAACTCCTCAAAGGATTTTAAAAATGGAAGAACACGTCTCCGTACACACTTATCATTACCATCTGTTAAATCTAAATACATGAGATAAAAGGGAATGTTCTTTAAACAGAATGCGATAGATATTGTGCCAATTATACTAAACGCATATTTTGGAGTGCAGTATTTTTCTTTGATCTTCCGACAACAAATAGCCACAAAGCGATCGAAAGTGAAAGCGACAGTGAACCACACGGAACAATCAACAGCGACGTGACACAGGAAATAGTGAACAAGGCAGAACGGAACTTTATTCAAGAAGATGGCCATGTTGAACAAAATTGATTCATTTGTTTCCCAAGCGAATCGGTAGCCTGTGACCAAGTGAAAGAGCAGAACCTCGAGAATCACCACCATTAAGTCAGCGACAGCCATGGCCAGCAGGTAGCGAGTGATACATTTGGAGAGACCACAGTTTCCTCGGATGAAAATGACGATGGCCACCAAGTTCACTGAGGAGACAAATTACAGTAAGATTGTGTTAATCATCGAAGCAAACACGGAAACGTGTTATGAATTGATCTTTCTTAGCGGATCCAGCATTCAAACGTATGAAATAAATGATTATTAATACATTGATACATCATTGAAATCTCCCCAACTTGGTGCATCTACGATTCTTTAATGTACTCAATTGCAGGATAAGGAAATCATCGTGGATTCATCCGGAGTGTGCTGGCAAACAGTTCATGGAGAGGAAGTGACGGGAGCACACCGTTCAGTGTGACAGATTAGACGGGTCGGCCTGTTGAACTCTTGACGTCCAAATCAAGATCCCAAACCACTGAGACTTCATTGCAGCCATGGTCTTGAATAAAGATCGTATCGGGACGCCGTGTTAATGAAATTCTGGGAAGTGTAATAAGGATACTGCTGGGTAAATGAATCCTCAATAGAGAGATAGTGAGATTGGCTTCAACAAATCGGGAAAAGAAAGGAAGTCGAAGCTTGCATTCGGTAACTGTCATGTGGCACCGAATTATCTGTTTTCGTTACCAGCAACGAAATAATTCTGCAAAGATGCGGAAAGGTCTTGGAGGGTGATGCGAATATGGACGGGATGCGCTGACTTGACGCATTGCCAAAACACTGGAAGGTTTCGTTTAACTTTAAATAGATATTAGTGTGGATCACATCGTTTCGCACCGCAAACGTGGGAATGCCCTTCGAATTCCTTAAACTGCTCCAATTCGTGAACGTGAGTCGGTGCCGGTAAATCAGGATCCGTATCGACGCCGACTGCAGCTCCAACCTCTGCCTAATGGGCAAGATCATTGTGAGACAATTCCACATGTCGGCGAAACAATTCGACATTCTCGCGAAAAACGAAGAGCGCAGGCGCTGTGATTGTTTTAAAATAATGTAACACTGAAGGAGATCAGACGCTCTCGGACGAAAAGATATTCTGATCTCGGACTTTTCTCAATGACCCTGTTGCGTGAAATAATTACCAGGGATGCCGATCGCTGTGAGAAGTGTATAAGATATGTCCACGTCGTCGACACTTGCCATTTGCTTTTGTACGATTCTTTCTTTGAGTCTCGTACTTGAGGATTCACACGGGATAAAATTCAGAAGATGAAAATATTTCGACTGTTACAAGTAAACTTAATGTCAGAAATAAATTACGAACAAATAACATCAAAGGTTTTGTTGAATTCTCTACAGATCGAAAGTTTAACTGATCGATCGTCTCTCTGATTCTGCCAATTTCGGGTTCTTTGCGTCCTGCTGGTGCAGTTCGTTGTCGAGATCAGATCGCAAGTTGCTTCTTTATATAGAACAAGAGAATGCCTTATTTCACAACACCTTGCATCATTTTTGAACTAAACAAACAACGCAATATTTTCCGCATCACTGAACGGTGAATTCCAAAGGAGAGCCATGGTGCAAAAATATAGAAATAACACTCACCCTATCATTGCAACTCGGTTAATTCCGATGGGTCGACGGACTCAATAATCAGTGGTGGCGACCCTGCACATCGATCCACCTGAAGAGACCTATAACTACGTTAGGATTTCGCGTGGATACCCTGTGACCCTGTTTCTCGTGGTAATATTAAGTTGACTGGCAAGGAAACGCCATTGTTCGATCTTCAATGCAGCGCCACGTTACCGCTTATCGTATTAAACCCAATGTGAACTGATCGCTGCATTTTCATGGCCAGGTGGAACTGGTTCGCATGTATGATTTCTACACACTCTCTAGGTCAGGGTCAGGAGAAAGCAATATAAAGTGTCTCTATTTTTATTAATACGAAAACGATCTTCATTATTCACTAAAGATACGCGGTTTAGGTATGAGTGTAAGATTTGAAACTGGATTGTCAGAGCTGAAAACAGCTCAGTGAATATCCACCGTGATGGGAGAGGTGCAAATGATCTCCTCCCAGCCACACACAGGTAATCCGAATCGGATTCCGAATTTATGGTCATGAACTAGTCATGAAATTTCGTTCTTCTCTATAGCATCAGAGGGAATGAAATGGAAGGCAGTAAAATTCAAACCTTTATTCTTTAATATTATATCGATTTTGCAATGTTAAAACATGATATCATATGTTATAGATAGAGAATTTGGGTTAAAAAGGGTTTAAGTTAAAATGTGATGATTAGTCATAAAAGGGGGCTAACCACTAGAGTTTAGCTGGAAAATGTTACAACAGACTTGCAACAGATTTAACGACAGAGAGACATGCAGGAGTCAAAGATTGATAAAGAGTGAAAAACAGAATTTGGTGTGAGCAGAGGTCATGAATGATCGTGGTGTGCGTGACTAACAGTAATCAGGATGATTCTGCAAAAACTAACCAATTAAAGCAGTGTAGTGGAGATGCCCAAGGACAAGCAAATTGTATAAAAAACAACGCACTGTATGTATCGGGGCTTGACTTGGCGAGAAGCCGGTTGAGTCCAACTCTGCAGACTTGTGAATAAAGCTTGTCGTGTCACCGATCTTAAAGAGACTCATTTGTGAGAATTTGTGTTTCTGACAATTTGGGGACACGTCAGGGATCTACACTCTGGCCGTGGGGGGAGGCGAAAAAGGGGGATGTCGGAGGTGGTGCACCCCGCTGAGATCAGCGGCTCCTAGTCCCTTGCTCGTCACCTCAGGCGGCTTGAGCGAGTGGTATCCGGACAAGGTGACACGACAAGACGAAAAGGAGAGGGGTGGAAGATCCCATGGGACTGGCCGAACAGTTCAACCAGTTCCTGGGACCAAACACATATACCTGGGAAGAGATGCACGCAATAATGGGAACATTATTCTCACCCCAGGAGAGGCAGATGATTCGACAGGCTGCCCTCCATATGTGGGAACGTGAACAACCTGGGGACCCCAGACCCCATGAACAAAAATATCCCCTGAATGAACCCAGGTGGGACAAACGAACACCCGAGGGATTGACAAATATGAGACACTACAGAGAGTGGACGATTAAAGGGATACGGGAGGCTGTGCCAAAGGGTCACAATTTCGCCAAGGCATTTGGGAACCACCAGGGGAAAGATGAGTCCCCTACTGATTTCTTGGAGAGGGTGAGAAAGAATGTCCAACAGTATGTGGGTGTGGACCCTAGTACACCAATGGGTGAACAGCTTATTCGAATCGAATTTGTGTCCAAATCATGGCAGGACATTACGAAGAAACTAGAAAAGGAGGAGGACTGGAATGAAAAACCCTTGAGCGACCTGTTAAAAAAGGCACAAAGGGTATATGTGCGGAGGGAAGAGGAAGGTCAAAAGAGGGCAGCGAAGATTATGGTACAGACTATCCGACAGGTAAATGCCGGGTCCAGAGAGGAAAGGAGACAAAACCCCCCTTTAAGCAACCCAAGAAATCCAAGAGAGGGGAGACCCAGGAGACCCGCTAAGTTCTATTACTGTAACGAGGAAGGACACTTCAAGAGGGAATGCCCCCGATATAGGAGGGAAGTGCGGACCCTCGAACTCATGGAAGAAGATTAGGGGGTTCAGGGGTTCCGGGTGTTGGGGACCAAGTATAAGAGGGAACCCTTGGTAAAACTGAAAATTGGTCCCCAGGGAGAAGAGGTGGTGTTTATGGTGGACACGGGAGCAGAACGAAGTAGTGTAATAACTGTGCCAACTGGGACCGAGCCTGTCAAAAGCAATTTGAAAATTTCTGGGATAGAAGGGGCTCCCAGGATGGTAACGATAATTCCCCAAGTGACAGTAAGGCTGGAAGGGAGAGAAGGGGTACAGGACCTCTTGTTGTTACCGTCGGCCAGATTTAACCTCTTAGGAAGAGATATACAGGCTCTCCTAGGTCTGGGTGCTCTCCCCGTGGACGGAGAAGTGCGGGTCCACCTCTGTGTTCTGAAGGAGGAAGACGAACGGCAGATTGACGAGAGAGTCTGGTATAAGGAGGGAAATCGAGGAGGTCTGGACATCCCACCTTTACATGTCACATTAATACCAGGTCATCAGCCGGTAAGGAAACGTCAGTATCCTATTTCTTTGGAAGGGAGGAAAGGGCTACAGCCGGTAATCGAGACCCTGATATGGGACGGACTATTGGAGGAATGTATGTCACCCTATAACACCCCCATACTCCCAGTGAAGAAACCGGATGGATCCTATCGTCTAGTTCAGGTTCTGAGAAGTTTGAATGCTATTGTTCAGACCCGCCACCCGGTGGTGCCCAATCCCTATACCATCATGAGTCGGATTCTCCTGTACCATGAGTGGTTTAGCGTTATTGACCTGAAGGATGCCTTCTGGACATGCCCACTAGAAGAGGGAAGTAGAGATATGTTCGCGTTTGAATGGGAGAATCCATGGACAGGTAGACGGAGGCAGCTTCGGTGGACCGTATTGCCCGAAGGGTTCACTGAATCTCCCAACCTGTTTGGACAAATGCTAGAACAGATCTTGGCGGACTATCCACGGTCTGATGACTCCCAATTGATGCAGTATGTGGATGATCTGCTGTTATCAGGGCCCAAGGAACAAGAAATGAGGGGAGATACAATTAGACTCTTGAACTATCTAGGGAAAAAGGGTCTGCGAGTGTCCAGGAACAAGTTACAGTTCGTTGAGAGGACTGTGGTGTACCTGGGGCACCAGATAAGTAAAGGACAGAAACGGATTACCCCTGAAAGGATTGCGGGAATCACCAGAATGCCGTTACCCCGTAATAAGAAGGAAATAAGACAATTCCTGGGGATCTTAGGTTACTGCAGGTTATGGATAGAGGACTACTCGGCGTTGGTGAAGTTTATGTATGAAAAGCTGACAAATGAGGATGAACATCCATTGAAATGGACCAAGGAGGAGAAGGGATGGTTTGAGGACCTGAAGCGTCGCCTGATGGACCCCGGTACTCACTCTGCCCACTTTGAAGCAACCCTTCCAGCTATTCGTCACCCATAATCAAGGAACAGCTGTGGGGGGTTCTGACGCAGGAAAAAGGCGGCCAGCGACACCCAGTGGCCTTCCTGTCCAAAATGATGGACCCAGTGTCTCGTGGATGGCCGATGTGCATCCAGGGAGTAGCAGCTGCTGCTCTGTTGGTGGAGGAGGCACGCAAACTCACTTTTGGAGGAAGGATGACTGTGTACACTCCCCACTCTGTGAGTGTTCTATTAGCACAAACCGCCCATTGATGGCTGACTGATTCCCGCATATTAAAGTACGAGACCATTTTAATAGTCGGAGAAGACCTACAGTTTGCTAAGAATAATAGTTGCAACCCAGCTCAGTTTTTATACGGCGGTGAAACAGGGGAAGAAGTGGAGTACGACTGTGTCGAGTTGACAGATCTCCAGACCAAGACCCGAGAGGATCTTCGCGATACCCCCCTGGGAGAGGGATATGAATTCTACATTGACGGCTCTGCCAGATGTGTTGACGGAATGAGGAGAAGCGGGTATGCCATAATAGAAGGAGATGCTTGGGAATTGGTGGAATCTGCGAGGCTACCCGGAAGCTGGTCGGCACAGTCCTGCGAACTATATGCCTTGCAGATGGCCCTCAGAGTACTGGCAGAGAAAACTGGGACAATTTACACTGATTCCAAATACGCATACGGGGTAGTGCATACCTTTGGTAAGATCTGGAAGGAGCGCGGTCTGATTACATCAAGAGGGAAGGAGTTGGCACACGAACAGATGATTACTCTGACCCTGGAAGCCCTGACATTTCCCCGGGAAATAGCAGTGGTCTACATACCAGGCCATCAAAGAGGAGATACCCCTACCGCGATTGGGAACAGACGGGCTGATGAAGAGGCCAAAAGGGCGGCCATGCAACGGGAAGTCCGCTTGCTGACCTTAATCCCAGTAAGACCAGGTATAGAAAAGGCTCCCATTTTCACTGCTAAGGAAGAAACGGACATGGCTCAGCTGGGCGCATGCCGACTGCCGGATGGAACATGGAAGACCCCAGATGGAAGAATGGTTCTAAATAAGGAAATAACTCGCAATATTTTAAAACACCTGCATCATCAGAGCCACTGGGGCACCCAGGCCTTGTGCGACACAGTGCTTCGAGACTATGTGTGTAAGGGGATCTACACTTTGGCCCAACAGGAGGTGCAGAACTTCCACATCTGCACAAGAATTAATAAGAAGGTAATGAGGACGGGCACCGTGGGAGGTCAACCATTGGCAATACGCCCCTTCCAAAGAATCCAGATCGATTTCACGGAGTTACCTCAGGTCCAAAGGTGGAAGTATCTGTTGGTGATGGTAGATCACTTTACCCGATGGGTGGAAGTCTTCCCAACAGTGAATGCTACTGCCTCCACGGTAGCTCGCCTCCTCCTAGAGCATGTGATCCCCAGATATGGCATAATGGATTCTATAGACTCGGACAGGGGTCCACACTTTTGCTCCAAAGTACACCAATTGATTTGTGATGCCCTGCAAGTCTCTTGGAAACTGCATACCCCTTGGCATCTGCAAAGCTCAGGGAGGGTTGAGCGTATGAATGGAACCCTAAAGACGCAATTGACAAAATTAATGGTGGAGACTAAAATGCCTTGGATAAAGTGTCCGCCCCTGGCCTTATTGAGAATTCGTACTGCCCCACGCAGGGATGTGGGGGTGTCCCCTTATGAGATGATGTTTGGGCTTCCCTTCTGGAGTAAAGTTGAGGGGTGTCCCACCTTGGGGGAAGGGGATATTTTTGTTAGGAACTATCTACAGGCACTGTCACGCTCTCCTACAGATTTATGGAAGAGGGGACTATTGACACAAACACCGCCCTTAGACTTCTCTCTACACAAGGTGGAACCGGGAGACTGGATCCTCATCAAGACCTGGAAAACCGAAAGACTCCAGCCACAGTGGGAAGGTCCATTCCAAGTTCTCTTGACTACAGAGGCTGCAGTGCAAACAAGAGAGAGGGGGTGGACGCACGCATCCAGATTTAAGGGACCTGTAGAGGCGCCTCAGGTCCCTGACACGGACTCAGATTGGACTTGTGTTCCTGGGGACAGTCCTCTTACTTTGCAACTTTGCAGGAGGACTTGATTGACAATGTTATTGTTATATGCTTTGGTTTTTCTTTGTTTGCCTCTGTCTTTGTCAGGTCTGAAGTGTAAGAGGTGCAGAGACACAGTAGTCCTTTTTCAGGACCGCACTTGGGAAAGACAGGAGGGTAGTTTCATTTCCCATACCTCAGTTTCTAAGAAATGCTGGGCAGACAACACCACCCAACATCCATATACCCCTTGTACGGAGCACGAGGGAAGTAGTGTGAGTTATTATATACAGATTCCTAATCGCACTCCTTTCCCTCCTAACAGTTGGCCCTGGGAGGGTGAGTCCGGCTCACCATGCCCTGATGGACTCTGGTTCTGCATACACCAGCGCACTGTTCCGGCAGAGAGTACCATCCCACCCTCGGGAGTGCCTGCCCGTTTGGGGCCTCCGGACTTGGTTTGGGTCCATCCAGCTGGCCATGAAAGATCCGGCCACGCAGTTGGGGGAGACAACCTTTTTGTAGATCTTGCAACTAGAATTGCAGGAACTTTTAATGTAACCAATTGTTGGGTCTGTGGAGGGCCCCGGATGTCCGAGCAATGACCTTGGTGGGGTGAGTCCCTCGACTCATGGACCATGATCTCCCGGATTTGGACCACTGACCAAATAAGGCCAAGGGAGAGTTGGTCTCTTTCCAACATCCCCTCTGGTTTTTATTGCCTCTCACGAGCTGGCAAGTACCCAGTAGGAAAAAGTCCCTGCAAGGCTGTACGGATCCGCCATTCGCCCAGTAATTTCACTTGGTTTCCTAAACCCCTGATCTGGTTCCTATCGACTGTTTCTAAAACCGATTGCCTGCCCCTGTCCAATGGCAGTTCTCAGCTTTGGAATTGCAGCAGCCCCACCATCACAGGTCCATACCAGTCAAACCCCACCCTTAAAAGGGTTTGGGAACGAGGATATGGAGTCTCCCCCAATGGGTTATTCTGGACGTGTGGTGATAAGGCGTATACCCGCCTTCCCCAGCAGTGGAGTGGAACTTGTTTCCTGGGAATAATCCGCCCAGAGTTTTTCCTTCTACCCCACGATCACGGTCATAGATTGGGGGTGAAGGATTTTGATGCACTGCACCGTCGGCCCCGTACCAGCACGGTGCACTTGGGACAGTGGGGAGATGATTGGCCTCCGGAACGGATAATTGAGTATTACGGTCCCGCTACATGGGCCCAAGATGGATCCTGGGGCTACCGTACTCCTATTTATATGCTGAATCGCATTATTCGCTTGCAGGCGATCCTTGAGATTGTTACAAACCAGACGGCCTTGGCCCTGCAATTGTTCGCATCCCAGCAGGGTCAGATGCGCTCTGCCATCTATCAGAACCGTCTGGCCCTGGACTATTTGCTGGCCACAGAAGGGGGTGTGTGTGGGAAGCTTAATTTGACAAACTGCTGCTTAAAGATTGATGATAATGGCCAGGCCGTTCGCAGGATCGCTGATAATATTCGCACTTTGTCCCATGTACCAGTCCAGACCTGGCATCCTCTCACAAAATTGACTTGGCTGGACAATTGGATTGGAGGAACCTGGTGGCGCAGCTTGTTGTGGGTCATCGGGGGTGTTTTGTTCCTCCTGCTTGTTTTGCCCTGCCTCATTCCCTGTCTGCGCAGCCTCGTGACTTCGATGGTCCAGCAGACCATGCAGCCAGGGGCCCCGGAAGACTCGGTTAGGATTTTAGTCCAGCACGAGATTGATCTATCAGAAGATGGTTCTCATCCCTGGGTTAAGATCCCCAATCAGCAATAGTACACACATTTTAAAGAAAGAAAGGGGTGGATTGTTATAGATAGAGAATTTGGGTTAAAAAGGGTTTAAGTTAAAATGTGATGATTAGTCATAAAAGGGGGCTAACCACTAGAGTTTAGCTGGAAAATGTTACAACAGACTTGCAACAGATTTAACTACAGAGAGACATGCAGGAGCCAAAGATTGATAAAGAGTGAAAAACAGAATTTGGTGTGAGCAGAGGTCATGAATGATCGTGGTGTGCGTGACTAACAGTAATCAGGATGATTCTGCAAAAACTAACCAATTAAAGCAGTGTAGTGGAGATGCCGAAGGACAAGCAAATTGTATAAAAAACAACGCACTGTATGTATCGGGGCGAGAAGCCGGTTGAGTCCAACTCTGCAGACTTGTGAATAAAGCTTGTCGTGTCACCGATCTTAAAGAGACTCATTTGTGAGAATTTGTGTTTCTGACATCATATAACCAGTTAAAGTGATTGGGTGGAACATAATCTTCCCAATTCATTAAAATTACTCGCAAAACCATCAATGAAGCAAAGGTTTATATAAAATCTATTATCAGCTTTTGAGTGGTATGGTTTCGGCAATTCCCTGACTGGAGTTCAGTCTGATGCCCGTGATGTCCATGCCGAGTAGACAAACCTCTGGAGTTGATTCTTGTCCTGCGGTTTGGCGCCTCCATCCCAGACACATTATCCGTGTTGACGGTTTACGAATCATTGATGACAAACAGAACCATCTCAACCACTTAACAAGGTTTATCCGCTGCTCAGACTTCTTCGGGATTGAATCGACATGAAGGCACTAGAGCAGATTCTTGAACATGATAACTCCCAGAAATTGGAAGGACTGAGTCCTCAAGGAGGACTCCATTCATTTCTCTGCATTGACATCGCCTCTGCCCTTTCAATATGAGAACATTGAAAATTAAATTACCTATTGAGGAGACATGCCGGTCCAGGAGGAGCAGGCCACCGCCAAGGACTCCACAACCACGGATTTCGTTGCCCCCGAGAGAAGCAGTGCAGAGCTCACTCTCCCTGGGAGTGGCGAGGCCGGAGTGTCAACAGAGAGCACAGGTACAGTAGCATTGAGGTTGCGTTTATGGAACAGCACCGAAGTCCAATACTGATGCACTTTTCCTGTTTCCACCCATGGCCTCTCGTCGCAGATGCAAGCGCCAGCGATTGACTAAGGGTCAGGTTCTCGCGAAGGAGCTGCAGGCGATGATGATGGCACTTAACAGGGTGGACAGAGAGGAGGCCGCCACCGTGCAGAGGATGCGCTGGATGAGGAGAGAGCCACGCTCGCCGACCTGAAGGAGAAAGAGGAAGCAAAGCGCCGCTCCGAAGTGGAAAAGCAGGCCCAGTCGGTGACTGAGTTGTCAGATTCCCTGCGGAAAATGAGCGCCGCAATGGACAGGCAGTCTGTCATCTTCAACAGATTGGTCACGCGAATGGAGGCCTTTCCATCCCTATTCCCACAGTCATATGGTCAGCCTCATCAAATGTCCCTGGCCCCTCCAGCGAGCATGCCATTTCATTCCACCCCAGTGCATCACGGCAGTGGACACTTGGGAATGACTGAGATGCTGGTGTCTGGGATAGGTTCCTCAACCACCCACCCACCTCATTCCTCTCAATGCTGGAATGAGGTGTGTGTCCAACTAAACATCTTTAATGCTGCTAACTCACTGTTCACGTTTGGTGTTCATAAAGCCCCTCGTCAGTGCAATGTTCTGTGCGACACTTTAAGGATGGAAACTCTCAGCAATGAGATGCTATGGTGCCGGGTGGAGGAGTTTGTTGTGTGTACCGTTTTAATGTTCGTTCGGTGTTCAAGTGTGGAGTGGATTTGTACTGTGATTTGTCCATTTCATGGTTTACATCTTGTTTAAGCAAAATGTGAAATATTTACGTTGCGCTATCTACCTCAGATATTTATGAAGCAATACGATTACTCCAAAAAGGCTTTTTATTAAATTTTTGACAAGCAAACAAGTCTCATGTTTCATTTATATACAACCGTCCCTTCACAAGAACACATAACATGCCAGGCAGCAGTAGCTCATGTCGCTGCATTGGGTTGAGAGCGTGGAGGGGGGAACAAATTGTTGAAATTGGGGTGAAATTTCCTTTCATCAGTGGTTCCCAACCTGGGTTACATGTACCACCAGTGGTACATTTTCACTTTTCAGGGGGGACATTGGGTCTGAGAGAATAACCACTACTTTACAATACATGGTGTTGTAAACTACAGTCAGATTGCACAATGTCATGGTTTTCTTTATCCTTAATTTTTCAGGGTATGCGAGAGCCTATAAAAATACCAAAGGGGGACAGAGGAACATAAAGTTTGGGAACTCCTGACTTACAGAATGGACTGACAGGATGGCAGAATGGATGGCCTGATGCCCATGGGCCTGCACTATCTTGTACCAATCGACTGGTGCAACAATTGGGCTCACATAACCACATAGTCCCTTGGCCTGGTATGAAAACCTTATCCCTTATCTCATGCAATTAAAACCTTTTGTTGGGCTGGATTCGTGCCCCAGCCAGAATTCTGAGCTTTTCAGAGATTTCCTGCTTCTGGCTTATTCCTTGAAGAAGGGCTCAGGCCTGAATCATCCCCTCTGGATTCTGGAAAGATCAGCTGAGTTCCTTCAGCATGTCGGTGTGTTTATAACGAAAAACACGGCGTCTGCAGACTTCTGTGTTGCCCTCATCTTTATTTAGGAGACAAAGCACTGATGTTGGAGGTGGAGGGGGTGGGGGAAAGGGTGGGAACCCACCTGATGGCATCCTCATTAGTACCGAGAGCTACCACTTGGTGTTACCCTACCCCAACAACTGGGAGCTACAACACTGTGAGAGTGCCCATAGAATTATAGGACTGTAACAGTAGATCTGTGTGGAAAGATGAACCTTAGCTGATTCTCGGCCTTTTGTGTAAGACATTATTCACAATAAATGATCAACAACAAAGAACCCCGTACCAAGTCTCTTTGAACCCTTAGTATCATGTGCATACATTCCCATCATTGAATATTTTACATGCAGTCTCTGTTTGCACCCTTGGTACCTTGTCGATCCTCCCTCTCTATTTTATGTGGGGCTTTCATTTGGTCTCAGACCCTCAATGCCCAGCGGACCACGGTCCTTCCACATTTCCCTCTCACATTGGCTGTTCTAAGCCTCAGTGCATCGTTCAGCACGTGCCCCTGTAGCCTGGAGTGAGCCAGTCGGCAGTGATCCCTCGCTGACATCTTGGGGTACTGAAATATGCAAAAATCTTTGGGCAGACTAAACACAGAAATGCTGGTTTGTCCAGCTGTTCTGGATGTCTGCCTCTGGATGGGTGCATCTCCAGGAAAAACCCATCGATCGGAGAGACCTCTGTGATTCTGCTGCCGAGGATGACCATGAAAAGTCACGTTGATTGGCATGTGAATATACAAGGGTAACCCACCCAAACAACAATAACCACAGACACACAACTGGGCATAAGGCACATATAGACAATCCATATGCAGGAAAAGGATTTCATCCATAACAATAAATCAATAAGTCTTGTTTTGTCCCAGTGAGAGCCTCGGATGGTGAGTGGGAGCAGTTCCTCTACTGGTTCAACCTTCTCACAGCTCCTGCAAAGAAGCTGTTCCTCACCCTGCTGCTGCTGGCTCTGACCCTCCTTTCTCCTCCCTGATAGGAGCAGTTGAGAGATGCTGTGGGCAGGGACAAAGGGCGTCTCCAGGATTTGACATACCCTCTTCAGACAAGAATCCTGCTAGATCACGCTTATGGGCAGGAGGGAGACTCCAGTGATCCTATCTGCTGCTCTGATGGTCCTGTGGATTGACTCCAATCCATTTCTCCGCAAGGACCGTCTCATCCATTCCAGGTTGTACTTGCGTGAACTGTTTCAAGGTCCCTCGGCCTGACGGAGATTGCCGATTCTATCGCTTCTGCTGATTCCAAGTGATCTTAGGCCCTCCATCCTGTTGGGTCAGTCTTATTTAATGTTTCTCAGTTTTTGTTAGATTTTAGGAGCTCTGAATGGGAATATTTGATTATTCTCGGCAGAGCTCCTCGCAAAGAGTGGCTGCTGTTAAGTGCCAGCCTGTCTCATTCCTTCATACGAGATATAATATTGCACTTTCTCGAGATCCAACTTCTCATTATTGATTTATAAAACTTTCATCTGACAAACACTAACTCATCCAGTCCTTTTACAGTATGGGAGGACAGTCAATACGGGGAAAATGTAACCCACCAATTTCCAGAATTTACTTTGCTTCAGATGCCTCTGTCTCTCTGCAAATTTTCTTCTCCAATTTTGCCTTCCTACCACATGAATGTGGTCACCCCGTTCCCATTCCTCGTCTCCACCCACAAAGCCTCAGCAGTCGAGCCCATGACTCTATCCTGACTGAAAACAGCTGGGACATTTTCCTTGACTTGCAATGTACCTGACCCTTGTGCTTCCCCACTCCCCACTGAAACAATGGAACCCAAAACATTCAGCTGCCAGTCCTGCTCCTCCTGGAGGGAACCAGAACATTGAGCTGCCAGTCCTGGCCCTCTTGGTGGGACCCAGAACATTGTGTGTGTGTGTGTGTGTGTGTGTGTGTGTGTGTGTGTGTGTGTGTGTGTGTGTGTGTGTGTGTGTGTGTGTGTGTGGGAGGAATATGTGTGTGTGTTTGTGTGTGGCATGTGTGTGGGTGGGGTGTGTTTGTAGGGTGTGTGTGTGCGGGGTATGTGTGGAGTTTGTGTGGGTGTGTGGGGGGGTTGTGTGTGTTGGTGTGGAGTGGGGGTATGTGGGTTGTGTGTGTGGGCGGATGTGTGTGTTGGGGATGTGTGTGTGTTGGGGATGTGTGTGTGTTGGGGATGTGTGTGTGTTGGGGATGTGTGTGTGGGGGTGTATGTGGATGAGTTAGGATGAGTGCCTGGGCAGTGTGGGGGTGTCTGATTGTTTATATATATGGGTGGATGGGTGAGAGTGGGTGTGGGATAAGTGGGAGTGTGGTGTGGGAGGGGTGTGTGTTAGGATGAATGCAGGGGGGCATTGTGGGGGTGATTCAGTGTTTTGATTTGTGGGAGTGGAGTGTGTGTGCATGTGTGTGTATTGGATGTGTGTGAGGGGTGTGGGCGAGGGATTTTTGTTTGAGGGGTCTGTGTTTGGTGTGTGTGCTTGGTGTGTGTGTGTGGGTGGTGTGTGTGTGGGCAGGTGTGTGTGTGTGTGGGGTGTGTGTTTGTGTGTGTGTGTCTGGGTGGGGCACCATCATATCCAGGACACTGAAGGCACTGCGTGTGCCCCCACTCCCCTTGTCAGCACTGCTTCCATCCCCCATCCTTGTCAATGATGGCATCATCCCGCGCTCCTTGACCCATCAGCAATGACACCAATTTCCCTCCCTCCATCAGTGACGACACCAACCTCCCTCCCTCCATCAGCGTCAGCACCAACATGCCTACCCCATCTGCTATGGCACCACCCACACCTCCACCCGGGTCAGCGACTGGGTCAACTCCCTCACTTCCCCCATGGGCGCTATTTTCGGTAGATAAGCTCCTGATGTGTGGGGATGCACGTGTGGGCTTGGTGTTTGTCACGTTTGTGTGTTGGGGGTCTGTGTGTGGGATTCATATGTGTAGTTTGTGTGTTGGGTGTGTGTGTGTGGGGAGGTTTGTGTGTGATGTTTGTGTTTGGGGTTTTTGTGTAGGGTTTGTGTGTGGGATTTGTTTGTGGGGTATGAGTATGTGGGGTTGTTTGTGTGTGTTGGGGTTGTTAGTGTGTGTTGGGGTTTGTGTGGGGTGGTCTTGTGAATGTTTGGGTTTGTGTGTGTGGCAGCATTTATGTGTGAGGGGGCTTTGTGTGTGTGAGGGTTTGTGCGTGCGGATGTTTGTGTGTATGGGGGGTTTGTGTGTGGGGGTTTGTGTGTGTGGTTTGAATATGTGGGGTGTTTGTGTGTGGGGTTCTTTGCATGTGGTGGGAGGTGTGTCATTTTGGGGGTGGAATGTCAAGACTTGTATGTGTGGAGTGTGTTTCATGGGGTTGTGTGTGTTTGGGGCATGTGTGGGGGAGTGTGTAGAGGGTGTGTAAGGTGTGTGATTGTGGGGAATGTGGGGAATGTGTTTGGGATATGTTTGGAATGTGTATGTGTTTTGCAGGTTTTTGGGGGGGGTAAGTGTTTTTCAGTTATTATGTATTGTTGGTTAAGGGTTTATTAAAGTTAATTATGAAAGGTTATGTGTCATTGTGTCAGTTGTAATGAGTAGTTTACATTTTGAAACTTTGAATGTTAAGGGTTTAAACGATCCAATAAAAAGGAAATGTGTTATTGATTATATTAAGAAGCTAAATATTGTATTTTTGCAAGAAACTCAATTGATAGAAAAAGGACACTTGAAGTTGAAAGGTGATTGGGTCAGACATGTAATTTCATCTTCATTGAACTCTCAAGCTCAAGGGGTGAGGATATGAATTCATCAAAAATCCCTGTGGCTGTAGATTATTTTTTTTTCTGAAAGAGTGGAAGAGTGCTGATTTTTAACTGGCAGACATTTTTCTGAAAGTTGGACTTTAATGGATGTTTATGCACCGGATGAAGATGATCAGACATTTATTTCAGAGGGATTTTTAAATTTGTTTCAGTCAAATGGGAATGTATTAGTCGGAGGAGATTTTCAATGTTGTTTCCATCCCTTGTTGGACAAATCTCCAAGAATTGTTCAAAGAACCTAAATGGTAAAAAGATTCTTTGAGATAATGAAGGATTTAAATTCATTGGAAAACTGGAGGAAACTAAACCCAACTGAGAAAGGTTCTTCATTCTCATCAGCTCGGCATAAATCCCTCTTGAATAAATTTTCTTTTGATTTCTGTGCCTTTCCAAGGTTGATTTAATTTTGCAGAATATAGAAGTAGATTCTTGTCATATCATTCATTATTATTGGTTAAAATGTGTAGGTACTGAATTAACTGAGACAGCTTCTCGATGGAGGTTTCATGAAATGTTAGTGAAGAGACCAGATTTCATTAAGTAGATGAGAGATCAAGTTATTTTTTATTTACAAATGAATGAAAATTCAGTTCAAAGTAAATTTATTTTGTGGGACACTTTAAAGCATATTTGAGGGGACAAATTATTAGTTTTACAACAAAGATTAAAAAACAATATTTAGTAGAAAGTTTAAATTTGGAAAATGAAATTGAAGGCTTTGAGAAAAGAATTACAAAAAATTGTTCAGAGGATGAGAAGATAAAATTATCTAAAGTGAAATTACGTGATATTAATTTACAAACATATAAATATGAGAAAATGATTTTGCTGTCTAAACCACGTTATTATGAATTGGGAGAAAGTGCGTAAGGTTTTGGCATGGCAACTTAAATCTGAGCAAATATCAAGGACAATTAATGCTATTAGGAATAATGGAGAAATTACATAAATGAGAAGATATTAATGATGATTTTTTTAAATTTTATGAAAATTTATATATGTCAGAGGGTGATCAAGAAATGGATCAAATTGATTTATTTTTATCTAGTTTAAATGTGCCAGTGTTGAATGAAGTTGAGGTAAAGATATATTATTGACTGAAGTAGAATTGAAAGAAGCTTTCCAATCGATGCCTAATAGGAAATCTCCTGCAGAGAATGGATTTACGGTGGAGAGTTATAAAGAATTGAATGATTTATTATTTCCAATATATAAAGATATTTTGAAACAAGCATCTGAAGTGGATGTGTTTCCAGAATCTTTCTCAAAAGCATTGATTACAGTTATGCCTGAAAAAGGTAGGGACCCTTTAAAAGTGTCACCTTACAAACCGATATCATAATTAAATGTTGATTATAAATTGGTGGCGAAAGTTTTAGCTAATAGGTTAGTGAATTAATTACCAACATTGGTACATATCAATCAAGTAGGTTTTGCTAAAGATAGATATTCAGCAGATAATATAGTTAAATTGATTTCAATAATTAATTCTGCAAAAAACAAAATAATCAATGAATGGTTGTATCTTTGGATGCTGAGAAGGCTTTTGATCAAGCTGAGTGGTTGTTTTTGTTTAAAGTATTGGAAAGATTTAAATTTGGTCCTTTATTAGGGGTTGGTTTAGGGCTTTATATGCAGGACCTACGGCAAGGGTAGTGATGAATGGTCAGATTTCAAAATCTTTTAATTTATCTCATTCTACAAATTGGTTGTCCTCTTTCACCTGCTTTGTTTGCTTTGACGATAGAACCTTTAACACATGCTGTTCAACAAGATTTTCGTATTAGCGGAATTAAAGTGAGAGAAAGTGAATATAAAATTAGCTTATTTGCAGATGATGTTTTGGTATATTTAACTAATCCAAAAACTTCACTAAATTCATTACAGGAGTTGTTGAATAAGTATGGTAAATTATCGGTATATAAGATTAATTGGGAAAAGAGTGAGATTTTCCCAATAGCGCAAGAAGATTAGATGGATTGTAGACAAATTGCAAAATTTAGATGGTCAAATAAAATTAAATATTTAGGAGTACTTGTAAATAAAATGATCATGAATTATATAATTTGAATTATGTACCTTTATTAAATAAGGTTAAAATTGATTTAGATAAGTGGAAAAATTTACCATTGACATTAATGGGAAGAATGAATTGCATAAAGATGAAAATTTATCCTCGAGTACAATACCCTTTTCAATCTATTCCTTGTGTAGTTCCAAAATATTGGAAATAAATAACTATCAGGATATTCTGATGGAAAGGTAAATTATCGAGAATTTCTTTGCAAAAATTAACTTGGCATTATGAATTGGGTGATTTGCAATCACCTTTTTTTACAATTATTATGAGGCGGCACAGAGGAAGTTTATTAATTGGTTATTTGATATTGAACAATATCCGAAGTGGGCAAAGATAGCAATGGATCAGATTTTGAAAAATAATATTAATCATTCTATTTATAAAAGGAATCCTTTATTGTTACGAGAATTTAAAATATCTGTTTTATGACATATAATGAACATTTGGTACAATTGCAATTTAATTCTAGGTTCTAAAGGGAGAGTTTCGATAAGATCTCCATTATATCAGAATAAATTAATTCCCTTTTCATTATATAATCCTTACTTAAAAGACTGGGAAATTAAAGGAATTGTTAATGTTATAGATTGTTTTGAAGCAGGGAAGTTTTGTTCATTTAAAAGGTTACAGGAAAGATAATGGTATTGCATCAAATTCTTTGTTTGTTTATTATCAATGTTGAGATTTTTAAAGAAGAATTATTGAAAGGAAATAATTTTGCCAGTTCAAATGAAATTTGAAATATTAATTGCAGATAAAGGTGAAAACGGCTTTATTTCTGATATGTATAGGTTGTTGCAGGAGAAAATGGAAAAAGTACATATGTATAAAGTTAAAGAGAAATGGGAAAAGAGTTAAACATTGTTTTGACATGGGAGGAATGGTTCAATATATTTGTTGACAGTACAAAGTTAACCAATGTGAGGTATTGTGTGGTCAATTCTAATTTTTTTGCATCAATTATATTTAACCCCTTAGAAATTGAACAGATATGAATTCAGTTTTACAGATTTATGTTTTAGATGCAGAGAGCAGAAAGGTACTTTTGTAAATTTAGTTTGGTCGTGTAAGAAAATTAAGCAATTTTGGAAGAAAAAACACACACAAACTTCCCCTCTCCCTCTCCTTCCCCTCACCCTCTCCTGCCCCCTCCCCCTCCTGCTTCCCGCCCCCCCCCCACTTCCCTGAGAGAAGTGCTGGAATTTGTGTTTCAAATGCAAGAGGAAATAAAACAATACACCCATTGATGGAGAGAAGGATTTTGAGCTGAACTTTCATAGCCCCTTGAAAGAGACCACACGGTGGAGAGGATGGTAGAGAAAGCAACCAGCCTGCTGGATGTCATGATTTGGGGCATTGAGTGTAAAAGTTGGTGAGTCAGGTTGCAGCTCTGTAAATTTTTGGGTCGGCCCCATTTGGAATATTACTTAGTGCTCTTGTTCCTGAATTTCTGGAAGAATGTCGAAGCATTGTTGAGGGTTCAGAAGAAGTTACCAGGAATTTGCCTAGATTGAAGAGGTTTGGATTGAATTGTTTTTGCTGAAGTATACAAGATTGAAAACAATATCTTTGGTTGGCTGACGAAATGCATGCTTGAGAGGTGGCTTCAGATAATGGTTTTATAGATGAAAGGATGGGAAATACTGTATTCCTTGAGGAATCAGTGTTGGACTCATTGATTTTTTTTAATCGAGATTTGGAAGTATATGCAACAATGTCTAAATTTGCATCAAATAGAGCGGGTTTTGCCAAAATGGATGAGAGACTGTTCGTGCTGGTGGAGGGATCAGTAATTCCTGAGTCAAAAACGGGAAAAGAGTTAAAAATGATCAAAGGGAAAGATGTTTTTACTCTGAGGTTCAAAGTTTGAATTCACGCCTGTGAACTGACTTTCAGGACCAAATTTCAATATATAATGAGGGAAATATTTACATGGTCAGAGTGTAGAATTTATGGACATCCATGTACAGAGCTGGCATGCCACAATGGGCCAAATGGCCTTCTTCTCTGCTGTCTATTCTGTGATTCAGTTAGGGGAGATATTCTACAATATAATGGTAATGGTGAAAGCTACACTATTCGATCTCATTTCAATTTCCAGAACAGTGACTTCGAATCATGGTCAAAACCATTCAGTCTGTGGGTCAAATGCTCTTCCTGTGATGAATGGGAACAACAGTCTTGTAATTCCAAACTACAGTTACTAGGGGAGATGGGGTCCTATCAGGTGACATAATGGCACAACCAGTAGTGTGCCACTGTCTCAGCGATCCACATTCGATACGATCCTCCAGTCCCTCTAATCTTCAAAGACATGTCCATGTTGGATGGAAGGGGAATAGATTACCGTATATTACTCTGATGTTGGTGGCAAGTTGGCGATTGGGGTGAGTTAGAACATACAAAGACCGTAGATCACTACAGCACAGTTCAGGCCCTGCAGCCCTCGATGTTGGGCCGACCCAAACATTCCTTCCAAAAAAAGAGTACAAAACCCTCCCTACCCCATCACCCTCTATTTAAATGTTCCCAATGTTTCAGCTTCCACCACCATTCCTGGCAAGTTGTTCCAGGAAACCCACAACTCTTTGTATAAAAATGTCTCCCATAAACTCCCCTCCCTTAAAATTGTACATATGACCTCTGGTGTTTGCTGATGCTAACCTGGGAAACAGCTGGCTGTCCACCCTATCTGTGCCTCTCATAATCTTCTAGACCTCTATCACGTCTCCTCTAATCCTTCTACATTCCAAAGAGAAAAGTCCCAGCTCTGTGAACATTTTCTCATAAGACTTGTTTCCCAATACAGGCAGCATCCTGGTCATTCTCCTCTTCCCCCTCTCCATTGCTTCCACATCCTTCCTATAATGAGGTGACCAGTACTGAACCTAATACACTAAGTGAGTCATACCAAAGATTTGTAGAGTTGTTACATGACCTCTCTATTCCTCAATTCAAACCCTTATTAAGGAATCTCAGCACATCATAGGCCTTCTTAACTCTCCTATCAAACTGTGCAGCAACCTCGAGAGATGTGTAGGTTTGCAACCCAAGGTTCCTCTGTTCATCCACACTCTTAAGTAACCGACCATTAACTCTGGACTCAGCCTTCTAGTTTGTCCTTCCAAAATGCATCAAGTCTCACTTATCTGGATTGAAATCCATTTGCCACTTTTCTGCCTAACTCTGCATTCCATCTTCATCATTTTCTAATCTTCTACATCCTTAATCCTCAAATTGAACCTCCGTCTCATCTGCAAACTTACTGACCTATCCATCCACCTCTTTATGCAGGTTATTTATGAAAATCACAAAGAGAAGGGGTCCCAGAACAGATCCCTGTGGCCCCTCCACTAGTCCCCAACCTCTAGGCAGAATCCTTTCCTTCCACTACTTCTCTCTGCTTTCTTCCTACATGACAGCTTTTATTTCATTCAGGTAATTTTCCACTCATCCCATGACTCATGACTGTCTGCAGGCATCTCTCGTGGCCGACCTTGTCAAATGCCTTGCTAAAATCCAACGTCTTTCACATCCATCACCGTACCCTCATTAATTTATTTTGTAATCTCCTCAAAATACACAGTTAGATTTGTGAGCTTGCCTTCACAAAGACATGCTGACTATCCTTGAGTAGACTGCATTTCTCCAGATGTTCATAGATCCCGTCCTTAAAAATACCTTCTATTAGTTTACACACCAATAATATAAGACTCACCGGTCTAAAATTCCAAGGATACTCCCTCCAGCCTTTTTTAAACAAGGCGACTGCATTTACCATTCTCCAATCTACCCGAGAGACGTTGACGTCTCCCCCCGCTCATCCAAGTAACGCTGCCGTCTTTCTCTCCTCACCCACCCATTGTGCTGCCGTCTCACTCCAAGCTTGCCTGCCAGAGTCACGCTTACATCTCTCCCCCTCTGCCCGCCGAAGTCACGCTGCCATCTCTCTCTCCCCCCTTCCCACATAAGTCATGCTCCATCTCCCCCATCTCATGCGGTTCCTCACACAGTCGACCATTCTCTCTCTCTCTCTCTCTCCCTCTCTCTCTCCACTGTACCAGCACCAGGAAATAAATGCCGGATTTTGGAGCTTTCTGGATGTTAGATGTCTGGAGAAAGTTTTTTGAGCCTGTGTTCCCTCTTGTTAACCTCATCCCTACTCTTATTGATGTCATTACTCCCCATGTGGACCACGACATCCAGATACTTGTCCTCCTCCAGAATATTATCAACCTGATCTGAATCACCCCTGACCCTAGCACCTGGGAGATAACATTCTATCTGGAGCCTCTAACTTATTTGGAGAACCTCCTACCCACTTGTCTAATCAACAATTCCCCAAGCACCATCGTTCTCTTCCTCTCCCCACTCCTCCCTTCTGAGCCGGGGGGACCAACCACTGTGCTAGAGAAATGGCAACCTCGATTTGTCCCTGGCAGGTCGTTACCATAGTCCCCCCATTCCCCACAGTATTCAAAACAGAATACTTATTGAGGGATACAGCCACAGGGTGCTCTGAAAGAGAAGGGTTATGGGGCTGAATGGAGTATTTTGTCAGGAGGCATTGATTTGATGGGCCACTATGTCACAAACAGATTTCTCTGTTTCCCCTTCCCCTCACCACCAGACGTCAGTCCGCCATTCATCATCACAGGATCAAAATAACCATAAGGGAGACAGAACAGGCATGGGCCAGTCAATCAAAAGCACAAATGCTCAGCACAGACACAGGGCCCCGTGGAGACATTACAAGACCAACACAAGTGCATGATTTTACAGATGAAGCATTTTGTTAAAGAGTCAAGCTTGATATGCAGTGGCCAATGAGCCATTAGGCTGAGTTGGCTTAATCCCAGGTGCCTGGAGGGAAGGGTGGCAGCAGTAGATGGGATGACATGCGCCAAAGAAGGAGCAGAAACTTCAGGCTCCTGGCAGAAGCAGGAGCAGAGACCTCAAAATTCTTTCAAACCCAAGAATTGAATCGAAACGCCTTTTTATGAACGCCTTGTCGACCGCCTAGGATTTCTCAACCACTTGGATCATCCCATAGACTCTCTCACCCCCACCAGGGGTCAATATCGACTACTTGGAGACCCCTAATATGTTATTTAACATAACCTAATGTCACTTTATTCAATTCAGCAA
The DNA here is from genome assembly GCF_036971445.1 of Narcine bancroftii. Taxonomy (NCBI): domain Eukaryota; kingdom Metazoa; phylum Chordata; class Chondrichthyes; order Torpediniformes; family Narcinidae; genus Narcine; species Narcine bancroftii. Next base: position 138,194,828 of record NC_091470.1, on the reverse strand, counting down.
AGAGTGGGGCAGGGAGGCAAGGTTAGCGGGGCCTTACTAAAGCTCAGCCTGGGGTGGGAGTTAATCCTCCACAGTTGACATGATGTTGCAGTCGTGCTCCAATCTTGGATTATGCCTGGATGGAGCAAGCATGGATAATTGCCGTTTATTTGCCACAACCCATTTTTTATACACTTGTGGATGCATAAAACTATGTAGCAGCTTATATCTTTTTCAAACTTCTAAGATGCGAGGGAGGAGCTTGAATAGTAATAACCCATTTGCTTGTTTCAGCTGGTGAAGTGAACCACAATCCACATGATTCTGTGCATTTCGAAATGGCACCTTGGGGAAGTAGTGAAATCAAATTGCACGAGTGGATACAATTGCTTTGGATGAGACCTTAAATAACATCTTGTCTGGTTTCTTAAAGAACATACAATATTCTATCATACAATAAATTCTGTTCTTTACCGGGCCTCGGGACTAGTCGGTTCGAGCAGCAAGTTCAAGGAGGCAGCGACGAGAGTTCGGAGGAGGAACGACGTGAGAGTGATGGGTTTAATTTGTCAAGGGCCAATAAAAGGAGGTTGAGGCAAAGGAGCAGCAAGCGAGAGCGACCCAGTGATGGAATGGCCTGGTGAAAGTGAGGGGCTTCAAAGGTTTGGCCCGAGAGGCTGACGTTGAGAAGAGGCTGAGGTTGAGCATCTCTGGATTAAGGTAAGACTGTATATTTGCCACATATTATATCTTTGTATTTTCTCTTTCTAAGGTGATTGGGAGAGAGAAGAGTTTGCTCTTCTCAGTGTCAGATGTGGGAGGTCCTGGAGTCTTCAAGTCTTCCGGACATCCACGATTACACGAGGTGTACTGAGCTGCAGCGTCTCAGGGACCGTGTTAGGGAACTGGAGCTGCAGCTCCATGACCTCGCTCTGGTCAGGGAGAGTGCCCCTGTCATAGATAGCACCTATAGCCAGATGGTCTCAGCAGTGCCACAAGAGGAGGGTCAGTGGGTTACAGTTAGGAGAGGCAAATTGGAAGAGACAGATACAGGAGGGCCCCCTGTGATTGAAGCCCTCAACAATTGGTACTCCTCCTTGAGTACTGTTGGGGGGCCTTCAGGCTGGGGAAGGCATCAGTGGCTATACCTCTGGCACAAGGTCAGCCTCTGTTGCCCAAAAAGGGTAGGGAAAGGAAGAGGAGGGCGATTTGATGATCAGGAGGACAGATCTGGGAGACTGTGGATACCTTAAAGGAAACAGGATGGTGGTTTGCCTCCCTGGTGCCAGGGTCCGGGATGTAAATTCTCATGCCATTTAAGAACAGTTTAGATAGGTGCATGGATGTGAAGGGACTGGAGGGTGATGGACAGGGAGCGGGAAAGTGGGACTAGAGGAGCTCACTTAAATTGGTGCGGACTAGAGGCGCTGAGATGGTCTGTATTCGGACTGTAATTGTCCCAGCCAATATGTATCTTGCAATCAACATCATCTGGTCATTCTTGCATCATTATTAGGGACCTGTTATGTGTGCAAAATAGCCATGTTTCTCAACGACATTAATGACTCTGCTTCATCAATCCTGAAATAAAACATTTCCGAAATTTCAGTTGTGAGATGTGCCAGGTAAAAGTAAACATTTGAGGTCTTCCTTTTGGACATTTGTCCATTCCAACTTCCTCTTCTGCTCTGATGCTCCCTGAAGCAAACGCCTGAGTCTCTCTTCAATGGTAGCTCAAAGGAACACACGATTCTATTATACATACATTTAAAAGTGTCTTCAAAGATTTAGCACAAGGTTCCAGTGTTTTCATCAAAACAAACACATTTTTTTGTTTTGGAGAAAGGCGAATGTTGGTTTAGTAATATTTAAAGTAACGCAGAACAGAAGATGATGAAGGAAAAGTAGGTGAAAACGTGTGGGCAAGGAATGAAAAAAGTTTGGAGGGAATCAACGTGAAATAGCAGATGAGTGAAAATGAGGAACAGTGAAAAGGAAGGGACATTTTCAAAAGGAAATGGACAGAGAAAGAGAGGGACAGTTGTGCAAGTCTTTGTTGAAAATATGTTGACTTCAAGGCCTTTTCCTCATCGGGAGGAGCAGGTGAAGTGGGGCCGGGGAGGATCAGGAACAACAAAGAATACACTGCTGAATAGCGAAGACTCTGAGAGCAGCTGCTACCGTTCTCACCAGAACTGTATCCCGCCCTTTGGGTGCTCAGATGCATGGATCTTCAGAGCTTTCCCAGCACAGCATGAGAAATCCCCTCTCATTGGGGTTCTTTGAGCCATCACAGCCCTAAATACTTCCTTGGCTCCATGTTTGCCAAAGGTTCACACTGAATAAATACCCGATGCTTAACCCTCTACTGTTTCTACATACCCTCTATTCTATTAATAACTGACCATCAAGACAAACGTACTCATCAGAAAACATATAAATTCTGAAATTTAGGAGAGAAAACAGAAATGTAGAGAATAAATGATCAGATAGAGCATCTGGAAAAATGAAAAGAATCATGAACATTTCGATGCAGCTCGTGACTTCACTGTACTGCTGGCATATTTTAACATTTGTTTCCCATTTCCAGACTTACTTCTATGATTGGAAGTTGTCTCGTTTCCAATCAATCACCTCTTCATTTGATGAGCAATGGACAAGTATTGCATGACTGGACCTGGCAGCTTGATTAAATTAATGGCAGTGCATCATTTTCAAAGAATTCACTGCAAGAATTCCCATTTGCCACCATTTTCATTCCCAGTACTCCAAATATGGTTCTTAATTCAGTACCTCTCATGCAACAATTGTACAAGACCCAACACTTCTAAGATGCACCACTTGAGCATTTAATAAACACACATTTTGCAATAATATTGCGATTCTGGCATACGAGTCTGAATCATTCACCACAATTCAGTGGAGAAAGTTCTATTGAACTTTCTTAAATACTGTATTTAATTCAAACAATAGACAATAGACAATAGGAGCTGGAGTAGGTCCTTCGGCCCATCGAGCCAGCACCGCCATTTTACAGATCATGGCTGATCACTACCATCAGTACCCCTTTCCAGCCTTATCCCCATAACCCTTAACTCCTTTGCCCACTAGAGTCTTATCTAACTCTCTTTTGAACATAATCAGCGAATCTGCCTCTACCACCCTCTGTGGCAGAGCATTCCACAGATTCACATTTCTCTGGGTAAAAAAATGTTTTCTCATCTCCGTCCTAAAGGGCCTACCCTGTATTCTTAAACTATGCCCTCTAGTCCTCGTCTTCCCCATCATTGGGAACAAGTAATCTGACTTCACCCTGTCTATCCCCCTGATAATTTTGTATACCTCAATCATATCCCCCCTCATCCTTCTAAACTCCATCGGATACAAGTCCAGTTTTTCTAGCCTTTCAGCATATGTCAACCCCGCCATCCCTGGAACTAACCTTGTAAATCTGTGCTGCACACCCTCTATAGCTAGTATGTCCTTCCTCAAAATTGGAGACCAGAACTGGACACAATACTCCAGGTGGGGTCTCACCAGGGCTCTGTACAACTGCAGAAGGGCGTCTCCGTTCCTATACTCCAATCCCCTCTTTATGAAAGCCAACATGCCATTTGCCTTCTTCACAGCTTTCTGAACCTGCATGCTAGTCTTCAGTGACCGGTGAACAAGTACTCCCAGATCCATTTGCTCCTCCCCACTCCCTAGCTTGTCTCCATTTAAATAATACTCAGCTTTCCTATTATTGCCCCCAAAATGGATAACCTCACATTTGCTTACATTGAACGTCATCTTCCATTCCGCAGCCAACTCCCACAACCTGTCCAAGTCCCTCTGCATTTTCCTGACATCCTCCTCACACCCCACACCGCCACACAGTCTCGTGACATCAGCAAATTTGCTCAAGTTATTAATAATCCCCTCATCCAAAATGTTTTATAGAATTCTATTGGGAGTCCATCCTCTCCTGGCATTTTTTAATATATCCTGTATTTCTGCTATTTCAAATTGTTTTATTAATTTATTTTGCTCCTCTTCTTGCAATTTCAGTAGTTCAATTTTAGCTAGAAATTCATCTATTTTGTTTTCTTTCCCTTCATTCTCAGTTCGATATAGTTGCTCATAGAATTCCTTGAAGTTTTCATTGATCTCCGTTGGGTTATATGTAATTTGTTTGTTCTTTTTCCTTGATGTCAATACCGTTCTTTTAGTTTGTTCTGTCTTAAGCTGCCAAGCTAGTATTTTGTGCATTTTTTTCTCCTAGCTCATCATACTTCTGTTTTGTCTTCATAATGTTCTTCACCTTATATGTTTGTAGTGTTTCATGTTTTATTTTTGTGTCCGCCAATTCTCTTCTTTTTGTTGTATATCTTCCTTTATTGCTAGTTCTTTTTCTGTACTTGCTATTTCCATTTCCAACTGTTCTATTTCCCGATTGTAGTCCCTCTTCATCTTAGTTACATAACTTATTATCTGCCCTCTGATGAATGCTTTCATTGTATTCCATAGTATAAACTTATCTTTCACTGATTCCGCATTTATTTCAAAGTAAATTTTAATTTGTCGCTCAATGAATTCTCTAAAATTCTGTCTTTTAAGTAGCATGGAGTTTAATCTCCATCTTCCGTTCTCGGTGGGATATCCTCCAGCTCTATTGCTAATAACAGGAGTGAGTGATCCGATAACAATCTAGCTTTATATTCCGTTTTCCTAACTCTCCCTTGGATGTGGGCTGACAACAGGAACAGGTCTATCCTTGAGTATGTTTTGTGTCTACCCGAATAATATGAGTATTCCTTCTCCTTTGGGTGTTGCCTCCTCCATATATCCAAAAGTTTCATTTCCTGCATCGATTTAACCATAAATGTGGTAACTTTATTCTTTCTGCTTGTCTTTTTTTCCAGTTTTATCCATCTTTGAGTCCAAATTAAGGTAAAATTCCCCTCCTATCAGTATATTCCCCTGTGTATCTGGAAACTTCAAAAAGATATCTTGCATAAATTTTTGTTCTTCTTCATTAGGTGCATATACATTGAGGAAATTCCAAAATTCTGAATATATCTTACACTTTATCATTACATACCTCCCTGCTGGATCTATTATTTCCTCCTCTATTTTGATTGGTACATTTTTATCAATTAATATAGCTACACCTCTGGCTTTATAATTATATGATGTTGCCGTTACATGCCCTACCCAATCTCTGCTTAATTTCTTGTGTTCCACTTCAGTTAGATGTATTTCTTGCACGAATGCTATATCATTTTTTTCTTTCTTCAGTAAATCAAACAGCCTCTTCCTTTTGATTTGGTTATGCATTCCGTTAATATTTAAAGTCATATAGTTCAACATGGCCATTTCATACTTTGTTTACCTTTCCTTTCCGCTTCCTCATCACCACCTTTCCTCATTATCCATTTCTGTTTGCTTTTTTTGAACACACTGTAAGGCAACACTTCTAAAACATAAAATATTTCCACTATTCCCACATCTAAAATTCCCTTAACCCCAAATATTCCCCCTCCTCTCTGAGTTGCCCCTTGTCCCTTGTCGGGCAACCACATCTCCCCTCTCCATTTGGATTGCGAACCCGTTCGCAAGCGTCAACTGATTTCACAGTGACTGTTATTCTCTCCCACCCAGTCCCCTCCAGAAAAGACTTTTATCTTCACATAGAACAACCACACTCTCTTAATTCCCCCCTTACTTCCTTTCTTCACCTTCTTAGTTCTTACATAGTTTATTCTTCTTCTTTATATCAAGTTTGTCGTCAGTCTTGTTCTTGTTACATCTCTTCATCTCTCTGTCAGTTTTGCAAACATTCTGCAAATTCTCATGCTTTCTCCGGATCTGAGAACAGTCTGCTTTGCTGCCCCGGGATAACTATTTTAAGCACCGCTGGATATCTTAACATAAATTTATATCCTTTCTTCAATAATATCGATTTTGCTGCGTTATATTCCTTCCTCTTCTCCAGGAGCTCAAAACTTATGTCTGAGTAGAAAGTTTTTTTGACCTTGCATTCCAGTGGCTTTTTGTCTTCTCTTATATTTTTCATTGCCTTTTCCAATATATTTTTTTCTTGTCATATATCTCAGGAATTTTACTAGAATTGATCTTAGTTTTTGTTGTGGCTGTGGTTTAGGGGCTAATGTTCTGTGTGCAATTTCTATTTCCATTCCTTCCCGTAAATCTGGCACTCCTAGGACTCTGGGGATCCATTCTTTTATAAATTCTTTCATATCTTTGCCTTCTCATCTTCCTTAAGTCCCACTTTCTTTATATTGTTTCTCCTATTATAGTTTTCCATTATATCCATCTTCTGAGCCAACAACTCCTGTGTTTCCTTAACTTTTTTTATAAGATTCTTCTAATTTTCTTTTTAAGTCATCCACTTCCATTTCTATGGCTGTTTCTTGTTCTTCCACCTTGTCTACTCTTTTCCCTAATTCTGTCATTATCATCTCTAATCGACTCACTTTTTCTTCTGTACCTTTTATTCTTCTTTTTATTTCATTAAATTCTCATGTCTGCCATTCTTTTAATGCTTTCATATAGGCTTGAAAACAATTTCGAATCCATGTACAGTCCATTCCCTTTATCTTCTATTTCTCTGTGCAGAGCTTGATGTTCTCCCTCCTCTTCCCCTGAGTCCACTCCAGGAACTGTGTCCTCTACCTCTGGAGAGGGCTGTTGTTCTCCTAACAGCCATTAATCCGTCACGTGACTCCTCCCTAAACAGCCCGCCATCTCTGAATACTTAATTCAATTTCATCCTTCAAGGTTATAGCTTTACATTTTTGCGCGACTGCCGATGCCAAACAAATAAATTCAATTTGAAATTTATCCAATCTCATTTCCAAACTCCATTTTTTTTATAATGTCCCAATAAAAATACTAACGGGTCTAATGAAAGCTTAAATTTAAACAACAGCTGCAAATATTCCATAGTTCCATTCCAAAAGGGTTTCACCTTCTCATAAAACCATACTGAATGGGAAACAGACCCTATCTTTTCCCCACATTGAAAAGACATATCTGAAGAGATAAATCCTCTTCAACTTCTAGGGATTTAAGTAAATTTGATGAATAAAATTATAATCAATGAATCTATATCTTACGTTTACTTGCTTAGTCACACTGCCCTCACATATTGTCATCCAACCATCCTGAAATATTGAAACAAACAAATCCTCCTCCATCTTACTTCTCTATTTATAAATATCTGACTTAGGTATCTTAATTTATAATAAAGCATACATTTCTGTAATCAATGCCTTTTCCCCTCATTCAATAATTAAACATTCAAATCTAGTCCTTCTTGGTTATCTCAAACTGTGTCCAAAATTATCCAGTAACATAGCATGGACCTGATAGTAAGTAAACAATATATTATCCTTCAATCTTTGAAATGAAACAAAATATCCAGCTTCATAACAATTTCCGACCAATATAATGCCATTCTTTTCCCAAATTTTCAGGAATACATTGTTTATTGAAAATGAAAAAGAGATCATTATAATACAAAGCGGTTTGAGCCAAAATTTTACCTTAAGTACCAATAGCAACTTTTGTCCTTTACCATAATTCCAGCAAATATTTTAACACCAGTAAATTATAATTTTGGAAAAGTTGAGAATTCCAATGATAAATAAACTGCTTCATTCTTTGTTCATGAATAGAGATTGTTGGGATTCAACCATTCAAGTAATAATCTTCAATTGTGCCACTTCATAATAATTCGGAAAATGTAGGAATTATAAAACTCCAAGTTTTATAATTGGCAAGACACTCTTACCAATTTACCTTTCCATAAAATGGATCTTACCAGAGCATGTAAACGAAAGTAAAGGGCACGTTTTTCAAGAGGTCCTTGGTTAATATTTACTCTCAAATCAGTATGGCAGAAACATAGAACATAGAACACTGCAACACAGCACAGGCCCTTCAGCCCTCAATGTTGTGCCAACCCATATATTCCTTCCGAAAAAAGCACTAAACTCTCCCTACCCCGAAACAATAAAGATAATTTAATTCCTGCTTCTGACAGCCAATTGTTCCCAAACAAATATTTAAAATAATAACAACAGAAAATGTTGGAAATAGTCAGCAGGTTGGACACATACCGACTTGCTGGGAGTTTACAGCCTTTTCTGCTTTTATTGAAATATCCAGTAATTCCAGTTTAACCATTTACACTTTAAACCTTTGGGTTCCTTTGGGCTGTGAAAAGAAATAGAATGCTTTTCATTTTAATTTACAAAGATAAGACTATCTGGACCCATTTATAAAGTAGGAATGTATAATTTCCAAGTCGGATTCACTTGTTGATGACCTTGTTTAAGTTTCAGAATAAATGAAGCACACATGCTTTACATGCTTTGGAAAAAGATAAGGAAAAGCATAAATGATTTACCAACACTGAATTGGAGATCATTGGCTGAGAAACACAAAACTTTCCTTCTGAGTGTCTGATGTTTATGTGAGTAATGAACCTTGTGCTGTTCCACACAGTACAACTTATGTTCATTTCTAGGTTCATTTCTACATTGCTTCATAAAAGGTTGGTTTAATTTCACACGTGACCGAGAGTACCTGCTGCATGTTCTCTTCCCTGCAGTCGACATTGAAGCCTGACGATTCCTCCGCAGCAATTTAGGAATATAACCATCTGCCTCTGATCTTCTTGGAGTATTTACACATCATTCTTCTCCGAGGAGACAAGGATCTTCCACTCTGCTCCTCCATCCAGCCAATCGTGGCATTCGTAGACAGCCCAAGGCATTGTCCATTCTCCTGCGAGGTGTTTTCAGTGACATACGATGTTGTAATTCAAATACGTCACCACCATGAGCATCACGTGGCCAAAAAACCCTGCTATTCAGCAAAAACTGTGCCACGCACTCGCACCACGTTCAACCCTCACAATTGCAATCTCAGCAACTGGGTTTATGGCTACGTGATGTCATCAACGGGTTCATTGTTACGCAATAATACTGAAAGAACAGTGAAATTATGGCAACCTCACAATATTTATTCGGTCGCTCTCATGTCACAATGAGACTCCATCCCCCACATTCTGGGAATGTATGTACTCAAGGGGTAGTTTATATTTGAGAGTCTCCCGCCAACCATATTTGTTGGGGCAGCCAAGTGGACTCCTCTTGTCATTGCCCCTCCCTCCCAGGTAGTCTGAACCCACCTGGATCGGGTGCCGGGGGGTATGAGGATATCGGGTAAGTGACTGATGTCCTCCTCTATGAGGCCGTGTGATAAGAGCTGCCAACAGCCCAATCTGGCCCGTCTGTAAGAAAAACGGCACCTGGTGAATGATACCGCAAATTGGACAAATTCACCCCTCCCCCACACACACTTTCTGCGGTCGTTTCGGACATGGTCAAATTGGTGGAGGATATCACGGGAAGGGGCGACAAACCCTGGTATGCCGCGGTCAACCTCGACAATGTGTTCTTCTCTATCCCCTTAAGCCCCCATTCGCAGGACAATGGTGGATACCTGCATGGATGTCCTGTGGGTAGTGCCCTACGGGCAGGCTGACCAGGATAGCAGCATTCAGGGGCTGAAATGCCTCTCTTCCATTTATGGAACACCAGAGGATTGCGCTGGCTTCTTGCGCCCTCTGGATTGCACCCTCAATACCTCGATTTCAAAACAACACAACTACCTCGATCTGAAATACTTGCCGTGATCTTCCTCTGCATCCCTCAGCAATAAAGAATTCTTCAGATTCAGCACCGTCAGTGAAAACTCACCTTTTTACACAGGGCGACACAGTTAGCATCACGTAGTGATTCCCAAAGTGGGCGCTGTCTCCCCTCTGTGGGCATTTAAGAGACCCTTAGACAGGCACGTAGATGAGAGAAAAATAGAGGGTCACGATGCAGGAATGGTTTAGTATTTTATTTTCGAAGGAATATATGGGTGTACAAAACATTGAGGGAATAAGGCCCTCTGCTGTGCTGTAGTGTTGTATGTTCTATGTTCTAAGGACAACATTCATAGAACCTCCGAAGAATATGACCCCGAACTGTCTTGCCCTTCATTATGAGAATACACTGTGGTGATATGCTATTATACCACGAGATCACCAGGACCACCATCTGACAAACTCGTCTATAAAGCCGACCATTTCAAGGCTCCTCCATTCTGATTTAGGCTTGCACGGAGGCAAGAGGTAACTGTATATATTAGTCTATTGGAACTAGCGCTTAACTTGCATTTGTCTCGTGTGGTTGATGTTAGTAACAATTTAATAGAGTAATATATAACTGGGATGGAAGTTAGTTCTCCCCTCGCCCACGCTCTCCACTCCACCAAACCCTGATCTAAGGATGTGGAAACGGAAATGGCTCCCACGCTCGTGCAACAAATTATGGCCCAGACGGAAAGCAGCTGGACAGAAATCGCTGTGGAGAGAAGAACTCACCCAGCGACCGTAGACTACAAGGGGGACAGAGTATGTTGGAGCAGGTAAAGAGCGGACAAGAGCCCCACCTGTTAGTTAATTCACTGGGACTGGGACTCGCCATGCAACTGCCTGGGTTTCTGAATTACAATAAAGGATCGCGACAAGCGTGGGCAGAAGGCGTACAACAAGTCGCCCTCCCGATCACGATCTACTGCCAGGACCGCCTGGATGGGTTGCTATCCCTGAGACAACACCAGCTAACCCCAATTTTCCAGAGGGCGCACACACTTGCCCAGGACTGAGTTTCCGCATGGGGAAGGGATCAGTTGGCATGCAGCCACTCACAAGCTGACCATGACATTAACCTTCAATGTTTTTTCAGGCAGCAGAGGAACGCAACCTAACGTATAATAGGGACAAACACGTCTTTAGCACGAGGTAACTGGCCATCCTGGGATATGTGGAACAGAATGGGGAAAATAAGCCCGGACCGGACCATGCCCGCACGTGCCCGCTCCGAGACCTACCAGTCCCACCAGCACAGAAAACCGGAAAGTGATGTTTGCGACTTTTCGTATATTATGTACAGTGGGTCCCCAACTCTGCCGACAGGGCTCGCCCACTCATAAAAGCCTCAGCCTCCCCCCTCTGCCCCGCAGCTATCAATGCCTTCACAAATATTAGGGACCTGATTGCATAAGCAACCCTGTGGTCCAAATATGAGACGATCCCATTCCAAGTGCAGACCGATGCCTTAGATGTGGTCCTAGCTGCAACACTGACCCAGGACGGGCGACCGGAAGCCTTTTTCTCGTGGACCCTACAGTAGTCAGTGTTGAGGCAATCGGCAGTGGAGAAGGAGGCTCAAGCCATTGTGGAAGAACTAAGGCACTGGAGACATTATCTGGCATTTAAATGCTTCAACCTTCTCATGGACCAAGATCCGTGGCTATTATGTTCGACAACCAGAACAGGGGGAATATTAAAAAAAAACACAATAAAATCTTGCGCTGGAGGATAGAATTGTCTACGTATAATTACAACATTCTTTACCGTCCAGGGAGGCTCAATGAGCCCCAGACACACTGTCCAGAGACATCTGTGCGGCCTTCAACCACATGTCAAAACTGCAGAGATTGCACAATGAGCTGGGCCACCCGGGAGTCGCGAGATTGTTCCACTTCATAAGGACCCAAAATCTCCCATTCTCGGTAGAGGAAGTAAGGACAGTAAACAGGGGCTGTCCCATCTGTGCAGACAGGAAATCACAATTTTACCGGCCGGATAAAGCTACACTTTTGAAAGCTACTAGACCTTACGAGCACCTCAGCCTGCTCCTTTCCTACGACAGGAATATCTATTTCCTTAATGCCATAGACGAATACTCCCGCTTCCCTTTGGCAATCACATGTCGGCAGCCACGGTAATAAAGTGCCTGCAATCCATTTTCAGCATGACTGAGTACCATAGCTATATGCACATAGACAGTGGTGCTGCCTTCATGAGTGCCAAGTCCAGCAGTATCTATGGGTTAGAGATATTGCCACCAGCCGCACCACAAGCTACAATCCCATGGGTAACGAGCAAGGGAAAATACCACTCCCTGGAAAAACGTTCTGTTGACCTTAAAGGCAAAAGACCTGACAGTGACAAGATGGGAAGATGTATTAATGGAGGCTTTACATTCTATACTCTCGTTGTGATGTACCGCCACTAACACGACACCACATGACCATATGTTTTCTTTTACGGGGAAAGGCACAGTGCTGTCTAGATGGTTGATGATACTGGGACGAGGGCTCGTCTGCAAGCACTACAGGAGCCACAAAACAGACTGAGGCACGCGAACCCCCACTACGCATTAGTCACATTCAGGGATGGACAGGAAGACTCGGTGGCCACCAGGGAACTCGCACCTGCCGACATCATGGACAACGCGGGAGAGTCACAGTCCTCTATAGAACAGCACGAAGGATGACAAACACAAGGACAGCCGAACATCACATTGCCCCAAAGGGCCCCGCCGAACAAATACACTTCCAATAACTAGTGCTCGTTAGGAAAGCCTTGCACCCACTCAGAATACTCCCACCCTGAAACCGACGGGAAGCCCAACACCCCATCAGCATACACCCAACCATTTACCAACGGGAAACCCTACACCCCCTCAGCATCTTCCCACCCTGCAACCTACAGGAATTCATACACCACCTCAGCATATTCCCACCCTGCAAGCGACGGAAAGCCCTAAAACCCCTGAGCATACTCCTAACCTGCAACTGACAGGAAGCCCTACACTCCCACAGCATACTCCCACCCTACAACTGACAGGAAGCCCTACACCCGCTCAGCATCCTCCCACGCTCTAACCGATAGGAAGCACAACCCCCATAGCATTCACCTATCCAATGTCAATACCCTCCACTTCCCCTACCCCATTACCCGGAAGGTTCTCGAGGAAAAGGAAAGCCCTTCAGATACTGGACATATGAACACAGGTGTGGGGAGGTCATAATCCTTGAAGTGGAGTTGTATGTGCTGATATGCTATTACACCACTCGGTCTCCAGGGGCCCCCACTGCATCCCCCCAGTGGCCACTCTAAGTTTTGGAGGTGTGTTACTGGCCCTTGCTCTCAGCAGTTGGACAGTTTCAATGCTTGCTCCGGGAATTGGTTTGAGCCACCCTGTCTTACTGGGTCATTGTGAGCAGCCACCAGACGTAGTCCCTGAACTAACGGGGAAACTTTGGAAATAAACAAGAAAATCTGCAGAGGCTGGGGTCGTGTGCAACACACAAACAAGCTGGAGAAACTCAGCAGTACATGCAGCATCCATAAAAAAGGAAGGGGATACCTACCTTCCTCCCCCTCTGTGATCCCTGCTGCTCTCAAGCTCTATGACTATCTGTCATCATGCACACCTCTCTCTGCCCCTTCTCCATACCCCCCATCCCTAACATTCTGATTGCCACTGCACTGAAAAAGAACATCTTCAAATTATGTAAAGGTGCTTGAGAAATTACCCAGATATAATGTGAAATTAAATCAAAACAATTGTGCTTTTTTTTCTACACGTGAAAGCAATTTAACTTGGTTTATGAGGAAAGGCAAATGGAATTTTACCCATGAATGAAAATGTACAAGACTTTATGAAGGCCTGACAACTGTTCTCTTTTTTGGGAGGTACATTGTCTGCCGTTCTTTGTAACATTGGACTCCCATCATCACTTATTGAAGAAGAATGGATGTGATCAAGTACTTGCAATAATGGTAGGAGTTAGGTTTTCAACTTCTAGAACATTCCAACACCACCCGTGTTAGGGAGCAATACTTCAGGCTCTGAGCTTGGAGCAATTGTCAGCTTTGTTAAAAGTGACCAGCAGGAAAAAAAGTTACTTTTGCAGCCCACACTTTAGCAGTAGGTCTATGGTGGATGCCATCTCACTTGCTCTACACAAATCCCTGGAACACCTGGACAGCAAAGATACATACTTCAGGATGCTTTTTATCGACTACAGTTGTACATTAAACACCATTATCCCCTCAAAATTTATCAGCAAACTCCAAGGCCTTGGGACTCAACACACCACTGTGTAATTGGATGCTGAAATTCCTCTCCACCTGTCCACCATCAGTGAGGATCGGTAAGAACATCTCCTCTACAACCTCCACCAGTACCAGAGGGTTGTGTTCTTAGCCTCTGCTCTGCTCATTATAAATTTATGACTGCATAGCTCAGTACAACAACAACACCATCTCCAAATTCACTGATGGTGCCATGGTAGTGGATTGTGTATAATGGGGCGATGAGACAGCATACAGGAGGGAGATTGAAAACTTGATCGAATGGTGCAATAGCAACTAGCTCCCACTCAATGCCATGAAAACCAAGGAGATGATTGTGGACGTCAGGAAGGGAAAACCAGAGGGGTATGGTTCAGTGATCATCACGGGATTAGTGGTGAAGAGGGTGAGTAAATTTGATATCATGACAATCATTATTATAGACGATCTTTCTTTGACCCAACGCACAAATGGCATTGTGAAGAAAGCACATCAGCATCTGTACTTCCTCAGAGATTGGCTGAGGTTTGCTATGACATGGGAAACCCTGGCAAATTTCAACAGAGATGTGGTAGAAAGTGTGCTGATTGGCTGCATCCTGTCTCGTATGGGCACATCAATACCCTTGAATGTAAAGCCCTCTGAAAGGAAGTGGACACAGCCCAGGACATCACAGGCAAAACTCTCCTTACCATTGAGAACATCTGGAACATTGACATCGGAGGGCAGCAGCAATCTTCAAAAATCCACACCACCCAGCACACACTCTGTTCTCACTGCTACCATCTGGAAAGAGGTATCGGTGGCACAAGAGACGCAACATCAGGTTCAGGAATAGCTGCTATCATCAGACTCCTCAACAATAAACTCAATCAGGGTCTGATGTAAGGAGGCTAACTTTTACACTTTATTGATGTTTTTCTCTCTGTATTGTACAGTCAATTTGTTTACATTTTCTTATTTGTTTACATCTCAACGTTGTGTCCATTTTATATGGCATTGAAGGGGTAATTCTGCATCGCCCAAAAAGAATCTCAGGGATCTGTGTGATGTCATGTATGAATTCTGACAATAAATCTGAAATCTCGGATGTTTTACAAGACTGGACATGGTAAAAGAAACCTTTTCAATGCACTGTTGCAAAGAGTGGAATCATCTGGGGTTTGGAGCCTTCATAATGTGACAACAACAAGGGCATTTCCTAACCCCTGTTGGTAGTCAGTCTAAGTAATGTGAATTAAACTTCTGGGATCCTAGCTCCATGAAACAAGCCTTAGATAAGTTGGGTCACTCTTATGGTGCCATGTTCTCCTGGAGGAAATCAACTCCAATAACAAACATTTTTCCCTCCCAGAGCAGTTTAATGATTTTGGGAGAAATAATGGTGTAGAATATACATTCCATCACCTGGAATCCAATGAAGTGGCTCAACCAACTGTCAGAGTTGTCAAACTGACCAGATGCAGCAATTCCGACAAGAATTGTCTCCCATATGAAAGAGACACGGACAAATTTCCCATTAAAATGTGAAGAGTATTCCATAAAGTAAGCACTGCAGGGTAAACAGCAGCAGAATGGATGGAAAATGATTGCAAATTGGGTTGAGCTCATTCCTACCAAGTGTAACTGAGAGAGTGGAATGGAGAAAGGGAGAAGAACCAGCCATGAGCTGACATCCTGAAACACTGCACTCCTTCTGTTGAAGGAACTTCCAGGTATTTTGACCCAGCAACTTCAGGGACCAGTGACATATTTCCAGGTCCCAATGCCCATGAGATAGAGCAGAACTTTCAGGCAGTGTTCTCTCATAAATACGTTGTCCTCCCACCTCTGGACCAACCATCTCAACCCTTTTTTGACTCTGGCCCCCTTATGACTCTGCTCAATTTTCATTGGCCCCTTTCCCTGTGAAGCAGTCATTTTTTATCTCCTCCTCTTTCTCTTCTCTTGCCCTCCATCAGTCATGATCGACCATGTTTATTGCAACTCTCGTAGTCACGGGTTTGTTCAGCAGTGTTGACTGTGGCTATGGAGGCCGATCCTGGAATGATAGACACTACTACAGGTGCTGTAAATATAGGGCATTGTTGAATGTTGTCTGGTGTCCGCTGTGCTCTTTTCTTCGCTCTCCGCTTCTCGAACTGACTCCAGACCCCTCTTTCGCCTTCTCTCGGTGTTGATGAAGAGTACTTGCCCATTTGTTGTGGTCATCTGCGATATACTCCTGGCATCTATTTTGAAATTCCCACTTGTTGAGGGCCTTAAAGCGAAGCCGGGGTCTTGCCTGTGGGTAGTTCTTCATAGAAGATGTCGTTTGGCAGTCAACCAATCTTTACATGATTTCTCTCCAACCAACTACATAAAAAAACATAACAAATCTTATGATTTCAGTCTGTGTCCCACCCGTAAATGTGTTATGGTACCGTAAGTCTGCACGACACATGTCGAGAATGGTTGCTCTAAACGGTAGGGTTTGTAGTTTCAGTATGTACGATAGGAGGAAACAAAGCAATAACTTCCATCAGCTTCTCCACACACAGTATTTACTGGTGCAGGTGAGTTTCTGGTCATTTGGATTGTTTCGTATTCTATGATGACCATTCCATTAAATGATATGGGAAGTGGCTCTCAATTGTGAAATAACTTATTTCTTTGAAATAATGCAGTTTGCTGAAAACCAAAATAAACCGTGCTTTCTTTAACCGGTTAGTGAAAACAATGTTCATAAATGAACATACTGTTCTCTTAAAAACTGAAGAATCATGATTCCCCAAAATGTGAAGGGCATTGTGGAGGAAGTAACATGAAAACATGGGGCCGCACAGTTAGTGTAGTGGTTAGTGCAACACTGTTACAGCGATCGGGACTGGGGTTTGAATCACGCGCTGTCTGTAAGGAGTTTGTATGTTCTCCCTGGGTCTGCCTGGGCTTCCACTGGGTCCTCCAATTTCCTCCCACTGTTCAAATTGTACAGGGGTTGTAGGCCAACTGGGCGTAATTGGACGTCATGGTATCATTGACTAAAATGGCCTGTTACTGTGCTGTATGTTTAAATTTAAACTGAAAACCTGCTAAATAAAGCAACATTACTTTCATCAAGTCCACTTGTTACAACAGGAACTCACCAAAAGCACATATTAGTCATATGCTTAATGTGCCATTCTTTGCTCCAAAAACATTTCCTGATCCACAGACTTTGTGAGGAGATAAAATGGAAATTTTTGTCCACACTGTAAAATTTTTCACAATCTTTGAAAATATCTCGGAGCTTCTAGAGCCCTGATTACTTTGCAGCAAAGTTAAGTGGTGTGGTGTGGTTATTGTCGGGACGTGGTAAATGCAGCAACTGATTTAAACAAACCAAGCTCCCATCAACAGCCAAAAAAAAAATAACGGGGCTGTTTAGTGCCTGCAATATTTAAGGAATAAATATAAGCTCCTCCTCCCCAAAATAATGCTATAAAATGTCTCAATCCAGGAGAATTTGGCTTTGCTTTTATTTCCACAAGATTGCACATATCAAAGCACAGCACTGACTCCCAGGGTGTAACTTGGATTTGATAGCTCAGGAATTTGGAGATGTATCAGTACCTATTGACTAAAACACAACAGGACTTCGAACAGATGGGCGACTCTTCCAAATAATTATCAATTTGCATGCTGGATTAGAAACAGGTTTGATTGATTAGCCTGCAAATGGAATGTCTACTTTTTAAAAAATTCCAATTTCAAAATATTAACAATAAAAGAATAATTATCATGCAGTGTACATGTAATTTTTTCCATAACATTACAAGCTTTCAATTCATTATTCCATTCCATAGTGATTATTATATTAATCACTATGTTATCTTTTCATGTCCTTGCTACACATTTTCGAGCTACAGACAATGCTAAATATACAAATGTAATTTGAAATTTATCCAACACTAATCCCTTTAAAGGAATCATATAACCCATTAAAATAAATGGGTGGATCTAATGGTAACTTACATTTATATAATGTTTCCAAAATTAACTTAATTTCATCCCAGAATCATTGTACATGCACACAAGACCCAACAGCATGTAAAAGAGTTCCAGTACATACACCACATCTAAATCAAGAATTCAAATTACTAAAACCGTATTTTGTCAATTTCTCTGGGGTTAAATACAACTGATGTAGAAAGTTATAAATAACCATTCCATACCGCACATTCGTCAATTTAGTTGCACTATCATGACCCATATCTGCCCAGTAGTCTTCAGGAAAACAAAAGCTAAATCATTTTCCCATTTAAGCTTAGACGTCTCCCGTTCCGGTTTATCCATATTGTCTTGTAATACTCGGTACACAACAAAGATATAACCCCTTTTTGGTATAGAAGAAATCAAAGACTCGAATTCCATCAATGCAGCTAAAATCATCTCCCTACCATACATATTTTTCACCAAAATTCGATGTTGATAATAAACAAATAAAGAATTTTCAGCAATATCAAAATGCTCCTTCAATTGATTAAAAGAAAGAATCTGTCCTTCTACAAAACAATCCTGTAATGTTTTTATACCCTTAGAATCACAGATTTTAAATAACTATTAAATATTTAAAAAGAAATAAGATGATTGTTATTTAATGGAGTTAAAATTGACAATTTACTTTTTTTAAAAACTTTATTTATTCATTCAAAAACAAATAATATGACATATACAACAATTGACCATAAACATGAATGATATTTTTTATATATATAAAAAAAGAGAAAAGAAAAGAACCCCACCCCCTTCAGGCAACTCTCCTGAGAACCATTAAGAAAGAAAAAAGAAAAAATATTAAACAAAAATTAGATATACATATTAAGATCTAATCAATGTAAATTGAAATGTAAATATGCTGAATATAATGACCACTTATTTATAAAAAAATTATAATTATCACGTGAAAAATACGTAATTTCTTCCATTGTTAAAAAATAATTCATCTCATTATGCCATCTATTAATATCAATCATATTTATGTTTTCCACGTATGAGCAATACATTTTTTTTTGCTACGGATAAAGCTAAATATACAAAAGCAAGCTGAAACTTATCTAATCCCAAGCATTTCAAAGGTTCCAAACTACCCAATAAAAATAGTGTTGGATCTAAAAATATTTAAATCTTATATAGATATTCTAAAAACGATTGAATTTTCTTCCAAAAAGATTGTATATGTACACATGACCAAACGGCATGAAAAAAAGTTCCAACCATATCACCACATCCAAAACACAGTCTGATTCATGAAAACCATACTTTTTTAATTTTTCACATGTTAAATATAATTGATGTAAAAAATTATAGTTCATCATTGCATAACAGGCATTTCTCAATCTAGTTACACTATCATAACAAATATCTAACCAATCATCTTCGGAAAAAATAAAACCAGAATCCGCTTCCCATTTACTTTTAGATCTATCCCAACCCTTTTTATCCATACCATCCTGTAATATTTGATACATAGATGAAATATAACCTTAAGAAAAGTCTCAAATTTAGTCATTTCAGGTAAAATCATCTCTAGCAAACATACATCTTACCAAAGATCGAATTTGATAATATAAAACAAAGAATTCTTATCAATACCAAAACATTCCCTCATCTGATTAAAAGATAAAACACTTACCCTCTTTAAAACAATCTCCCAAATTTTTCAAACCTTTAAATCTCCAATGCAATAAACTTCGATTACGTATTGAAAAAGGATTAAGTTGATTCTTATACAATGGAGTCAAAGCCGATAATTTACCCCTAGAGCCTGTCATTTTATATTTCTTTATCCATAACTTCATTAAATGTTTTAATATAGGAACATTATATTGTTGCAACAAATTTATATTCCATCTGAACAAAAATTGATGTATTTAAAATTCTGAAATATTTGCCATCTCAATTTTGGCCCATCTAGGAGGCCATACCAAATCCATCAATGAACTAATAAATTTAAGTTGGGCTGCTTCATAATAATTTTGAAAATGTGGTAAATGTAATCCCCCTAAATCATATTTCCAACTTAATTTATTCAAAGCCACTCTCGAAAATTTACCTCTCCATAAAAACGCCCTAACAATTTTATCCAAATCTCGATAAAAACATTTATCAAATACAAAATAGATTGAAACCAATATTGTATACGCGGAAAGATATTCATCTTAACTGTATTTATCGTACCCATTAAATTAATACGTAATTCTTTCGACAATTCATTTTTTGACCCTACCTTTCATCCATAGCTTTAATAGATGTTTTAATATCGGCATATTATATTCCCTCAACAAGTTTACATTCCATAGAAATATAAATTGATTCACCTCGACTTCAGAAAATCAAGCCATCCCAACTGTAGCCCAAATCGGTGGTTGGTCCAAATCCATCTGTCTACTAATAAATTTCAACTGAGCTGCTTCATAATAATTTTGAAAATGGGGTAATTGAAGCCCACCTAACGCATACTTCCAAGTAAGTTTATATAATGCTACCCACGATAATTTACCTCTCCATAAAAATTCTCTCGGTACTTTGTTTAAATCCTTAAAAAACCCTTTGAAAAAGAACACGGAATTGATTAAAAAAACATTAAATTCAAGGATATATATTCATCTTAATACAATTAACTCGACCAATTAAAGTTAACGGAAGATCTTTCCACTTAATTAAATCTGCATAAATCTTTTTTAATAAAGGAACATAATTTAACTTATATAAAGATTGATACTCAGTTTTTACAATTATTCCTAAATATTTAATTTTATCAGACCAATTCTGTTTTATAATGTTTTTATACTCTGAATAGTCTCCTTCTCTGACTGGCAAAATATCATTCTTTTCCCAGTTAACTTTATATCCAGATAATGTTCCATCTTGTAATAAACATTCCCGAAAATATGGCAATGATTTTTCTGGGTTTGTTAAGTATTTCAAAACATCATCTGCAAATAAGTTAATCTTATACTCTTTATCCATAACTCTCTTATCTCTTCATTCTGTCTTATTATTTGAGCTAATCGTTCAATAGCCAATGCAAACAGAGCTGGTGCAATGGACAGCTTTGTCGAGTTGAACTCGTCAATTTAAATGATGATGAGACTTGACCATTTGTCAGTCTGGTTCGGTATATAAAGCTTTAACCCAACCAATAACAAAGGGCCAAATTTAAACTTCTCCAATACTTTAAATAAAAAAATCCCATTTGACCCTTTCACAGGCTTTTTCCACATCTAGCGCAACCACCATTATATGGTTGGGCTGCTGTCGATATGCATTGACCAGATTAATCTATCGAAGAATATTATCTGAAGCATTTCTATTTTTAATAAAACCTGTTTGACCAACATGTATCAATTTAGGTAAATACTTGGCAAATCGATTTGCTAACACTTTTGCTATAATTTTATAATCGACATTCAATAAAGAAATAGGTCTATATATATTTTTATCACTGACATTTGGTGATATAAAGTGATGCCAGACATACTGCAGGCCGCAGAAGATAGCTACTGCATGATACCAGTCATGGTGTCTATGCATCTAACCTCGAAATGTAGGGAGATAGCGTGCTCATGAAGTTCATTCCATATTGAAAGGGGTAAAAGAGGAGAAAAAAAAACATTTATTCAAGATCAGGGATAGAAATCAGCGTGACACATTGGAAAGAATGAAGAATTTAAAGGTACTCATGGACAGCAAGGATGGACATGCTATTACAACATTTGCAGAACAGTAGCCGATGCAGTATGGAATGGTCAGAACATGTGAAATACTGTTTCTGAAAATGAGTGGGCATTAATTAACCTGCTCTTGCAGAGGGGAGCAAATTAATGCACGGTAATGTGGGTTGATTATCTTCTGATCATCGATATTTCTATCTCTTACATGATGGTATAAAATCTCACTTGAGCTACTACAGGAATACAATAATGAACAATAAATCTGAGCGATTCATGGACATGGAGAAGGATAACTTGCTGGTGTGACAGAACCATCATATGAATCGAATGAATGTAATGTATGAATGATACTCTCAGAAAAACTTTCCTATGCTAGAAATTAAGTTAACTTCATATTAAGGGACAAACAAGAAAATAGTTTGAAACATTCACCTGCCCGATGAGGTGGACCAATATATTTGGAAAAGCCAATGAGCGGCAGAGAGCAGAACACTCTTCAGCTGCTCCCTGAATTTGGTTTGTCTCACTCCAGAAATAAACATCTAATCCAATCCAAGCTGGATGGTAGTGCAGGAGCTTGCATCATTCAGACACAAGTGTAGGGTTGTTGGTGGTGGAACAGAACACGGCCAAAAGGCTGCAGCGCAAGGTTCAAATAAAGTCAGTTGTAATACCAGAGCTGAGAGACTCTTGCATCAATCTCTTCGCTATGCTCGGTGAAAACACAAGATAGAGAAACCAGGGGCGCGGCAAGATGGCATAGAAGAAAGACATGTATTCCACCTTTCCCCAGCTGAATCATTAAATACCCGGTTTTTAAAAAGCATAAAAGTGGTTAAAAATAGGATTTACAGTTGTTTAAATAACAGTGATTTATGATGGCATCGCATGTGAAAACATTTAAACCTCAGCTTCAGAAAAAAATACCATATGAAAGTGCGGAAGAATTGAGGCCTATCTGCATAGCTGAATCCATGAAGTCATCGTTGGGAATCTCCGAGTCTCAGACGACTCCAGCCCGGTCGAGTCTGACTTCAGCGCCGATCCTGCCTCCGCAAGATGGTGCAGACACATTGGTGAGCTCAGCCATTGCTGGCCTGTGTTCTCGAGAAGTTGTGCGCATCGGAGGCATGGCTGATAAGGGGACCCGTGACCTTGCTGGGTGGCCCAGTGGTGAACAGTGTAGTGTCGGAGGATGCTCCTGCACGTTTGAGAGCTTTGCCTGGCCTGCGTGGGGCATCGTGGTTCTGAGAACTGGTGGATAAAGCATGGGCTGTGGGGGAACCCAAACGCCGGTGTCCTGAAGAGGTTGGGGTGCCAGCGATGGGTGTCCAGACCCGCAGCCGTTCAGCCATTGGACCTACAATCAGTGTCAAACTCAGGTAGAACATAATAGAGAAAAAGTGGAAGATTCTTTTGTAGATTGGGGGATTCAAAAAAGTGATTCAATGAAGAAGATTGATTCGTTGAAAATGAAAGTGGAAGGAATAATGTGAAAATAGTTGGTCTCCCAGCGGACATTGAAGATGCTGACACTATTTTAAAAATTAAGCGCTGGATAAAGAACTTTTCCTGAATGTTTGGAACTGGATAGGGCTCACAGAGCTCTGAGAAGAAAACCACTTCCAGGACAAACACCGAGAGCTGTCTTGGTTCGTTGTTTAATATATCAAGATAGAGAAATGATTTTACGTATGGCCGTGCAGAACGCACAGCAGAATTGATCTCCATTAATGGTACAAAATAAGTTTTCTTATATCGATTTAAGCCAAGAGGTTATTAGAAGACGATGAGAATTTAATACAGCCAAAGATTTATTGTGGCTAAAAGGCTACAAGTTTGATTTTCATTATCTTGCAATTTTGAAGGTTTTTAATAGAAATTTTCAAGCTCAGTTTTTTGAGAATAATCATGATGCTTTGGTTTTTGCTAATTCTTTGCCGGAATTCCAAAGGAAAGGGTGTTCTCCTACGTTGTCTCCTAAGAGGTGGGTAAATGGAAATGGAATTAGACATGGAAATGGAATAAATGGAAAGAAAGAAGAGTTGACACAAAGTCTTCTTGATGTTGAAGATTTGAAGCAGTCATTGAGTTTGGAATCATTGGGCTGAATATATGGAGTATATTCTATTGTGTTTGATTAAATAATCAAACGTAACTCCTGAGAAATTGAGGAAGTAAAGGTTTAGTTCTTGAAAATTGTGTTTTCGATGTGATTAATAAGTTGGTTGTTTTTTACATTCGGTATGGAAGTGTAAGGCAGTGAAACCCTTTTGGAGGTGAATTATGAAATTTTCCAAACTGTAATTTATATATAATCTTTCAATTGTTCCTTTCAGATTTCTATTGGGTTATCTTAAACATCTGAGATTTGAATAAAATCTCATTTGTTCTATTAGCATTAACTCTTTTGAGAAAAGGCTTAGCTGTTACCTGGAAGAATGAGATCGAGTTGAATATTGAACGGTGGCATATGGAAATGAGATCATTTATTCCGTTGGAAAAAAAAACCTTAAAATTAACGTATTAATTATACTTTTATTTGTTAAGATGTGGAACACATATATGAAATATATGGGCTTAAAAATGTAGTAAATCCTTTTACCCTGAATTGAGGCAGGACACAACATGGTGACAATTTTATTATTATATGTGTAAAGTCCTTCTGTTTCTTTCTTTTCTTTTGGGTGTTATGTGTGGGGGTGGGATGTAGGTGGGGAGAGGGTATGGTTTTAGGGGAGATAATTAATATATTTGCATTCTTCATTTGGCTGTGTTACGAGCCAAATGGACTACAAAATATTCACCAGAAAAATGGTTACTTAAACAAAGGTTTCCTTTAATTTTCTTTAAACATGAAAACAGAGTCAAACTTTAACTTAACTCTATTTTTAACTAACTTAACTTAACCCATATTAAGCCCCTTCTAATTCGCAGCGCACGCATATGTAATGTGTATGTATAAATTAAGAAAAGTTCATTGGTTTACAGTCTAATCTCACTTCTCATTCTTTCAAGTTCACTGGTTGGACGCAATTTTTATATTATGCACAGAATTTGACGCCTGTAAAGTGTGCCAGGTTTTGGTGCTCGAAAGGTAAATGGGTACTGCTCAGGAACTGTCTTGTAGGGTTTGCAGAGAGAGATATGTTGTTCGAGGATTTCCACAATTGTGGTACTTCGCTCATTCATCTCAGTGTCTTGCCGATGACACTTGCCCCATCGGGGTTCTCCAGATAATAACCTCTCTCTTTTAGGTTACCACAGAGTTCCTTTTGTTTACCGTATTCTAAGTGAAACATTTAGGCAGCCAGTCCTATAGCCATCTTCCATTATAGAGCTTTTGTTTCAGTTCCAACAGGCCTTCTGCTTGTTACTCAGTGAAAGACATCTTTCCACCTGATGTCTGTCTGTCTGTCTGTCTCTCGCTCATCTCTCTGTCTCTCTCTCTCTTTCTCTCTCTCTCTCTCTCTATCTCTCTCTCTCGCTCTCGCTCTCGATCTCTCTTTCTCTCTCTCTCTCTCTGACTCACACACAGAAACTGCCAGATTTCTGGACTGACTGCTTGTGCTTGCAAAACTGCATGACCTTCTCTAGCAAACTATAGAAATGGTCTTTTCATTCATCCATTGTTTTTAGGTAAATAATAATGCATCAGTGACCTTTCTGTGAGCCTTCCTTAAAACTCTGTAAAGGGCTGTCAGGATAATTTTTTTTTGCTTTACAATACAATTAACAACTTTTGGTGAAGTGACCATAGACATTCATTCAGGTTTTGTAAAGCCACTCTGAATATGAATTCTCCAGAATTTCAAATAAGATCTGATGTAAAGGTTGTATGTATGCAACCTACTCTAACCTTTCACAATTTATCTCCCAAATATATTCCAAAATATTCTGTCCCTCCTTCTCCATTTAAAGGAATCTAACCCTTGAGTTAAAATTCATAATAACTAAACTGTCTTTAAAATCACTAAATAATCACTAATGTTCAATAAATATGTAACATGCTACAATAAAATTACCAATTTTTTGAAAATGTATTTAATTATTTAAAAATACACATATATAAAAGTCTAAAAAATGTATAAACAGAACCACCCTACCCTCCTCCCACCCCACCCACAAAATACCTCATGGGTAGCAATAAATACATTTATCAGTTATTTTTCACAATTTTTCGATTCCACAAATAAATTCAGAATAATTACAATCTAATTTTATGTCTGGGCTCTTTCAACAATTACTTTATGAGTTCGAAATAAAACAGATCACTTCATTTGCATATCAGCCGGAACCCCAGGAGGTTTGGGTAGATTTCATTCTACTCTTAAAAGTATGATGAGAATTTATTTTTTAGAGAATGGTAAAGATTGGGATGAATGTATTCATTTATTTTTATTTGCACATGGGAGGGTGTGCAGGAATTATTAGGAGTCCTTACCCTCTTGAAATTGTGTTTGCATACCAGGTTAGAGGGCCTATGATGTAGAACAAAGAACAGTGGATTAATGAGGATGTGCAGTTGGACTTGCTGGATTATGTTTCTATATTTAAGGATAGGCTACAAAAAGTGTGAACTTTGGCTCAAGCGATTTTAGAAATGGCTCAGGGTGAAAGGAAGCGTTTATTTGACAGAAAAGCTCAAGTGAGGAATTTTAAATAAGAAAGTAAAGTTTTGATTTTGTTTCCAACACATGACCATCCTCTAAAGCTAGATTTTCTGGTCCATACACAATTAAATTAAAATTAAATGATGTTAGCTATGTTTTTTAACACTTCAGATAGAAGGAATAAAGCTCAGCTTTGTTATCTAAATATGTTTAAACCTTATTATGAAGATAATGGTAGTGGAGAACAATCTGTATCAGACGTGTTGGTTGCTTACAGAGTGGAGGAAGTGGTGGATGATGAGATTATGGAATCGAAATCTTGTGAGGGTATCCTTAAAGAAACCATCGTTCCTGTGTACCTGTCTAACTCAGAAAGGCTGGAGAATTTGGAGGAAATCTTAGTTCATCTTAAGTCAGAAGAACATATACAGTTGAAGGAATTAATTTTAAAGTACACAAATCTGTTTCACAACGTTTCAAAGAGAACATCAGTGAATTATCACGACGTGGATTTTGTAACATAAAGTCCCAATTAACAACACCCACACAGAATAAACATACAGAAAAATAATATCATGGATTAGGAGGTGGAATATATGTTGAGAAATGGTTTTATTAGACCTTCAAATTCAGAGTGGAGTTCTCCTTGTATTCTGGTACCGAAACCAGACGGAACTGTTAGGTTTTGTCCAGATTACAGGAATGGTAATTCAGTAACTAAATGAGATACTTATCCTATTCCAAGAATAGATGATTGCATTGATAAAATTGGAAAAGCTAAATGTCTTAGTAAGTTGGATTTGTTGAAGGGCGACTGGTGTCTGCCTTTAACTGAGAGAGGAAGGAATATTTCTGCTTTTTTTTACTGCATCTGGTTTATATGAGTATAATATCTTGCCATTTGACAAGATAAATTTCCCTGCAAAATCTCAAAGGATGATTAATTCGGTAATCCGGGGTTAACACATGCAGATGCATATTTTCATTCCTTGTTCACAAAATATGACAAATGGGAAGAACATTTGAATGAATGGACAAATTGTTTGAAAGATTATCTAAAGCAAACTTAAGTGCTAACTTAGCGAAGAGTGGCAAATGCCATGGAGTTCGTCATGGCAAGGCTGCACCTATTCAAGCAAAAGTGAATGCAATTTCTGAGCTTCCTATTCCCAATGGCAAGACGGGAGTGAGAAGGTTTTTAGGTATGGCAGGATATTATAGGAAGTTTTGCAGAAATCTTGCTGAGTTTGCCCTTCCTTTAAAAAGCATTTTGAAGAAAGAGGAGAAAGTTGTGTGGAGTAAAGAATGTGAGACAGTTTTACAATATTTAAAGGATAAGTTATGCCATTATCCTGTGTTAAAATCTCCCGATCTTGATAAACATTTTTCTGCAGCAGTGGACGCGAGTGAGGGAGCAGCAGGGTCAGTTTTATTGCAGAAAATGTAATGAAATTGACCATCCAGCTACTTACATTTCAAAGAAATTCAATGTTCATCACAAACCATTCCACTATTGAGAAAGAACTATTGTCTATTGTGTTATCTCTGGAGAATTTTGATGCGTATCTCAGTACATCTCAAGAACCAATTGTGGTATTTTCTGACTACAATCCGTTAGTGTTTTTGAATACAATGAAGACCAAGAACAGAAGATTGTTAAACTGGAGTTTGATATTACAAGAAGTTCAAATAATATTATAGCGGATTGTCTGTTAAGATGTTTAAATTGATCATGTATAAAATGTTCTTAACATTGTTACTTTATAATAACATGTATATTTTGTAAATTGTTATTTTTTGTGGTTTTAAAGACAGTTTAGTCATTACTGAAATGTAGTTATTACTGAATTTTAACCACGTTTCTCACTGTATTTAATGTTTTGGACTCTGATGTGGTAGGTAGCAACTGATTCTCAAACTATTGGTGTGACACCTGAGGCTCAGATATCTGTACCTATTTTCCCATCGCAGTATCGACAACGGAGTGTGTCTTCTGTGTCGAGAATACATGATTATTGCAATTGCGCTCCAGTGGCAGCTTTCCATGTGCAGGATCAAGATGCCGGTGTGAATTTGGTCTGTCATATTTTGGGCTGCGTCCACTCTCTTGTCCAAGGACGTGTTCTCTGAATTAATGGAGCCTCCGCACGGGCCTTGACGCAGCTTATCCATCCACGTTCCGTGACACGTCTGCAACCGTTTGGAAAGTTTTCCAAACCTCGGAACTCGCCTCATACTTTCTTCATTATATTTGAGTTTTGGGTCCAGGATGAATCCTCCGAGATATAAACTCACAGTAATTTAAATTTTCTCAGCATTACCGCCTTTGACTCGACAATGATCACAAGATCGTATACCTGTTGGTGCCTCTTCATACATTGCACTGCATCTCCTGGTTTTGGTGCCTCGATCGAAAGAGTTTCCTGAACTGAAATACACCGCTAGCTTCCTCTCTGTTTCGTTCTCTGACTGCTTTCTGATTGCCGACAGAGAGATGTTCACCTCGTTAAATTTGGTCGTATTTCATTCCCACTATCTGATTGTTCTCGGCAACAAGATTTAGTTGTTTGTGCATTTGTTTGTATGAGCTTCAATCAATGATAAATCAAAGAAACAAAAACTTATTTGGGACTAAGTAAGATTTGTTCCGACTGGACTTCAGATGACGTTATTCTATGATGTGTAGTATAACAAAAATTAAAACAAATGGATCCAAAATTTGAAAAGGAGGAAAATATCTAATTTACATAGTCTGATGCGAAAATTCATTAAAAATGAATTGTCTTTACGTGGATTGTGAGATAAATCAGTATCCAACACATTTATGCTATCAATGCATTCTCTGCATCCAACAACTTCACACCTCACATATCCTGACCAGCAAAGAGAATAATTCGTTCATATTCTTTTGCCACATAATGTTCCGTTTTTGAACAGTAAAAATTAGATAGGCATATTTGCAGAGACTGCAGTAAATTCAGATTCCATAATCCATAAATTTTTACATTGAATTCATTTCAAAGAACATAAATTTGACTTTGCTCTCAAGCAGAAACATGATTGAACGGAGGAGCGAATCGCAACCTGTAGATGTCAGGCAGTCTTAAGTACCTTTATTTTAAATTGACGGGCTAAAACTAATTCACCAAGTATTGATTTTTGCAATGGACCCTTAAATGTACCGAGTTTAATAAGATGCATTCAGTAAAATAATCAATGTGCCGGGTTTTTTTGACTGTACAACGCCGCACGATTCAAAAACAACACCAATTCAATACCATTCATTCTTTCTCAATTTTACATATAATTTTCTGCAGAAAATGTTGCGATGGAGATTAAGAGACAGTCGTTCATGTTATGAGTGGTTCCGAATGTATACAGCTGTAAAAGAGATTTTAAATTTTTATTGTTTTCAGTTAAATTACATTTAAGAGCAGGAAATACAGAAATTCTGTCGGAAATATGTGAACAAGATCAACAGCTCAAACATAATATCCACAGCTAAAATTTCAGGTCGGTTTTTCTGATCTACTTGAAGAAAACTGTCATCCTTAATAGTGCTTTACCTTGACTCCTTTTCATTTTGCTGTATGTGACCAACATCCAAAAGGGTTTAGGCACTTCTGTTATGCAGGATAATGAAACATACCCTGGCGTTAATTTATCTGGGCATGGATATCCGGGTTTGGACGTCGTGATGAGGACAGAGGCGATTTAACAGAATGTTGCTGCATTGGAGAATAAATGTTGCGATAAATGTGAAACAAATAATAACATTTCTGTTGGAAGTTTGGAAAGTTGTAAGATGATTTGTCCTTGGTATGTAGGAATGTGAGTTGCATCTCTGAAGGTCACAGCCACCTGCTTTTACTCAAAACGTTAAATTGCAATTGAAGTTGTACTACTCCGTTAGGGAGAACACGCTTGACAAATGATGTTCAATGTGGAACGTGGAGACAAGTTTTATCACCATTATCTCTAAATGATGTCCAGCCTATTAATATGAACACAGGAAAATATTGTAAAATTACTTGGTGTTAAATGAGTAAAGTCTCCCGTGTTCAACGCAAAATGATTAGATGAGAAACAAAGTGGGGGGGTTGGGGTCGAAGACATTCACTCCATGAAAGACAACAAAATATCTTGACAATATGACATTCCTGTTGCACTGCAGTGACATTTAATGCACTGTGTTTCGAAATAAGTTGTGTCCTGGTCAATGAAATAACATGCATGTCCAGGATAGGTGTCTCGACGTTTGTTCATGAGAGGTTGGAGAGGAAACGGTGATTGTCACCGTGTTCACTCAAGTAGTCGAACACCTGTGTTATCTTGTAAATCTCTACCTACAAACCAAACATTCTCCTGCTCAGTACACACCATCCACCCATTGCCACATACAGAGTAACGCAGCTGATCGCTGATGAGTAAATCAGGAACATGGAACAAAATTGCTTCTCAGTGAAGAAGAAAACCTTCGAATCTGTGGATAAATCTAATAGTGTTTCCTGACAGTTTTTCTTCCGTGATTCTGAACTGGTATCGTATTCAGGGTGAAAAGCGAAAATGATTTGATACATTCACCTACGCGTATCGCGCTGCCTGAACTTTTCAACAAGTTTTTGAACGGGAGCGATCAGCTGCTCTCTGAATTTTCTCTGGGTCACTCCGTAAATGAAGGTGTTGGTGCAACAGCTAAAAAGCTGAATCACTGACCCCGCCATATTTGCAAAATAAAGGCGGATGGAAGTCTCCAGGTCCGTGCGAAGGCACCGCATGAGAATGAAGACCATGGTGGTGGTCGCCCAGCAGAGAAGAAAACTCGCCGACAGGGTGAAGAGCAGAATGATGGATTGTCTCCGGCTCTCCATCTCCGGGTCGCGTTGTTTCCCGGCATCTCGCTGCCCCCTCAGTTTCCTGCGGACACGGCTCGCTGCCAGTATCTGTCTGACGGTCAGAGCATTGAGGGTTAAAATGAGGAAGAAAGGAAGCAGCGGGTTCAACAGGCGGTCGACCCAGTAAAACCCCTCAAAGGATTTTAAAAATGGAAGAACACGTCTCCCTCCACACATATCATCATCTTCTGTTAAATCTAAATACATGAGATAAAAGGGAATGTTCTTTAAACAGAATGCGATAGATATTGTGCTAATTATACTAAACGCATGTTTTGGAGTGCAGTATTTTTCTTTGATCTTCCGCCAGCAAATAGCCACAAAGCGATCGAAAGTGAAAGCGACAGTGAACCACACGGAACAATCAACAGCGACGTGACACAGGACATAGTGAACAAGGCAGAACGGAACTTTATTCAAGAGGATGGCCATGTTGAACAAAATTGATTGATTTGTTTTCCAAGCGAATCGGTAACCTGTGACCAAGTGAAAGAGCAGAACCTCGAGAATCACCACCATTAAGTCAGCGACAGCCATGGCCAGCAGGTAGCGAGTGATACATTTGGAGAGACCACAGTTTCCTCGGATGAAAATGACGATGGCCACCAAGTTCACTGAGGAAACAAATTACAGTAGGATTGTGTTAATCATCGAAGCAAACACGTCAACGTGTTATGAATTGATCTTTCTTAGCGGACCCAGCATTCAAACGTATGAAATAAAGGATCATTAATACATTGATACATCATTGAAATCTCCCCAACTTGGTGCATCTACGATTCTTTCATGTACTCAATTGCAGGATAAGGAAATCATCGTGGATTCATCCGGAGTGTGCTGGCAAACAGTTCATGGAGAGGAAGTGACGGGAGCACACCGTTCAGTGTGACAGATTCGACGGGTCGGCCCGTTGAACTCTTGACGTCCAAATCAAGATCCCAAACCACTGAGACTTCATTGCAGCCATGGTCTTGAACAAAGATCGTATCGGGACGCCGTGTTAATGAAATTCTGGGAAGTGTAATAAGGATACTGCTGGGTAAATGAATCCTCAATAGAGAGATAGTGAGATTGGCTTCAACAAATCGGGAAAAGAAAGGAAGTCGAAGCTTGCATTCGGTAACTGTCATGTGGCACCGAATTATCTGTTTTCGTTACCAGCAACGAAATAATTCTGCAAAGATGCGGAAAGGTCTTGGAGGGTGATGCGAATATGGACGGGATGCGCTGACTTGACGCATTGCCAAAACACTGGAAGGTTTCGTTTAACTTTAAATAGATATTAGTGTGGATCACATCGTTTCGCACCGCAAACGTGGGAATGCCCTTCGAATTCCTTAAACTGCTCTCGGACTTTTCTCAATGACCCTGTTGCATGAAATAATTACCAGGGATGCCGATCGCTGTGAGAAGTGTATAACATATGTCCACGTAGTCGACACTTGCCATTTGCTTTTGTACGATTCTTTCTTTGAGTCTCGTACTTGAGGAATCACACGGGATAGAATTCAGAAGCTGAAGAAAAGATTTCGACTGTTACAAGTAAAATTAATGTCAGAAATAAATTACGAACAAATAACATCAAAGGTTTTGTTGAATTCTCTACAGATCGAAAGTTTAACTGGTGGTCGTCTCTGATTCTGCCACTTTCGGGTTCTTTGCGTCCTGCTGGTGCAGTTCGATGTCGAGGTCAGATCGCAAGTTGCTTCTTTATATAGAACAAGAGAATGCCTTATTTCACAACACCTTGCAGCATTTTTGAACTAAACAAACAACGCAATATTTTCCGCATCACTGAACGGTGAATTCCAAATGGTGCAAAATTATAGAAATAACACTCACCCTATCATTGCAACTCGGTTAATTCTGATGGGTCGACGGAATCAATAATCAGTGGTGGCGACCCTGCACATCGATCCACCTGAAGAGACCTATAACTACGTTAGGTTTTCGCGTGGATACCCTGTGACCCTGTTTCTCGTGGTAATATTAAGTTGACTGGCAAGGAAACGCCATTGTTGATCTTCAATGCAGCGCCACGTTACCGCTTATCGTATTAAACCCAATGTGAACTGATCGCTGCATTTTCATGGCCAGGTGGAGCTGGTTCGCATGTATGATTTCCATACACACTCGAGGTCAGGGTCAGGAGAAAGCAATATAAAGTGTCTCTATTTTTATTTAGACGAAAACGATCTTCATTATTCACCAAAGATGCGCGGTTTAGGTATGAGTGTAAGATTTGAAACTGGATTGTCAGAGCTGAAAACAGCACGGTGAATATCCACCGTGATGGGAGAGGTGCAAATGATCTCGTCCCAACCACACAGAAGTGATCCGAATCCGAATTTATGGTCAGGAACTAGTCATGAAATTTCGTTTTTCTTTATAGCATCAGAGGGAAAGAAATGGAAGGCAGTAAAATCCAAACCTTTATTCTTTCATATTATATCGATTTTGCAATGTTAAAACATGATATCATGTAACCAGTTAAAATGATTGGGTGGAACATAATCTTCCCACTTCATTAAAATTACTCGCGTAACCATCAATGAAGCAAAGGTTCATATAAACCTATTATCAGCTTTTGAGTGGTCTGGTTTCGGCGATTCCCTGACTGGAGTTCAGTCTGATGCCCGTGATGTCCAGGCCAAGTTGACAAACCTCTGGAGTTGATTCTTGTCCTGCGGTTTGGCGCCTCCATCCCAGACACATTAACCGTGTCGACAGTTTACGAATCATTGATGACAAACAGAACCATCTCAACCACCTTCACAAGGTTTAGACTTCTTCGGGATTGAATCGACATGAAGGCACTAGGGCAGATCCTTGAAGATGATAACTTCCAGAAATTGGAAGTACTGAGCCCTCAAGGAGGACTTCATTCATTTCTCTGCATTGACATCTCCTCTGCCCTTTCGATATGAGAACATTGAAAATTAAATTACCTCGACGGAGGTACTTCCCCTCGAGAAGTTAAGTATTACTTTAACCTGCTGAACCATGGGTTCTTCTCAAGTCCACACCAGACTCCACGATTTGGATCCAAATTACCAAACAAAGCAATTATCGTTTTAAATTCCACAATCGACAATTCTTTGAAAGAAATATTTCACAGACCAAAGAGGGATAACTCCAAACGGCCCTTTCAACAGTTCACAACAACCCAGTGATCGGTGAATTGTAGTCCCTGACACCTAGTTAATTGTGTGTCCCCTTGAAGCTGTTCATCTCTGTTCAGTCATGCAGACCAAGTCAAATTTGAAAATTCTTCAGTTTCCTACTGAGCTGCTTCCATGCTGGCAGATTGGAGCCGGCTAGAAACCCGTCGGATCCATTCATATCACTTCCTCCATAGTCTGCAATCTCCAAGACTCTGGCAAATACATTCTTTCACGGGGATTAGGAATTTAGCGTGTCCGTCGTGATTGTCTCTGCTTCCAGCCACCTCAGCGGTCCTGCAGTGCAATCCCACCAATTCCTTCTACAATTGATCCATCCGCTGAGACCTCCACTCCCCTTCTTCCAGGAAGGCAACCATTCTTTGGAACCGTAGATCCCTCGCTTACTCACAGGAAAACGAAACAACCCCCAAAATATTGTTCTCAATCAACAGTGTCGAAACACCGATCAGCACCGCTCTTCTGTGGATGAATTTAGCGCACACCTGGTTCTTCAAGTCCGTGAGTGACAATGAGTCACTCGCCTCCGAACATCTCAAATATTCCCACAATGTGCGAGGACAAATCAGGGGATTCATCACCTCTTCTGTCAGTTCTCCTAACTTCAGAAACAGAGCTTGTGCTGCCTTGTTACTTACTAACTAATTAATTAATTAATTAATTGGCTGGTTGATTGATTGATTAATTACTTATTAATTGTTAATTATTAAGCTTGACTTGGTGGTAGGGAAAGTTATGCAGTGTTTTCTTAGAGATGGTGCGTATAAATATCGAGATATGCAGGGATTGATCAGGAGCACCCAGAATGGGTTTGTGAAGGGGAAGTCATGTTTGACGAACCTTGTTGAGTTTTTCCAAGAAATTACAAGAAAGGTGGATGAAGTTGATGTAGTCTCTCTGGATTTTAGCAAAGCTTTTGATAACTTTCCACATGACAGGTTAGTATGGAGGGCTTAGTCACTTGGGAGTGATAGAGGAATAGTAAGATCGGTTCAGAGGTGGCTGGAGGAGGGACAGCAGTGTCATAGTTGACAACTGTCTGTCAGTCAGGATAGAAGCCTGTGACGAGTGGAGTACCTCAAGTATCGGTGGTAGGATCCCTGTTGTTCATAATTTATATTAATGATTTGGGTGATAGAGTAGTTAACAGGGTAAGTAAATACGCAGACGATACGAAAATAGGGGTGTGGTGGATAGCGAGGATGGTTTTCAGGGATTACAGAGGGATTTGGTTTGTCTGGAGAGTTGGGCTTAAAGATGGCAGGTGGAATTTGATGTAGAGAAGTGTGAGGAGCTTCATATCAGTAAAAACAATCAAAATAATGGGGAGGACACTGGGGAATGCAGAAGAATAAAGAGATCTTAGAGTTATGGTGCTGCATTCCTTGAAGGTCAATTCCTATGTTGACAGGGTGGTTAAGAAGGCATTTGCTATGCTAGCCTTCATAAATCATAGCATAGAGGAGATGAGCTGGGAAGTGAAGCTGCGACTATTAAAAGTGTTGGTGAGGCCAGGTTTGGAGTATTGTGTTCAGTTCTGGTCTCCAAATTGTAGGAAGGATATAGATTAGGTGGAAAAAGTGCAGAGAAGATTTATAAGGATGTTATTGATGGTAATTCCCTACTCCTTCTCAACTTTTATTATCCCCTCCCGTACATAGTCATGTATCATACAACCACTCTCACCACTTCTTTCCCCTTTTGCCCATGTAAACCTCACATTCTTTCTTCATCTGTCGAACACATCCCATTTTTCCATTTTTTTGCTGTTCAACTCCACTCCACAATCCTTCAGTCTTCCTCATTTGTCCAAGCTTTAACTTCCTCATTCAGCCATCCTCACACCCTTCCCAATTCACTCACCTGTTTCTTGGTGAAGAGGTGATGATTGCATGTTTAATGCTTCCCTGTCATCAAGAAACTCCTCACTTGGGACATTTCCAACTTCATGAATCGTGTCTCTTATGTAATTCCATTGGGACTGCATCTGTTCACTTTCATTTGGAACTGGATCACCTTCCACTGGGACTTTGCCCTCAATCGGAGCTTCCTTTGTTGATATGGTTCCCTCTTCGAGATCATCTTCGTTTGGTGCACCAGCTGCCTCAGGCCTCTTGGAAATATTTGTTAACCAATTTAATATCCAGTCTGTAAAACATTGGTTATAGGTTAAAGAGTAACATGGAATAGAGCAAACGACCAATTCGAATTGACGGCACGAGGTAACCAAGACATCTGGAACAGGACAGCATTGTAAAATGTGATCATGGTCATTAGCAGGATGAACAGTTCGATGCCAGCTGACCAGACATGCCCACTCAAATGGGGTAGGATAGGAGACACGGCAAATCAGATTCAGTGAATAAATGCAAACATGAACAGTGACATTACTAGCACAATTAAAGACGATGCAGGGAAACCTTACATAGATCATCCTCTACATAGAATAGTCTGCCTCTTACCTGTACTCGTAGATTGATCACCTGCACCATCCTTCTGGATCATACACTCTCGTATTCATTTCTAGGACATCGTCACACGCAGTATGGCCCATAAATGCTGATGCAGTTTGCGTCATGCAGCATCTGACCCACATGGGAATATCTCCTTGGGTCACACAGTATCTGATCAATGTGTGTACACACTCCTTGTATCGCATTCGGACCCACCTGTGGGAATCAACCCCAGCCACACACTGTCTGGACCATCTGGCCACATCCTAACTGGTCAAACCTTGCCCGTTGCACCTGGTGTACATTTCCCCACGTCACACATTGTCTTAATCGAACACTTACCAATTAGCCCACATGCTATGTGGTCCCACGCGCCCTGCCTTCGCAAAGTTGCAGATTATCTGATGTCATTCTTTAATGGAGCAAAGTTTGCTCCTATTTCCAAAACTCAAACACGATGGAAAATCCCAGTAGGTCATGCAGTACATGTAAGAAGTAACAGGTTAACAAAGCATTTTCAGGCCTGGGTGCATTGTCCAAGCACAAATGATTGTTTTCCCTGTACTTCCTATGGATGCAGCGTACTGCTGAGTTTTCACGACACTTTTGTGTATTCCACTCATCTATAGATTTTCCGGTTAGACTTTGTCCGAATAGTGACCCGTTCAATCATTATCAGACTCAGACGTGGGCTGCGTGTTCATGACAATCAATTCTGTTCCGTTCAAAACTACGGAGAAAATGTCGTACCTATCGGATGGGTCACCGTGACGAAAACGCTACGTCACTAAACAGTAGCCAAACATTTCAGTTCTGTGACTCATGCCAATGTTGACGTGTCTGGCCATGCCCTTAGGTGCTGTCCAAGAAACCCCAGCAATAACTAGGAGAAGCCACACCTGATTTTCTGTCAGGACATTTCCCAACCAGGTGGCATAAACACCAATTTCTCAGATTCTAATAGCCCACTCCTCCTTCTCCCTCTCTTCCCCATCACTCTGTCTTCTTTCCTCCATCTTTCCACCCCTTCCATCTCCTTTCATAGAGATCCTCTCCCCCTGTGAGCTGGTATGCTCTCCCTCACTTATACACCTATTACCTCTTAGATGTGGGGCTGCCTTCCCACACTCCACAACCACCATTTTGTTCAGGTGACTGCCTATATTTAGCTCATCCCTTGATGAAGTGCTGAAGCCCGAAACGTTGCTTATATTTACCCATGGAAAGTACAGCGTTCCAGATGCTCACTTTCTCTGCATGGGATTTTACAGGGATACTGCAGACCTTGGAGTTCCACCCTATCTCAGGTATAATCTATGTACCTCTATTAAATCTCATGCTTTGTTGCTACAAATATATGTTTCACATTATCCACAATTTTTTCAAACTATTGAAACTCACCACATAATTTGAAGTCATCCACTAGATGCACTGAAATTCGAAGACTTCTACAGAGCCTCCTTTGCCTGATCTGCCTGTCATCGGCTCTCTATTCTGTGTGGCCGCCTGCTTCACATCCACCTCTTCTCCACGACTCCTAATCACCGACATCAGAATCCAAAGTAATTCAGTTCCATCTGACTGTTCCTACATGTCCCCATCCACGACAAAGCTGCTCCAACATCTGTTGTACCCGTCCCTTGTCCACTCAGCTCTTTCCATGATTCAGCGGGTTAGACAAACCTTAGTTTCTGGCAAGA
The DNA here is from genome assembly GCF_036971445.1 of Narcine bancroftii. NCBI lineage: Eukaryota > Metazoa > Chordata > Chondrichthyes > Torpediniformes > Narcinidae > Narcine > Narcine bancroftii. Next base: position 138,156,319 of record NC_091470.1, on the reverse strand, counting down.
CATCCAAACCCATTGTGATGTCCACGCTTCCACAAGGAATTCTGATACACACCTTTACCCTTTCGTGTCTTCACCTTCTGCCATGTGGAATAAGAGATTCCAATATTTCAATTCTCTGCAATAAATAGTATTGACACTATGTTTGGGCACTGTACTTTCATCGCCGTATAATCCCCCAGTTCCATCAATAACGTGGTTAAAGTGTCTGTATCCACCATATCTGATCTTATTCGGTCACACACTATCAGAAATCACTGAGCACAGAGCATTTCCATTCCGATTTTGGGCCTGTTATGAATTCTGAATTCCGATAAGCTTCTAATCAAATCTGTATGCATTGACCAAATCCATTTGAAAATATCACTCGATCGTACTCACTCATTTCAGCTCATGGAATAGAATGGTCACATACCGAAATTAATCAAGCAGGTTTTCCCTGACAGAAATCAACATGCTTTCTGATCAGTAATGTTATTCTTTATGATGCCTTCATAGACAATATGGTTTCCAGAGACTGGGATATTCCTTACCACTTGCATAATATGTCAAAATGGAAGTTTCTTGTATTTCCTCTCACCCATTAACTTATATCTGTCATCCTTGCAGCCAAAATAAACAATTTCAGAGACCTGTGGCTGTGCACTTCCCATTCTTGCTTAATCCCTGAATTGGTAGTTTATATATATGTTCAAACAAAAGGATCCTTAAATCTACTGTGGAGGAATGGGGAGAACATCAGTTTCTAAGGTTAACAGTTCAGAGCATTTTGAAAGTGATCCGATCAGCAGAAATCAAGCAGATTCAAGTAAGAGGAGCAGGAGGAAGCAGAAATTGTGCTAAAGGTTTGTTATGTTATTTGGACCAGTTCAAATTCCTCTGCTCACACTGATCAGCCATGGAGGAAGTAAAGCCACTGGACCTGTGAGTCACGTTTCAGACATTGTTTGAGCTGGCAGTAGAGAAAAACAACTCATTATATGAAATTGTTTGAGCTACCAACACCCCTTTATGAACTGTATACACATTTGCCTTCTTATTGTCTACTTTGGAAGGTACTTCCAGAGCCTGCAGTACATGCACATTGTTATGGAATCCAGAGGTCCCCATGAACCAGCAGCAATAGATATGCACAACAACGGGTTATGAAACAAAAGTAGATTTTAATTATAATTGATCAAGTAAACAGAATTAAACTTTAAATTATTACTTAACCTACCTAATCCCCCCTCTAATTCTATGCGCGGGTATGTGTAATGTATAGATAAGATTGGAAACGTTCTTTGGATCACAGTCCAATCTCACTGGTTGCAAGCAATTCTTGTACTCACACAGAAGTTAGCATTCACAAAGTTCACCAGGCTTTGGTGTTTAACAGGCAAATGGTTACCATTCAGGTGGGTTCTTGCTGGTTTTCAGAGTGAGATTCCTTTTCCAGGATATCCACATTTGATTCCTTTCCAATCAGTCTTGCTTACAATACATGCTCCCTTCAGGGTTTTCCAGATGATGCTCATTCTTTCGGGTCACCTCAGACAGCTAATCCTCTCCTTTGACCAGACAACCTTCCATACGTTTGCCAAATTTGTCCTTCTGGAACTGATTTCTCTCTCTGTTTCACACCCTCCATCTCTGAGAGCGAAACTGTTCTGTCCATTCCCTGCAAAGATTACATGCTCTCCGAGACAAGCTGTATTCTGCAACTTTATTGCTTTCTGCAAAGGCCCTACAAGCTTTCTGTAATTTAAAATGTTTGTGTGCAACTTTCTCGAACAATCATTCCCAGACAACCTCTAAATACTCTGACACTGGGCCTAAATACACTAATCCCAATAAAAAGAACTTCGTGCTTCCTGGAACATCCAGTTACACTGTTGGAGTGAACAGTCATAGAACCAGACAACCAGAGAACATGACAGCACTGAAACCAGGCCATTCCACCCCTCTAGTTGGTGATGAAATATTAATCCGCTGACCTCCTTTTCTGAACGAGTGAAGCATCTCTGATTTTTAAAGCTACCACGACCATTTCTACCCTTCTGGACCATGTTGAAACCTATTTACCAGGGACCTGTAACAGTCAATCCTATCCTGTGTCAGCCAAGTCTCTCTATAACAGCCACAATATTGTAATTCAACATATTGATTCCTCTCCCGTCTTCCACATTCTAACATTGAAATAAATATATCGGAAACCCTCCAACTGGTTGCATTTCTGCTCCATCCATTGCCTGTCCTTCCTCACTTTTTCGTTTCACGTTGCTCCCACTGTTCAACCATCCGCTCCTTTCTCGGCTCTATTCTTCTGTTTTCCCCTCTCCTTCCCAAATCTGTTCTACCATACCCAACATCTTCAGTGAACTCATCCACCAGGATATGGGACCCCCTTCCCTTTCAGCTGCATCCCATCCTCTTTGGACAGGTCCTACCTTCCCCGAATCGGGGCCAAAGATCCAGATGTCCAAGCCTCCGTCGCCTGAAGCAATTATTCAGTTACAGGTAGATTCCTTTTCTCTTCATTTTAGACATGCAGCATGGGATCAGGCCCTGTCAGCCCATGTGCCCGCCCTGGCCAACCCATTCACCATCACAGACTCATCCCTTGGACATGAAGCATCAGAATTCTGAAATATGTTCCCGTCAAAGGATCAGCCCCACAGGAGACAGTGATGAACGAGGCCAATATGTGATATTTGAAAAACTTACCAGTTATTGTGAGATTTGGCTCTTTTCAGATCAGAGCACGTTCAAGGGATGAATTGAGCCCAACAATGTCCTGGCCAAAGTGCAGGAACTGAAGCCTTGAATCAGAAAGGGGAATCCAGGTGTTCTCAGGATGGAAAAGCCCCCACCTCCTTCTCCCCATCCCTCTCTCTTCATTCCTCCATTTCTCTCCACCCCCCTTCTCCACCTCTTACTTGAGGACCCCTCTCCCACCCGCAGCCATTATGTTCGGGACCAGATGGCGGCCAATTCCCGAGGAAAGCAGCGCCCCCTTCCGCCGACCCAGTGAAGTAGGCGACGCGTTGCTTCGCGTCTCCCCTGCACCAGAGGCTCACCAGTGGCGGAGGCTCTGCCTCTCCCTCCCCGCAGATGCAGAGAGGAAGCCTCGGCTATGGGAAGGTTGCTCAACAGCCCCTTTCCCAGCTGTGCTGATGGCGAGAAGAAACCTCAGGCCGATGGACCTGTCAGCCCATAGATGCAGTAGATCCCTGCAGGTTTGACAGGGGAGATCAAGGGGAGAAATGAGATGACGAAGGACCAGATCCAGGTGAAGATGGGCAAGGAGAGAGGGAGAGGACATCCCTGGGGTTGGGTTCAGGTCTTGGACCAAAAGAACCAAATGTGAACCATCTTGACTTATTAAGCATGGGTCAAATTCACGTCATTTGCGCTGAGAGGAAAGATGTTCAATCTGACTTGAAGCAGGTGAAAAGTGAAAGGTTGGACTAGGCTTCAAATTTAAAGCAACAGTTCAAAGAGTTGGGTTGGATCTGCAGAGACGTGGGCATCTACATGGGTAGAATTGAAAGGGTTAAAATCCTCTGTGGGGGGGGGAAGAGGAAAAATTATGGGTAAGATGTAAAAATGAAAGTCCATAAATTAATGTTTAGATTGTTGGCCTGAAAGAACATTTTGAAGGAAGTGCTGACCCTGTGGATTATTCTTAAAAAATTGATTCCTCGAATCTTGGGGGAAGAAAATGTTCCAAATGGAATTGAACTGAAAAAGGCTCCTGGAGCTTTGCGGATGAAGTCACTGCCAAATCCACCAGGCCTACAGCTATATTGATTCAATACCTACAATAGCAAGATAAAGAAAAAAACAATGCAAAATATGGAACCTATGGTTATTGATGGAAATAAAATGGTTTTTTTTTATCAGATTTACGTAAAACGGTGGAGGATGGAAGAAAACAATTTAATCCAGTGAAGTTGAAGAAAGGCAAATATTCACTTCTAAATGTCCTGCTACACTGGTTTTGGAGATTAAAGGACCCAAATTCTTTGTGGATGAAGAAGACAGTGTCTTTCTTTTAATCCATTGAGGGAGAATCTGTGCGTATCTGTGCGTATTTGGAGGAAAACAAGGAAAGGACGCTGCTGGTGACACTGCTCAGAGAGCAAAGGTGCAGAAAGGGGGAGAAACCTAAAGGCAATTGCTGTGTTATGTTCTTTTATGCAGGAGCGCAGACATGCTGGAAAACAATTCTGGGGGCCATCTCTTTTTCTTTACCCATTGCAAACTGTAACAGAGGAGGAGGTAGCTGGGAGGAAACAGCGCTGCTGTCAAGAGACAGATAGATTAGGAGAATGGGAAAAGAAATGGCCAGTGAATTCCCATGGAGAAAAATCTCTGGTCTTGAACTTTGGTAGAAGGAATAAAAGGGCAGATTATTATTTGGATAGGGAGAACATTCAAAATTCTTATGGACTTTGGAATCCTCGTGCAGGAGGCCCCATAGGATAACCTCCATGTTGGTGGTCAATCAGCTGAATGGAATGTTCTATTTATATCACGAGGAATAGGAAATAAGAGCATGGATGTGATGTTGAGGCTTAAGAAGTCACTGGCGAGGCCGCACCTGCAGTAGCTGAGAGAGTTTTGGGCTCCTTATTGAAGAATGGATGTGCTGGCATTGCAGATGTTTTAGAGAAGATTCACAAGAATGATTCCTGGAATGAAGGGATTAACATATGAGGAAGGATTGATGGATCTTGGACTGTACTCCTTGGTGTACAGAAATATGATGAGTAGTGGGGGCCCTCAGAAGTATTTTCAATGTTTTGAAGCCAGGACACAGTAGATGTGGAAAAATTATTTCCCATGTTAGGGGAGTCAAGGACAAGAGGGTACAACTTCAGGATTGAAGGGATCCCATTTAAGACAGAGGTGTGGAGGAATTCTTTTGACACACAGAATGGAGAACATCATGAATTAACTGGTGACTGCGGTGGCCAAGTCGTTGGGTGCATTTAAGTCAGAGATTGATAAGTATCTGAATTGTCAGGGTATCAAAGGTTACAGAGAGATGGCAAGGAGTGGGACTGGGTGATGGCTCATCACAGCATGGCACAGTGGACTCCACAGACCAAATAAACTCTATCTTCTGTATAATAGTAGTGGCATTATCCCCAGCATTTATTCCTCAATCATTCTTCAAGGTGTTCTGTGATTGCATGTGGGAGAATATTAAGATCAAATTAGATGCGATTCCTGACTTACAATAGTAACTACACTTCAGAACTTTGTAAGATGAGTGCAAAGCCCTTGGAGATACTTGAAAGGATAATGAAGAACACTGTAACTTTGCCACACTGTTGGCGTAGTGCTTAGCGAGATGTCGTTGCAGTACCAGTGTTCGGGACTAGACCTCTTTTCAAATCCCACACTGAAGTAAGACGTTTGTATGTTCTCCCTATGCCTGCATATGTTTTCTCCGGCGGCTCAGGTTTCCTCCCACCATTCAAACATAATGGGGGTGTAGGTCAATGAGGTGTAAATGGGCGACACTGACTCATGGGCTTAAATGGCCTGTACCCAGCTGTATGTCTAAATTTAAAACATTTATTAAAAATAATTCAAAAATAATAATTTTAATAATAAAATACACTTTGTTTTAAAAAAGCATTAAAATTGATTCTTCATTTGAAATCTGTCAACCTTTCAGTAGAGGATGAAGTCAGACATCAGTAAGGGGGTGATATTGATCAGAGAGGATCAATGTAGCACGAGGAGAGGAGTTTGGTGAGGAAAGGTTAATGAGCAATTAAAACATGCTGGAGGGGTCCTGACTGATGTCCCACTGTCTCTTACCTGATCAATCGTAACCCCCAAATCCCTCTTCACACATGGCCTTGGGCCATGCTGCCTGTATTGGGAGACACCTCCTCTTCCTGTACCAACATTGCTGAGGGGAACAATACCACCCTGTGTGACCTCACTGGCTGTGAATATTTGAAACATATCTGCCAGGGCTCCTGTTATTTGTACACGAGCCCCCTTCAAGATCCAAGGAAATATCTTTTCAGGCGCTGATGATTTGTCCACCATGCCCTTCATCACTTCTAAAACTTCCCTTTCCCTCAACTTGAGCCCTTCACCTTTACCATTGATATCCATTCACTATACAGCTCCATCCCCCACACCATAGACCCCAAATCCCTTTGTTTCTTTTTCGACAACAGACCCAACCAATTCCCACTCCACCACCACCCCACTCTGTGTGGCAGAACTTGACCTCACCCTCAACAACTTCTCCTTTCATTCATCCCTCTTCCTCCAAGTCGAAGGGGTAGCCATCCACACATGCATGGGCCCCAGATATGCCTGCCTTTTGTTGGCCATGTGGACAGAGAAGGGGTTTGCAGAAATGTAATGACACCATACAAAATGTATTCCACTGAATCCTGCGAACAATAGGGTAGCACGGTTGGCATATATAATCACAACCCAGGAGATGGTTTTGTTGAGCACCTCGGCTCAGTCCGTTGCAACAGTGCTTACATGGATGTCCGTGGACTGAAGCAAAATTTGATTCTGATGTAAACAATTCATTAAGTCAGTAAAAGTTCAACCACAGCAACTGCTGGAATATACAAAATTGCTAGAAAAAGCAGGTCAGGAAGTAGAGAAACCAAGAACTGGAAAAGTAAGAAAACAAGTATATTTGAATTTACAGAGAGGGGACAGGATGGAGAAAACACAGTAGAGGTGTTGCGAATTTTGCAAGGAAAGTAAATCCTGGCCAAATAATGTAAGAAGCAGGCAAGTGGAACCACAAGATGCCCCTGTTATGCAGTTGCCAGAGCTGGCATATGGTAGTGGCTTGGTATCGAGATGTGCATCTATAAGTTGTGGTAAAAACCCACCGTAAATGCTGGAGGAGCTCAGCCCGTCTTTTCAGTGTCCATAGGAGATAAAGATATATTGCCAACATTTCAATCCTGAGGCCTTCTTCAAGGAATGAGCCAGAAACACGAACTCTCAGAAAAGGCACTTTCAGGTGGCCAAATGCCCCGCTTGTAAAGCTGCATATTGTGGCAATATGGGCTGTTGGGAGGCCAGCTGAATGCACAGGAGGCACCTGCCAGGCGAACTTGGTAACCCTCCTCCGAGAGAGGTAATCAGCGCAGTACAGTGCCCACCACCCCCCCACCACCCCCCAGCCATCTCAAGGCATCTTGCTGAAAGCAGCTGCCAAAGGGACGGCTGCTGCTGTGGCAGTGACATCCCCCGCCTGAGACGCCTGGCGTGAATTTTGAAGCACCTTTTGCAAGCAGGCTACTGCAGATACAGTCGATTTGTTTCAGCATTACAGGAAAATGTTATTATCGAAAAATATCTCCAGACAAGGCTTCGAAATGGTGTGACGAAGAGGTAAGACTGTCTCTATACCATCTGACTCAGGAATCCCAGGAAAGGGAGCTCACTGGGACAGTGTGGGGTTGTTCCACATTTGAGCGCCTGTCTGGAGTACTCGTAGCACATGGACACAGCCACAGTAACAAAAAGACAGGTGGTTACAAAGCTTAAGAGCGTAAGAAGGAAATTCTATGTAGTCCTAGACGACAAAAGGAGGACCGGCAATGCGCGCAAGGACCGGCAGTACTTCGAACAGTGCCAGTCTCTGGGGACTCGCTGCTCAGCTACTCCCTTGAAGGTACCATCACTCTGGAGAACCCTGATTGCCCAGAGCTCATCCCTGAAGGATCACCCAGTGGCAACGATTGAGGAGACATGCCGGTCCAGGAGGAGCAGGCCTCCTCAACCACGGATTTCGATGCCCCCGAGGGAAGCAGTGCAGAGCTCACTCTCCCTGGAGGTGGCGAGGCCGCAGTGTCAACAGAGAGCACAGGTACAGTAGCATTGAGGTTGTGTTTATGGAGCAGCACCTAAGTCCAATACTGATGCACTTTTCCTGTTTCCACCCATGGCCTCTCGTCGCAGATGCAAGCGCCAGCGATTGACTAAGGGTCAGGTTCTCGCGAAGGAGCTGCAGGCGATGATGATGGCACTTAACAGGGTGGACAGAGAGGGAGGCCGCCAGCGTGCAGAGGATGCGCTGGATGAGGAGAGAGCCACGCTCACCGACCTGAGGGAGAAGGAGGAAGCAAAGCGCCGCTCCGAAGTGGAAAAGCAGGCCCAGTCGGTGACTGAGTTGTCAGATTCCCTGGGGAAAATGAGCGCCGCAATGGACAGGCAGTCTGTCATCTTCAACAGATTGGTCACGCGAATGGAGGCCTGTCCATCCCTATTCCCACAGTCATATGGTCAGCCTCATCAAATGTCCCTGGCCCCTCCAGCCAGCATGCCATTTCATTCCACCCCAGTGCATCACGGCAGTGGACACTTGGGAATGACTGAGATGCTGGTGTCTGGGACAGGTTCCTCAACCACCCACCCACCTCATTCCTCTCAATGCTGGAATGAGGTGTGTGTCCAACTAAACATCTTTAATGCTGCTAACTCACTGTTCACGTCTGGTGTTCATAAAGCCCCTCGTCAGTGCAATGTTCTGTGCGACACTTTAAGGATGGAAACTCTCAGCAATGAGATGCTATGGTGCCGGGTGGAGGAGTTTGTTGTGTGTACCGTTTTAATGTTCGTTCGGTGTTCAAGTGTGGAGTGGATTTGTACTGTGATTTGTCCATTTCATGGTTTACATCTTGTTTAAGCAAAATGTGAAATATTTACGTTGCGCTATCTACCTCAGATATTTATGAAGCAATACGATTACTCCAAAAAGGCTTTTTATTAAATTTTTGACAAGCAAACAAGTCTCATGTTTCATTTATATACAACCGTCCCTTCACGAGAACACATAACATCCCAGGCAGCAGCTCATGTCGCTGCATTGGCTGGAGAGCGTGGAGGGGCGAACAAATTGTGGAAATTGGGGTGCTGGGTGGCAGGGACATACCCGTACAGCAGCGGTTCCCAACCTGGGGTACATGTACCACCAGTGGTACACTTGCACTTTTCAGGATGGACATTGCGTCTGAGAAAATAACCACCACTGTACAATGCATGGTGTTGTAATCTATAGTCAGATTGCACAATGTCGTGGTTTATTTTAATCCTTAATTTTTACGGGTATGGAAGAGCGTATAAAAATGCACAAAGGGTACAGAGGAACAAAAAGGTTGGGAACTCCTGACTTACAGGATGGACTTAATGGCCAAATGGATGGCCTGATGCCCATGGGCTTGCTGATCATGACAATCTGCGCTAATGGGTGCAGGACCATCTGCTTCAACCAATGTCCACTCTGAAGGGAATTCTTCTTTGTTAATCACACATATATTGTGCAGTACACAGCAAGCAAACACAACATCTGGGACTAAGGCACTAGAGATATCCAGACGCTTGGACAGTTACCGCCAGCTGCCTTTTAGACGACCAAACGCATGTTCCACCACAATCCTTGCAGAATTAAGGGCTTTGTTAAATCTTCAATGATCTGGATTCATTCATCGGTGCTGCGTGAACCCCTTCATCAGCCAGGTTCATAGGGGGTATGCCACATCACCCTCAAGATGCGCTGGAACCTCCACTCCATCAATATCCTTGGACACCTGCAGGGACAACACAGCAGAAGGTAGTTAACTCATACACCTGAACGTTGACACAATAAGCATGCATAACATTGACACACGCAGCTTTGTAGAGTGAACACTCACGTCACGTGGGAAGACGTATCCGCTCTGGTCCTCCGCCTCTCTATACAGAGGAATGTTGGCAAGCACTCTGGCAACATGCGTACGGCTCTGGCAACCTACAAACACATCTGAGAAGCTGCAACATGAACAGAAAGCACTGTGAAGTTATCGACATTGAGATGTAATGTGATAAAGATCAAGAAAGGCTTAACGCACCAAAATCTGTAGTCGAGCACCGCTTGGAGAACCACTGAATGCCACCTTTCGTGATTTTCATAGGCTTCAGCATGCACGCTGGGGGCAATAATGGGAATATGTGACCCATCCATGGCACCAGCACACAGGGGGTATCCACTTTGCGCAAAGCCATCAATGGTCTCCCTGAGACGTGTTCCACTTAGTAGGAAATGAAACGATTACGGAGGAACTTCCTCAAGGTGCAGTCACCTCCTGCACCACATTGTACCCACTGCTTATGCCTATTCCAAAGATGGTACTGATGGATCGATGCTCACAAGGGGTGGCATACCAGCCCAGGACCACAGCTAATCGAAGTCCCAGCTCTAATAGTCGCAGAGTCTGATTTATGCAGCTTCAGATGAGATTCTAAGAGATCTAGCACGAAGTGAATGGTGCCACGGGACATACAAAAGTGTCTCCTCCACTCAGCATCATCAAATTTGGTGAGGTCGTTACTTCAAAACTCAGTGCCCTGGGATCGATTCAACTTCCAGAGAGACGGATCGATGTGTCACCATAGCTAATTGACTGACAAGCAGCATTCTCCTTCGTCTGCGACTAATCTTAAGTCATTAAAGTGAACAATGGTGGGCGAAACCCCTGGGCAGAAACAACGTCAAACTGGCACTGGGCTGGTGCTGTTAAGGTTACTGAATGCTTACTATAGCTTTTGACAATTCACATCTGATAGGTAATAGACTCAATCAGCTGCATTTGGCCGGAAAACCAATTTATGAATGGGCTGCCTTTTGGCAGCTCATTGACTAGATCAGATGTCAGTTAGCGCTACTGTGTTAAGAATATCAAGGAAGACATCACGGATTCTGGAGCCTGGGACTCTGTTGGGCAGAATTGATCATTGATCCCTGTCTGGAAGATTTGGTGGCCGAAAGACTTGTATTGTCTCTCCCATTCTGTTCTCTGGAAGCCTGTGATTGAGTAAAACCTGTACTGGTTGCATTTTCATGGAGATTTATAGCTATCCTAGAAACACAAACTTCTCCATGTCCGCCGCAATAGCGGGGATCTCGCAGTTGCCACACACTTCAATTCCCCATCCCATTCTCTTGCTGACAGCCTGTTCATGGTCTTGTCGTGGCTGCTAATGGTGGTGCTATTGAAATGAAGCACTTCCACACAACATGAGCTGAACCAGCAACTGGCATTAGGTCAACCTCTTGTGCTGCTTTTAAGGGACAACCCACTTCCTATCTGGGGTGTGCTGGTCTATGGGAGTGACGTCAGTGCATTGCGGAGTCTTTGCCTGCCCAGCGACGTGCAAACAAGATGGGTCGACATCTCCCAGGGAATGCGTGTCACCCAACGCAGGCTTCTCCTGAGAAGGGAGGGTTCCCGCGCTATCTTGTAACAACTGATTGGGACAGCGATTGGGCTCACATGACCACGTGGTCATTCGGCCTGCTATGAGAAACCTTATCCTTTATCACATTCAATTAATACCTTTTGTTGGGCTGGATTCTTGCCCCAGCCAGAATTCTGAGCTTTTCTGAGATTTCCTGCTTCTGGCTTATTCCTTGAAGAAGGGCTCAGGCCTGAATCGTCCCCTCTGGATTCTGGAAAGACCAGCTGAGTTCCTTCAGCATGTCGGTGTGTTTCTAACTATAAACACAGCTTCTGCAGACTTCTGTGTTGCCATCATCTTTATCTGTGAGAGAAAGCACTGATAATGGAGGTGGAGGGGGTGTGGGAGGGGTGGGACCCACCTGATGGCATCCTCATTAGTACCTGGAACTACCACTTGGTGTTACCCTATCCCAACAACACTGCATCAGTGCCCATAGTATTATAGGACTTTAACAGTAGATCTGTGTGGAAAGATGAACCTTAGCTTCTTCTTGGCCTTTTGTGTAAGACTTTATTCACAATAGACGATCGACAACAAAGAACCCCATTCTAAGTGTCTTTGAACCCTCAGTATCATGTCCATATATTCCCATCATTGAACATTTTACATGCAGTCTCTGTTTGAACCCTTGGCACCTTGTCGATCCTCCCTCTCTGTTTTATGTGGGACTTTACTTTGGTCTCAGACCCTCAATGCCCAGTGACCGCGGTCCTTCCACATGGCCCTCTCGCGTTGGCTGAACTAATCCACAGTGCATTGTTCAGCACATGCCCCTGCAGCCTGGAATGAGCCAATCGGAAGCGATCCCTCACTGACATCTTGTGGTGCTGAAGTACGCAACAATTTTCGGGCAGACTAAAGACGGAAATGCTGGTTTGTCCAGCTGTTCTGGATGTCTGCCTCTGGATAGGTGCATCTCCAGGAAAAGCCCATCGATCGGAGAGACCTCTGTGATTCTGCTGCTGAGGATGACCAAGAAAAGTCACGTTGATTGGCATGTGAATATACAAGGGTAACCCACCCAAACAACAATAACCGCAGACACACAACTGGACATAAGGCACATATGGACAACCCATATGCAGGACAAGGATTTCATCCATAACAATAAATCAATAAGTCTTGTTTTGTCCCAGTGAGAGCCTCGGATGGTGAGTGGGAGCAGTTCCTCTAGTGGTTCAACCTTCTCACAGCTCCTGCAAAGAAGCTGTTCCTCACCCTGCTGCTGCTGGCTCTGACCCTCCTTTCTCCTCCCTGATAGGAGCAGTTGAGAGATCTGTGGGCAGGGACAAAGGGCGTCTCCAGGATTTGACATACCCTCTTCAGACAAGAATCCTGCTAGATCACGCTCATGGGCAGGAGGGAGACTCCAGTGATCCTATCTGCTGCTCTGATGGTCCTGTGGATGGACTCCAATCCATTTCTCCACAAGGACCGTCTCATCCACTCTTGGTTGTACTTGCGTGAACTGTTTCAAGGACCCTCGATCTGACGGAGATTGCCGATTCTATCACTTCTGCTGATTCCAAGCGATCTTAGGCCCTCCGTCCTGTCGGGTCAGTCTGATTTTATGTTTCTCGGTTTTTGTTTGATTTTTAGGAGCTCTGAATGGGAATATTTGATTATTCTCAGCAGAGCTCCTCGCAAAGAGTGGCTGCTATAAAGTGCCAGCCTGTCTCATTCCTTCATACGAGATATAATATTGCACTTTCTCGAGTTCCAACTTCTCGCTATTGATTTATAAAACTTTCATCTGACAAACACTAACTCATCCAGTCCTTTTACAGTATGGGAGGACAGTCAATATGGGGAAAATGTAACCCACCAATTTCCAGAATTTGTTTTGCTTCAGATGCCTCTGTCTCTCTGCAAATTTGCTCCTCCAGTTTTCCCTTCCTACCACATGAATGTGGTCACCCCGTTCCCATTCCTCATCTCCACCCACGACTCTATCCTGACTGAGAACAGCTGGGACATTTTCCTTGACTTGCAATGTACTCGACCCTCGTGCTCCCCCCTCCCCACTGAAACAATGGAACCCAAAACATTCAGCTGCCAGTCCTGCTCCTCTTGGAGGGACCCAGAACAATGAGCTGCCAGTCCTGCCCCCCTTGGAGGGACCCATAAGATTTTGTGTGTGTGTGTGTGTGTGTGTGTGTGTGTGTGTGTGTGTGTGTGTGTGTGTGTGTGTTTGTGTGTTTCTGTGTGTGTGTGTGTGTGTGTGTGTGTGTGTGTGTGAGGGGGGTTCAGGTGTGAGGTGTGTGTGTGGGGGGGTTTCATGTGTGAGGTGTGTGTGTGTGGGGGGGGTTCGTGTGTGAGGTGTGTGTGTGGGGGGGTTCGTGTGTGAGGTGTGTGTGTGTATGTGGGGGGTTCGTGCGTGAGGTGTGTGTGTGGGGGGGGTTCGTGTGTAAGGTGTGTGTGTGTGGGGTGGGGTGTGGATGTGTGTTGGGTTGTGTTTTGTGCATGTGGGTGTATGTGCGTGGGTGAAAGTGTTGTGTGTGTGTTAGGATGAATGCAGGGGGGCAGTGTGGGCGTGTATGAGTGTTTAGATATGTGGGTGGGTGGGTGAGAGTGGGTGTGAGATGGGTGGGTGTGTGGTGTGTGTGTTAGGATAAGTGCAGGGGGGCAGTGAGGGCGTGATGCAGTGTTTCCATGTGTGGGAGGTGTGTGTGTGGGGAGTGTTTGTGGGTGGGTGTGTGGGGGTGTGTGTGTTTAGTTTGTTTGTGGGGGTGGGTGTGTGGGGTGTGTGTGGCGGAGTGGGTGTGTGGCTGTGTGGGGTATGTGTGTGTGGTGTGTGTGTGTGTGGGAGGTGTGCGTGTGTTTGTAGTGTGTGCGTGTGGGGTGTGTGTGGGAGGGATATGTGTGTTTGTGGTGTGTGTTTGTGGTGTGTGTGGCATGTGTGTGTAGGTGGGATGTATTTGTTGGGTGTGTTTGTGGGGTGTGTGTGGAGTGCGTGTGTGTGGGGGGGGGTTGTGTGTGTTGGGGTTGTGTGTGTTTTGGGGATGTGTGTGTGGGGTGTGTGTGTGGGTGTGTGTGGTATGTGTTAGGATGAGTGCAGGGGAAGTGTGGGGGTGTCTGAGTGTTTAGATATGCGGGTGGGTGGGTGAGAGTGGGTGTGGGATGGGTGTGTGTTAGGATGAATGCAGGGGGTGCATTGTTGGTGTGATTCAGTGTTTTGATTTGTGGGAGTGGATTGTGTGTGGGTGTGTGTCTGTGTGTGTTGGGTGTGTGTGAGTGGTGTGTTGAAGCTGTGTCTGTGTGAGGGGTATGTGTTGGGTGTGTGTGTGGGCAGATGTGTGTTTGGGGGGATTGTTGTGTGGTGTGTGTATGTGTGTTTGTGTCTGTGTCTGGGTGGGGCATTAACGTTCCCAGGGCAATGCAGGCATTGCTTGTGTCCCCACTCCTCTTGTCAGCGCTGCTTCCATCCCCCATCCCGCGCTCATTGACCCATCAGCAAAAACACCAACTCCCCTCCCTCCATTAGCAATGACAGCAACCTCCCTCCCTCCATCAGCGTTAGCACCAACACTCCTTCCCCATCAGCTATGGCACCACCCACACCTTCACCCAGGTGAGCAACTGGCCCAACTCCCTCACTTACCCCATTGGCACTATTTTGGGTAGATAAGCTCCTGGTGTGTGGGGATGCGCATGTGGGCTTTGTGTGTGTCGGAGTTGTGTGTGGGGGATTTGTGTGTGCGATTCGTATGTGTGGTTTGTGAGTGGGGTTTGTGTGAGTGGGGTTTGTGTGAGTGGGGTTTGTGTGAGTGGGGTTTGTGTGAGTGGGATTTGTGTGTGTTCCATATGCGGGGGGGGGGTTGTGTGTGGAGATTCTGTGTATAGGGTATGTGTGTGTAGGGTTTGTCTGTGGGGTTTGTTTGTGTAGGGTTTCTATGTGTATGGTTTATGTGTGTTGGGTATATGTGTAGGGTTTGTGTGCGGTGGTTTTGTGTGGGGTCTCTATGTCGGGTCTGTGTCTAGTGTTTGTGTGTAGGGTTTGTGTGTTGGGTGTGTGTGTGTGGGGGGTTTGTGTGTGGGGTATGTGTATGGGTTTTTTGTGTAGGGTTTGTGTGTGGGGTATGCATGTGTGGGGTTGTTTGTGTGTGGGGGCGTTTGTGTGGGGGAGTCTTGTGTGTGTGTGTGGCTTTGTGTGGTGGTGGTGTTGATGTGTGAGGGGGCTTTGTGTGTGTGTGGGTTTGTGTGTGGGGGGGTTTGTGTGTATGGTGAGTATGTGTGTGGGGGGTTGTGTGTGTGGGTTTGTACGGGGGCGTTTTGTGTGTGTGGTGGTTGTATGTTTGTGGTGGTTTTGTGTGGGGGGTTATTTGTGTGTGTGTGTGGGTTTGTGCATGGGGGATTTGTGTGTGGGGGGTTAGTTTGTGTGGGTTTGTGTGTGGGGGGTTGTGTGCGTGGGGCTTGGTGTGTGTGTGGTTTAAGTATGTAATTTCATCTTCATTGAACTCTCAAGCTCAAGGGGTGGGGATATGAGTTCATCAAAAATACCTGTGGCTGTAGATTATTTTTTTTCTGAAAGAGTGGAAGAGTGCTGATTTTAAACTGGTCGATTTTTTTTCTGAAAGTTGGACTTTAATGAATGTTTATGCACCAAATGAAGATGATCAGACATTTATTTCAGAGGGATTTTTAAATGAAGCAAATGGGAATGTATTAGTCGGAGGAGATTTTCACCCTTGTTTGGATCCCATGTTGGACAAATTTCCAAGAATTGTTCAAAGAACCAAAATGGCAAAAAGATTCTTTGAGATGATGAAGGATTTAAATTTACTGGAAAACTGGAGAAAATTAAACCCAACTGAGAAAGGTTCTTCATTTTATTCAGCTCGGCATAAATCCTTCTCTTGAATAAATTTTGTTTTGATTTCTGCGCCTTTCAAAGGTTGATTTAATTTTGCAGAATATAGAAGTAGATTCTTGTCATATCATTCGTTATTATTTGTTAAATGTGTAGGTACTGAATTAACTGAGACAGCTTCTCGATGGAGGTTTCATGAAATGCTAGTGAAGAGACCAGATTTCATTAAGTATATGACAGATCAAATTATTTTTTATTTACAAATGAATGAAAATTCAGTTCAAAGTAAATTTATTTTGTTGGATACTTTAAAGCATATTTGAGGGGACAAATTATTAGTTTTACAACAAAGATTAAAGAACAGTATTTAGTAAAATGTTTAAATTTGGAAAATGAAATTGAAGGCTTGGAGAAATAAATTACAAAAAAATTGTTCAGAGGATGAGAAGATAAAATTATTTAAAGTGAAATTAAGTGATATTAATTTGCAAACATATAAATATGAGAAAATGATTTTGCTGTCTAAACAACATTATTATGAATTGGGAGAAAGTGCGTAAGGTTTTGGCATGGCAACATAAAACTGAGCAAGTATCAAGGACAATTTATGCTATTTGGAAAAATGGAGAAATTACATAAATGAGACATATTAAGATGATTTTTTTTTAATTTTATGAAAATTTATATGTCAGAGGGTGATCAAGAAACGGATCAAATTGATTTATTTTTATCTAGTTTAAATGGGCCAGTGTTGAATGAAGTTGAGATAAAGATATTTTATTGACTGAATTAGAATTGAAAGCTTTCCAATCGATGCCTAATAGGAAATCTCCTGGAGAGAATGGATTTACGGTGGAGTTTTATAAAGAATTGAATGATTTATTATTTCCATAATATACAGATATTTTGAAACAAGCATCTGAAATGGATGTGTTTGCAGAATCTTTCTCAAATCCATTGATTACAGTTATGCCTGAAAAAGATAGAGACCCTTTAAAAGTGTAACCTTACAAACCGATATCATAATTAAATGTTGATTATAAATTGGTGGCGAAAGTTTTAGCTAATAGGTTAGCAAACTATTTACCAACATTGGTACATATAAATCAGGTAGGTTTTGCTAAAGATAGATATTCACCAGATAATATAGTTAAATTGATTTCATTAATTAATGCTGCAAAAAACAAAATAATCAAACAATGGTGTATCTTCAGATGCTGAGAAGGCTTTTGATGAAGTTTAGTGGTTGTTTTTATTTAAAGTATTGGAAAGGTTTAATTTTAGTCCTTTATTAGGGGTTTGTTTAGGGCTTTACATGCGGGACCTACGGCAAGGGTAGTGATGAGTGGTCAAAAAATTGTACAACAGGGTTGTCCTCTTTCACCTGCTTTATTTGCTTTGGTGCTAGTCGACAAGTTTTTCGTATTAGGGGAATTAAAGTGAGAGAAAATAAAAATAAAATTAGCTTATTTGCAGATGTTGTTTTGGTATATTTAACTAATCAAAAAACTTCATTAAAGTCATTACAGGAGTTGTTAAATAAGTATGGTTAATTATCGGGATATAAGATTAATTGGGAAAAGAATGAAATGTTCCCAATAGTGGAAGAAGATTATATGGATTGTAGACAAATTACAAAATTTAGATGGTCATATAAAATTAAATATTTAGGAGAACTTGTAAATAAAAATGATCATGAATTATTTAATTTGAATTATGTACCTTTATTAAATAAGGTTAAAATTGATTTAGAAAAGTGGAAAAATTTACCATTGACATTAATGGGAAGAGTGAATTGCATAAAGATGAACATTTATCCTCGAGTACAATACGTTTTTCAATCTATTCATTGCGTAGTTCTAAAAAAATTGGAAATAAATAACTATCAAGATATTCTTATGGAAAGGTAAATTATCGAGAGTTTCTTTACAAAAATTGTCTTGGCATTATGAATTGGGTGATTTGCAATTACCTTTTTTTATAATTATTATGAGGCGGCACAAATGAAGTTTATTAATTGGTTATTTGATATTGACCAATCTCCTAGGTGGGCAAAGATAGCGATGGATTAGATTTTGATAAATAATATTAATCATTTTATTTATAAAAGGAATCATTTATTGTTACAAGAATTTAAAATATCCATTTTATGACATATAATGAACATTTGGTACAATTGTAATTTAATTCTAGATTCTAAAGGGAGAGTTTCGATAAGATGTCCATTATGTCAGAATAAATTAATTCCCTTTTCATTATATAATCTTTACTTAAAAGACTGGGAAATTAAAGAAATTGTTAATGTTATAGATTATTTCGAAGCAGGGAAGTTTTGTTCATTTAAAAGATTACAAGAAAGATAATGGTATTGCATCAAACTCTTTGTTTGTTTATTATCAACGTTGAGATTTTCAAAGAAGAATTATTGAAAGGAAATAAATTTGTCAGGTCAAATGAAATTTGAATTATTAATTGCAGATTAAAGTGAA
The DNA here is from genome assembly GCF_036971445.1 of Narcine bancroftii. Classification (NCBI taxonomy): domain Eukaryota; kingdom Metazoa; phylum Chordata; class Chondrichthyes; order Torpediniformes; family Narcinidae; genus Narcine; species Narcine bancroftii. The sequence goes on along the minus strand of NC_091470.1, from coordinate 138,137,755 downwards.
AAAGGCTTTATTTCTGATATGTATAGGTTGTTGCAGGAGAAAACGGAAAAAGTAGATATGTATAAAGTTAAAGAGAAATGGGAAAAGAGTTAAATATTATTTTGACATGGGAGGAATGGTCCAATATGTTTGTTGACAGTGTTACAAAGTTAATCAATGTGAGGTATCGTATGGTCAATTCTAATTTTTTGCATCAATTATATTTAACCCCTGAAAAATTGAACAGATATGGATTCAGTTTAACAGATTTATGTTTTAGATGTAGAGAGCAGAAAGGTACTTTTGTACATTTTGTTTAGTCGTGTAAGAAAATTAACCAATTTTGGAAGGAAAAAGACACACGAATTTCCCCTTTCCCTCTCCTTCCCCTCACCCTCTCCTGCCCCCTCCCCCTCCCACTTCCCTTCCCCTCCCCCGAGTGAAGTGCTGGATGTTAGGGGTCAAATGCAAGAGAAAAGTATCCAATACACCCATTGATGGAGAGAAAGATTTTGAGCTGAACATTTATAGCCCCTTGAAAGAGACAACACGGTGGAGAGGATAGTAGAGAAAGCATCCAGCCTGCTGGATGTCATGATTTGGGGCATTGAGTGTAAAAGTTGGTGAGTTAAGTTGCAGCTGTCTAAATTTTTGGGTCGGCTCCATTTAGAATATGACATAGTGCTCTGGTCTCTGAATTTCAGGAAGAATGTTGAAGCATTTTTGAGGGTTCAGAAGAAGTTACCAGGAAGTTGCCTAGATTGAAGAGGTTTAAATTGATTTGTTTTTTTCCAAAGTATAGAAGATTGCAAACAATATATTTGGATGACTGTCGACATGCATGCTTGAGAGGTGGCTTCAGATAGGGGGTTTGTGAATGAAAGGATGGGAAATACTGTATTCCTTGAGGAATCAGTGTTGGACTCATTGATTTTTTTTATATAATCGAGATTTGGAAGTAGATGCAAAAATGTGTAAATTTGCATCAAATAGTGTGGGTTTCACCAAAATGGATGAGGGCCTGTTCGTGCTGGTGGAGGGATCAGTAAGTCCTGAGTCACAAATGGGAAAAGAGTTAAAAATGATCAAAGGGAAAGATTTTTTTACTCTGAGGTTCAAAGTTTGAATTCATGCCTGTGAACTGACTTTCAGGACCAAATTTGATGAATATATAATGACGAAATATTTACATGGTCAGAGTGCAGAATAAATGGCCTTCCATGTACAGAGCTGGAATGGCATAATGGGCCAAATGGCCTTCTTCTCTGCTGTGTCTATTCTGTGATTCGGTTAGTGGAGATATTCTGCAGTATAATGGTGATGGTGATAGCTACACTATTCGATTTCATTTCAATTTCCAGAACAGTGACTTCGAATCGTGGTCAAAACCGTTCAGTCCGTGAGTCAAATGTTCTTCCTGTGATGAATTGGAACAACAGTCTTGTAATTCCAAACTACGGCTAGTAGGGGAGATAGAGTCCTATCAGGTGACATAATGGCACAACCAGTAGTGTGCCACTGTCTCAGTGATCCACATTCGATACCATCCTCCAGTCCCTCTCATCTTCCAAGACATGCCCACGTTGGATGGAAGGGGAATAGATTACCGTATATTACTCTGATGTTGGTGGCAGGTTGGCGATTGGGGTGAGTTAGAACATACATAGACCGTAGATCACTACAGCACAGTTCAGGCCCTACAGCCCTCGATGTTGGGCCGACCCAAACACTCCTTCCGAAAAAAAGTACAAAACCCTCCCTACCCCATCACCCTCTATTTAAATGTTCCCAATGTTTCAGCTTCCACCACCATTCCTGGCAAGTCATTCCAGGAAACCCACAACTCTTTGTATAAAAATGTCTCCCATAAACTCCCCTCCCTTAAAATTATACATATGACCTCTGGTGTTTGCTGATGCTAACCTTTGAAACAGCTGGATGTCCACCCTATCTGTGCCTTTCATAATCTTCTGGACCTCTATCACGTCTCCTCTTATCCTTCTACATTCCAAAGAGAAAAGTCCCAGCTCTGCGAACATTTCCTCATAAGACTTGTTTCCCAATACAGGCAGCAGCCTGGTCATTCTCCTCTTTCCCCTCTCCATTGCTTCCACATCCTTCCTATAATGAGGTGACCAGTACTGAACCTAATACACTAAGTGAGTCATACCAAAGATTTGTAGAGTTGTTACATGACCTCTCTACTCCTCAATTCAAACCCGTTATTAAGGAATCTCAGCGCACCATAGGCATTCTTAACTCTCCTATCAAACTGTGCAGCAACCTTGAGAGATGTGTAGGTTTGAAACCCAAGGTTCCTCTGTTCATCCACACTCTTAAGTAACCAACCTTTAACTCAGGATTCAGCCTTCTAGTTTGTCCTTCCAAAATGCATCAACTCTCACTTATCTGGATTGAAATCCATTTGCCACTTTTCTGCCTAACTCTGCATCCCATCTTCATCATTTTGTAACTTTCTACATCCTTAATCTCCATCCACAACTCCTCAAATTGAACCTCTGTCTCATCTGCAAACTTACTGACCTATCCATCCACCTTTTCATGCAGGTTATTGATGAAAATCACAAACAGCAGTGGTCCCAGAACAGATCCCTGTGGCCCCTCCACTCTCTGTCTCTCTCTGTCTCTCTCTCTGTCTCTCTCTGTCTCCTTCCCCCCCCCCCCCCCCCGCCCACCCCCCGGAAGGAAATGCCGGATTTTGGAGCTTTCTGCATTTTGGATGTCTGGAGAAAGGATTTTGAACCTGTGTTCCCTCTTGTGGACCTCATCCCTACTCTTATCGATGTCAATAGTCCCCATGTGGACCACGACATCTAGATGCTTGCCCTCCCCCTCCAGAATGCTATGAACCTGATCCGAATCATCCCTGACCTGGACACCTGGGAGATAACTTTCCATCTGGGAGCCTCTATCTTATTTATAGAACCTCCTACCCACTTGTCTAACCAACAAATCCCCACCATCGGTCTCTTCCTCTCCCCACTCCTCCCTTCTGAGCCGGGGGGACCAACCACTATGATGGAAAAATGGCCACCTCAATTTGTCCATGGCAGGTCGTTACCACAGTCCCCCCATTTGCCACAGTATCAAAAACAGAATATTTGTTGAGGGATACAGCCACAGGATGCTCTGAGAGAGAAGGGTTATGGGCCTGAAGGGAGTATTTTGTCAACAGGCATTGATTTGATGGGCCACTATGTCACAAACAGATTTCTCTGTTTCCCCTTTCCCCTCACCACCAGACGTCAGTCCGCCATTCATTATCACAGGATCAAAGTAATCATAAGGGAGACAGAACAGGGCATGGATGATTCAATCTAAAGCACAAATGCTCAGCACATACACAGGGCCCCGTGGAGACATGACAAGACCCACACAAGTGCATGATTTTACAGATGAAGCATTTTGTGAAAGAGTCAAACTTGATATACAGTGGCCAATGAGCCATTAGGCTGAGTTGTCTTAAGCCCAGGGGCCCGGAAGGAAGGGGAGCCGGCAGGAGATGGGATGTCGTGCGCCAAGGAAGGAGGAGAAACTTCAGGCTCTTGGCAGAAGCAGGAGCAGAGACCTCAAAATTCTTTCACACCCAAAAATTGAATTGAAACGCCTTTTTATCAACACCTTTTCGACCCCCAAGGATTTACCAACCACTTGGAGCGTCCCATAGACCCACACCCCCACCATGGGTCAATATCGAACACTTTGGAGACCCCTAATATGTTATTAAACATAACTTAATGTCACTTTATTCGATTCAGAAAAGAGTGGGGCAGGGAGGCAATGTTAGTGGGGGGGGGGCTTTACTAAAGTTCAGCCTGGGGTGGTAGTTAATCCGCCTCAGTTGACATGATGTTGCAGAAATGCTCAAATCTTCGATTATGCCTGGATGGAGCAAACATGGATAATTACCGTTTATTTGCCACAACCCATTTTTTATACACTTGTGGATGCATAAAACTATGTAGCAACTTTTATCTTTTTCAAACTTCTAACATGCGAGGGAGAAGCTTAAATAGTAATAACCCATTTGCTTGTTTCAGCTTGTGAAGTGAACCACAATCCACATGATTCTGTGCATTTCGAAATGGCACCTTGGGGAAGTAGTGAAATCAAATTGCACGAGTGGATGCAATTGCTTTGGATAAGACCTTAAGCAACATTCTATCTGGTTTCTTAAAGAACATACAAGATTCTATTGTACAATAAATTCTGTTCTTTACCAGGACTCGGGCCTAGTCAGTTCAAGCAGCAAATCGGAAAGGGTGGTGACCAGAGTTCGGAGGAGGAGTGAGGTGAGAGTGACAGGTTTAATTTGTCAAGGGCCAATAAAAGGATGTTAAGGCAAAGGAGCGGCCAGTGAGAGTGACCCAGTGAGGGAATGGCGTGGTGAAAGAGAGGGGCTTCGAGGCTTTGGTTTGAGAGGCTGATGTTGAGAAGAGGATGAGGTTGAGCATCTCTGGATTAAGGCAAGACTGTATGTTTGCCACATATTATAGTTTTGTTATTTTCTCTTTCTAAGGTGAGTGGGACAGCGAAGGGATGAGTGTGAGAGCAGTTTGCTCTTCTCAGTGTCAGATGTAGGAGGTCCTGGAGTCTTCAAGCCTCCTGGACATCCATGATTACACGAGGTATACTGAGCTGCAGCGTCTCAGGGATCGTGTTAGGAAACTGGAGCTGCAGCTCGATGACCTCGCTCTGGTCAGGGAGATTGCGGCCGTCAGAGATAGCAGCTAGAGCCAGATGGTCTCAGCAGGGCCACAAGAGGAGGATCAGTGGGTTACAGTAAGGAGAGGCAAAAGGGAAGAGACAGATACAGGAGGGCCCCCTGTGATTGAAGCCCTCACAAATTGGCACTCTTCCTTGAGTACTGTTGGCGGGGGGTGGGCATTCAGGCTGGGGAAAGAAGCAGTGGCTGTACCTCTGGCACAAGGTCAGCCTCTGTTGCCCAAAAGGGTAGGGAAAGGAAGAGGAGGGTGATTTGATGGCCAGGAGGACAGATCTGGGATACTGTGGATACCATTAAGGAAACAGGATGGTGGTTTGCCTCCCTGGTGCCAGCATCTGGGATGTAATTTCCTGTGTCTTTTAAGAACAGTTTGGATAGGTGCATGCATGTGAAGGGACTGGAGGGTTATGGACAGGGAGCGGGAAAGTTGGACTAGAGGAGCTCACTTAAATCAGTACGGACAAGAGGGGCCAATATAGCCTGTATTCAGATTGTAATTGTCCCGGCCAATATGTATCTTGCAATCAACATCATCTCGTCATTCTTGCATTGTTATTTGGGACCTGTTATGTGTGCAAAATAGCCATGTTTCTCAACGATATCAATGACACTGCTTCATCAATCCTGAAATAAAACATTTCCAAAATCTCAGTTGTGAGATGTGCCAGGTAAAAGTTCACCTTCGAGATCTTCCTCTTGGACAATTGTCCATTCCAACTTCCTCTTCTGCTCTGATGCTCCCTGACGCAAACGCCACAGTCTCTATTCAATGGTAGCTCAAAGGAACACACGATTCTATTATACATACATTTAAAAGTGTCTTCAAAGATTTACCACAAGGTTCCAGTGTTTTCATCAAAACAAACACATTTTTTTGTTTTGGAGAAAGGCGAATGTTGGTTTAGTAATATGTAAAGCAACGCAGAACAGAAGAAAACGAAGGAAAAGTTGGAGAAAAAGTGTGGGCAAGGAATAAATAATGTTTGGAGGGAATCAGCGTGAAATAGCAGATGAGTGAAATGAGGAACAGTGAAAAGGAAGGGACATTTGCAAAAGGAAATGGAGATAGAAAGAGAGGGACAGTTGTGCAAGTCTTTGTTGAAAACATGTTGACTTCAAGGCCTTTTCCTCATCGGGAGGATCAGGTGAAGTGGGGCCGGGGAGGATCAGGAACAACAAAGCAAACTCTGCTGAACAGAGAAGACCCTGAGAGGAGCTGCTTCCATTCTCACCAGAACCGTATCCCGCCCTTCGTGTGCTCAGATGCATGGATCTTCAGGGCCCTCCCAGCATAGCATGAGAAATCCCCTCTCATTGGGGGTCTTTGAGCCATCACAGCCCTAAACACTTCCTTGGCTGCTTGTTTGCCAGAGGTTCACACTTGGTAAATGACTGATGCTTAACCCTCTACCATTTCTACATACCCTCTATTTCTATTAATAACTGACCATCAAGGCAAACGCACTCATCAGAAAACATAGAAATTCTGAAATTTAGGAAAGAAAACAGAAATGTAGAAAATAAATTATATGATAGAGCATCTGGAAAAATGAAAAGCATCATTAACATTTCGATGCAGCTCGTGACTTCACTGTACTGCTGGCATATTTTAACATTTGTTTCCCATTTCCAGTCTTGTTTCTATGATTGGAAGTTGTCTCATTTCCAATCAATCACCTCTTCATTGTATGAGCAATGGACAAGTATTGCATGACTGGAGCCTTACTGCTTGATTAAATTAATGGCAGTGCATCACTTTCAAAGAATTCACTGCAAGAATTCCCATTTGCCACCATTTTCATTCCCAATGGTCCAAATATGGTTCTTAATTCAGTACCTCTCATGCAACAATTGTATAAGACCCAACACTTCTAAGATGCACCACTCGAGCAGATATTTCATTCAATAAACACACATTTTGCAATACTATTGCCATTCTGGCATACGAGTCTGAATCACTCACCACAATTCAGTGGAGAAAGTTCTATTGAACTTTCTTCAATACTGTATTTAATTCAAACATTTTTTGAGTGTACAGAGTTCTTTTGTCAATGATCATTCCATTTATTTTAGAGTTTTCAGAGCAGTTTATGTAATGATAGCCTATTTATGACGTGCGAGGTAAAGTTGATTCAATATTTGAAATCCAATCAATTTCAAGAAATATAGTAGAATGGTTCAAAGAGGTGGGTGTATCCCCACTGGTAATTTGCATATATTGAAAATGTCTAATTTACCAGAAGGAAGCATCACTTTTATTTGCTGCAATTAGAGAACCACCTATTGATCTAAGCAGCAAATGTTCAAATGGTACCTGTGGTCTTTCGAAGCTGAAGTACATTTGGAACAATGTCATTGCTCAAGGACAGCAGGCACTTTGCTGCTTCTTGTAACTTTTCGACAGCATCTTCATGTTCAGAAATTTCTTCCAGGATGACCTGTGATTTCAAAATGAGAGAATGACTCATCCACAATAAAATTTAGATTTATTTCTGTTGATCTTAGATTCGCCGAGGCCTTGGTTAATTTCGATATTGTCTTGGTGTCAAGGAGATAAACAGCCTGTGAAGACGATTCTTTAAAATTATCGTAAATGCCGATATCTCTCTGGCCTGCTTTGGGAAGAGGAGGAGAACATTTTCAAGGACCCAATAACCACAGGATATTGGGATTTTCTCAAACAACCAGATCAAACTTTATATTGATCATTACTCATTAATGCTTCTACATATTTAATATGCCTGATGTTTGTGTATTGTGTTGAGCTCATCATCTTTATCTTGTCTATATCTCTTAATCTGTTTGCTAATAGTTTAGCTATTATCTTCAGATATTGGTCTATACGATACTGGTGTTAGTGGATCTATCCCCGTCTTTGGTATTACTGTAATTATTGCTGTTTTGCATGAATCTGGCATGTTTTGCGTTTCTTCAATCTGGTTCATTACTTCCAGGTGAGGAGGAATTAATAAGTCTTTAAATGTTTGATAGAATTCTATTGGGAATCCATCCTCTCCCGGCGTTTTATTTTTCGGTAGTTTTCTTTAATATATCCTGTATTTCCTGTATTTCAAATGGATTTATTAATTTATTTTGCTCCTCTTCTTGCAATTTCGGTAGTTCACTTTTACCTAGAAATTCATCTATTTTGTCTTCTTTCCCTTCATTCTCAGTTCGATATAGTTGCTCTTAGAATTCCTTGAAGTTTTCATTGATCTCTGTTGGGTTATATGTAATTTGTTTTTCCTTTTTCTTTGATGCCAATACCGTTCTTTTCATTTGTTCTGTCTTAAGCTGCCAAGCTAATATTTTGTGCATTGTTTTCTCCCAGCTCATCATACTTCTGTTTTGTCTTCATTATGTTCTTCTCCACCTTATATGTTTGTAGTGTTTCATGTTTTATTTTTTTTGTCCACCAATTCTCTTATTTTTGTTGTATATCTTCCTTTATTGCTAATTCTTTTTCTGTACTTGCTATTTCCCTTTCCAACTGTTCTATTTCCCGATTGTAGTCCTTCATCTTATTTACATAACTTATTATCTGCCCTCTGATGAATGCTTTCATTGTATTCATAGTATAAACTTATCTTTCACTGATTCCGTATTTATTTCAAAGTACATTTTAATTTGTCGCTCAATCAATTCTCTAAAATCCTGTCTTTTAAGGAGCATGGAGTTTAATCTCCATCTATACATTCTCGGTGGGATGTCCTCCAGCTCTATTTCCAATAACAGGGGTGAGTGATCCGATAACAATCTAGCTTTATATTCCGTTTTCCTAACTCTCCCTTGGATGTTGGCTGAAAACAGAAACAGGTCTATCCTTGAGTATGTTTTGTGTCGACCCGAATAATATGAGTATTCCTTCTCCTTTGGGTGTTGTCTCCTCCATATATCCAAAAGTTGCATTTCCTGCATCGATTTAACCATAAATTTGTTAACTCTATTCTTTCTGCTTGTCTTTCGTCCAGTTATATCCATCTTTGAGTCCAAATTAAGGTAAAAGTCCCCTCCCATCAGTATATACCCCTGTGTATCTGCAATCTTCAAAAAGATATCTTGCATAAATTTTTGATCTTCTTCATTAGGTGCATATTCATTGAGCAAATTCCAAAATTCTGAATATATCTGACACTTTGTCATTACATATCTCCCTGCTGGATCTATTATTTCCTCCTCTAGTTTGATTGGTATATTTTTATTGATTAATATAGCTACTCCTCTGGCTTTTGAATTATATGATGCTGCCGTTATGTGCCCTACCCAATTTCTCCTTAATTTCTTGTGTTTCACTTCAGTTAGATGTATTTCTTGCACGAATGCTATATCAATTTTTTCTTTCTTCAGTAAATTAAACAGCCTCTTCCTTTTGATTTGGTTATGTATTCCATTAATATTTAATGTCATATAGTTCAACCGGGCCATTTCATACTTTGTTTACCTTTCCTTTCCGCTTCCTCATCACCAACTTTCCTCATTATCCATTTCTGTTTTCTTTTTTTGAACACACTGGAAGACAACACTTCTAAAACATAAAATATTTCCACTATTCCCACATCTAAAATTCCCTTAACCCCAAATATCCCCCCCCTCTCTGAGTTGCACCTTGTCCCTTGTCGGGCAACCTCATCTCTCCTCTCCATTTGGATTGTGAATCCGTTCTTAAGCATCAACTGATGTTGCAATGACTGTTATTCTGTCCCACACAGCCCCCTCCAGAAAAGACTTTTCTTCACATACAACAAAGCGCACCCTCTTAATTCTCCCCTTACTTCCTTTCTTCCCCTTCTTAGTTCTTACTTATACTTTATTCTTCTTCTTTATATGAAGTTTGTCGTCATTCTTGTTCTTGTTACATCTCTTCATCTCTCTGTCAGTTTTGCAAACATTCTGCAAATTCTCATGTTTTCGCCAGATCTGAGAACAGTCTGTTTGCTGCCCCGAGATAACTATTTTAAGCACCGCTGGATATCTTAACATAAATTTATAGCCTTTCTTCTTCCATACGATCGATTTTGCTGCGTTAAACTCCTTCCTCTTCTTCAGGAGCTCAAAACTTATAACATAACAATTACAGCACGGAAACTGGCTATTAGGCCCTTCTAGTCCGCACCAAACCAAACACTCCTCTCTCGTTCCACCTACCTGCACAATGACCATAACCCTCCACCTTCTTCTCATCCATATACCTGTCCAGCTTTTTTTTTTTTAAATTTTTTATTTTTCACACCATAAATCACAATAGCCATGATATACACTTTTTCTTTTTCACACATTTACAGTGACTTTTTCTCCCTCCCCCCCTCCCTCCTTCCAAGCCACCCCCCCCACCCCCACCTCTCATCCATTTTAGGTATACAATCTAGGTTGCATTAATTCAGTCAGACAATGTTGTCATTCAACAAAAATACACCAGAAATTCTACAGAGTCCATTCTTTTCTTTCCTTCTCCTTCCATCAACTTAGGTAATGTTTGTCCCCGGTAGGTTTTCGCTATTGTATTTAATTAAATAATAAAATTGACTCTGCCGCCACTATTTCTCCCGGAAGCTCATTCCACACTGCTACCACTTACTGAGTAAAGAAGTTCCCTCTCATGTTACCTCTAAACCTCTGCCACTTAACTCTTAACTTATGTCCTCTTGTTTCAATCTCTCCTACTCTTAACGGAAATAGTCTATCCACATCCACTCTGTCTATCCCTTTCATAATCTTAAATACCCTCCCAACCTTCTACGCTCCAAAGAATAAAGACCTAATCTGCCCAATTTCTCCATGTACTCTAGATGCTTAAACCCAGGTAACAGTCTGGTAAATCTTCTCTTCACTCTCTCCACTCTGTTTATATCCTTCCTATAATTAGGCGACCAGAAATGCACACAGAACTCTAAATTAAGCCGCACCAACGCCTTATACAATCTCAACATCACTTCCCAAATCCTATATTTCATGCAATGATTGATAAAGGCCAGCATACTAAAAGCATTCTTCACCACCCTATTCACATGAGTTTCTACCTTCAGGGAACGATGTACCATTACTCCTAAATCCTTCTGCTCTCCTGTATTCATCAATGCTCTCCCATTTACTATGTATGTCCTGTTCTGATTCTTTTTACCAAAAAGAAGCACCTCACACTTATCAGCATTAAATTCCATCTGCCATTTTTCAGCCCACTTTTCTAAGCAGCCCAAATCCCTCTGTAATCCTTGAAAACCTTCTTCATTATCCACTATGCCGCCTATCTTAGTATCGTCTGCATATTTACTAATCCAATTCACCACCCCATCATCGAGATCATTAATGTATATAACGAACAACAATGGGCCCAATACAGATCCCTGAGGCACACCACTGGTCATCGGCTTCTAACCTGACAGACAATTTTCCTCTACCACTCTCTGGCCTCTCCCTTTCAGCCAATGTTCAATCCATTTGACTATCTCAAAATTTATACCTAAAGACTGCACCTTCCTAACTAACCTTCCATGTGGTACCTTATCGAAGGCCTTACTGAAGTCCATATAGACAACATCCACCGTGCTACCCTCATCCACATTCCTTGTCACCTCTTCAAAAAATTCAATCAGATTGGTCAAACAGGACCTTCTGCCCACAAATCCGTGTTGAGTGCTCCTGATCAGACCCTGTCTATCCAGATATTTGTAAGTACTACCTCTAAGAACTTTCTCCATTAATTTACCTACCACAGACATCAAACTTACAGGCCGATAATTGCCAGGCTTCCTCCTTGAACCCTTTTTAAATAACGGAACCACATGCGCAATACGCCAATCCTCCGGCACTATTCCCAACTCTAATGACATTTGGAAAATTACTGTCAGAGCCTCTGCTATTTCCTCCTTTACTTCTCTCAATGTCCTGGGGAAGATAGTGTCTGGTCCCAGAGACTTATCCACCTTTATATTCCTCAAAAGCCCTAACACAACATCTTTCATAATCACTATATTCTCCATATTTACCCAATTTGCTTTTTTTATCTCACATATCCCAATACCCTTCTCCTTGGTGAATACCGAAGAAAAGAAACTGTTCAATATCTCCCCCATTTCTCTAGGCACCACACACAGTTTTCTGCTCTGATTCTCTAAGGGACCAATTTTGTCCCTCACTTTCCTTTTACCATTAACATATCTGTAGAACCCTTTTGGATTAATTTTCACCCTGCTTGCTATTGTCTCCTCGTACCTTCTTTTAGCTTTCCTAATTCCTCTTAAGATTCCTCTTACATTCAATGTTTTTTTCAAACATCTCCTTAATTCCATGCTTCTTATACCTTCTTATACGCCTCCCTTTTTCTTCGAACCAAGTTTCCAATATTCCTTGAAAACCACGGCTCTCTCAAACCTTTTGCCCCTCCTTGTAACCTAACAGGAACATAAAGCTTTTGCACTCTCAAAATCTGATCTTTAAAAGACTTCCATCTCTCTACTACATCCTGCCAATAAAACAAATTGTCCCAATGCACACCCTGTAAGTGCTTTCGCATCTCCTCAAATCTAGCTTTTCCCCAATCAAAAACCTCAACCCTTGGCCCTGACTTATCTCTTTCCATAATGACATTGAAGTTGATGGCATTATGATCACTGGACCAGAAGTGCTCGCCAACATTAACCTCCGTCACTTGACCCATCCCATTTGCCAACAGTAGATCTAACACTGCTCCTTCTCTGGTAGGCACATCTACATATTGTTGTAAAAAACTATCTTGCACACATTTCACAAACCCATCCAGCCCTTTCACAGAATGTCTGCGTAGAAATTTTTTTGACTTTTGCATTCCAGTGGCTTTTTGTCTTCTCTTATTTTTTTCATTGCCTTCTCCAATATATTGTCTCTTGTTGTATGTCTCAGGAATTTTACCAGAATGGATCTTGGTTTTTGTTGTGGCTGTGGTTTCGGGGATAATATTCTGTGTGCCCTTTCTATTTCCATTCCTTCCTGTAAATCTGGCATTCCTAGGACCCTGGGGATCCATTCTTTTATAATTTTTTTCATATTTTTGCCTTCTTCATCTTCCTTAAGACCCACTATCTTTATATTGTTTCTCCTATTATAGTTTTCCATTATATTCATCTTCTGAGCTAACAACTCCTGTGTTTCTTTAACTTTTTTATCAGATTCTTCTAATTTCCTTTTTAAGTCGTCCACTTCCATTTCTATTGCTGTTTCTCGTTCTTCCACCTTGTCTACTCTTTTCCCTATTTCTGTCATTACCATCTCTAATCTACTCACTTTTTCTTCTGTACCTTTTATTCTTCTTTTTATTTCATTAAATTCTCATGTCTGCTATTCTTTTAATGCTTCCATATATACTTGAAAAAACTTCCTATCTATGTACAGTCCATTCCTTTTATCATCTATTTCTCTGTGCAGAGCTTGATGTTCTCCCTAATCTTCCCCTGAGTCCACTCCAGGACCTGTGTCCTCTACCACTCTTTCTTGTATCTGTGTCTCTTCTGACTTTCTTGTTGGGCTGTTTGTCTCAGTTTGCAGGATATTTCTTTTATTAATGGTGTCTTGATGTTGGTCCTCTTCATCTGCGCTGGTCATCTGTTGAGTCTCCAATTTCCTTTTATCATTCTCCTCCTTCTCGTTCCCATTGTTTTCTGTATCTTCCAGCTGGGAGCCCTGCTGTAGGGTCTTACTCAGCTGGTTCCCCCCTCCCATCGGTGTTGTGTTTGTCATGTGCGGTTGCACATCTCTATTTGGCTCCGTGAGCCATCCTTGTACTCCTGCGCTCGGTGGGTCGCGGCCCTTCGGGGTTTCCACTGACCTCAGGGAGTGGGCTCCTCTCTCCAAGGCAGGTCCCTGCTTCTTCATACAGGTAAGGCCTTCACCTTTCTCTTCCGATGTCTTTCTTTCTTCTTCTCTTCCCATTGTTTGTGGCTTTTCTTTCTTTGGTGCCATTTTCTCCATACCTTAATTTTTTTATTTGTTGTGGTTTGTGTGTCTGTGGCTTTGCTTTTTCTTTACATTTTTCCTTCTTTTCTGGAGAGGGCTGGTGTTCTCCTACCAGCCACTACTCCATCACGAGACTCCTCCCTAAACAGTCCACCATCTCTGAATACTTAATTCAATTTCATCCTTCAAGGTTATAGCTTTACATTTTTGCGTGACAGCCGATGCCAACCAAATAAATTCAATTTGAAATTTATCCAATTTCATTTCCAAACTCCATTTTTTTATAATGTCCAAATAAAAATAGTAACGGGTCTAATGAAAGCTTAAATTTAAACAACAGCTGCAAATATTCCATGGTTCCATTCCAAAAGGGTTTCACCTTCTCATATAACCATACTGAATGTAAAACAGACCCTATCTCTTCCCCACATTGAAAAGACATATCCGAAGAGATAAATCCATATCTCTTCAACTTCTAGGGAGTTAAGTAAAGTTGATGAATAAAATTATAATCAACGAACCTATATCTTACGTTTACTTGCTTAGTCACACTGCCCTCACATATTGTCATCCAACCATCCTGAAAAATTGAAACAGACAAATCCGCCTCCATCTTACTTCTCGCTTGAGAAATATCCGACTTAGGCATCTTATTTTGTAATAAAGCATCCATTTCTGTAATCAATCCCTTTTCTCCTCCTTCAATAATTAAACATTCAAATCTAGTCCTTCTAGATAATCTCAAACTGTGTCCAAAATTATCCAGTAACAAAGCATGGACCTGATAGTAAGTAAACAATATATTTGAAGAAATTCCACATTTTCCTTCAATCTTTGAAATGAAACAAAATATCCAGCTTCATAACAATATCCGACCAACATAATACCATTCTTTTCCCAAATTTTCAGGAATACATTGTTTATTGAAAACAAAAAAGAGCTTATTATAATACAAAGAGGTTTGAGCCAAAATTCTACCTAAAGTACCAATAGCAACATTTGTCCTTTACCATAATTCCAGCAAATGTTTTAACACCAGTAAGTTATAATTTTGGAAAAGTTGAGGATTCCAATGATAAATAAACTGCTTCATTCTTTGTTCATGAATCTGATCCCTTTCAATTTTAGCCCAACATAAAGATTGTTGGGATTCAACCATTCAAGTAATAAACTTTAATTGTACCACTTCATAATAATTCATTAAATGTAGGAATTATAAAACTCCAGGTCAATTTTTGTCCAGACACTCTTGCCAATTTATCTTTCCACAAAAAGGATCTTACCAGAGCATGTATATGCTTAAATAACTTTCTAGGAATCCTGCATGGAATCGATTGAATTAAATACTAAATATGGGGGGGGGGGAGGGGGGGAACATTCATTATAAAATGCTGTCGTGCTGGACACAACCAAGAGAGACTCAGCCACATTGAAAGCCGTTAATGACTGTTTTTATTCAAATTCAGACCGGGCCCTTTTAAGGGCGGCATGAGCTCAGTCACCTCGTGCATTGTGACATCATAATTGCTGCCCCAGGCACGCACTGGGCAGGAGACTTGAGACAGGGAGAAAACCTTGACAGCACCAGCTTCCCATGGTTGCCCCACCATGTGGCGTCACATGCGGGACTGCTTCGCCATGAGAGAGTGCAGTGCTACAACGCCTTATGAAAGTTATTGGGAAATCTTTCCACCTATTTAAATCTACTTTAATTTTATGCAATAATAGTATATAATTCAATCATATAAATGATTATAATTATATTCTACATTTATCCCTAAACACTTAATTTTATCCAAACCTTTAAATTTGACCATATCTCTCCATTGCATAATCCATGCTTGTCAAAGGCACCATTTCACTCTTATTCCAATTAACCTTATATCCTGATAACGCACTATACTGTTCTAACCTTGCATGTAAACTTCCTAATGACTGCATAGGACTTGATAAATATATGAAAACATCATCGGCAAATAAATTCATTTTATACTCTTCATTTGCCTTAATATCTTTAATATCACCATCTTGTCTAATCATTTGCGCTAACGGTTCAATAACCAAAGCAATAAAGTCGGATACAAAGGATACCACTCTACAGAATCAGATTCTGATTTTGGATGATTGGAGTTGGGGTTTAATTGTTTTGGAGGTTAACAAGTCATCCTCAATGTAGTTTCATTTACTTTGTTTTCTATTCGTGTGTCCTTACTCGTAAATGAATGAATTGTTACGTGGTTTTCAGATTTCTGTATGCATGCTTATATGTTTAAGGCAATAAAAAGATTTTACAAAGAACAAGCATGCATGCATAGTCTTGCAGGTAAAAATCACAGTTAACACTTAATGACTATTTTCAAATCCACGGCAAAGCATTATCTTCATCATGTGAACCATGGCAGTAAATAGAACAAAAGTATCTGGAAAAAGCAAAGCAAAACATCTTTCAGGATTGGTCCAATGAACATTGGTTCGAGGGTTGCTGAAGGCATTGCAACTGAACACAGGGTCAATCCCCACATATATTTAGATCAGCAGGTTGGACACATACTGACTTGCTGGGAGTTTACAGCCTTTTCTGTTTTTATTGAAATATCCAGTAATTCCAGTTTAACCATTTACACTTTAAACCTTTGGGTTCCTTTGGCCTGTGAAAAGAAATAGAATGCTTTTCATTTTAATTTACAAAAATAAGACTAACTGGACCCATTTATAAAGTAGGAATGTATAATTTCCAAGTCGGATTCACTTGTTGATGACCTTGTTTAAGTTTCAGAATAAATGAAGCACACATGCTTTACATGCTTTGGAAAAAGATAAGGAAAAGCATAAATGATTTACCAACACTGAATTGGAGATCATTGGCTGAGAAACACAAAACTTTCCTTCTGAGTGTCTGATGTTTATGTGAGTAATGAACCTTGTGCTGTTCCACACAGTACAACTTCTGTTCATTTCTAGGTTCATTTCTACATTGCTTCATAAAAGGTTGGTTTAATTTCACACGAGACCGAGAGTACCTGCTGCGTGTTCTCTTCCCTGTGGTCGACATTGAAGTCTGACGATTCCTCCGCAGCAATTCGGGAATGTAACCATCTGCCACTGATCTTATTGCAGCAATTACACATCATTCTTCTCCGAGGAGTGAGGGATCTTCTACTCTGCTCCTCACCCCAGCCACTCGTGGCTTTCGTAGACAGCCCAAGGCATGGTCCATTCTCCTGCAAGGCACACGCGAGGTTTCTTCAGTGACATACAATGTATTAATTCAAATATGTCACCACCATGAGCCTCACGTGGCCAAAAAAAACCTGCTATTCAGCAAAGTCTGTGCCACGCACTCGCACCACGTTCAACCCGCACAATGAACACGACTGCAGTCTCAGCAACTGGGTTTATGGCTGCGTGATGTCATCAACGGGTTCATTGTTACGCAATAATACAGAAAGAACAGTGAAACGATGGCAACCTCACAATATTTACTCGGTCGCTCTGATGTCACAATGAGACTCCAACCCCCACATTCTGGAAATGTATGTACTCAAGGGGTAGTTTATATTTGAGGGTCTCCCGCCAACCATTGTTGTCGGGGCAGCCAAGTGGACTCCTCTTGACATTGCCCGTCCCTCCCAGGTAGTCTGCACCCACCTGGATCGGGTGCCGGGGGCTATGAGGAGATCGGGGAAGTGATTCATGCCCTCCTCTATGAGGGCGTGTGATAAGACCCGCCGTGTCCCCCGACAACAGCCCACTCATAAAAGCCTCAGCGTTCCCCCTCTGCCCCGCAGCTATCAAATCCTTCACGGTTGCAAAAGCAACCCTGTGGTCCATAGATGAGACGATCCCATTTTAAGTGGAGACCGATGCCTCAGATGTAGTGCGAGTTGTTGTAACACTGACCCAGGAGTGGCGACCGTTAGTCTTTTTTTAGTGGACCCTAAAGTAGTCAGAGTTGAGAACATCGGCAGTGGAGAAGCAGGCTCAAGCCATTGTGGAAGAACTAAGGCACTGGAGACATTATCTGGCTTGTGAATGTTTCACCCTCCTCACGGACCAATGATCGATGGCTATTATTTTCGACAACCAGAACAGGAGGAAAATAAAAAAAAACAATAAAATCTTGCGCTGGAGGATAGAATTTTCTACCTATAATTACGACATTCTTTACCGTCCAGGGAGGCTCAATGAGCCCCAGACACGCTGTCCAGGGACATCTGTGCGGCCCTGAACCACATGTCCCAACTGCAGAGATTGCACAATGAGCTGGGCCACCCGGGAGTCGCGAGATTGTTCCACTTCATAAGGACCCAAAATCTCCCATTCTCGGTAGAGGATGCAAGGACAGTAAACAAGGGCTGTCCCATCTGTGCAGACAGGAAACCACAATTTTACCTGCTGGATAAAGCTACACTTATGAAAGCTACTAGACCTTACGAGCACCTCAGCCTCACCTTTAAAGACCTGGTCCCTTCCTACGACAGGAATATCTATTTCCTTAAAGCCAGAGACGAATACTCCCGCTTCCCTTTGTCCAGACGTATCGGCAGCCACGGTAATAAAGTGCCTGCAATCCATTTTCAGCATGTGTGAGTACCACAGCTATAAACACATAGACAGGGGTGCTGCCTTGATGAGTGCCAAGTCCAGCAGTATCTACCGGTTAGAGATATTGCCACCAGCCCCACCACAAGCTACAATCCCATGGGTAATGGGCAAGTAGAAAGGGAAAATGCCACTCTCTGGAAAAACGTTCTGTTGACCTTCAAGGCAAAAGACCTGCCAGTGTCAAGATGGGAAGA
Organism: Narcine bancroftii; assembly: GCF_036971445.1. NCBI lineage: Eukaryota > Metazoa > Chordata > Chondrichthyes > Torpediniformes > Narcinidae > Narcine > Narcine bancroftii. Next base: position 138,119,305 of record NC_091470.1, on the reverse strand, counting down.
TGTATTAATGGAGGCTTTACATTCTTTCCTCTCGTTGTGATGTACCGCCACTAACACGACACCACATGACCATATGTTTTCTTTTACGGGGAAAGCCATGACAGGCACAGTACTGCCTGCATGGTTGATGATACTGCGACGAGCGCTCGTCTGCAAGCATTGCAGGATCCACAAAATAGACTGACGCACGCGAAGCCCCCACTAGCATTAGTCACATTCAGGGATGGACAGGAAGACTCGGTGGCCACCAGGGAACTCGCACCTGCCAGCATCATGGACGACGCGAGAGAGTCACAGTCCTCTATGGAACAGCACAAAGGAAGACAAACACTAGGACAGCCGAACATCACATCACCCCAAAGGGCACCGCCGAACAATACACTCCCAATAATCAGTGCTCGTAAGGAAAGCCTTGCACCCACTTAGAATACTCCCACCCTGAAATCGACGGGAAGCCCTACACCCACTCAGCATACTCCCAACTATTTAGCGACGGGAAGTCCTAAACCCCCTCAGCATCCTCCAAACCTGCAACTGACGGGAAGACCTACAACCCCACAGCATACTCCCACCCTGCAACTGACGGGATGCCCTACATCCCCTCAGCATACATCCACCCTGCAACCGACAGAAAGCACTACACACCCTCAGCATCCTCCAAACCTGCAACTGACGGGAAGGCCTACACTCCCACTACATACTCCCACCCTGCAACCGACGCGAAGCCCTACACCACCTCAGCATCCTCCCACCCTGGAACTGAAGGGAAGCCCTAAACCACCTCAGGATCCTCGCCCCCTTTAACTGACGGGCAGCCCTACACCCCCTCAGCATACACCCACTCTTCAACCGATGGGAAGCCCTACACCACCTCAGCATATTCCCACACTCTAACCGACGGGAAGCCCTACACCCTCTCAGCATACTCCAAACCTGCAATCAACGGGAACCCCCTACACCTCCTCAGCAATACTCCCACCCTGCAACTAACGGGAAGCCCTACACCCCCACAGCATACACCCACCCAATGTCAATATCCTCCACTTCCCCTACCCCAGTACCCCGAAGGTGCGAGAGAAAAAGGAAAGCCCTTCAGATACTGGACATATGAACACAGGTGTGGGGAGTTCAAAGGCCTTGAAGTGGGGTTGTATGTGCTGATATGCTATTACACCACTCGGTCTCCAGGGGCCCCCACCGCATCCCCCCAGTGGCCACTCTAAGCTTTGGAGGTGCGTTATTGGCCGTTGCACTCAGCAGTTGAACAGTTTCAAGGCTTCATCCGGGAATTGGTTTCAGCCACCCTGTCTTACTGGGTCATTGTGAGGAGCCACCAGACGTTGTCCCTGAACTAACGGGGAAACATTGGAAATAAGCAAGAAAATCTGCAGAGGCTGGGGTCATGTGCAACACATAAACAAGCTGGAGAAACTCAGCAGTACATGCAGCATCCATAAAAAGGGAAGGGGATTCCTACCTTCCTCCCACTCTGTGCTCCCTGCTGCTCTCAAGCTCTATGACTATCTGTCATCATGCACACCTCTCTCTGCCCCTTCCTCCCTCCTCCGCCACCACTTATATTCTGATTGCCACTGCACTGAAAAAGAACATCTTCAAATTATGTAAAGGTGCTTGAGAAATTACCCAGATATAATGTGAAATTAAATCAAAACAATTGTGCTTTTTTTCTACACGTTAAAGCAGTTAAACTTGGGTTATGAGGAAAGGCACATGGAATTTTAATCCATGAAAGAAAGTGTACAAGACTTTAAGAGAAGGCCTGAAAACTGTTCTCATTCTTGGGAGGTACATTGTCTGCCGTTCTTAGTAACGTTGGACTCCTATCATCACTTATCGAAGAAGGATGGACGTGATCAAGTATTTACAATAATGGTAAGCTGGAGTTAGGTCTTCAATTTCTAGAACATTCCAACACCATCCGTGTTAGGGAGCACTACTTCAGGCTCTGAGCTTGGTGCAATGGACAGCTTTGTTCAAAGTGACCAGCAGGAAAGTAAGTTGCTTTTGCAGCCCACACTTTGACCAAAAGGGAATGAGGTGACACCCAAATAGAAAGGGAAACACTCACTATTACATTCTCATCAAGACAGTCTAGCAGCAGTGCAACGCATCAGAAAACATCGCTGGCCATTTTGACTCCCAAATCAGCTGAACCTCCAATGTTCATGATGGAATTCACCCATCCTAGTGAGAGTACGAAATGGAATCATGGATCACAATGCAAAATGTAGTGGAAGGTCCGTCATTGGGACCACACCATCAAATGTGGGACGTGAAAGTACCCTTTGTATCCTGCTTGTAAGAGGTAATTTTGGGTTTTGTCCATATTTCAGAAATTATGGTGCCAACGTGGAAAGTTAGAGATGTGAATTTATGCCTTGGAGCATATTCTCAGAGTTTGGCTAGAGTTGGGAAAATGGGCAAATAGATAAGCAAGACCAAACTGGATCATCATTTCAATCAAAGGTGCGAAAATGGGGCTTGCATGAGGTAATTCCTATTGCTTTAAAGCAAAACGTTTGGACCAAATTCCGCATTGAACACATGCTGGCCAGGTTGGAATTTGATTCTAGAGGTGTTATAAAGCCATTGTGCCATAGGTCAATAAATGGTGGCACTGCCAAATGGGCTGTAATAGCACCACTGCCGCTCGTGCAGACCCAGAAGAGCGGAGAGGAGAGCCACAGCACCTGGCAAAAGGATTCAACCACACGATCCTAATGCCAGTGGCTCCATACAGGCTTTTAACCACATGCTAAATGAGACAAAGTTATTAGTAAGTAAAACCCTACACCTGTTGAGATCTGGACCCAGGATGGTGGCACCTGTGCGTAGCAGTGGCCACTAGCATTGCAGACCCAAGAGAGCAGCGTATCTGTGCAGGGAACCAGAAATGGAGATAACATGCCTGTTGAGAAGGTGAAGCATAGGAGATGACTCCACAGCTCAGTGACCATGACAGTGGATCAGAAATGGGCTCAGTGGCTGAAGGAGCCACACAGGATGCGTATGCGTTACATTCAGGGGACCCGCTCGAGCCGCGGGCTGCTGGAGACTGGCTCATGGGAATCCCTGTTGGAAATGGGATTCAAGAGGGTGCTGAGGGCAAGGAAGGGCTTCTGAAGGGTCTCGGATGCTAAAGGCTTCCTGACCATGTCGATGATTTGGATTTGGAGCTTGTATTACTCAACACCAACTGATGTGGACCCTGAAATCATCAACAACACCCTGCCGCAAGTACCAGTCCTAGCGGAGCAAGATGCTGATTTTACCATCACCAAGACCTTTGACTATGTTAGCCACTCAGGCCTATTCCATGTCTTAAAATGTCTTGGCTGCCCTGACACACTACTGTCCTTCATTGTCCACTTTCATAGCAACATGCAGGCCACTGTCCAATTAGATGGCTCGACAGAGTCACAAACATCCAATCCTGCAGAAGACTGGAAGTACAGACCTCTACTCAATCATCTGCGTGCACCATCTGCGGTGGGCTGGCCACATTGTCCATATGGAGGACGGCTGATTGCCCAAAGATTTCCTCTATGGTGGGCTACCTGATGCTCCCCACGCTGTTGGCTGCCCACGTCTTCGCTACAAAGACATAATCAAGAGCAGTCTCCAGTCTTTCCATGTCAACAATACTGACTGGGAGGACCTCGCAAAAAATCGCACTGCACGGCATTCTGAGATTTGCAATGGCACATCACACTGTGCCAACAACTACAAAAAGTTCTGTGAGGTCAGAAGAGCTACAAGGCACCATGTTCATCTTTGCTCATGAAGGGATGGGCCATGATATTGCCAATGAATTGAACAGGAGTCTGTGCAGCTACAGAGGCTGAGGAGCACAAGAGGCGACTCCACAGACTGTGGCTCTGAACATGTGCTCTTTTGATTCTTTTTCCACTCCAGTAGATCAGTGGTTAGAGCACTGGCCTTGTAAACCAGGGATCATGAGTTCATTCCTTGGTGCGGCCTCATTTCTGCGAGGGGCGCTGGACAAAGTGGCAACTCTCTGTCTTCCTTACGGTAAACAAAGTTAAAGAATTCCATGTCCATTACATTCTAAATGTAGTGTTACATGCCAATAATGCAACCTTTACCTTACTGTGGGGAGCTGGGCTCATAGCGACTGACTCTTCCTTTGCCTTACGGCAGACAAAAGTTACATTTATCATGTTTGTAATATTTTTATAGCATTATTACATGAAAATAAAAGGAGTCTTGAACCTCGAACCTCGACCCATTGACCAGTGGACCTCAGTCAGAATTGAGGAGGTGTTTTGAAAGGCTGGTGCTGAAACCTATCAACTCCTGTCTGAGTGGCGAAATAGATCCATTCCCATTTGCAATCATAGCAGTAGGTCTATGGTGGATGCCATCTCACTTGCTCTGCACAAATCCCTGGAACACCTGGACAGCAAAGATACATACTTCAGGGTGCTTTTTATCGATGACAGTTCGACATTAAGCACCATCATCCCCTCAAAATTGATCAGCAAACTCCAAGACCTTGGGACTCAAGACACCACTGTGTAATTGGATGCTGAATTTCCTCTCCACCTGTCCACAATCAGTGAGGATCGGTAAGAACATCTCCTCTACAATCTCCACCAGTACCAGAGAGTTGTGTTCTTAGCCCCTGCTCTGCTCGTTATAAATTTATGACTGCGTAGCCATGGTAATGGATTGTATATAATGGTGCGATGAGACAGCATCCAGGAGGGAGATTGAAAACTTGGTTGAATGGTGCACTAACAACCAGCTCCCACTGAATGCCACAAAAACCAAGGAGATGATTGTGGTCGTCAGGAATCGAAAACCAGAGGTGTATGGTTCAGTGATCATCAGGGGATTAGTGGTGGAGAGGGTGAGTAAATTTGATATCTTGAGAATCATTATCATAGACGATCTTTCTTTGACCCAACACACAAATGGCATTGTGAAGAAAGCACGTAAGCACCTGTAGTTCCTCAGGGATTGGCTGAGGTTTGCTATGACATGGGAAACCCTGGCAAATTTCAACAGAGATGTGGTAGAAAGTGTGCTGATTGGCTGCATCCCCGTCTAGTATGGGCACATCAATACCCTTGAGTGTAAAGCCCTCTGAAAGGAAGTGGACACAGCCCAGGACATCACAGGCAAAACTCTCCTCACCAACGAGAACATCTGGAACGCTGACATCGGAGGGCAGCAGCAATCGTCAAGAACCCACAACACCCAGCACATGCTCTGTTCCCACTGCTACCATCAGGAAAGAGGTATCGGTGGCACAAGAGATGCACCATTAGGTTCAGGAACAGCTGCTATCATCAGACTCCTCAACAATATACTCAATCAGGGTCTGATGTAAGGAGGCTAACTTTTACATTTTATTGATGTTTTTCTCTCTGTATTGGACGGTCGATTTGTTTACATTTCCTTATTTGTTTACATCTCAACGTTGTGTCTGTTTTATATGGCATTGAAGGGGTAATTCTGCATCGCCCAAACCAAAAAGAATCTCAGGGATCTATGTGATGTCATGTATGAATTCTGACAATAAATCTGAAATCCGAAATCTGAAATCTCAAATGTTTCACAAGTCTGGACATGGTAAAAAGAAACTTTTTCAATGCACTGTTGCAAAGAGTGGAATCTTCTGGGGTTTGGAGCCTTCATAATGTGACAACAGCAAGGCCATTTCCTAACCGCTGTTGGTAGTCAGTCGAAGTATTGTGAATTAAACTTCTGGGATCCTAGCTCCATGAAACAAGCCTTAGATAAGTTGGGTCACTCGTATGGTGCCATGCTCTCCCGGAGTAAATCATCTCCGATGACAATTATTTTTCCCTCCCAGAGCAGTTTAATGATTTTGGGAGAAATAATGGTGTCAAATACACATTCCATCTCCTGGAATCCAATGAAGTGGCTCAACCAACTGTCAAAGTTGTCAAACGGACCAGAAGCAGGAATTCCGACAAGAATTGTCTCCCATATGAATGAGACATGGGCAAATTTCCCATTAAAATGTGAAGAGTATTCCATAAGGTAAGCACTGCAGCGTAAACAGCAGCAGAACGGGTGTAAAATTGATTGCAAATTGGGTTGAGCTCATTCCCACCAAGTGTAACTGAGAGAGTGGAATGGAGAAAGGGAGAAGAACCAGCCGTGAGCTGACATCCTAAAACACTGCGCTCCTTCTGTTGAAGGAACTTCCAGGTATTCTGACCCAGCAACTTCAGGGACCAGTGACATATTTCCAGGTCCCAATGCCCATGAGATAGAGCAGAACTTTCAGGCAGTGTTCTCTCATAAATACGTTGTCCTCCCACCTCTGGACCAACCATCTCAACCCTTTTTTGGCTATGGCCCCCTTATAACTCTGCTCAATTTTCATAGGCCCCTTTCCCTGTGAAGCAGTCATTTTTTTTTCTCTCCTCCTCCTTCTCCTCTCTTGGCCTCCGTCGGTCGTGATCGACCATGTTTATTGAAACTCCCGTAGTTACGGGTTTGTTCAGCAGCGTTGACTGTGGCTATGGAGACTGATCCTGGAATGATAGACACTAACACAGGTGCTGCAAATATAGGTCATCATTGAATGTTGTCTGGTGTCCGCTGTGCTCTTTGCTTAACTCTCCGCTCCACAAATTGACTCCAGACCCCTCTTTCGCCTTCTCTAGGTGTTGATGAAGAGTACCTCCCCATTTGTTGTGGTCATCTGCTTTTTCCTCCTGGCATCTGTTTTGAAAGTCCCGCTTGCTGAGGTCCTTGAAGTGAAGCCGGGGTCTTTCCTGTGGCTAGTTCTTCATAGACGATGTCCTTTGGCAGTCAACCATTCTTCACGTGATTTCTCTCCAATCAACTACATAAAAAAACATAGCAAATCTTATGATTTCTGTCTGTGTCCCACCCGTAAAGGTGTTATGGTACCGTACATCCGCATGACACATGTCGAGAATAGTTGCTCTATCCGGTAGGGTTTGTAGTTTCAGGAGGTATTATAGGAGTAGACAAAGCAATAACTTCGTCAGCTTCTCCACACACAGTATTTACTGGTGCAGGTGAGTTTCTGGTCATTTATGATCCCCAGAATTTGGATTGTGTCGTATTCTTTGATGACCATTCCATTAAATGATATGGGAGGTGGCTCTCAATTATGAAATAACATTTCTTTTAAATAATGCAGTTTGCTGAAAAACAAAATTAACCGTGCTTTCTTTAACAGGTTAGTGAAAACAATGTCCATACATGAACATACTGTTCGCTTTGAAACAGGAGAATCATGATTCCCCAAAATGTGAAGGGCATTTTGGAGGAAGTAACATGAAAACATGGGGCCGCACGGTTAGTATAGTGGTTTGTGGAACACTGTTACAGCGATCGGGACTGCGGTTTGTAACACGCGCTGTCTGTAAGGAGTTTGTATGTTCTCCCTGGGTCCTCCTGGGCTTCCACTGGGTCCTCCGGTTTCCTCCCACTTTTCAAAATGTACAGGGGTTGTAGGCCAACTGGGCGTAATTGGGCGTCATGGACTAAAATGGCCTGTTACCGTGCTGTATGTCTAAATTTAAACTGAAAACCTGCTAAATAAAGCAACATTACTTTCATCCAGTTCACTTGTTACAACAGGAACTCACCAAAAGCACATATTGGTCATATGCTTAATGTGCCATTCTTAGCTCCAAAAACATTTCCTGACCCATAGGCTTTGTGAGGAGATAAAAAGGAAATTTTCGTCCACACTGTAAAATTTTTCACAATCTTTGTAAATATCTAGAAGCTTCTTGAGCTCAGATTTCTTTGCAGCAAAGTTAAGTGGTGTGGTCATTGTTTGGACGTGGTAAATGCAGCAACTGATTTAAACAAACCAAGCTCCCATCAACAGCCAAAAAAATTAGCGGGGGTGCTTAGTGCCTGCAATATTTAAGGACTAAATATAAGCATTTCCTCCCCAAAATACTGCCATAAAATGTCTCAATCTAGGAGAATTTGGCTTTGTTTTATTTCCACAAGATTGCACATATCAAATCACAGCACTGACTCCCAGGGCATCACTTGGATTTCATAGCTCAGGAATTTGGAGATGTATCATTACCTATTGACTAAAACACAACAGGACTTTGAACAGTTGGGCAACTCTTCCAAATAATTATCAATTTGCGTGCTGGATTAAAAACAGGTTTGATTGATTAGCCTGCAAATGGAATGTCTGCTTTTTTTAAAAATTCCAATGTAAAAATATTGACAATAAAAGAATAATTATCATGCAGCGTACATGTAATTTTTTCCATAACAATACAAGCTTTCAATTCATTATTCCATCGCATTATATTAATCACTATGTTATCTTTCCATGTACTTGCTACACATTTTCGAGATAGAGACAATGCTAAATATACAAATGCAATTTGAAATTTATCCAGCACTAATCCCTTTAAAGGAATCATATAACCCATTAAAATAAATGGATGGATCTTATGGTAACTTAAATTTATATCATGTTTCCAAAATTAACTTAATTTCTTCCCAGAATCATTGTACATGCACAAAAAACCAAACACCATGTAAAAGAATTCCAGTACATACACCACATCTAAAACCAGAATTCAAAATACTAAAACCGTATTTTGTCAATTTCTCTGGGGTTAAATACAACTGATGTAGAAAGTTATAATTAACCATTCCATACCGCACATTCGTCAATTTAGTTTCACTATCACGACCCATATCTACCTAGTAGTCTTCAGGAAAAATAAAAGCTCAATATTTTTCCCATTTAAGCTTAGACTTCCCCCTTTCCGGTTTATCCATATTGTCTTGTAATACTTGGTGCATAACAAAGATATAACCCCCTTTTGGTTTGGAAGAAATCAAAGACTCGAATTCCATCAATGCAGGTAAAATCATCTCCCTACCATACATACTTTTCACCAAAACTCGAAGTTGATAATAAACAAATAAAGAATTTTCAGCAATATCAAAATGCTCCTTCAATTGATTAAAAGAAAGAAACTGTCCTTCTACAAAACAATCCCATAACGTTTTTATACCCTTAGAATCCCAGCTCTTTAAATAACTATTAAGCATTTAAAAAGAAATAAGCTGATTGTTATTCAATGGAATTAAAATTGACAATTTACTTTTTTTAAAACTTTATTTATTCATTCAAAAAACAGATAATATGACATATACAATAATTAACCATAAACATGAATGTTATTTTTTATATATTTAAAAAATAGAGAAAAGAAAAGTAAAGAACCACCCCTGCCCTTTCAGCCAAATCTCCTAAGGAGCTCCATAAAGAAAGAAAAAAGAAAAAATAATAAAGAAAAATTAAATATACATATTAAGATCTAAGCAATGTAAATTGAAATGTAAATATTCTGAGTATAATGACCACTTATTAATAAGAAATTATAATTATCATGTGAAACATGCATAATTATTTCCATTATTAAACAATAGTTCATCTCATTATGCCATCTATTAATATCAATCATATTTATATCTTTCCAAGTATGAGCAATACATTTTTTCGCTACGGATAAAGCTAAATATACAAAAGCAAGCTGAAACTTATCTAATCCCAAGCGTTTCAAAGGTTACAAACTACCCAATAAAAATACTGTTGGATCTAAAACTATTTTAATCTTATACAGATATTCTAAAAACGATTGAATTTTCTTCCAAAAAGATTGCATATGTATACATGACCAAACGGCATGAAAAAAAGTTCCAACCTTATCACCACATCCAAAACACAAGTCTGATTCAAGAAAAGCATACTTTTTTTAAATTTTTCAGGTGTTAAATATAATTGATGTAAAAAATTATAGTTCATCATTGCATGGGCATTTATCAATCTAGTTACACTATCACAACAAATATCTAACAAATCATCTTCAGAAAAAATAAAACCAGTATCCGCTTCCCATTTACTTTTAGGTCTATCCCAACCCTTTTTATCCATACCATCCTGTAATATTTGATACATAGATGAAATATAACCCTTATCTGGTACCTTCATAAGAAAAGTCTCAAATTTAGTCATTTCAGCTAAAATCATATCTCTACCAAACATACATCTTACGAAAGATCGAATTTGATAATATAAAAACAAAGAATTCTCATCAATACCAAAACCTTCCCTCATCTAATTAAAAGATAAAAAATTGCCCTCTTTAAAACAATCTCCCAAATTTTTCACACTTTAAATCTCCAATGCAATAAACTTCAATTAAGTATTGAAAAAGGAATAAGTTGATTATTATATAATGGAGTAAAAGCTGATAATTTACCCCTAGATCCTGTCATTTTATATTTCTTTATCCATAACTTCATTAAATGTTTTAATATAGGAACATTATATTGTCGCAACAAATTTATATTCCATCTGATCAAAAATTGAAGTATTTAAAATTCATAAATATTTGCCATCTCAATTTTGGCCCAACTAGGAGGCCATACCAAATCCATCAATGAACTAATAAATTTAAGTTGGGCTGCTTCATAATAATTTTGAAACTGTGGTAAATGTAATCCCCCTAACTCATATTTCCAAGTTAATTTATTCAAAGCCACTTTTGAAAATTTACCTCTCCATAAAAACTCCCTAACCATTTTATTCAAATCTCGAAAAAAAAATATCATGTAAATATGAAATAGATTGAAACACATATTGTATATGCATAAAGTTATTCATCTTAATTGTATTCATCCTACCCATTAAATTAATAGGTAAATCTTTTGACAATTTACTTTTGATCCTACCTTTAGCTTTAATAGATGTTTTAATATCGGCATATTATATTCCCTCAACAAGTTTACATTCCATAGAAATATAAATTGATACACCTCGACTTCAGAAAATCAAGCCATCCCAACTTTAGCCCAACTCGGGGGTTAGTCCAAATCCATCTGTCCGCTAATAAATTTCAACTGAGCTGCTTCATAATAATTTTGAAAATGGGGTAATTGAAGCCCACCTAATGCATACTTCCAAGAACGTTTACAACCCACGATAATTTACCTCTCCATAAAAATTCTCTCGTGCCTTTGTTTAAATCCTTAAAAAAACCCTTTGAAAGGGAACACGGTATTGATTGAAAAAAAATATTAAATACGAGGAAATATATTCATCTTAATACAATTAACTCAACCAATTAAAGTTAATGGAAGATCTTTCCACTTAATTAAATCTGCTTAAATATTTTTAATAAAGGAACATAATTTAACTTAGATAAAGATTGATAATCAGTTTTTACAATTAATCCTCAATATTTAATTTTATCAGACCATTTCTATTTTATAATGTTTTTATACTCTGAATTGTCTCGACTGGCAAAATGTCACTCTTGTCCTAGTTAACTTTATATCCAGATAATGTTCCATCTTGTAATAAACATTCCCGCAAATGTGGCAATGATTGATCTGAGTTTGTTAAATATTTCAAAACATCATCTGCAAATAAATTAATCTTATACTCTTCATCCATAACTCTCTTATCTGTTCATTCTGTCTTATTATTTGAGCTAAAGGTTAAATAGCCAATGCAAACAGAGCTGGTGACAATGGACAGCTTTGTTGAATTGAACGCGTCAATTTAAATGATGATGAGACTTGACCATTTGTCACCACCCTAGCAGTCTGGTTCGGTATATAAAGCTTTAACCCAACCAATAAAAAAGGGCCAAATTTAAACTTCTCCAATACTTTAAATAAAAAAATCCCAGGTTTTCTCCGTGTCTAGTGCAACCACCATTGTATTGTTGGGCTGCTGTCGATATGCATTGACCAGACTAATCAATCAAAGAATATTATCTGAAGCATTTCTATTTTTAATAAAACCTGTTTGACCAACATGTACCAATTTAGGTAAATACTTGGCAAATCGATTTGTTAACACTTTTGCTATAATTTTATCATCGACATTCAATAAAGAAATATGTCTATATATATTTTAATCACTGACATTTGGGGATATAAAGTGATGCCGGACATACCGCAGGGCGCTGAAGATTGCTATTGCACGATATCAGTCATGGTGTCTATGCACATAATCTGGAAATGTAGGGAGATATCGTGCTCATGAACTTCATTACTCATTCAAATGGGAAAAACAGGAGAGAAAAAAACATTTATTCGAGATCAGGCATAGAGAGCAGCGTGACACATTGGAAAGAATGAAGTATTTACAGGTAGTCATAGACAGCAAGGATGGGCATGCTATCACTACATTTGCAGAACTGTAGCCGATACAGTATTGAATGGTCGGAACATGTGAAATACTGTTTCTGAAAATGAGTGGGCATTAATTAACCTGCTCTTGCAGAGGGGAGCAAATTAACGCATGGTAATGTAGTTTGATTATCTTCTGATCATTGATATTTCTATCTCTTACATGATGATATAAAATCTCACTTTTGCTACTACAGGAATACAATAATGAACAATAAATCTGAGCACTTCATGGACATGGAGAAGGATAACTTGCTGGTGTGACAGAAGCATCAAATCAATCGGAAGAATGTAAAGCATGAATAATAATCTCAGAAAAACTTTCCTATCCTAGAAATTAAGTTAACTTCATATTAAGGGACAAACGAGAAAATAGTTTGAAACATTCACCTGCCCGATGAGCTGGACCAATATATTTGGGAAAGCCAATGAGCGACAGAGAGCAGAACCCTCTTCAGCTGTTCCTGAATTTGGTTTGTCTCACTCCGGAAATAAACATCTAATCCAATCCAAGCCGGATGGTAGTGTAGGGGCTTGCATCATTCGGACACAAGTGTAGGGTTGTTGGTGGTGGAACGGAACACGGCCAAAAGGCTGCAGCGTGAGATTCAAATAAAGTCAGTTGTGATACCAGAGCTGATGGACACTTGTATCAATCTCTTCGCGATGCTCGATCAAAACACAAGATAGAGAAAGCGGGTGCGTTGCAAGAAGAAAGACATGTATTCCACCTTTCCCCAGCTGAATCATTAAATACCCGGTTTTTAAAAAGCATAAAAGTGGTAAAAATAAGATTTACAGTTGTTTAAATAACAGTGATTTATGATGGCATCCAATGTGATAAAATTTAAACCTCAGCTTCAGAAACAAATACCATATGAAAGTGCGGAAGAATTGATGCCTATCTGCATAGCTGAATCCATGAAGTCATCGTTGGGAATCTCCCAGCCTCAGAGGACTCCAGCCCGGTCGAGTCTGACTCCGGCGCCGATCCTGCCTCCTCAAGATGGTGCCGACACATTGGTGAGCTCAGCCATTGCTGACCTGTGTTCTGGTGAAGTTGTGCACATGGGTGGCCTGGCTGATAAGGGCACCTGTGACCTCGCTGGGTGGCCCAGTGGCGTGCAGTGTCAAAGGACGCTCCTGTACATTTGACAGCTTTACCTGGCCTGCGTGGGGCATCGTGGGTCCGAGAACTGCTGGATAAAGCATGGGCTGTGGCGGAGCCCAAACGCCGGTGTCCCAAAGAGGTCGGTGTGCCGGCAATGGGTGTCCAGACCCGCAGACATTCAGCCAAAGGACCTACAATGACTGAGGAAGAAGAGCAACTTACCTTATTGGAATTCATCCATGAAGAGGAGCTTGCAGTTAAAGGAGGTGGATCTCAAAATGTGGAAGTGGTATCTGGACTGGATTCAGGTTTCACTGTTTTGGAATGGATTTCTTGTCAAATACAGCAAATGTCTGTCAAAACAAATACCAACTCAAATGAATCAAGGATTTATGGAGATGAAAATAAAAATGAATACCCTTTGTGATGAAATGTCAACTGTGAAACAGGAAATGACTGTAGTTAAAAGTGATATTAATAGATGTATAAAATCAGTTGATACTGTGCAAGATAATTTTAAGAAAATTGAAGCAGCCTTCTCTGAGTGTCAAACTCAGGTAGAACATAATAGAGAAAAAATGGAAAAAGTGGAAGATTCTTTTGTAGACTGGGGGATTTTAAAAAGTGATTTAATCAAGATTGATTCGTTGGAAAATGAAAGTCGAAGGAATAATGTGAAAATAGTTGGTCTCGCAGATGACATTGAAGGTACTGACACTATAAAAAAAATTAAGCGCTGGAACCCAGAGGTGCTGGATAAAGAACTTTTCCCTGAAGGTTTGGAACTGGATAGGGCTCACAGAGCTCTGAGAAGAAAACCACTTCCAGGACAAACACCGAGAGCAGCCTTGGTTCATTGTTTAAAATATCAAGATAGAGAAATGATTTTACGTTCGGCAGTGCAGAATGCACGGCAGAATTGATCTCCATTAATGGTTCAAAATAAGTTTGTTTTTAATGCCGATTTAAGCCAAGAGGTTATTAGAAGACGATGAGAATTTAATACAGCCAAAGATTTTTTTGTGGCTAAAAGGCTACAAGTTTGATTTTCATTATCTTGCAATTTTGAAGGTTTTTAATAGAAATTTTCAAGCTCAATTTTTTGAGAATGATCATGATGGTTTGGTTTTTGCTAATTCATTGCCGGAATTGCGAAGAAATGGGTGTTCTCCTACGTTGTCTCCTAAGAGGTGGGTAAATGGAAATGGAAAGAAAGAAGAGTTGACACAAAGTCTTCTTGATGTTGAAGATCTGGAGCAGTCGTTGAGCTTGGAATCATTGGGCTTAATATATGGACTATATTCTATTGTGTTTAATTAAATAATCAAACTTAACTCCTGAGAAATTGAGGAAGTAAAGGTTTAGTTCTTGAGAATTGTGTGTTTGATGTGGTAAGTAAGTTGGTTCTTTTTTACATTCGGTATGGAAGTGTGAGACAGTGAAACCCTTTTGGAGATGAATTAAGGAATTTTCCAAACTGTTATTTATATATAATCTTTCAGTTGTTCCTTTCAGATTTCTATTGGGTTATCTTAAACATCTGAGCTTTGAATAAAATTGGATAAGTTTCAAATCGCATTTGTATTAGCGTTAACTGTTTTGAGAACATTCTTAGCTGTAACCTGGAAGAATGAGAACGAGTTGAATATTCAACGTTGGCATATGGAAATGAGATCATGTATCCCATTGGAAAATAAAACGTTAAAATTAATGTATTAATTATACTTTTTTTTGTTAAGATGTGGAACATGTATATTAAATATATGGGCTTAAAACTATAGTAAATCCTTTTACCTGAATTGAGGCGGGACACATCATGGTGACAATTTTATCATTATATGTGTAAAGTCCTATTTCTTTCTTTTCTTTTGGATGTTATGTGTGGGGGTGGGATGTAGGTGTGGAGAGGGTATGGTTTTAGGGGAGAAAATTAATATATTTGTGTTCTTCATTTGGCTGTGTTACAAGCCACATAGACTACAAAATATTCACCAGAAAAATGGTTACTTAAACAACGGTTTCCTTTAATTACCTTTAAACATGAAAATAGAGTCAAACTTTAACTTAACTCTATTTTTAACTTACGTAACTTAACCCATATAATTTATTTGGCTTGACTTCGCGGGCGATGATTTATGGAGGGGTAATGTCCACATCAGCTACAGGCTCGTTTGTGGCTGACAAGTCCGATGCAGGACATGCAGACACGGTTGCAGCAGTTGGAATGGAAAATTGGTTGGTTGTGGTTGGGTGTTGGGTTTTTCCTCCTTTGTCTTTTGACAGTGAGGTGGGCTCTGCGGTCTTCTTCAAAGGAGGTTGCTGCCCGCCGAACTGTGAGGCGCAAAGATGCTCGGTTTGAGGCGATATCAGCCCACTGGCGGTGGTCAATGTAGCAGGCACCAAGAGCTTTCTTTCGTAACCCATATTCTTTGGCTTGGCTTCGCGGACGAAGATTTATGGAGGGGGTAAAAAGTCCACGTCAGCTGCAGACTCGTTTGTGGCTGACAAGTCCGATGCGGGACAGGCAGACACGATCGCAGCGGTTGCAGGGGAAAATTGGTTGGTTGGGGATGGGTGTTGGGTTTTTCCTCCTTTGCCTTTTGTCAGTGAGGTAGGCTCTGCGGTCTTCTTCAAAGGAGGTTGCTGCCCGCCAAACTGTGAGGCGCCAAGATGCACGGTTTGAGGCGATATCAGCCCACTGGCGGTGGTCAATGTGGCAGGCACCAAGAGATTTCTTTAGGCATTCCTTGTACCTTTTCTTTGGTGCACCTCTGTCACGGTGGCCAGTGGAGAGCTCGCCATATAACACGATCTTGGGAAGGCGATGGTCCTCCATTCTGGAGACGTGACCCATCCAGCGCAGCTGGATCTTCAGCAGCGTGGACTCGATGCTGTCGACCTCTGCCATCTCGAGTACTTCGACGTTAGGGATGTAAGCGCTCCAATGGATGTTGAGGATGGAGCGGAGACAACGCTGGTGGAAGCGTTCTAGGAGCCGTAGGTGGTGCCGGTAGAGGACCCATGATTCGGAGCCGAACAGGAGTGTGGGTATGACAACGGCTCTGTATACGCTTATCTTTGTGAGGTTTTTCAGTTGGTTGTTTTTCCAGACTCTTTTGTGTAGTCTTCCAAAGGCGCTATTTGCCTTGGCGAGTCTGTTGTCTATCTCATTGTCGATCCTTGCATCTGATGAAATGGTGCAGCCGAGATAGGTAAACTGGTTGACCGTTTTGAGTTTTGTGTGCCCGATGGAGATGTGGGGGGGTTGGTAATCATGGTGGGGAGCTGGCTGATGGAGGACCTCAGTTTTCTTCAGGCTGACTTCCAGGCCAAACATTTTGGCAGTTTCCGCAAAGCAGGACGTCAAGCGCTGAAGAGCTGGCTCTGAATGGGCAACTAAAGCGGCATCGTCTGCAAAGAGTAGTTCACGGACAAGTTTCTCTTGTGTCTTGGTGTGAGCTTGCAGGCGCCTCAGATTGAAGAGACTGCCATCCGTGCGGTACTGGATGTAAACAGCGTCTTCATTGTTGGGGTCTTTCATGGCTTGGTTCAGCATCATGCTGAAGAAGATTGAAAAGAGGGTTGGTGCCAGAACACAGCCTTGCTTCACGCCATTGTTAATGGAGAAGGGTTCAGAGAGCTCATTGCTGTATCTGACCCGACCTTGTTGGTTTTCCTGCAGTTGGATAATCATGTTGAGGAACTTTGGGGGACATCCGATGCGCTCTAGTATTTGCCAAAGCCCTTTCCTGCTCACGGTGTCGAAGGCTTTGGTGAGGTCAACAAAGGTGATGTAGAGTCCTTTGTTTTGTTCTCTGCATTTTTCTTGGAGCTGTCTGAGGGCAAAGACCATGTCAGTAGTTCCTCTGTTTGCGCGAAAGCAGCACTGTGATTCTGGGAGAATATTCTCGGCGACACTAGGTATTATTCTATTTAGTAGAATCCTAGCGAAGATTTTGCCTGCAATGGAGAGCAACGTGATTCCCCTGTAGTTTGAGCAGTCTGATTTCTCGCCTTTGTTTTTGTACAGGGTGATGATGGTGGCATCACGAAGATCCTGAGGCAGTTTACCTTGGTCCCAACAAAGCTTGAAAAACTCATGCAGTTTGGCATGCAGAGTTTTGCCGCCAGCCTTCCAGACTTCTGGGGGGATTCCATCCATACCTGCTGCTTTGCCACTTTTCAGTTGTTCGATTGCTTTATATGTCTCATCCAGGGTGGGAACCTCATCCAGCTCTAGCCTTAGGGGCTGTTGAGGGAGCTGGAGCAGGGCGGAATCTTGGACTGAGCGGTTGGCACTGAAAAGAGATTGGAAGTGTTCTGACCATCGGTTGAGGATGGAGATCTTGTCGCTGAGGAGGACTTTGCCGTCTAAGCTGCGCAGCGGGCTTTGGACTTGGGGTGAGGGGCCGTACACAGCCTTTAGAGCCTCGTAGAAACCCCTGAAGTCGCCAATGTCCGCGCTGAGCTGGGTTCGTTTGGCGAGGCTAGTCCACCACTCATTTTGTATCTCCCGGAGTTTGCACTGAAGATGGCTGCATGCGCGACGGAAGGCTTGTTTCTTCTCTGGACAGGACGGCTTTGTAAGGTGAGCCTGGTGGGCAGCTCGCTTCTTTGCCAGCAGCTCCTGGATTTCCTGGCTGTTTTCGTCAAACCAGTCCTTGTTTTTCCTGGAGGAGAAGCCCAGTACCTCTTCAGTGGATTGCAGTATGGTAGTCTTCAACTGATCCCAGAGGGTTTCAGGGGACGGGTCCGTGAGGCGGGTTGCATCGTCGAGCTTTGCTTTGAGGTTTGCCTGGAAGTTTCCTCTCGCTTCGTCTGACTGCAGGTTTCCAACATTGAACCTCTTTCTGGGGGCTTTATTGTTCCTGGGCTTTGGTTTGAAGTGAAGGTTGAGCTTGCAGCGAACCAGCTGGTGGTCAGTGTGGCATTCCGCGCTAGGCATGACCCTGGTGTGGAGCACATCTCGTTTGTCACTTTCTCGCACCAGGATGTAGTCCAGGAGGTGCCAGTGCTTGGATCGGGGATGCATCCAGGTGGTCTTAAGGCTGTCCCTCTGCTGAAAAAGGGTGTTTGTAATGACAAGCCGCTGTTCTGCGCAGAGCTCCAACAGGAGGCGCCCATTGTCGTTGCACTTGCCGACGCCATGCTTGCCCAGGATTCCTGGCCAGATTTCTGAGTCTTTGCCGACACGAGCGTTGAAGTCGCCCAGGATGACAACCTTGTCGGCTGTAGGGGTGCGTTGAATGAGGTTGCGCAGGTCGGTGTAGAACTTGTCCTTTTCTGCTGGTTCCGCCTGGAGGGTTGGAGCATAGACACTGATGAGGGTGATGTGACGCTTGTTCTGAAGGGGGAGTCGCATGGACATGATTCGGTCCGAGAGGCCTGTCGGAAGGTTTTCGAGTTTGGAGGCAATGAAGCTCTTGACCTTGAAGCCTACACCAGATAGGCGTCGTTCATCCGAAGGCTTGCCAGACCAGTAGAGTGTGTAGCCCGCGCCGCGTTCTTGGAGGCTGCCTACATCTGCCAGGCGGACTTCACTGAGAGCGGCTATGTCGATGTCAAGTCTGAGGAGTTCATGTGCAATGAGGGCAGACCGACGTTCAGGTCGGTGGCTGTCAGCCTTGTCTAGCATGGTTCTGATGTTCCAGCATGCTAGCTTGAGTTTGTGAGCATCTTTTGAGGGGGAAGGCGTGGAGGGAGAGGACGTGGAGGGGGAGGACGTGGAGGGGGAGGACGTGGAGGGGGAGGATATGGAGGGGGAGGACGTGGAGGGGGAGGACGTGGAGGGAGAGGACGTGGAGGGGGAGGACGTGGAGGGGGAGGACGTGGAGGGGGAGGACGTGGAGGGGGAGGACGTGGAGGGGGAGGACGTGGAGGGGGAGGACGTGGACCTGTCCTCGGGCCTGCGCAAAGGAGCTTTTAGGTGGAGTGCAGTGCGCTCAGTACTGGCCCCACCCTTTACACAGGGAGAGCAGCAGCGGCCCCGGCCCCGGTCCGGGCGAAGGGTAGACGGCGGTGGCCTCGATCCGGGCAGGAGCAAGGGGGAGACGGCGGCCCCGGCCTCGGTCGAGTGGGGCAGGGGGAGGCCCCGATCCGGGTAGAGAGTGGGAGGCGGCGGCCCCAGTCCAGGCACAGGGTGAGCTGCGGCGGCCTCGGCCCCGGTCCGGGCGAAGGGTAGACGGCGGCGGCCCCAATACGGGCAGGAGCAAGGGGGAGACGGCGGCCCCAGTCCGGGCACAGGGAGAGCAGCAGCAGCCCCGGCCCCGGTCCGGGCGAAGGGTAGACGGCGGCGGCCCCGATACGGGCATGAGCAAGGGGGAGACGGCGGCCCCGGCCTCGGTCGAGTGAGACAGGCGGAGGCCCCGGTCCGGACAGGGAGTGGGAGGCGGCGGCCCCAGTCCAGGCACAGGGAGAGCAGCAGCGGCCCCGGCCCCGGTCCGGGCGACGGGTAGACGGCGGCGGCCCCGATACGGGCAGGAGCAAGGGGGAGACGGCGGCCCCGGCCTCGGTCAATTGGGGCAGGGGGAGGCCCCGATCCGGGCAGAGAGTGGGAGGCGGCGGCCCCAGTCCAGGCACAGGGTGAGCTGCGGCGGCCTCGGCCCCGGTCCGGGCAGTATGGACCGACCTAGGAGGGGAGGCAGGCCCCTCCAGCCCGGGTAAGAAACCTGCATAGGAGAAGGCCACTCCGATATAAAACCTACGACCCAAGGACCTCGCTGCCACGTCCCAGCTTGCTTGGCCACGGCACACGAACCATGGGTGTAAAACCCATATTAAGCCCCTTCTAATTCGCAGCGCACGCGTATGTAATGTGTATGTATAATTTAAGAAAAGGTCATTGGTTCACAGTCTAATCTCACTTCTCATTCTTTCAAGTTCACTGGTTGGACCCAATTCTTATATTATGCACAGAATTTGGCGTCTGTAAAGTTCGCCAGGTTTTGGTGCTGGAAAGGTAAATGTGTACTGCTCAGGAACTATCCTGTAGAGTTTGCAGGGAGAGATATGTTGTTCGAGGATTTCCACAATTATGGTACTTCCCTCAGTCATCTCAGTGTCTTGCCGATTACACTTGCCCCATTGGGGTTCTCCAGATAATAACCTCTCTCTCTTTTAGGTTACCACAGAGTTCCTTTCTGTTTACCGTATTTGAAGTGAAACATTTAGACAGCCAGTCCTATATCCATCTTCCATTATGGAGCTTTTATTTCAGTTCCAACAAACCTTCTGCTTGTCAATCAGTCAAAGACAGCTTTCCACCTGATGTCTGTCTGTCTGTCTGTCTGTTTGTCTGTCTGTCTGTCTGTCTGTCTGTCTCTCTCTGTCTCTCTCTCTCTCTCTTTCTCCCTCTGACTCACACAGTCATAAACTGCCAGATTTCTGGACTGACCGCTTGTGCTTGCAAAACTACATGACCTTCTCAAGCAAACTATAGAAGTTGGTCTTTTCGTTCATCCGTTGTTTTCAGGTAAACAATAATGCATCAGTGGCCTTTCTGTGAAGCTTCTTCAAAACTCTACAGAGTTGTCAGGATAATTTTTTTGCTTTACAATACAATTAACAACTTTTGGTGAAGTGTCCATAGGCATTCTTGACAGGTTTTGTAAAGCCACTCTGGATATGAATTCTCCAGAATTTCAAATAAGATCTGTTTTAAAGGTTGTATGTATGCAACCTACTCTAACCTTTCACAATTTATCTCCCAAATATATTCCAAAATAGTCTGTCACTCCTTCTCCATTGAAAGAAATTTAACCCTTGAGTTGAAATTCATTATAACTAAACTGTCTTTAAAATCACTAAATAATCACTAAGGTTCAATAAATAATTAACATGCTACATAAAATAACCATTATTTTGAAAATGTATTTAATAATTTGAAAATACACATATATGAAAGTCTAAAAAATATATAAACAGAACCACCCTACCCCTCCTCCCACCCCCACCTACAAAATACCTCATGGGGAGCAAAAAATACATTTATCAGTTATTTTTCACAGTTTCTTGATTCCCCAAAGAAAATCAGAATAATTACAATCTAATCTTTTGTCTAGGCTATTTCAACAATTAATTTATGAGTTCAAAATAAAAGAGATCACTTCATTTGCGTATCAGCCTGAACCCCAGGAGGTTTGGGTAGATTTCATTCTACTCTTAAAAGTATGATGAGAATTTATTTTTTAGAGAATGGTAAAGATTGGGATGAATGTATTCATTTATTTTTATTTGCAGCATGCTGAGAAATGGTTTTATTAGACCTTAAAATTCAGAGTGGAGTTCTCCTTGTATTCTGGTACCGAAACCAGACGGAACTGTTAGGTTTTGTCCAGATTACAGGAATGGTAATTCAGTAACTAAATGAGATACTTATCCTAATCCAAGAATAGATGATTGCATTGATAAAATTGCAAAATCTAAATTTCTTACTAAGTTGGATTGGTTGAAGGGTGACTGGTGTGTGCCTTTAATTGAGAGAGGAAGGAATATTTCAGCTTTTGTTACTGCATCCGGTTTATATGAGTATAATGTTTTGCCTTTTGACAAGATAAATGTCCCTGCAACATTTGAAAGGATGATTAATTCAGTAATCCAGGGGTTAACACATGCAGATGTATATTTTCATTACTTGTTCACTAAGTATGACACATGGGAAGAACATTTGAATGAATTGGACAAATTGTTTGAAAGATTAACTAAAGCCAACTTAACTGCTAACTTAGCGAAGAGTGAATTTGCAAATGCCACCGTGACATACTTGGGTCATGGAGTTGGTCATGGCAAGGCTGCACCTATTCAAGCAAAAGTGAATGCAATTTCTGAGTTTCCTATTCCCAATGGCAAGAAGGGAGTGAGAAAGTTTTTACATATGGCAGGATATTATATGAAGTTTTGCAGAAATCTTGCTGAGTTTGCCCTTCCTTTAAAAGACATTTTGAAGAAAGAGGAGAAAGTTGTGTGGAGTAAAGAATGTCAGACAGCTTTACAAAATTTAAAGGATAGGTTATGCCATTATCCTGTGTTAAAATCTCCCGATCTTGATAAAGATTTTTCTGCAGCAGTGGACGCGAGTGAGGGAGCAGCAGGGTCAGTTTTATTGCAGAAAATATAATGAAATTGACCATCCAGCTACCGACCTTTCAAAGAAATTCAATGTTCATCAAAAACCATTCCACTATTGAGAAAGAACTATTGTCTATTGTGTTATCTCTGGAGAATTTTGATGCGTATCTCAGTACATCTCAAGAACCAATTGTGGTATTTACTGATTACAATCCGTTAGTGTTTTTGAATACAAT
This sequence comes from Narcine bancroftii, assembly GCF_036971445.1. NCBI lineage: Eukaryota > Metazoa > Chordata > Chondrichthyes > Torpediniformes > Narcinidae > Narcine > Narcine bancroftii. The sequence continues at coordinate 138,096,646 of NC_091470.1, read as the reverse complement.
GAAGACCAAGAACAGAAGATTGTTAAACTAGAGTTTGATATTACAAGAATATAATCTGCAAATTATTCATATCAGAAGTTCAAATAATATTATAGCGGATTGTCTGTTAAGATGTTTAAATTGATCATGTATAAAATGCTCTGAACATTGTTACTTTATAATAACATGTACATTTTGTAAATTGTTATTTTTTGTGGTTTTAAAGACAGTTTAGTCATTACTGAAATGTAGTTATTACTGAATTTTAACTACGTTTCTCAGTGTATTTAATGTTTTGGACTCTGATGTGGTAGGTAGTAACTGATTCTCAAACTATTGGTGTGACACCTGAGGCTCAGATATCTGTACCTATTTTCCCATCGCAGTATCGACAACGGAGCGTGTCTTCTGTGTCGAGAATACATGATTATTGCAATTGCGCTCCAGTGGCAGCTTTCCATGTGCAGGATCAAGATGCCGGTGTGAATTTGGTCTGTCGTATTTTGGGCTGCGTCCACTGCCTTGTCCAAGGACGTGTTCTCTGAATTAATGGAGCCTCCGCACGGGCCTTGACGCAGCTCATCCGTCCACGTTCCGTGACCCGTCTGCAACCGTTTGGAAAGTTTTCCAAACCTCGGAACTCGCCTCATACTTTCTTCATTATATTTGAGTTTAGGGTCCAGGATGAATCCTCCGAGATATAAACTCACAGTAATTTAAATTTTCTCAGCATTACCGCCTCTGACTCGACAATGATCACAAGATCGTATACCTGTTGGTGCCTCTTCATACATTGCACTGCATCTCCTGGTTTTGGTGCCTCGATCGAAAGAGTTTCCTGAACTGAAATACACCACTAGCTTCCTCTCTGTTTCGTTCTCTGACTGCTTTCTGATTGCCGACAGAGAGATGTTCACCTCGTTAAATTTGGTCGTATTTCATTCCCACTATCTGATTGTTCTGGGTAACAAGATTTAGTTGTTTGTGCATTTGTCTGTATGAGCTTAAATCAATGATAAATCAAAGAAACATAAACTTATTTGGGACTAAGTAAGATTTGTTCCGACTGGACTTCAGATGAGGTCATTCTATGATGTGTAGTTAACAAAAATTAAAACAAATGGATCCAAAATTTGAAAAGGAGGAAAAAAATCTAATTTACATAGTCTGATGCGAGAATTCGTTAAAAATGAATTGGCTTTACGTGGATTGTGAGATAAATCATTATCCAACATATTTATGATATCAATGCATTCTCTGCATTCAACAACTTCACACCTCACATATCCTTACCAGCAAAGAGAATAATTCGTTCATATTCTTTTGCCACATAAAATTAGATAGGCATATTGGCAGAGACTGCAGTAAATTCAGATTCCATAATCCATAAATGTCTACATTGAATTCATTTCAAAGAACCAAAATTTGACTTTGCTCTCAAGCAGAGACATGATTTTACGGAGGAGCGAATCGCAACCTGTAGATGTCAGGCAGTCTTGAAGTACCTTTATTTTAAATTGACGGGCTAAATCTAATTCACCAAGCATTCATTTTTGCAATGGACCCTCTAATGTACCGAGTTTGTAACTGTCATCAAATTTAATAAGATGCATTCAGTAAAATAATCAATGTGCCAGATTTTTTCGACTGTACAACATTGCCCGATTCAAAAACAACAACGATTCAATACCGTGCATTATTTCTTAATTTTATAAATTATTTTCTGCAGAAAAGGTTGCGATGGAGATTAAGAGACAGTCGGCCATGTTATGAATCAACGAACTGAGCGTCAGGATTCGGAGGAATGAGGGCATCCTCGTTATAAATGAAAAGTAACAATTCGAGTAAGCTGAACTCGCAGAAACCTCTCCACCTCTATCTGCCTGCCAGCTCCACTGCCCGCTCATAATTTTATACATCTCTATATGAATAAAGGCCCAATCTATTCAGTCTTTTGCCATATTCTAGATACTGCAATCCTGGCAACATATCAGCAAATCTCTGCACCGTCTCTACCGTATTGATGTGCTTCCGATAATTTGGAGTCAAGAAGTGCAGTCAATATTCCAAATGTGGCCTCACCAATGACTTGAATAGACTCAATATTCTCGTCCAACTCTTATATTTTATGCCATGATTTATAAACCCCAGTATACCAAAAGCCTTCTTTCCCACCCTATCAACGTGAGAATCGACTTTAAAGAACGCTGAACCGTTATTTCAATGTTTCTCTGTTCCTCTGCATTCTGCAATGCCCTCCTCTTCACTGTATATTTCCTATTTTGGTTATTCTTTCTAAAATGAAGCACTTCCAACTTATCTACATTAAACACCGTCTGTTACCTTTCAGCCCTCTCTTCTTAGCTGTCTCCATCCTTCTGAAGTTCACAAAAATTCTCCTCACTATCCACAACTCCCCTATTTTGTATCATCCGCATATTTACTCACCCTATTTAACACCCCATCATCCAAACCATTAATGTAAATAATGAACAACAAAGGACCCAACACCGGTCTCTGAGGCACATCAGATTCGTACCAAAACCATCCCAACTGACTGCAAATACAGTGGTGAAATAGCTACTCCAAAGTGGAAAAAATCGAAGAATTTGGACAAGATGTTTTTGGGGGTTGAGTAACATTTAGAGAGGGATGAAACTTAACGGACAAATGGGAGGGTGACAGACTGAGTGAAGAGTCCAGTATTTGATGGGTAGGTTCCCTATGAAGAGTTAACTGACGAAAATATATATAGAGGCTGTCGGGTCACGTGATATGAAACTGGGGGCGAAAGGAAATAGGTGACAATTTAAAAAGAAGCATGTTTCTATAACAAGAAACGAAGGTGATAATTGTGATATAATAAATTCTATCACTGAGCGATGGACTGAAGAGGCTACATGGATCAAAAATAGCATCATGATGGTGAATGTGGGGGGAAGGAAGTCAGGAATCGTGGATAATGATCGGTTTCAGGACCAGTAATCAGCACAATGTGAACATGGTTTTAGTTTCATGTAGCAGTTATTTTTGTTGTCCTTTAACTCATGTATTGACAAGTGATTATTTTCTTTATTGATTCGTCATGTGCAATTTTAATGCATTCAAATTTCTTGAAGTCATCTGCCCTCGCAACCACTGAGTGTTTCCAAGATCTGCTTCAAGCCGTGGGGTTACTTCGATATTTGATAACCTTTGCTGCAGCTAATGTAATGAGAGTGTTAATAGTAATAAGAACATGGCCTCAGGATCAGGAATATTTCTTCTTCAGAAGAACCAAACAGGAGTTTAGAAACAGCACTCGGCGATCGACACTTTTGAAGAAAGGTGGAGTGGAAATCAATAGAATCATAATGTTTTCAACAATTATTTATATACAATTCATCTGTAAGTCTTTGGGAAATTATTTACCCTTATTCAGTTTCAGACATCAACCCTCCACCACCTCTTTCTATATGCATATTCATTTCCTGAATATTGGCGCTTCTCCAGTTAAGAATCTCAACCCAAGAATTTTTCTCCATAATCAATTTAAACAAATGGAATTATAGTCACAGAACCCATAATATTCCTTAGGTGACAGTAGTATTATTAGGGGGACGTTCACTGGTCAACAAAGTTTATACCTGGATTTCTTCCACTGTCCCGATTATATTGTACCAACTACTCGACACAAGTCCTTTTTACAGGTGAAGATCTGGAAAGTTTAAATCTCATGCTGACACTAACTTTATTAAAAAAAACTTTATTTCAATGACGTTTGAACAGTATACTATCAAATAACCGAAAGAAAAAAAATTTTACACATATATATAAAAACAAAATATACCCACCCACCCTCCTCTTCTTCAGACAGCTCCCTTAAGGGGAGCCAACTAATGAAGCAAAACAGAATATATAAATTATTTCAAAGTATTTCCAAATTCATATATTCCAAATAAGAAGACCACGTTTTAACAAAAAAGGAATAATTATCAAGCAAGATACATGTAATTTTTTCCATAATACAAGCTCTCAATTCATTATGCCAACGTGCTATATTAATCTCTACATTATCTTTCCAAGTACTAGATACACATTTTCGTGCTCCAGCCAACATTAAACGTACAATTGCAATCTGAAACTTATCCAACCTTAATCGCTTCAAAGAGACCATATAGCCCAACAGAAAGATCGATGGGTCTAATGGTAATTTAATTTTGAGTAATGTTTCCTGAACCAACCTAATGCCTTCCCAAAATGGTTGTACTTTAACACAAGACCAAACGGCATTTAAAAAAGTTCCAATACATAATCCAGAAGAATCTGAATTACTAAACCCATGTTTTTTTCAGTTTCTCTGGAGTCAAATATAACTGATGTAAAAACAATATACTTAAACATTGCATATCTTATATTCATCAGTTTAGTTACGCTTTCATAACACAGAACATCTCAATTCGCTTGAGGGATAAAATGAGTTAAATCACTTTCCCATTTAACCCTTGATTTCTCCCATTCCGGTTTATCCATACCGTCTTGTAACAATTAATATATATCTGAAATATAACCTTTCTTTGGTATAGGGAAAATCAAAGATTCATATTTCATCAACATAGGTAAATTCATCTCTCTACCATAATTATCTTTTATCAGTGATCTGAGTTGATAATACACATATAAATAATTTACAGATATATCAAATTTCTCACTCAATTGGTTAAAATAAAGAAACTGATCTTCTTTGAAACAGTCCTTCACTATCATTATACCTTTAGAATTCCATCTTTTTAAATGATTAATGAACATTGAAAAAGGAATAAACTGATTATGATATAATGGGTTTTGAATTGATAATTTACCCTTTGATCTTAAAACCATATTTCTTTTAATCCATATCTTCAGCAAATGTCTTAATACCAGCATATTACATTCCCACAATAAGTTCTTATTCCACATAAATATAAAATGTGTACCCAACTTCAGAAATACAAGCCATTTCCACCTTCGCCAAACTCAGGGGTTGGTCCCTATCCATCAATCTACTAACAATTCTCAAATGAGCTGCTTCATAATAATTTTGTTTTTGAGGTCACTGAAGTCCACCTAATGTACGTTTGTGTAAAGCTACTCGTGCTAATTTTCCCTTTCATAAAAACTCCCGCGCTGCTCTATTCAAATCCTGAAAAAGAACCTTGAAAGTAAACATGGTATCGACCAAAACAAATATTGGATTTGAGAAAGAATATTGATTTTCATAAAATTTATTCAACCAATTAACATTAACAGAAGATCTTTCCATTTAATCAAATCAATTGTAATCATTTTAATAAAGGAACTTAATTTAATTGATATAAAAATTGATCATATGCATTTTCTCCTAAATATTTAATTCTATCTGACAATTTTAATTTTATAATATTTTTATATTCTGAATAATCTCCTTGCCCAACTGGCAATATTTCATTCTTATCCCAATTTACTTTTTATCCAGATAACTCCCCAAATTTCAACAAACAATCTTGTAAATATTTCAAAGATTGCTCCAGTTGTGTCATATACACCAACACATTGTCTGCAAATAAATTAATCTTATATTCATCATCCCTTTAATCTTATCATCCTGTCGTATTGTCTGAGCTAACAGTTCGACAGCTAATGCAAACAAGGCTGGTGATGATGGCTACAGTGCCGGGTCAGTTGTGTCAATTTAAATGGTAAAGAAGTTTGACCATTTGTCGCCACCCTGGAAATTATTTATATTTGTATATAGAGCCTTTATCCAATCAATAAAGTAAGGGCAAAAGTTAAACTTCTCTAACACCTTAAATAGAAAATTCCATTCAACCCTATCAAAAGCTTTTTCCAATTCCAGTGCAACCCAACCATTGCGTGGTTGGGTTGCTGTCGAGATGCATTGACCAATGTTGTCAATCTAACGATGTTATTAGACACATTTCTATTCTTAATAAAGCCTGTTTGATCTATATCTATCAACTGGGGTAAATATTTTTCAAATCTATTCACTAACACTTTCGCTATAATTTTATAATCTATATTTAATAAAGAAATATGTCTATATGAATATACTTTCAACAGGTCCCTATCTTTCTTTGGAATCACAGTAATTATAGCACCCGAAAAAGATTCCAATAACAACTGATCCTCAGTTATTTGATGCAATACCTCTCCAAATACAAAGGATAAATCTTCATAAAATACGTTATAAAATTCAACTGAACATCCATCATACCCTGGTGACTTTCCATTCGGCATCTTCTGTATAGGTTCATTAATCTCAAAATCTGTAAATATGGCTTCCAATTCCTTAAACTCTTCCTGCCCAAAAACAGGTAATTTTAATTTGGATAAATAAGATTCAATAAGACCAACATCCTGCTTTCCCTCAGCATTAATTTCCTAAGGTTTATAGGTAACTATTGAATTCTTTTTAACAGCATTAATAATTTGTGATGTCTGTTCCATTTTTTATTGCCATTCTAATACCTTATGAGCTCTCTCATCCAGTTCATAATAATGTTGCTTAGATCAGTGTATTACACGCAGATACTGGTAAGATTGTAATTTATTATAACGTACTTTTAACTTCTTTGAAGCAGATTTTTTAAATTTTCTTTAACATCTTTATGAAATTAATTTTCCAACTCAGTAATTTGCTTCACCAAAGTTCATCTTTCTCCCACATATTTTTTTAAAACTTTCGTAGTATAACTAAAAATTTGCCCATGCAATATGCTTTCATAGCATCCCACAATACAAAATTACTATGCACTGAATTAATATTCTCAGTCGAGAATGAAGCAATCTGTTCCTTAACAAAAAGTAATAAACTCTGGTTTCTTCAGTAGCATTGTATTAAACCTCCATCTATAAGACAATTGCACCACTTCTGGACTTGCACAAGAAGAGAACAACATAGTATGATCTTATATAACCCAGCTTTTATATTCAGACTGTAATATTCTACCTTGTAAATATGCTGATACCAAAAGTATCTATTCCAGAAAATAAATCATGTCTAGATGAATGAATATAAAAATCTTTCTCTGTAGGATTTACTCTCCTCCAAACATCAATTAAATTCAAATCATTATCAGAGCTCCTATTTGTATTGAAATCTTTGATTTCCTTAGACTTTTTGGAGATCTATCCAATGAAGGATCTAAAACACATTTAAAATCTCCACCAATCAAAATATTTTCATTATCTTGATTTAACAATAAATAAACCTCCAACATGAATCATTCATCATCTACATTAGGTGCGTAAATATTTAACAAAGTCAATGATTCAGCAAAGATTTTACAGTTCACCATCAAAACGCTCCCAGCATTTCCTTCAAATAATTCCAATTCAAATGGTAATTTCTTATGAATTAAAATAGCTACCCCCTTGCCTTAGAATTAAAAGAAGAAGAGAACACATGACCAACCCACTCTCTCTTTCATTTCAAATGTTCTTTTTCAGTCAAATGTGTCTCTTGCAAAAAAACAATATCAACTTTCATTTTCTTTATGTAAGCCAATACTCGTTTATGCTTAATGGGATTATTTACTCCCTGAACATTAAAAGTTGCAAAACTCAAATTAGACATTTCGTTAGTAATAAACTACACTGATATAAAATTGCTCTCCTTTCTAATTCCCTTAATATTCTAAATCCACCCCTGTATAAAAATTCCACAAAGTAAAAAAAAATAGAAATAATATGCTACCAGAAACAAATGACTAAAAAGTAGTGGCTCCCGAAAAGTCTGGGTGCGGTTAAGAACTCCTAGAGGCAGATGAGTATAAGGTCTCAGTGTCATCTATCCCCGCAGTCAGACTTTCACAAAATACATAATTAAATCTATTCAACCCAATGATACCAGTCCCAATGATTGTTCCAGGTCTTCAATGTCAAGAAGACTTTGGGTCAATTCAACTTTCTTTCCATTCTTTCCATGTTTTCCATTCTTCCCATTTTCATTCCCATTTACTCTCCTTTTAGGTGACAATTATGATGATCATCCATTTCCTCACAGATCTGGCAATGAATTAGCAAAACTTAATACATCATGGTGATTTTTCAAAGAATTGAGATTTAAATTTCCTATAAAAAATTTCAACACAGCCGGATAACGAAAAGTAAATTTATAGCCCTTTCGCCACAATACTTCTTTAGCTGAATTAAATTCTTGGTGCCTTCTAATAATTTATTGATTCAGATCAGCAAAAAAAAACACTTTGTTATTTTGAAACATCATTCGAGTTTGATTTTGCTGTGCCTTCTGCACCACAACTCATAATATCATTTCTATATCCTGATATTTCAAACAACGAATCAAAACTGCTCACGGTGGTTGACCTGGAAATGTTTTTTTCCTCAGCGCTCTATGTGCCTGGTCTAGCTCCAAACCATCCAGAAATAATTCATGGCCCAGTAGCTTAGGAATCCATTTATTAAGGAACTTTAATGGATCTGAACATTCCATATCTTCCAGGAGACCTACAATTTTTAGATTATTTCTTCGACATTGATTCTCTAATGAATCAATCTTCTTCAGTAATTCCTTCTTCTGAATCCTCCAATCCACAAAAGAATCCTCCAGTTTTTCCATTTTTTTCTATTATGATCCACTTGATTCTTACATTCAAAAAGCTTCTTTAATTTTTAAAAAATTGTCCTGTACACTTTCCACTGTTTTTACACATTTACTAACATCACTTTTAACTACAGTCATATCTTTCTTCATAGAAGTCTTCTCTTCACACATATTATTAATTTTAGTTTTCACTTCCATAAATCCTTGGTTTATCTAAGAAGGCATCTGCATTGACATGTTTTGAGAAATCCCTTCCAATATTGTAAAAGCAGAATCTCGTTCAGGTTCTATCACCTCCTCTTGAGGCCTATCTTCTCTATTCCCAGTCCCCATATATTCTTCCTGTGTTGATTCCAGTAATGCTGTACTGTCTTTCTCTTCTGATTGTAGAGCTCATCGAAAGAATCAAAGACTTGTTGATCCAAACCAAGGCTTTTATTAGCAAAAGACAGGAGCTCTTCACAGGTGGCCGACCAGTCTGGAATGATCCGACCTGGCTAAGGACACAACCCTTTAAGGCCCAGACAATAGGAATGGCTTAGCTCTCAGCCAATCGCTGTAAGCACAGTCTAGATACAGTAACTATATACACTATGTACATTGGTGATTAATCTGTACTATCACATTCACCCCTTCTTGGAGAACTTACCCTGGAAAAAAAACAAAAAACGTGGGAGAGAATGAAAGGAAGGGGTAGGTCAAGGACTGTAGCGGTTAGGGGGTCTGACCATCCGGCATGACCGCCGTGGTGCCGGGATTGGGGTCGCTGGAGTGGTGTCGCCAGTCGGCTCGTCGGGTACGACCGCTCCGTCGCTCAATTCCCCAGTCGTGTTGTCGGCAGGGTGGCCCGGGTCGTTGGGGTGCTGTTCGTCCTTCTGTTGCGACACGGGGCCTGGGGTATAAAGAGTTGGGGTACATAGGAGGGAGCGGATGGAGTGTAAGACACTAGTGAGAACCTCCTGCCAGTGAGAGGTGGGGAGACCTTTAGACCGGAGAGCCAGTGTAACCGCTCTCCATATGGTGGCATTCTCCCTCTCGACCTGGCCGTTACCGCGTGGGTTATAGCTGGTGGTCCTGCTTGAAGCGATACCACACTCCAGAAGGTTCTGTTGCAGCTCTGCGCTCATGAATGAGGACCCCCTATCACTGTGGATGGAATTGGGGTACCCGAAGATGGCGAAAATACTGTGAAGGGCCTGTATCACTGAGGTGGCAGTGGTGTCTGGGCAGGGCACAGCAAACAGGAAGCGGGAGTACTCGTCAATGGCCATAAGGATGTAGGTATTTCGGTTGGTCGATGGTAGGGGCCCCTTAAAGTCCACGCTAAGACGCTCGAAGGGGTGGGTGGCTTTGATAACATGGGAGTTATCCGGACGGAAGAAGTGGGGCTTGCATTCAGCGCACACCGAACAGGCTGGGTCATGGAGCGGATCTCCTCGACTGTGTGGGGTAGGTTGCGTGCCTTCATAAAGTGGGCAAACCTAGTGACCCCTGGATGACAGAGCGCCTCATGGAGTTTCTGTAGTCTGTCCATCTGTATGCTGGCGCATGTCCCCTTGGATGTCAGGCGGGTCGTTGAGCTTACCAGGCCGGTACAGGATGTCATAGTTAAAGGTGGAGAGTTCGATTCTCCATCTGGCGATTTTGTCGTTTTTTATCTTAGCATGCTGGGTGTTGCTGAACATGAAGGACACCGCGCGTTGATCAGTCAACAGTGTAAAGCGCCTCCCAGCGAGGTAATTTCTCCAACGACGCACCGCTTCAACTATGGCCTGGGCGTCCTTCTCGATCAAGGAATGTCTACTCTCTGGACCCTGGAGGGTTCTGGAGAAGAAGGCTACAGGCCGACCGGACTGGTTCAAGGTGGCTGCCAGGGCGAAGTCGGATGCATCGCAGTGGCGATGTCGGATTTGATTTGATCGAAAGCTGCTCTGACTTCTGTCGAGAGGGGAAAGGAGGTGGTCTTGATAACAGGACACACCTTGTCGGTGTAGTGTGGAACCCATTGGGCGTAATACGAGAAAAGGCACAGGCAGCGTTTGAGCACTTTCTGGGTATGGGGGGGCGTGGGGTCCCCCAAAGTGTAGGGACACCGTTCGGAACTGACACTGAAAGTCTAATCCCAGCAACACTGGGGCGCACAATTGGGGAAGGACGAATAATTTGAAGTGGGTGATCATTAAGCCCTGTACTTCCAGCGTGGTGATGCAATACCCCATTATCCCGGTCGAGTGCGACCTCGTCGCTAATGAGATCCTCTGGGTAGTCGGGATAATGTCAAGTCCCCAACGGAGGGCCAGATCTGGCTGGATAAAACTGTCAGTTGACCCAGAGTCAAATAAGCAATTGGTGTAGTGTCCATGCACTTTAATCAGTTCCATTGCTCTGGTGAGGGAATGAGAGCATTGCTGGTTTTGTGTTATTGAAGTAATTGACAGAGGAGTTTCGCGTGATGACGTCACGCAACGGGATGACGTCACGCAACGGGATGATGTAATAGACGTAGTCAACACTGGAGAAGCAGGTTGGAGGACCTCCTGGAAGTGCTGTTGTGGCGGCGTCGGCGGATGAAAGGTAAGTAGTTTGTAGTTGCTCACAGTTGGCGGTGGGTAGGTCGTCGGTCGCGATGGTCGGGCCCCAGCGGTCATCAGCGATGGAAGCAAGGGTGAGTACCTGGTTGGCCCCGGTGGTGTCTGTGATGTCGGCGGCAGCAGCGGTTGCCACAGTCGGGACTGAGGCCGGGTCGAGTGTTCCGCACGGGGGCGAGAGGCGAGCCAACACCATGGTTGCGAGGGTGGGCTGCCCCTTCCGGGTTCGGCATCTCCGTGACGTCAGGCGTTGCCGTGCAGGGGAGCCCTCGCTCTCATTGCATGAGAGCTCTGGGGAAGAAGAGTTTGAATGGGATAGTGGCGATTGGGCTTCACACGGGGCACTGTGTTTGCTGGTGGCCATTTTAGACCTACAGACTGCAGCAAAGTGGCCCTTTTTAAGGCACTTCTGGCACCTGGCTTTTCTTGCTGGGCACTGGGACCTGTCGTGCTTGTCTCTCCCGCTGAAATAACATTTTGGGTTCGCACAGGGCAGGGTAGCAGCAGCCGACAGGCTGTCAGTATCTCGGGGGGTGGTAGGGTAGAAGGGCACTCTACTCACATCAGAACGAGGTGGACCATCCCTAGAGAACTCTTTTGACATTAAGGCTGCATCCTCCATTGTGATTGCAATCCGGGCCACGTCCTCTAGTTTTTCTACCCCTTGCTCGAGCAAGCACAGCCTCACTTCATTCGATCGGAGCCCGGCCACATAGGCATCCCGGACGAAATCGTTTGTGATCTTGGCAGCAGTTTTGTCCACACAGTTACAGTCCTTGCCCAACACCTTTAATACTTGTAAATATGCCCTGCTGGACTCGCCGGGCTGTGCTTCCTCGACGCAAGCACGAGCCGAGCATGAACTCTGTTCACTGGCTGATCATACAGTTCTTTCAGTACCTTTATGGCTACGGTGTAAGTGGTCTCATCCTGGATGTTCTCGTAGACTCTCAAGGACACCATAGACAGCAATGCTGTTAGATGCTGGTTATCCTCTTCCACCTCAATGAATCTCAGGTTGTTTTCAAAGTTCAGCAGCCAGAACTTAAAGGCTTTAAAGGCTGTAGCTGACTGTGGGTCGATATCAAGTTTTTCTGGCCGAGTTAAATGCTCCATCCCTTTCAAAAAATATTCTTTTTCTAATAAAATTGTAGAGCTCGTCGAAAGAATCAAAGACTTGTTGATCCAAACCAAGGCTTTTATTAGCAAAAGACAGGAGCTCTTCACAGGTGGCCGACCAGCCCAGAATGATCCGACCTGGCGAGGGACACAACCCTTTAAGGCCCAGACAATAGGCGTGGCTTAGCTCTCAGCCAATCACTGTAAGCACAATCTAGATACAGTAACTATATACATTATGTACATTGGTGATAGATCTGTACTATCACACTGAAACAGTGCTTCCTTGTCTCATGCGGCTGTGGATCTGGATACCTGTCCACAGCGTGCCGACCTCATTAGCCCACCATCTTTTGGACTCCCCCACAGCTCACATCTTTTCTAATCGTTCTCGGACCCGCGATACACCATGCATGCCCACAAGAGTCACCAACCACGCAGGTGCGTCTGCTGATGCTACACTGCGTGCCCTGGACCACCAGGTATGACTGCAGGCTCACAAGTCTGTCCCTGTTCGGCTGATCCACCTGCACACCTGGGCTCAAAGGAGTGTGAGTCATGGCCGACTGAGCTGGTCACAGAACCTGCGCCATCTTTCGGACACGTGATCGGCGCCAGTGTAATATTCAGCTGATCAGGAGTCCTTCGAGGCCTGGGAACACGAATCGATGACTAAGTGGCTTCAATGTGGTAGGTAGGCCTCAATTCTTCAACACTTTTATAAGGTAATTCCTTTTGTAAATGAGTCTTTGATTTCTTCACATTTGTAGCAATTACAAACTTCCACTATTCCAAAGTCTGTAAATACTATTTTAACCACTTTTACAGGTTTTTAAATCAGGTATATTATCTAACTGGGGAAAGGTTGAACTGCACGTCTTCATTCTACGCCACCTCACCACGCCCACCATGCTGTCACTAACTTGAGTTCAATGTAGTTGAGTGCTGACTTTGTTCCTGCAATTCTCTCTATTCTACAATCTATTTTAATACCCCATATATGAGGTCATACATTGATTTACCTAAACTCCATCCACATGGTATCAATGGACGAACCTTATGGTCTATCGTGTCTGTGCAAAGTTGTGATGTTTTGCCCCAAGGGAAATGTGATTCATTCACTTTTTATCTCCCGCATTCTAACACGCATCAAACAACTGAATCCAGAAAAAAATAAGGTGCCAATAGTTCCCCTCCTGCACCCAAGTTTTACCAATGTTCTAAATGGACGTTCAATTCTGCACTCTAACTCGTCTTCCATTGTTACAATATATATTTGCATTGTAATCAACATGAGATCCAACTTACTTTCTGTTAACTAAATCATTATCCAACTAAATCATTCCCCAACCAAAATCACATTTGCTCTCTTTGCTTCTTTGCAGAGTCATGTTCACATCCCGCTATGACAAATTCCGTGGCTCATCCCTCCCACTAATCAACCCTTGGTTCCCCTTGGTTCCATATGACCAAAGGAAGAGATACATTGTGAAAAGAATAGTGCTTTACCGTGTCTCCTTTTCATTTTGCTACATGTGACCAACATCCAAAAGGGTTTAGGCACTTCTGGTATGCAGGATAATTAAACATACCCTGGCGTTAATTTATCTGGGCATGGATATCCGGGTTTGGACGATGTGATGAGAACAGAGGCGATTTAACAGAATGTTGCTGCATTGGAGAATATATGTTGCGATAAATGTTAAACAAGTAATAACATTTCCGTTGGAAGTTTGAAAAGTTGTAAGATGATTTGTCCTTGATATATAGGAATGTGAGTAGCATCTCTGAAGTTCACAGCCACCTGCTTTGACTCAGAACGTCACATTCCAATTGAAGTTGTACTACTCCGTTAGGGAGAACACGCGTGAGAAATGATGTTGAATGTGGAACGTGGAGACAAGTTTTATCACCATTATCTATAAATGATGTCCAGGCTATTAATATGAACACTGGAAAATATTGTAAAATGACAATTCTATGTCATAAAACATCCTTCCAAGTGGAGTAGCCATTGACCTGTAAATCTCCGGTGCCAGACACTCTACCCAGTCTTGCTGACGTTGCCTCCTTGACAGCGGGGTGAATGTTTTGCTTAGAACTGTCTCTCTCTTCGTAGTAATGGCCAAGATCAACTCGTGGCCAAGCATTTCAATTTGCGCCACTTAAGGCCACACGTCTTCCCAACGTCCATTGCGCTGCCCGAACGAGGCTTTGAATACAGAAGGGAAGTGTGCAGAACTGGACAAATTGACAGAAATATTGTAGAGAGAGTGGAGAGGCCTAACGGAAACCGAATAAATCTCCCTCAATAAATTGTGGAGTTCGTGCATTTCATTTCTGAGATTCATATTGGACGGTGCTGCAATTTAAACAACAAAAAGGCGACTCTTGTATCAACATTTCATCCAAACAGCGAGGTTCCGAATGTATACAGACTGTAAAGGAGATTTTAAATTTTTATTGTTTTCAGTTAAATTACATTTAAGAGCAGGAAATACAGAAATTCTGTCGGAAATTTGTGAACAAGATCAACAGCTCAAACATAATATCAACAGCTAAAATTTCAGGTCGGTTTTTCTGATCTCCTTGAAGAAAACTGCCATCCTTAATAGTGCTTTACCGTGACTCCTTTTCATTTTGTTGCATGTGACCAACATCCAAAAGGGTTTAGGCACTTCTGTTATGCAGGATAATTAAACATACCCTGGCGTTAATTTATCTGGCATGGTTATCCGGGTTTGGACGTCGTGATGAATACAGAGGCGATTTAACAGAATGTTGCTGCATTGGAGAATAAATGTTGCGATAAATGTTAAACGAGTAATAATATTTCCGTTGGAGGTTTGGAAAGTTGTAAGATGATTTGTCCTTGGTATATAGGAATGTGAGTAGCATCTCTGAAGTTCACAGCCACCTGCTTTGACTCAGAACGCCACATTCCAAGTGAAGTTGTACTACTCCGTTAGGGAGGACACGCGTGACAAATGATATTGAATGTGGAACGTGGAGACAAGTTTTATCAACATTATCTATAAATGACGTCCAGCCTATTAATGTGAACACAGGAAAATATTGTAAAATGACTTGGTGTTAAATGATTAAAGTCTCCCGTGTTCAACGCAAACTGATTAGATGAGAAACAAAGTGGGGGTTTGGGGTCGAAGACATTCACTCCATGAAAGACAACAAAATATCTTGACAATATGACATTCCTGTTGCACTGCAGTTACATCTAATGGACTGTGTTTCGAAATAAGTTGTGTCCTGGTCAATGAAATAACATGCATGTCCAGGATAGGTCCCTCAACGTTTGTTCATGAGAGGTTGGAGAGGAAACGGTGATTGTCACCGTGTTCACTCAAGTAGTCGAACACCTGTGTTATCTTGTAAATCTCTACATACAATCCAAACATTCTCCTGCTCAGTACACACCATCCACCCATTGCCACATGCAGAGTAACGCAGCTGATCGCTGATGAGTAAATCAGGAACATGGAACAAAATTGCTTCTCAGTGAAGAAGAAAACCTTCGAATCTGTGGATAAATCTAATAATGTTGCCTGACAGTTTTCCTTCCGTGATTCTGAACTGGTATCGTATTCAGGGTGAAAAGCGAAAATGATTTGATACATTCACCTACGCGTATCGCGCTGCCTGAACTTTTCAACAAGTTTTTGAACGGGAGCGATCAGCTGCTCTCTGAATTTTCTCTGGGTCACTCCGTAAATGAAGGTGTTGGTGCAACAGCTAAAAAGCTGAATCACTGACCCCGCCATATTTGCAAAATAAAGGCGGATGGAAGTCTCCAGGTCCGTGCGAAGGCACCGCATGAGAATGAAGACCATGGTGGTGGTCGCCCAGCAGAGAAGAAAACTCGCCGACAGGGTGAAGAGCAGAATGATGGATTGTCTCCGGCTCTCCATCTCCGGGTCGCGTTGTTTCTCGGCATCTCGCTGCCCCCTCAGTTTCCTGCGGACACGGCTCGCTGCCAGTATCTGTCTGACGGTCAGAGCATTGAGGGTTAAAATGAAGAAAAAAGGAAGCAGCGGGTTCAACAGGCGGTCGACCCAGTAAAACCCCTCAAAGGATTTTGAAGATGGAAGAACAGGTCTCCCTCCACACATATCATCGTCTATAATATCTAAATACATGAGATAAAAGGGAATGTTCTTTAAACAGAATGCGATAGATATTGTGCTAATTATACTAAACGCATATTTTGGAGTGCAGTATTTTTCTTTGATCTTCCGCCAGCAAATAGCCACAAAGCGATCGAAAGTGAAAGCGACAGTGAACCACACGGAACAATCAATAGCGACGTGACACAGGACATAGTGAACGAGGCAGAACGGAACTTTCTTCAAGAGGATGGCGATGTTGAAAAAAATTGATTGATTTCTTTCAGAAGCTAATTGGTAGCCTGTGACCAAGTGATAGAGCAGAACCTCGAGAATCACCACCATTAAGTCAGCGACAGCCATGGCCAGCAGGTAGCGAGTGATACATTTGGAGAGACCACAGTTTCCTCGGATGAAAATGACGATGGCCACCAAGTTCACTGAGGAAACAAATTACAGTAGGATTGTGTTAATCATCGAAGCAAACACGTCAACGTGTTATGAATTGATCTTTCTTAGCGGATCCAGCATTCAAACGTATGAAATAAAGGATCATTAATACATTGATACATCATTGAAATCTCCCCAACTTGGTGCATCTACGATTCTTTCATGTACTCAATTGCAGGATAAGGAAATCATCGTGGATTCATCCGGAGTGTGCTGGCAAACAGTTCATGGAGAGGAAGTGACGGGAGCACACCGTTCAGTGTGATAGATTCGACGGGTCGGCCCGTTGAACTCTTGACGTCCCAATCAAGATCCCAAACCACTGAGACTTCATTGCAGCCATGGTCTTGAACAAAGATCGTATCGGGACGCCGTGTTAATGAAATTCTGGGAAGTGTAATAAGGATACTGCTGTGTAAATGAATCCTCAATAGAGAGATAGTGAGATTGGCTTCAACAAATCGGGAAAAGAAAGGAAGTCGAAGCTTGCATTCGGTAACTGTCATGTGGCACCGAATTATCTGTTTTCGTTACCAGCAACGAAATAATTCTGCAAAGATGCGGAAAGGTCTTGGAGGGTGATGCGAATATGGACGGGATGCGCTGACTTGACGCATTGCCAAAACACTGGAAGGTTTCGTTTAACTTTAAATAGATATTAGTGTGGATCACATCGTTTCACACCGCAAACGTGGGAATGCCCTTCGAATTCCTTAAACTGCTCCAATTCGTGAACGTGAGTCGGTGCCGGTAAATCAGGATCCGTATCGACGCCGACTGCAGCTCCAACCTCTGCCTAATGGGCAAGATCATTGTGAGACAATTCCACATGTCGGCGAAACAATTCGACATTCTCGCGAAAAACGAAGAGCGCAGACGCTGTGATTGTTTTAAAATAATGTAACACTGAAGGAGATCAGACGCTCTCGGACGAAAAGATATCCTGATCTCGGACTTTTCTCAATGACCCTGTTGCGTGAAATAATTACCAGGGATGCCGATCGCTGTGAGAAGTGTATAAGATATGTCCACGTAGTCGACACTTGCCATTTGCTTTTGTACGATTCTTTCTTTGAGTCTCGTACTTGAGGATTCACACGGGATAGAATTCAGAAGCTGAAGAAAAGATTTCGACTGTTACAAGTAAAATTAATGTCAGAAATAAATTACGAACAAAGAACATCAAAAGTTTTGTTGAATTCTCTACAGATCGAAAGTTTAACTGGTCGATCGTCTCTCTGATTCTGCCACTTTCGGGTTCTTTGCGTCCTGCTGGTGCAGTTCGTTGTCGAGATCAGAT
Source organism: Narcine bancroftii (assembly GCF_036971445.1). Taxonomy (NCBI): domain Eukaryota; kingdom Metazoa; phylum Chordata; class Chondrichthyes; order Torpediniformes; family Narcinidae; genus Narcine; species Narcine bancroftii. The sequence continues at coordinate 138,078,505 of NC_091470.1, read as the reverse complement.
CGCAAGTTGCTTCTTTATATAGAACAAGAGAATGCCTTATTTCACAACACCTTGCATCATTTTTGAACTAAACAAACAACGCAATATTTTCCGCATCACTGAACGGTGAATTCCAAAGGAGAGCCATGGTGCAAAAATATAGAAATAACACTCACCCTATCATTGCAACTCGGTTAATTCCGATGGGTCGACGGACTCAATAATCAGTGGTGGCGACCCTGCACATCGATCCACCTGAAGAGACCTATAACTACGTTAGGTTTTCGAGTGGATACCCTTTGACCCTGTTTTTCGTGGTAATATTAAGTGGATTGTCAAGGAAACGTCATTGTTGATCTTCAATGCAGCGCCACGTTACCGCTTATCGTGTTAAACCCAATGTGAACTGATCGCTGCATTTAATTGTAGGGGTTCGCATGTATGATTTCCACACACTCTCTAGCTCAGGGTCAGGAGAAAGCAATATAAAGTGTCTCTATTTTTATTAATACGAAAACGATCTTCATTGTTCACCAAAGATGCGCGGTTTAGGTATGAGTGTAAGATTTGAAACTGGATTGTCAGAGCTGAAAACAGCACGGTGAATATCCACCGTGATGGGAGAGGTGCAAATGATCTCGTCCCAACCACACAGAAGTGATCCGAATCCGAATCCGAATTTATGGTCAGGAACTAGTCATGAAATTTCGTTTTTCTTTATAGCATCAGAGGGAAAGAAATGGAAGGCAGTAAAATCCAAACCTTTATTCTTTCATATTATATCGATTTTGCAATGTTAAAACATGATATAATGTAACCAGTTAAAATGATTGGGTGGAACATAATCTTCCCACTTCATTAAAATTACTCGCGTAACCATCAATGAAGCAAAGGTTCATATAAACCTATTATCAGCTTTTGAGTGGTCTGGTTTCGGCGATTCCCTGACTGGAGTTCAGTCTGATGCCCGTGATGTCCAGGCCAAGTTGACAAACCTCTGGAGTTGATTGTTGTCCTGCGGTTTGGCGCCTCCATCCCAGACACATTAACCGTGGCGACAGTTTACGAATCATTGATGACAAACAGAACCATCTCAACCACCTTCACAAGGTTTAGACTTCTTCGGGATTGAATCGACATGAAGGCACTAGGGCAGATCCTTGAAGATGATAACTTCCAGAAATTGGAAGTACTGAGCCCTCAAGGAGGACTTCATTCATTTCTCTGCATTGACATCTCCTCTGCCCTTTCGATATGAGAACATTGAAAATTAAATTACCTCGACGGAGGTACTTCCCCTCGAGAAGTTAAGTATTACTTTAACCTGCTGAACCATGGGTTCTTCTCAAGTCCACACCAGACTCCACGATTTGGATCCAAATTACCAAACAAAGCAATTATCGTTTTAAATTCCACAATCGACAATTCTTTGAAAGAAATATTTCACAGACCAAAGAGGGATATCTCCAAACGGCCCTTTCAACAGTTCACAACCACCCAGTGATCAGTGAATTGTAGTCCCTGACACCTAGTTAATTGTGTGTCCCCTTGAAGCTGTTCATCTCTGTTCAGTCATGCAGACCAAGTCAAATTTGAAAATTCTTCAGTTTCCTACTGAGCTGCTTCCATGCTGGCAGATTGGAGCCGGCTAGAAACCCATCGGATCCATTCATATCACTTCCTCCACAGTCTGCAATCTCCAAGACTCTGGCAAATACATTCTTTCACGGGGATTAGGAATTTAGCGTGTCCGTCGTGATTGTCTCTGCTTCCAGCCACCTCAGCGGTCCTGAAGTGTAATCCCACCAATTCCAGGCCGAAATGTCCTTCCACAATTGATCCACCCGCTGGGACCTCCACTCCCCTTCTTCCAGGAAGGCAACCACTCTTTGGATCCCGTAGATCCTTCGCTTATTCACAGGAAAACGAAACAACCCCCAAAATATTGTTCTCATTCAACAGCGTCGAAACACCGATCAGCACCACTCTTCTGTGGATGAATTTAGCGCACACCTGGTTTTTAAAGTCCACGAGTGACAATGAGTAACTCGCATCCGTACATCTCAAATATTCCCAAAATGTGCGAGGACAAATCAGGGGATTCATCACCTCTTCTGTCAGTTCTCCTAACTTCAGAAACAGAGCTTGTGCCGCCTTGTTAATTATTATTAATTAATTGACTGGTTGATTGATTAATTAATTAATTGTTAATTGTTAATTATTAAGCTTGACTCGGTGGTAGGGAAAGTTATGCAGTGTTTTCTTAGAGATGGTGCGTATAAATATCGAGATATGCAGGGATTGATCAGGAGCACCCAGAATGGGTTTGTGAAGGGGAAGTCATGTTTGACGAACCTTGTTGAGTTTTTCCAAGAAATTACAAGAAAGGTGGATGAAGTTGATGTAGTCTATCTGGATTTTAGGAAAGCTTTTGATAACTTTCCACATGACAGGTTAGTAAGGAAGGTTTAGTCACTTGGGAGTGATAGAGGAATAGTAAGATCGGTTCAGAGGTGGCTGGAGGAGGGACAGCAGTGTCATAGTTGACAACTGTCTGTCAGTCAGGATAGAAGCCTGTGACGAGCGGAGTACCTCAAGTATCGGTGGTAGGATCCCTGTTGTTCATAATTTATATTAATGATTTGGGTGATAGAGTAGTTAACAGGGTAAGTAAATACGCAGACGATACGAAAATAGGGGTGTGGTGGATAGCGAGGATGGTTTTCAGGGATTGCAGAGGGATTTGGTTTGTCTGGAGAGTTGGGTTTAAAGATGGCAGGTGGAATTTGATGTAGAGAAGTGTGAGGAGCTTCATATCAGTAAAAACAATCAAAATAATGGGGAGGACTCTGGGGAATGCAGAAGAATAAAGAGATCTTAGAGTTATGGTGCAGCATTTCTTGAAGGTGAATTCCTATGTTGACAGGGTGGTTAAGAAGGCATTTGCTATGCGAGCCTTCATAAATCATAGCATAGAGGAGTTGAGCTGGGAAGTGAAGCTGCGACTATTTAAAGTGTTGGTGAGGCCAGGTTGGGAGTATTGTGTTCAGTTCTGGTCTCCAAATTGTAAGAAGGATATAGATTAGGTGGAAAGGGTGCAGAGAAGATTTATAAGGATGTTATTGATGGTAATTCCCTACTCCTTCTCAACTTTTATTATCCCCTCCCAAACATAGTCATGTATCATACAACCACTCTCATCACTTCTTTCCCCTTATGCCCAAGTAAACCTCACATTCTTTCTTCATCTGTCGAACACATCCCATTTTTCCATTCTTTGCTGTTCAACTCCACTCCACAATCCTTCAGTCTTCCTCATTTGTCCAAGCTTTAACTTCCTCATTCAGCCATCCTCACACCCTTCCCAATTCACTCACCTGTTTCGTGGTGAAGAGGTGATGATTGCATGTTTAATGCTTCCCTGTCATCAAGAAACTCCTCACTTGGGACATTTCCTACTTCATGAATCGTGTCTCTTATGTAATTCCCTTGGGACTGCATCTGTTCACTTTCATTTGGAACTGGATCACCTTCCACTGGGACTTTGCCCTCAATCGGAGCTTCCTTTGTTGATGTGGTTCCCTCTTCCAGATCATCTTCGTTTGGTGCTCCAGCTGCCCCGGGCCTCTTGGAAATATTTGTTAACCAATTTAATATCCAGTCTGTAAAACATTGGTTATAGGTTAAAGAGTAACATGGAATAGAGCAAACGACCAATTGGAATTGACGGCACGAGGTAACCCAAGGCGTCTGGAACAGGACAGCATTGTAAAATGTGATCAGGGTCATTAGCAGGATGAACAGTTCGATGCCAGCTGACCAGACATGCCCACTCAAATGGGGTAGGATAGGAGACACGGGAAATCAGATTCAGTGAATAAATGCAAACATGAACAGTGACATTACTAGCACAATTAAAGACGATGCAGGGAAACCTTACATAGATCATCCTCTACATAGAATAGTCTGCCTCTTACCTGTACTCGTAGATTGATCACCTGCACCATCCTTCTGGATCATACACTTTCGTATTCATTTCTAGGACATCGTCACACACAGTATGGCCCATAAATGCCGATGCAATTTGCGTCATGCAGCATCTGACCCACATGGGAATATCTCCTTGGGTCACACAGTATCTGATCAATGTGTGTACACACTCCTTGAATCGCATTCGGACCCACCTGTGGGAATCAACCCCAGCCACACACTGTCTGGACCATCTGGCCACATCCTAACTGGTCAAACCTTGCCCGTTGCACCTGGTGTACATTTCCCCACATCACACATTGTCTTAATCGAACACTTACCAATTAGCCCACATGCTATGTGGTCCCATGCGCCCTGCCTTCGAAAAGTTGCAGATTATCTGGTGTCATTCTTTAATGGAGCAAAGTTTGCTCCTATTTCCAAACTCAAACGTGATGGAAAATCCCAGTAGGTCATGCAGTACACGTAAGAAGTAACAGGTTAACCAAGCATTTTCAGGCCTGGGTGCATTGTCCAAGCACAAATGATTGTTTTCCCTGTACTTCCTATGGATGCAGCGTACTGCTGAGTTTTCACGACACTTTTGTATATTCCACTCATCTATAGATTTTCCGGTTAGACTTTGTCTGAATTGCGACCCGTTTAATCATTATCAGACTCAGACGTGGGCTGCGTGTTCATGACATTCAATTCTGTTCTGTTCAAAACTACAGAGAAAATGTCGCACCTATCGGATGGGTCACCGTGACGAAAACGCTACGTCACTAAACAGTAGCCAAACATTTCAGTTCTGTGACTCATGCCAATGTTGACGTGTCTGGCCATGCCCTTAGGTGCTGTCCAAGAAACCCCAGCAATAACTAGGAGAAGCCACACCTGATTTTCTGTCAGGACATTTCCCAACCAGATGGCATAAACACCAATTTCTCAGTTTCTAATAGCCCACTTCTCCTTCTCCTTCTCTTCCACATCACTCTGTCTTCTTTCCTCCATCTTTCCACCCCTTCCATCTCCTTTCATAGAGATCCTCTCCCCCTGTGAGCTGGTATGCTCTCCCTCACTTATACACCTATTACCTCTTAGATGTGGGGCTGCTTTCCCACACTCCACCACCACCATTTTGTTCGGGCGACTGCCTATATTTAGCTCATCCCTTGATGAAGTGCTGAAGCCCGAAATGTTGCTTATATTTGCCCATGGAAAGTACAGCATTCCAGATGCTCACTTTCTCTGCATAGGATTTTACAGGGAAACTGCAGACCCTTGAGTTCAACCCTATCTCAGGTATAATCTATGTACCTCTATTAAATCTCATGCTTTGTTGCTACAAATATATGTTTCACATTGTCCACAGTTTTTTCAAACTATTGAAACTCACCACATAATTTGAAGTCGTCCACTAGATGCACTGAAATTCCAATATTTCTACAGAGCCTCCTTTGCCTGATCTGCCTGTCATCGGCTCTCTATTCTGTGTGGCCTCCTGCTTCACATCCACCCCTTCTCCACGACTCCTAATCACCGACATCAGAATCCAAAGTAATTCGGCTCCATCTGACTGTTCCTACATGTCCCCATCCACGACAAAGCTGCTCCAACATCTGTTGTACCCGTCCCTTGTCCACTCAGCTCTTTCCATGATTCAGCGGGTTAGACAAACCTTAGTTTCTGGCAAGACATTCAAACCCATTGTGATGTCCACGCTTCCACAAGGAACTCTGATACACACCTTTACCCTTTCGTGTCTTCACCTTCTGCCATGTGGAATAAGAGATTCCAATATTTCAATTCTCTGCAATAAATAGTATTAACACTAAGTTTGGGCACTGTACTTTCGTCGTCGTATATTCCCCCAGTTCCATCAATAACGTGGTTAAAGTGTCTGTATCCACCATATCTGATCTTATTGGGTCACACACTATCAGAAATCACTGAGCACAGAGCATTTCCATTCCGATTTTGGGTCAGTTACAAATTCTGAATTCCGATTAGCTTCTAATCAAATCTGTATGCATTGACCAAATCCATTTGAAAATATCACTCGATCGTACCCACTCATTTCAGCTCATGGAATAGAATGGTCACACACTGAAATTAATCAAGCAGGTTTTCCCTGACAGAAATCAACATGTTTTCTGATCAGTAATGTTATTCTTTATGATGCCTTCATAGATAATATGGTTTCCAGAGACTGGGATATTCCTTACCACTTGCATAATATGTCAAAATGGCAGTTTCTTGTATTTCCTCTCACCCATTAACTTATATCTGTCATCCTTGCAGCCAAAATAAACAATTCCAGAGACCTGTGGCTGTGCACTTCCCATTCTTGCTTAATCCCTGGATTGGTTGTTTATATGTATATTCAAACAAAAGGATCCTTAAATCTACTGTGGAGGAATGGGGAGAACATCAGTTTCTAAGGTTAACAGTTCAGAGCATTTTGAAAGTGATCCGATCAGCAGAAATTAAGCAGATTCAAGTAAGAGGAGCAGGAGGAAGCAGAAATTGTGCTAAAGGTTTGTTATGTTATTTGGACCAGTTCAAATTCCTCTGCTCACACTGATCAGCCATGGAGGAAGTAAAGCCACTGGACCTGTGAGTCACGTTTCAGACATTGTTTGAGCTGGCGGTAGAGAAAAACAACTCCTTATATGAAATTGTTTGAGCTAACAACACGCCTGTATGAACTGTATACACATTTGCCTTCATATTGTCTACTTCGGAAGGTACTTCCAGAGCCTGCAGTACATGCACATTGTTATGGAATCCAGAGGTCCCCATGAACCAGCAGCAATAGATATGCACAACAACGGGTTATGAAAGAAAAGTAGTTTGTAATTATAATTGATCAAATAAACAGAATTAAACTTTAAATTATTACTTAACCTACCTAATCCCCCCCCCCCCTCTAATACTGTGCGCAGGTATGTGTAATGTGTAGGTAAGATTGGAAACGTTCTTTGGATCACAGTCCAATCTCACTGGTTGCAAGCAATTCTTGTACTCACACAGAAGTTAGCATTCACAAAGTTCACCAGGCTTTGGTGTTTAACAGGCAAATGGTTACCATTCAGGTGGGTTCTTGCTGGTTTTCAGAGTGAGATTCCTTTTCCAGGATATCCACATTTGATTCCTTTTCAATCAGTCTTGCTTACAATACATGCTCCCATCAGGGTTTTCCAGATGATGCTCATTCTTTCGGGTCACCTCAGACAGCTAATCCTTTCCTTTGACCAGACAACCTTCCAAACGTTTGCCAACTTTGATCTTATGGAACTGATTTCTCTCTCTGTTTCACACCCTCCATCTCTGAGATCGAAACTGTTCTGTCCATTCCCTGCAAAGATTACATGCTCTCCGAGACAAGCTGTATTCTGCAACTTTATTGCTTTCTGCAAAGGTCCTGCAAGCTTTCTGTATTTTTAAATGTTTGTGTGCAACTTTCTCGAACAATCATTCCCAGACAACCTCTAAATACTTTGATACTGGGCCTAAATACACTAATCCCAATAAAAAGAACTTCCTGCTTCCTGGGACGTCCAGCCACACTGTTGGAGTGAACAGTCATAGAACCAGACAACCAGAGAACATGACAGCACCGAAACCAGGCCATTTCACCCCTCTAGTCAGTGATTAAATATTAATCCGCTGACCTCCTTTTCTGAATGAGTGAAGCATCTCTGATTTTGAAAGCTCACGACCATTTCCACCCTTCTGGACCATGTTGAAACCTATTTACCAGGGACCTGTAACAGTCAATCCTATCCTGTGTCAGCCAAGTCTCTATAAAAGCCACAATATTGTAATTCAACATACTGATTCCTCTCCCATTTTCCACATCCTAACATTGAAATAAATATATCAGAAACCCTCCAACTGATTGCATTTCTGCTCCATCCATTGCCTGTCCTTCCTCACTTTCTCGTTTCTCGTTGCTCCCACCAGGACAGACCGGGCAGGTTAAATAACCCCTCTGACACATTGTCATGTGCTGCTGCCGGTGCTCAGCTTGAGGGGCTAAAAGAGATCCATAGCATTCTGTGCCACCCAGGGGTCATGAGATTCTTCCACTACATAAGGGCTAACAACCTTCCTTACTCCCTGGAAGAAATCAGAAAACAGACTAAAAGCTGCCGTTTGTGCAAAATACAAATCCCAGTACTTGAAAGGTCCAGAGGCCACTCTCATCAAGGCAACCCAACCTTTTGAGAGGATTAGCTTGGATTTTAAAGGGCCGCTACCTTGCAACAACAAAAATGTATATTTCCTTACTGTAAATGATGAATACCCAAGGTTACCCTTCGCGATACCCTGCCCTGACGTCTCGTCAGCGTCCCTCATTAAGGCACTTGACAGAATTTTCAGTGTTTTTGGTTTTCCCAATTACATTCATACAGACAGAGGTTCAGCATTCATGAGCGCTGAGCTGTGCCAAGCCCTGCTACAAAAGGGGATTGCCACCAGCTGTACAATGTGCTACAACCCAAAGGGCAATGGGCAGGTCAAAATGGCTAACGCTACAGTCTGGAAGACTGTTAACCTTGCGTTAAAGACACATGGTTACCCTGTTACCCGGTGGCAGGAGGTGCTGCCCAAGGCGTTACATTCTATTCAGTCCTTATTGTGTACTGCAACAAATCAAACAACTCATGAACGTATGTTTTCTTTTCCTAGGAAATCAGGAACTGTGATGGACTGGCCAGCCTGTTTATCTGAGCCTGGCACCGTGCTGCTGAAGAGCCAAGCTCGGACATGTAAAACAGCTCCTCTAGTCCAACTAGTTCATACAAACCCCAATTATGCTCATATTAAATTCCCAGAAGAGAGCACTGACACTGTACCCCGCCTGGTTCGCCCCTTCCTCACACCCCTATTCAGAGTGAACCAGAGAGATTGGACTCACCCCCCAGCCTGTGACACCTAGTAAGCATTCAGATGGCCATACTAATGCTCCACCGCTACACGCTGGCGATTCTCGAATGGGTACAGAAGTCCAACCTTTCCACACTACAGACCTGGGAACTGTATCAGTCCCCAAGGTTGCAAAGCGTACAAGGCCTGCACCTGTTCCTCCTGTTCCTCTGTGAAAATCAACTAGAATTCGTGAACAACCTGAGAGGCTGCAGTATTTATAAAACATCTTATTATATTTTGATTGCTTTGCAAGTTACTGGCATATTTTTGCTGTCAGAGAATTCTCAATGCAAAATATGGTATCCATGTATTTCTTGCTTTAGTTTTAGCAAGCAGCTGTCCTTTTGATTTTAACCCTTCTTCTGCCGGGGGGATACTTTGTTGAATCTCTGCTAAGCTGTCTGTCTTCCCTTCAGCTAGCCTTGCTGTACTAACATGGGCTGTGCATTATCTCTACTGTTAAGGACATTCCCCTTGGGTATAACTGTGTATGGGCCCATTGTCTTTCATTATTGTACCGTTAGTTTCTGCTCATAAAGGCCATAATTATTGTTTGACCACATCGTCTTTGTCTACTTCATTAACTGGCACTTCAGATATATTTAGCAGAACCTCAGAAACCTTTAAAACAGTTATATAATAAATTAGAACAATAAGGAGAAAAATCGGGTTATAAAATTAATATGGAATAAAAGTGAAATTATATCATTGTCGGAAGAGAATTATTATACTTCTTGTAAAGGTGTCGTTAAATGCAGATGGCCGGATCAAATTAAGTATTTGGGAGTTAAATTAGAAAAAAATTACTTTAAACATTTATATGTATTAAAATATACACCTTTATTTTATAGAGAAAAATGATTTAAATCAAGGGCATGATTTACCAATAATTTTAATAAGCATTAGTAAATTATATTAAGTTGAACATCTTTCCTAAACTACAATATATATTTTTCAGGCTATTCCATGCAAATTTCCTAAAAAAATTAAGGATTTGATTTTTATTATAAGAATATTTTTGAGGAAGTATAAGATGTCAACAGTATCTTTTCAAAAATCAACTTGTAAATATGAATTAGGATGTTTACAGTTACTGAATTTTCAAACTTATTATAAGGCAGTACCATTGAAGTTTATTAATGGACATTTGATTTGGGATATTAATTGGTAAGGGCGAATATTGAATTAACCTGGATTCCTGAGAAGAAGATGGATCAATTTATTTATAAATGGAATTCTAAATTGTTACGTCAGTATACATCACCTCTTTTAATGCATTTGATGGAATTATGGATTGTGATAAATAAACAAATATGTACACGAGAAAATTTTGTGTAAAACACCTCTATATCAGAATAAACTTTCCCCATTTACACTTAATTATCAATTTTTGAAATTATGGGATCAAAAAGAAATAAAACTGTACAGGATTATTTAAAAGAGGTTATTTTATTTATTTTCAAAAAATGAAAGAGAAATATGAAATCCAGTCAAATCCCCTTTTTTGTTATAATCAAGTTATGGCTTTATTATTGGATAATTATAGATATATTTTGAGGTTGACTCGACATTCTCAGTTTGACACTTTACTTATAGAAGATGGTAAGAATTGATTTATTTCTGAAATGTATTTGTTATTGCAGAACAAAATGCTTAAACCAGACTTTCATAAATCTAGGATAAAATGGGAAAAGGATTTGGGGATTATAAAAATCCAAGATGATTGGAGGACTTTGTGTAAACATTGTATGAGTAAGATTATTAATGTAAGATATAGATTTAGTATAGGTATCACGTAATATAGGATTAGTATAATCTTATGCATCAAATATTTTTAACTCCAGAAATATTAAAGAGATGTAATTTATCTTTTTCAGATTTATGTTTTAGATATCGGAAGGATGTTCATTGTACTTTACATTCTACTTGGTCATGTGATATGGTAAAAAATCTTTTTGGATGCGATTTAAAGAGTTATTAGAACATATTTTAAGGTTAGAATACCGTCAGACCCTTATTATTACATTTGTTAGGTAATATTAAAAAATGGGTCTAGAATTCAGACTGACTAGATTTTAAAAAGCATTTTTGAGATTGGCATCAGTTTTGCTAAAAAATGTAAAACGATTACATGGATAAACTAGATTGATTTGGGTTTACATAGGTGGCATATGGAGTTGAGATCATGTTGGAAAAAAACAACGTATTATTTACGTCCTAATTATTTTTTTCTTTGGAAAATTCCTAAACTGCACCTGAGACAGCCCGAATGCTGGAACAAGGAAGGAGGTAACACACAATCCGGGATTCTCCATCTCGTCCACACAGTCTCTTATCGGCCACTGGCTCTCACATCCTTTTTCATCGCACATGACTTCTGCTCAAATGCTAATTAATGACAGAATTACATCCCCGCGGACATCAGTAATTTATTCTGAAACATATATTCCTTTTCATCTGATGTTCTGCAATAACACTCATTAGGACAGTCTCCCCTTACACATTCGCCATCTGAGCACATTGTGGGTGAAAAGAAAATAGCTTCTCACATGTTTATCCAAAGATAAACATACGACTTTACAATGAGAAACAGAAAATCAAGTTCAAACATGTAACATCACGACGAGTATCACTGAAATAATATTATAATATCCATTGACCTAATTTGGCTGATACAGGAAACAAACTCCTTTATTTACTGCGTGATATTGCATTACTTCATTGGGATCTATTCTGGGGAAAGTCTTACTGGTACAAAATTGACAGGATGCACCTGAATTGTAGACAGACAGATATCATAGCGGGCAGATAATCTAGAATGGTGGAAAGGGTTGAACCCATTTTGACAGGTGGAAGAAAATCTGAATGTGGGTATAGATAAAAGGGCAGAACAAGAATGGGATGAATAAATATGATGTGGATTTGTGAGGAATGCCTGAAAGTTGTGGAAACATAAAAATAATCATTTGGAAAGATTGAAATGCGAGTGGTGTTAGGAATAAATGTTATCATCTTAGAACATGTGGTTGCGCATGGAGTTATGATGTTGTGGATTTTACTGAGTATTGGCTGTCAGGGGAATTGGATTGGCTGATACAGGTAACAAATTTTGTAAGGAATACTCAGGGTGGGACGTGATGGGGTTTAGCATTGAATGACAAGGTTTGTAATGGAGGATGAGTGTCAACTTCGAGGCATTGTCTGCCAGTCAGAAATAAGAAGTGAGAAATCACTGTACTGGGAGTAGTTTTCCAAGTAGTCCTCGTGTCTCTCACGTAAAGGATATACATCGAGTAAAATGAATATCAGGTGTGGGTGAACAACTTGAAGAAATATCGGCCTTCACATGTGCGGCCCCACTTGCGGTTGTCGCTAAATACCTTTTGTTTTCATTGATAGTTTCTTCTCTTCGCTTTTAAAGCACAACACGTCTGGGTGCCAAGATTTCATAACAAAACAAGAGATCTATGACGGGCACAAAATCGGTAACAGACAGATTTGTTCAATAGCAAAGTGTATTTATTTATCCCAAGAAATTTGTTTTCCAATCCTGTGAATTTCCATGGTGCTTGCTTGATATTAAATTCAAGATGGTCAGATTTTTAGATGTTCTCTATTCTGCACGCACAAATTGACTGTCCTCAGATGAAATTCAGTAAGATGACAGATTTGAGATCATTTTGTATCAAATAAGATTTAATTCAATACACATATACTTGTAAGTTGTACACCTCAAATAAATCATTTAGGATCTATTCTCGGCCCTGATGCACACATACAACTTGCATTTTCAGAAATAGGATCAAACAGTAAACTGCACCAAATTCTTCATGAGTTCATATTTAATACAAAAATGAGGGAGCATTTTAAAAAATTGGCGAGCTTTATTAAACAAAAAACAAAGCAATGAAGGCAGCATCATCCATCGGCTTTCCTTTGTGCTAGAGAACCTTTCAGCAATGATATGTGTTGCAGCTACAAATGAACTTTGCTCAATCAACGCATGCGATAGGGAAATGTGTCGAGGTAGAATGCTAATTATTTGTCGACTATACCCATATTTTCAGAACGCATCACAAGAATGGTTCAATGAAAACTTTATGAATGAAGTACTATGATATTATGCATGATATGTTTCTCAGCAATCAAGTAGTTAAACTAATGGGAGGTGTTACGAGCTCAAAGGACCCCAAAACACAGCAGCAATTGACATTTACCAAACAAGTGGCTTTTAAAACAAAAGTATTTTTAATCAACTTCAAACATGAAAATAGAATCAAACATTAACTTAACTCTTTTCTTACACTATACTCTGTACTTAACTAACCCAAATTAACCCCCTTCTAATTCTAAGCACATGTGTATGTAAATTCAAGAAAAGTTCTTTGGTTCTCAGTTCAATCTCACTTCTCCTTCTTCCAAGTTCTCTTGTTGCAGGCAATCATCATACTGTGCACAGAATTTAACAAGTATAAAGTTCACCAGGCTTGGTGCTTGATATTTACCGCTCAGGAAAGTTCTTGTAGGGTTTGCCGAGAGAGATATTTTGTTGCTCCAGGATTTCCACAACTGAGGTACCACCACTAGTCACCTCAGGGTCTCGCTGATGAAACTTGCCCCATCGGGGTGTTCTAGATGATAACCTCTTTCTTCAAGCTACCACAGATTCCATTCCTACCTCTATTTCAAGTGAAACATCAGACAGATAGCTCCCAGCCATCTACTGCTCTAGAACTTGCTTTCATCAGTTCAAACAGTTTTCCCTGGATTTCACTTTTCAGTTACTTGTCAGCGTCCCACGCACTGATTGACTGACTGAGCTATTAACTCAACTCTCTCTCTCTCTTCCAAATGCCACTTCAAAGAGAGCATGTGACTCATGTCTTGCAAACCCCCACCCCCCTCCTTCTCCATCAAAAACAACAGGAGCTCTTTCTTCTTCTCAAGTTGTTATCTTAGGTAAACAATCCAGAATTGACCTTTCTACACTTTGCAGAAAGGGTACTGATAGACAGCATGACTCCAGCAAGACAATGGTCAAGCATTTTATGGAGTCAGTTCAATTAACACCTACTTGTGCTTACATTCTCCAGAGATCTTGGAATGTAAATTCTTTAGTTTTTTCGAATAAGATCTTGTTTTAAAATGTTTGTAAATATGTTACCTACTCTAAGTCTTATAAATTCTCCACAAATATTAATATTGTTACACATGGTAATCATTAATTCTGATCATTACGCCTTTAACTTATTTCAATTGATTGATTTGGTAGGTTCGTTCACAATATCGTCCAGAATTGACAGTGAATTTGTGAGAGATGAGTAAAACTAATATGAAAATATGAGAGATGAAGAAAGCTAGTATGGATATATGTGTAATGAATAAAGCCAGTATGAATAGAATAAGGGCTAACCCTAACCCTAACCCTAACCCAAACACTGGCACCTCCTGGACTACATCCTGGTGCAAGAAAGTGACAAACGAGATGTGCTCCACACCAGGGTCATGCCTAGCGCGGAATGCCACACTGACCACCGGCTGGTTCGCTGCAAGCTCAACCTTCACTTCAAGCCAAAGCCCAGGAACAGTAAAGCCCCCAGAAAGAGGTTCAATGTTGGAAACCTGCAGTCAGACGAAGCAAGAGGAAACTTCCAGGCAAACCTCAAAGCAAAGCTCGATGATGCATCCCGCCTCACGGACCCATCCCCTGAAACCCTCTGGGATCAGTTGAAGACTACCATACTGCAATCCACTGAAGAGGTACTGGGCTGTTTGACGAAAACAGCCAGGAAATCCAGGAGCTGCTGGCAAAGAAGCGAGCTGCCCACCAGGCTCACCTTACAAAGCCGTCCTGTCCAGAGAAGAAACAAGCCTTCCGTCGCGCATGCAGCCACCTTCAGCACAAACTCCGGGAGATCCAAAATGAGTGGTGGACTAGCCTCGGCAAACGAACCCAGCTCAGCGCGGACATTGGCGACTTCAGGGGTTTCTATGAGGCCCTAAAGGCTGTGTACGGCCCCTCACCCCAAGTCCAAAGCCCGCTGCGCAGCTCAGACGGCAAAGTCCTCCTCAGTGACAAGATCTCCATCCTCAATCGATGGTCAGAACACTTCCAATCTCTTTTCAGTGCCAACCGCTCAGTCCAAGATTCCGCCCTGCTCCAGCTCCCTCAACAGCCCCTAAGGCTAGAGCTGGATGAGGTCCTCACCCTGGATGAGACATATAAGGCAATGGAACAACTGAAAAGTGGCAAAGCAGCAGGTATGGATGGAATCCCCCCAGATGTCTGGAAGGCTGGCGGCAAAACTCTGCATGCCAAACTGCATGAGTTTTTCAAGCTTTGTTAGGACCAAGGAAAACTGCCTCAGGATCTTCGTGATGCCACCATCATCACCCTGTACAAAAACAAAGGCGAGAAATCAGACTGCTCAAACTACAGGGGAATCACGCTGCTCTCCATTGCAGGCAAAATCTTCGCTAGGATTCTACTAAATAGAATAATACCTAGTGTTGCCAAGAATATTCTCCCAGAATCACAGTGCGGCTTTCGCGCAAACAGAGGAACTACTGACATGGTCTTTGCCTTCAGACAGCTCCAAGAAAAGTGCAGAGAACAAAACAAAGGATTCTACATCACCTTTGTTGAGCTCACCAAAGCCTTCGACACCGTGAGCAGGAAAGGGCTTTGGCAAATACTAGAGCGCATCGGATGTCCCCCGAAGTTCCTCAACATGATTATCCAACTGCACGAAAACCAACAAGGTCGGGTCAGATACAGCAATGAGCTCTCTGAACCCTTCTCCATTAACAATGGCGTGAGGCAAGGCTGTGTTCTGGCACCAACCCTCTTTTCAATCTTCTTCAGCATGATGCTGAACCAAGCCATGAAAGACCCCAACAATGAAGAGGCTATTTACATCCGGTACCGCACGGATGGCAGTCTCTTCAATCTGAGGCGCCTGCAAGCTCACACCAAGACACAAGAGAAACTTGTCCGTGAACTACTCTTTGCAGACGATGCCGCTTTAGTTGCCCATTCAGAGCCAGCTCTTCAGCGCTTGACGTCCTGCTTTGCAGAAACTGCCAAAATGTTTGGCCTGGAAGTCAGCCTGAAGAAAACTGAGGTCCTCCATCAGCCAGCTCCCCACCATGACTACCAGCCCCCCCCACATCTCCATCGGGCACACAAAACTCAAAACGGTCAACCAGTTTACCTATCTCGGCTGCACCATTTCATCAGATGCAAGGATCGACAATGAGATAGACAACAGACTCGCCAAAGCAAATAGCGCCTTTGGAAGACTACACAAAAGAGTCTGGAAAAACAACCAACTGAAAAACCTCACAAAGATAAGCGTATACAGAGCCGTTGTCATACCCACACTCCTGTTCGGCTCCGAATCATGGGTCCTCTACCAGCATCACCTACGGCTCCTAGAACGCTTCCACCAGCGTTGTCTCCGCTCCATCCTCAACATCCATTGGAGCGCTTTCATCCCTAACGTCGAAGTACTCGAGATGGCAGAGGTTGACAGCATCGAGTCCATGTTGCTGAAGATCCAGTTGCGCTGGGTGGGTCACGTCTCCAGAATGGAGGACCATCGCCTTCCCAAGATCGTGTTATATGGCGAGCTCTCCACTGGCCACCGTGACAGAGGTGCACCAAAGAAAAGGTACAAGGACTGCCTAAAGAAATCTCTTGGTGCCTGCCACATTGACCACCGCCAGTGGGCTGATATCGCCTCAAACCATGCATCTTGGCGCCTCACAGTTTGGCGGGCAGCAACCTCCTTTAAAGAAGACCGCAGAGCCCACCTCAGTGACAAAAGGCAAAGGAGGAAAAACCCAACACCCAACCCCAACCAACCAATTTTCCCCTGCAGCCGCTGCAACCATGTCTGCCTGTCCCGCATCGGACTTGTCAGCCACAAACGAGCCTGTAGCTGACGTGGACTTTTACCCCCTCCATAAATCTTCGTCCGTGAAGCCAAGCCAAAGAAGAGATAATAGAATGTAGGAAGTAAAGTTAGTCTGAATAAGATAAGGGTCTTTTACCGCAGAATCAGCAAGTTCCGCATATGTAATTAGTAAGCCTTGGACAGAATTAGCAAGTTCTGCATATAAGAGTTAGTAAGCCCTGAGGCTTGGGAAGGTGTGAATAAGGACAAAGGCAGGTGAATAAGGACAATGATATGATGGGACACCGACAGGATAACCCCTGCTCCTCCAAGTTCACAGAAACAGCACGTAGGCAGACAGGATTGCCTAATGCCAAACTTATCCAAGAGGCAGAAGAATGTTAGGGGGGGGAGGGTACCTCTACACTGAAATGAACTGTATAAAAGTTGGGTGAGCCCCAGTATGTGTGTGTATTCCCAGGGTAAGAAGAAGCACCCAACTTTGCATTGTTGTATAATAAATGTTCTTTGTTCTCAATTTTTGTCTCGAGCAATTTCTTTAAAGGTACTTCTATTTCTAACAAATGGGGGCTCGTCCGGGATCACACTCCCTCCACTGACAGAGTACCCAACGTCGAGGGTAGGTGCACCCCAGCTGATTCAGCTGGACTCACGGACGATGGGTGACTGGTCAGTGGATGAAGTGAGTGATATCCGAGAAGAGGCATTGAGAACAAACGACGGGAGGATGTTAAGGAAGCGCACTAGGAATAGCTACTGGATCCCGATAAGAGGAATTTTACTTACCTG
Organism: Narcine bancroftii; assembly: GCF_036971445.1. Lineage (NCBI taxonomy): Eukaryota > Metazoa > Chordata > Chondrichthyes > Torpediniformes > Narcinidae > Narcine > Narcine bancroftii. Next base: position 138,060,911 of record NC_091470.1, on the reverse strand, counting down.
TTAGCATGGGAGGTGTGAGTAGCAAGGTAAATAGTCCTAAGGAAGGATGGGACAATCAGATAACTAAGCAAAGTCCGTTAGGATTAATGCTATCTGATTGGGGTGCGGGGAGAACCCACGGGAAAGTCAAACAGACCATGATCAGGTATTGCTGACTTGAATGGGTTAAAAAACCCAATAAAAGGGAATTAAGTATATTGGCCAAAGTTCGGATCCGATGAGGACTGGATGTGTCAGGCATTGAACATCTGGCTCTATCAAAATCAAAAAGATAATATTGAGAGCAGATAATATGCAGCCTGTGCCTCAATGGATCGGTTGATCAACAGGTTTTGAATGAAAAGGAATGTAAGGACAAGAAGGATGAGGAACCTTTTTTCCCTGAAACACAAGGATGGGATGTGTTACATTCCCTTCCTCCACCTTATGCTCCTCCTATGCCAGCTCCTATCTTTCCCCTCTCTCTTATGCTCTACCCTTCTTCACCTTCCCCTCCTACCCCACAGCTAAAGAAAGGAGAAGAAAGTAGGGGTGGTATGATGACCCATTCACAAAGTACTAGATTACCTCAATTGACAAGAGAGGGAGGAGACTTTGATTCAAAACAGTGTGAGACCCTCCGGGAGGGAAGGGCGGAACCCTTTGATTCATTTCCCGGAGAGCAGGAATCTAGAAATTATAAAGGAGATGATAAGCCAGAAATTAAGTGGATGAGACCTTTATGGGAAGTTCCCATGGGAGGGGGTCTCGGTTTCGTAAATGTGCCCCTGACTAGTAACTTTAAGAGAGAAATGACCTCCCTGATAGAGGATCCTCAGGGATGTGCTGAACAATTAGATCAATTTTTGGGACCAAATATATATACATGGTATGAGTTAACATCAATCTTTAGGGCTCTGTTCACTTTGGATGAACATGGAATGATTCGCCAGGCAGAGATTAGAGTCTGGGATAGGGAACACCAAGGGGAACCAGAGGCGATACCTGGGGAACTTAAATTCCCCCTAGTAAAACCAAATTGGGATAAGAATACTAATGATGGTCGCTCATTAATGGAGGAATATAGGGTTAATCTGATAAAAGGAATCAAGGAATCTGTTCTAAAGGGACAGAATTTTAAGAAAGCATTTGAGGTTCCCCAAGGTCCCGAGGAGACCCCCTCTGTATTTCTGAATAGATTGTGTACAGCCATACAGCAATATGGGGGTCTGGATATAGAATCCCCAGCAGGTGAACAATTGGTATTAACAGGCTTCGTTACTAATTCAGCCCCAGATATTAGAAGGAAATTGCAGAAGACTGAGAATTGGCATGAACAGGGAATAACACAGCTTTTACAGATTGCACAAAGGGCATACTTCCAGAGGTCTGAGGATAAACAGAAAGGAAAGGCTAAGATTTTGATGCAGGCAGTCAAGGAAGTCATGGAGGGACAGCAAGGAAAGGGTAGGGGCTGTGTGCCAGCTCCTGGACATTGGGAGGTGCTCCAGGAGTGGGAGAGTTGAGACCAAAGCAGGGGCAAGGGTAGAGGGGAATTCCGGGGATGACGACCGTTCCTGGGACCTCATGGTAATCCCGGTAGGAATTGGGAAACAGGAGCATTAGGTTGCTACCATTGTAAAAAGGAGGGATATTTTAAGAGAGAATGCCCAATGCGAGCCAGGGAGACGCGATCCTACACACTGATGGAAGCAGATTATGATTGGGGGGGGTCCCGGTTCTCAGTCAATACACACCGTGGGGCTGCACGGAGAACCATTGGTAAATTTAAGCATTGGACCTCACAGTGACAAGATGACCTTTTTACTAGATTCTGGGGCATCCCGGTCTAGTATTTTACAACCACCCAAGGGTGTTAAGATAAAGGGGACAGTGATGATTTCGGGAGTAGGAGGAAGAGATTTTACGGTCCCTGTATTAAGGGATGTAAGAATACAAATGGAAGAGAAGATAGTAACGGAGGACATTCTACTAATTCCACAAGCTGGAGTTTGTTTGTTAGGAAAAGATTTACAGGACCAATTGGCTATCTGCACCAGACCACAGGAATCAGGTATTGGGGTTCAATTGTATGTATTAACCGAGGAGTATCCAGAACTAATAAATCCTGGAGTATGGGTAAAAAGAGGCAATAGAGGAGTGTTAGATATTCCTCCCCTGCAAGTTACTTTAAAAGATCCTGAGCAAGTAATTAGACAAAAGCAGTATCCAATTCCGATGGCTGGCTGAAAGGGGCTGCAGCCAGTAATTGACCAGTTGGTGAAAGATGGTATACTCGAACCTTGTATGTCACCTTTTAATACCCCTACCCCTGAGGCTAATGACCTAGAGAGGGACTTTCTGCCTCTCTATACGAATTAAAACAGAAGGGTTTATTAGCTCAAAACCTACCCCTGAAGCATCCTATTCATTTTATTAAATCTGGTGATTGGGTATATTTAAAAGCATAGCAAGATCACCAACTAAAACCTGTCTGGGACAGCCCCTTTTGTGCACTTTTGATTACAGACACTGCAGTGCGAACGAAAGAAAAGGGGTGGACTCACATACAATGAATTAAACAAGCTGCTGATCCCTAAAGACATTGATAATCTACCCTCCACCTGGCGTGCAGTCCTTCATCCTTCTGATCTGAAAGTTACACTACGCCGGGAAAAAGTGCTGTAATGTTGTTTTTACCATTTGCTGTTTTGTTTACTTGTTGGTTCCCAATTTTTGGGAAATCACCAAATTGATCACCATGTATTAAGTCCTCCTGGAACAGGGGCAGCAGAGGTGACAATTATTTACCTTTAGAATGCAGACAGGGCGCAGGTATAGAGTATAGTCATAGTGGGGTACCTTATTTAGTATGGGTTAATATAGGATCCAAACATGGACAAGGGGAACAGAATGACCCTAGGGTTTACTAATTAAATAGACTTGGTTTGTATTCCGGCCTCTACAGATATTAAAAAGAGGAGTTTTAAAGAGATAGCACAAAGTAGATGGTGGGACAATGACAGACAGAATGTTAGTCAGGATTGTACATGTAGCAGAGATAGAGTGAATACATATGCTAATGTTCACAGACAGGCTGCAACTCACAGGTTCAGTGTCAAGAAACACCCCTCCCCAACTTGGTCTCCTGTAAATCATCCTTTGGGTCACACAGACATTCGGAATGTTAAGAACCACCACTGGAAGGGGAGTTCCAGTTGTAAACGACGTAAGCTGCTCCAGAACACCACAGCTGCTTGGCATTTAAATAGTTTAATCAGACTCCAGGCAGCCTTGGAGATCATCACCGAACAGACAGTGATGGCCCTGAATTTATGGGCTGAAGAAAGACGACAGATACGAGCCACAGTTCAACAAAACCGCCTGGCTCTCAATTACTCGTTGGCTGCTGAAGGCAGTGTGAGAGATGAGTAAACTTGACATAAAAATATGAAAGATGGGGAAACTAGTACAGACACATGGAGTGATGGATTAAACCAGTATGAACAGGCTAAGCATGGAAATTAGGATGCAGGAAGCAGAGTCAGCCTATGTAAGATAAGAACCTTCTAGTCCTTTCGACAGGATCAGTGAGCCCACCGAATGAATAAGATAAGGAGAGGTAAGGAATAATAGATGTAGGAAGTTGAGATAGTCTGGATGAGATAAGGGTCTCCTAGCCCTAGCCAGAAGTACCAAGTTCTACATATATATTTAGTAAGCCATACACAGATTTATCAAGTTATGCATATTTAATTAGTAAACCCTAGACAGGATTAGCGAACTCTGCATATGAAGAGACTGTAGCTCTGAGAGTTGGAAAGGTGTGAATGGGGACAAGGGCAAGGTTGTGAATAAGGACAATGGGGATAATGACATGAGAAGACACCGACAGGATACCCTCTGGTCCTCCAAGTCCACTGAAACTGCACGTAGGCAGGAAGGATTGCCTATGCCAAACCCATCCAGGGGCCAGAAGAATGTAAGGGGGAGGGTATTCTGATACTGAAATTCACTGTATAAAAGTTGGGTGAGCCCCAGTGTATGTGTGTATTCCCAGGGTAAGGGGAAGCACCCAACTTTGCATTATTGTTGTAATAAATGTTCTTTGTTCTCAATTTTTGTCTCGAGCAATTTCTGTTAAGGTACTTCTATTTCTAACAAATGGGGGCTCGTCCAGGATCACACTCCCTCCACTGACAGAGTGCCCGACGACGAGAGTAGGTGCACCCCAGCTGATTCAGCTGGACTCTCGGACGATGGGTGGCTAGTCAGTGGAAGAAGCGAGTGATATCCGAGAAGAGGCATTGAGAACAAACGACGGGAGAACACTAAGGAAGTGCGATAAGAGTAGCTACTGGATCTGGTAAGAGAAATTTTTATACCTGTCAGTATGGGAGGTATGGGCAGTAAGAAAGAGAATCCTAGTGAAGGATTGGATGATCAGATAACCAAACAGAGTCCATTAGGAGTAATGTTATCTGACTGGGGTTCGGGGAGAACCCAGGGAAAAGACAAACTTATCATGATTAAATACTGTTGTCTGGAATGGGTTAAAAGCCCTATTAAAGGGAGCTCGGTATATTGGCCGAGGCTCGGATCTGAGGATGACTGGATGTGTCAGGAACTGAACATCTGGCTGTATAAGAATCAAAGGGATAACATTGAAAGCAGGGAATAGGCAGCCTGCTGGCTCAGAGGATCGGTTGACGAACTGGTCCTGAAAGAAAAGAGAAGTGAGGACAAGAGAGATAAGGAACCTCTTGTACCTGGAACACAAGGATGGGATGTGTTACATTCCCTTCCTCAAGAGAATAGGGGTGGTATGATGACCCGTTCGCAAAGTATTAGATTGCCTCCACGGTTGACGAGAGACATAGGCAATGGTAGTTTTGAGCAGAGTGAGAACCTCCAGGAAGAAAGGGCAGGACAATTTGAGTCAGTTTCTGAAGAGCAGGATTTGAGAAATAATAAGCTAGAAGTTAGCTGGATGAGACCCCTACGGGAGGTTCCCGTGGGAGGGGGTCTCAGTTTTGTAAATGTGCCCTTGACCAGTACGGAGGTGCGTAATTTTAAGAGGGAAATGATTTCCCTGATAGAGAATCCCCAGGGATGCACTGAACAATTGGATCAATTGTTGGGAGTGAATATATATACATGGGATGTATTAATGGCTATATTTAGGACTCTGTTTACCCTGGATGAGCGTGGAATGATTCGCCAGGCAGGGATTAGAGTCTGGGATCGGGATCACCAAGGGGGACCAGATGCGGTACCTGGAGAAGCTAAATTCCCCTTGGCTTGACCTAATTGGGATAAAAATACCAATGATGGTCGGGTATTAATGGAAGAGTATAGGGTTAATCTGATTAAAGGAATCAGGGAATCTGTTCTGAAGGGACAGAACTTTAAGAAGGCATTCGAAGTTCCTCAGGGACCCGAGGAGACCCCCTCGGCATTTTTGAATAGATTGCGTACGGCTATACAGCAATATGGGGGTCTGGATATAGAATCCCCAGCAGAGGAACAATTAGTATTAACGAGTTTCATTACAAATTCAGCCCCAGACATAAGGAGGAAATTACAGAAAACTGAGAATTGGCATGAGCAGGGAATAACCCAGCTTCTACAAATTGCGCAAAAAGCCTTTGTACAGAGATCTGAGGATAAGCAGAACGGAAAGGCTAAGATTTTAATGCAGGCATTTAAGGGAACTGTGGAGGGGCAGCAAGGAAAAGGTAGGGACTGTGTGCCAGCTCCTGGACGTTGGGAGAAGTGCCGGGAGTAGGAAAGTAGAGACCAGAGAGAATTTCATAAATCACGACTTCTCACTTCAGTCACTGACCAATATTGATTAAAATTCATGCTAAAATTTAAATGTCATAAATGATCGTTTATCAATACTGTAGAATGAGCGAATTTAACTACCAGTTAAATCTAATTTATGAAATAAATTGTATTCAAATGTGATTTTGCACAGGGAATACCTGAGAGTTGAGTGATGTTATAACATTTGCAGGGAGAAATGTTTGCGCAAATAGGGTGAGTTCTATACATCTTAACTTTAAGTGTATGTGAGATAAAGAAAGGATCTGATGTGTAAAGTGGCTGGATCAGCCAGTTGAAGGGGGAGTGTGCATGTCCCTTTAAGCGCATTGTGGCACTAATGAATTGTATGCTGTTCACTTGAAACTGAGGCTCCAGGCTCCTCTCTTGCAGTTAGAGATATGGAGCCCTCTCAATAGATTTAGTACACATTCAGCAGTCACGGTCTGTGAGCTTAAAAGATCGCCCACCTCTGGAGAATAAAGAAACCTCTGGGGAATCCAATAAGTTAATGATTGATTTCTCTGGTGCATTTTCCTCTGGAGTGAAACTCATGCCTCAGCACAATTTCTCTGTATTGCTGCTGTTATTTAGTTCTGGAATATGATTTAATTAGTGGCATAGTTCAGAACAATTGGGTGCATAGGCATAACAATATCATTAATAGCTCACAGATCTTGTACCAGATGCTATTCAGTACATCTTGACTTAAGGACTGGAGAAATTGGCATGTTAGAATGAGATTGGCAGGGCACCAATATTTCTTGATTCAATAATGACCCCACAAGCTCCAGGATTCTTGTAGTAGAACTCTAAGTGGAATATAATAAAAACTAGACTGTATTTAAATGATTGTGTGTGCAATCCTCATAAGTACATATTTTGAATGTTTTCGGTGCCGGTTTTTACAGATTGTTTTAAATAAGGCCAGCTCCTGTGGGCTGTGGCGCAAGGCATTTAATGTTTAAACTACAATAGCGACGTTAAATAATCGTTAAATTCGTTGCCGTCTGCAGTGACAAAGACATGTCTTATTCCCACTCGGCTATTTTTAAAATAAATTCATTTCAGAATACAGTTAATATCACTCGCCGAATCATTATGGTTAATGGTGTAATTTTCAAATACGAAGCGATCTTGATGGATAGGGATGATCTGACTCTGACTACAAGTAGAGAACATAATCCAGCAGCCTTTTTAGTCTCTCCAAGCTCTGCCAACACCATCAATGAGTTAGAGCATATATGCTTGGAGGTGATAGACCTGCAGACTAAGATTAAAGAGGATTTAAGTGATGAGCCTTTACAGGAGAGAGAACGATGGTTTATTGATGGCTCTTCCCGCTGTATTGATGGCACTCGCTATAGTGTAGTGGATGGGAAAGAGGGGGTAGTTATTGAAGCCGGTCGCCTTCCCGGTCACTGGTCAGCCCAGTCTTGCGAATTATATGCCCTCTGTCGAGCTCTCCAAGGTCTGGAAAATAAGGTGGGCACAATCTACACAGATTCAAAATACACTTTTGGGGTAGTGCACACCTTTGGGAAAATCTGGAAGGAGCGGGGAATGATAATGGGAAAAGGACAGAAATTGATGCATGAGAACCTAATTGTCCAATCCTTGGAGGCTCTGACGTTACCTGAAGAAATAGCTGTGGTTCATGTATGGGGCCATCAAACTGGTGACACCCCTGAAGCACAGGGCAACAGACAGCCAGATGCAGCTGCTAAACAGGCTGCGCTCACTGCGAAAGTGGACATGCAGCTGTTACTCCCCATCCCACAGGAGCTTAAAAAGACTCCCATCTTTTCACGAGAAGAGGAGGTTTATATGAGGGATCAGGGGATGCGTCAAACTAGTGATGGGATGTAGTGGACAGCCGAAGGACGCCAAGTGCTGAACAAAGCATTGGCACAGCAAATGTTTGACCAGCTCCACCAACAGACACACTGGGGAGCCCAGGCACTTGTCGACACTTTTGTACGCTCCTTTCATTGTTCGGGCGTGTACACTGTAGCCAAGCAGAGTACTCAGGGGTGTCCAATTTGTCAGAAAATTAATGAGAAAGTCATGCGCCAGGTAATGCCTAGCGGTCGCGATATCGCTGTACGCCCTTTCCAGTGGATTTCACAGAGTTACTTAAGATAGGTGTTCACAAGTACCTGTTGGTGATGGTAGATCATTTCATGCGATGGGTTAAGGCTTTCCCGACCCCGAATGATCGTGCTAGCACCATTATCAGAGTACTACTGGATTCTGTGATTCCACGGTATGGGATGATCCAGACCATTGACTCGGATCGGGGTACACACTTTACTTCTCGGGTACTCCAGGGGGTTTGTAAAAGACTGGGCATAGACTGGCAGCTCAGAAGGGTTTACTAGCTCAAACACACCCCTGGAGTATCCAATTCATTCTATTAAACCTGGTGATTGGGTATTTGTTAAAGCTTGGCAAGATAAACAACTAAAACCTGTCTGGGATGGCCCCTACTGTGTACTCTTGATTACTGACACCGTTGTACGAACGAAAGAAAAGGGTTGGAGCCACATCCAACTAATCAAACGAGCTGCTGAACCACAGACTACAGATCTTGAAAATCCACCCTCCACCTGGCGTGCAGTCCTTCATCCTGACTTGAAAGTCACACTACACCGAGAAAAAGTCTTGTAATGTTGTTTTTAATTTTTATTGTACTATTTAATTGTTGCCTCCCAAATTCTGGGACATCACTGAAGTTTTCAAAATGTATTAAGTCCTCCTGGAATAGGGGCAGCATAGATGGCCATTATTTTACTTTAGAATGTAGACGGAACATAGATATAGGGTACGATCATAGTAAGGTAGGGGTTAATATAGATTTCAAATGTGAACCAGGGGCACAGAACATGTCTCAATATGATGATTTTCATGGGTTTTTGGACTCTGCAGATATTTACAACATCAGCTTTAATGGTTTAGCACAAGGCAGATGTGGGCACAAAGGCAGGCAGGATAATTGTCAGGATTGTACATGTGGCAGAGAGAGAGTTGATACATATGCTAATGTTCGCAGGCAGGCTACAACTCACAGATTAATTTACAAGAAACACCCCTCCCCAACCTGTGCTATTCTAAAGCATCCTTTGGGTTACACAGCCATTCCAAATGTTAAATGCCACCACTGTAAGGGGAGTTCCAATTATCAACGAAGTAAACAGCTCCAGAATACTAAAGCTGCTGGGCATTTAAATCGTTTGTTCAGACTCCAGGCGGCTTTGGAGATCGTCGCCGAACAGACAGCGATGGCCCTGAATGTAGGGGCTGAAGAAAGACGACAGCTACAAGCAACGATTCAACGAAACCGCCTGGCTCTCTATTGCTCGTTGGCTGCTGGAGGCAGCGTTTGTGCGAGACTCAGTACTGACAATGCTTACAACAGTCAGGTGGTTAAAGACACTGCTTCAGAACTTCGACAAAAATCTTCCCATGCCCATGTTCAGACTTGGCAAACTTGGACTGATGTGGGATGGACTCGACTTTTTGCTGAGAACTGGAGCCTGATACTCACAGCCCTGATAGCAGCAGGACTCACTATTCTGGTCAGTGTGGTGCTCCCCTACCTAAAGGCTGGTATTCATTTCATGATTTTGCGGACCCCTATTTCTATAACCCAAAGGGTGTGTGTTTCCCAAATGGATGCTTATGACACTGCAATTCGTTTATTGACCCATTGGGAGAAAGACCAACTTTAGCAATAGCACATTTCATTTGACAGATCAGTGACACTGATCTAAAAGAGAAGTGAGGATTGTGAGAGATGAGTAAACTTGACATAAAAATATGAAAGATGGGGAAACTAGTACAGACACATGGAGTGATGGATTAAACCAGTATGAACAGGCTATGCATGGAAATTAGGATGCAGGAAGCAGAGTCAGCCTATGTAAGATAAGAACCTTCTAGTCCTTTCGACAGGATCAGTGAGCCCACCGAATGAATAAGATAAGGAGAGGTAAGGAATAATAGAATGTAGGAAGTTGAGATAGTCTGGATGAGATAAGGGTCTCCTAGCCCTAGACAGAAGTACCAAGTTCTACATATATATTTAGTAAGCCATACACAGATTAATTAGTAAACCCTAGACAGGATTGGGTGTGAATGGGGACAAGGGCAAGGTTGTGAATAAGGACAATGGGGATAATGACATGAGAAGACACCGACAGGATATCCCCTGGTCATCCAAGTCCACTGAAACTGCACGTAGGCAGGAAGGATTGCCTATGCCAAACCCATCCGGGGGCAGAAGAATGTAAGGGGGAGGGTATTCTGATACTGAAATTCACTGTTTAAAAGTTGGGTGAGCCTCAGTGTATGTGTGTATTCCCAGGGTAAGGGGAAGCACCCAACTTTGCATTGTTGTTGTAATAAATGTTCTTTGTTCTCAATTTTTGTTTCGAGCAATTTCTGTTAAGGTACTTCTATTTCTAACAACAGCGTTTGTGAAAGACTGGTTAATGACAATGCTCACAACGGTCAGACGGTTAAAGACACTTCTTCAGGAGTTCGAAAATCTTCCCATGCCCAGGTTCAGACTTGGCAACCTCGGTCCGGTGTGGGTAACTGGAGTCTGATACCCACAGCCCTTATAGCAGCTGGACTCACTATTCTGGCCATTATGGTGCTCCCCTGCCTAAAGAGTTGTGTGCAGTATTTAATTCAATGGACTCCTCATCAGATTACTATAACCCAACGGATGTATGTTTCCCAAATTCTGTCTGATGATGCTGAGACTGCAGTTCATTTACTGACTCGCTGGGAAAAAGACTAAGTTTACAAGTAATACATTCCAGTTGAGAATTCACAAAGCGTAGCTAAAAGAAAAGTGAGGATTGTGAGAGATGAGTAAAACTAACATGAAAATATGAGAGATGAAGAAAGCTAGTATGGATATTCTTTGGCTTGGCTTCGCGGACGAAGATTTATGGAGGGGGTAAAAAGTCCACGTCAGCTGCAGGCTCGTTTGTGGCTGACAAGTCCGATGCGGGACAGGCAGACACGATTGCAGCGGTTGCAGGGGAAAATTGGTGGGTTGGGGTTGGGTGTTGGGTTTTTCCTCCTTTGCCTTTTGTCAGTGAGGTAGGCTCTGCGGTCTTCTTCAAAGGAGGTTGCTGCCCGCCAAACTGTGAGGCGCCAAGATGCACGGTTTGAGGCGATATCAGCCCACTGGCGGTGGTCAATGTGGCAGGCACCAAGAGATTTCTTTAGGCAGTCCTTGTACCTTTTCTTTGGTGCACCTCTGTCACGGTGGCCAGTGGAGAGCTCGCCATATAACACGATCTTGGGAAGGCGATGGTCCTCCATTCTGGAGACGTGACCCATCCAGCGCAGCTGGATCTTCAGCAGCGTGGACTCGATGCTGTCGACCTCTGCCATCTCAAGTACTTCAACGTTAGGGATGTAAGCGCTCCAATGGATGTTGAGGATGGAGCGGAGACAACGCTGGTGGAAGCGTTCTAGGAGCTGTAGGTGGTGCCGGTAGAGGACCCATGATTCGGAGCCGAACAGGAGTGTGGGTATGACAACGGCTCTGTATACGCTTATCTTTGTGAGGTTTTTCAGTTGGTTGTTTTTCCAGACTCTTTTGTGTAGTCTTCCAAAGGCGCTATTTGCCTTGGCGAGTCTGTTGTCTATCTCATTGTCGATCCTTGCATCTGTTGAAATGGTGCAGCCGAGATAGGTAAACTGGTTGACCGTTTTGAGTTTTGTGTGCCCGATGGAGATGTGGATATATGTGTAATGAATAAAGCCAGTATGACTAGGATAAGGGTAGATAATAGAATGTAGGAAGTAAAGTTAGTCTGAATAAGATAAGGGTCTTCTAGCCTTCTCCATTAATAATGGCGTGAAGCAAGGCTGCGTTCTCGCACCAACCCTCTTTTCAATCTTCTTCAGCATGATGCTGAAACAAACCATGAAAGACCTCAGCTTTCCTTGGTCCCAGCAGAGCATGAAAAACTCATGCAGTTTGGTATGCAGAGTTTTGCCGCCAGAATTCCAGACCTCTGGGGGGATTCCATCCATACCTGCTGCTTTGCCACTTTTCAGTTGTTCAATTGCCTTATATGTCTCTTCCCAGGTAAGGACCTCATCCAGCTCTAGACTCAAGGGTTGTTGAGGAAACTTGAGCAGGGTGGATTCTTGGACTGAGCGGTTGGCACTGAAAAGAGATTGAAAGTCTTCTGACCATTGGTACTGCACGGATGGCAGTCTCTTCAATCTGAGGCGCTTGCAAGCTCACACCAAGACACAAGAGCCACGTGTCCATGAACTACTCTTTGCAGACGATGCCACTTTAGTTGCCCATTCAGAGCCAGCTCTTCAGCCCTTGATGTCCTGTTTTGCGGAAACTGCCAAAATGTTTGGCCTGGAAGTCAGCCTGAAGAAAACTGAGGTCCTCCATCAGCCAGCTCTCCACCAGCCCCTCCCACATCTCAATCGGGCACACAAAACTCAAAATGGTCAACCAGTTTACCTATCTCGGCTGCACCATTTCATCGGATGCAAGAATTGACAACGAGATAGAAAACAGACTCGCCAAGGCAAATAGCGCCTTTGGAAGACTACACAAAAGAGTCTGGAAAAACAACCAACTGAAAAACCTCACAAAGATTAGCGTATACAGAGCCATTGTCATACCCACACTCCTGTTCGGCTCCGAATCATGGGTCCTCTACCGGCATCACCTATGGTTCCTAGAAGGCTTCCACCAGCGTTGTCTCTGCTCCATCCTCAACATTCATTGGAGCGACTTCATCTCCAACATAGAAGTACTTGAGATGACAGAGGCCAACAGCATCGAAACAACATTGCTGAAGATCCAACTGCGCTGGGTAGGTCACGTCTCCAGAATGGAGGACCATCGCCTTCCCAAGATCATGTTATATGGCGAGCTCTCCACTGGCCACCGAGACAGAGGTGCACCAAAGAAGAGGTACAAGGACTGCCTAAAGAAATCCCTTGGTGACTGCCACATTGACCACCGCCAGTGAGCTGATATCGCCTCAAATCGTGCATCTTGGCGCCTCACAGTTCGGCGGGCAACAACCTCCTTTGAAGAAGACCGCAGAGCCCACCTCACTGACAAAAGACAAAGGAGGAAAAACCCAACACCCAACCCCAACCAACCAGTTTTCCCTTGCAACCGCTGCAACCGTGCCTGCCTGTCCCGCATCGGACTTGTCAGCCACAAACGAGCCTGCAGCTGACGTGGACATTACCCCTCCGTAAATCTTCATCCGCGAAGCCAAGCCAAAGAGAAAAGAGCCTTTAGACAGAGTCAGCAAGTTCTGCATATAAGAGTTAGTAAGCCCTGAGGCTTGGGAAGGTGTGAATAAGGACAAAGGCAGGTGAATAAGAACAATGACATGATGGGACACAGACAGGATACCCCCTGCTCCTCCAAGTTCACAGAAACAGCACGTAGGCAGACAGGATTGCCTAATGCCAAACTTATCCAGGAATGTTAGGGGGGGAGAGTACCTCTACACTGAAATGAACTGTATAAAAATTGGGTGAGCCCCAGTATGTGTGTGTATTCCCAGGGTAAGGGGAAGCACCCAACTTTGCATTGTTGTATAATAAATGTTCTTTGTTCTCAATTTTTGTCTCAAGCAAATTCTGTGAAGGTACTTCTGTTTCTCACAAGTTTTTAGTACAATCAATATATATAAACTTTTATGTTTATGCACAGATGAAATCGGAGAAAACGGATGCATGTGGATTTGGATAAGACTGAATGTGCATTTGAACTTTAGGTATATTAAAACTGATATAATTCGACAAAACCTGCTTTATATTGTCATTTCTGCCTTTTGACGTATCTCATTCCACCATTCGACATAAGGTGTTACACACTCTCCATTGATTTTCCCAATATATTGATAGTAAACGCTCTCTTGATTCAACTGTCCAAACACAGAATGCTGCAATCAGACTAGCAGAATGTAGGGTATGATGTAAAACGACCAAGTATTTTTTAGATTCCTGCAATTTCCTCACACAAATATTCTTCGACGTTTTATGGACTATTTGGATGCACACAATGAACATCATTCAAAATTGCAATTTACATTTTGTTGTCCCTACATTATCTGAACTTGTGCTCCAGCTCGATGACTTCTCTCTTGTTAGAGAGAGTGAGGCCTTCACCGACAAGAAGTGTGGCCTAAAGGAAAGGGTCAAAGAACTTGAGCTGTAACTAGATAACGTCACTCTGGTTAGGGAGAATGAGACTATCGTGACAAGAGCTACAAGCAGGTGGTTGCACAGGTGCCACGGGAGGAGGGACAGTGGGTTACCGTTAGGAGGAGGAAAGGGATGGGTCAGGTTCATGAGCAAGCACTTGAGTCTGAAATCCTCAGAATTCGGCATTCCACCTTTTTTAAATTTTTAAAAAACTTTTCACACTGTGAACCATATCAATCAAAATACAATCAAACATTTCCCTTTTGAATATACACAGTGGAATTTTTTCCCCTTTTTTCCCCTTACCTTCCCTCCCCCTTCCAAACCTATTAAACGTTCAACATATACAATACAATAAAACCATTGAACAATGTCATCACATAATGACCATAAACTAGAAAATTGTGTCATCTACTTTTACACATTGGATCAAGTCATTTTGTCTTCTTATCATTTTATCATTTTAGGGGGTGGAGGTCCGAGGCAAACCCTCTCTGTTGCGTTCCATGAACGGTTCCCAAATTTGTTCATATATTGTGACTTTATTTTTTAAATTATATGTTGGTTTTTTTTTCCAATGGAATACATTTATTCATTTCTATGTACTATTGCTGTACTCTCAGGCTCTCTTCTGATTTCTAAGTTGACATTATACATTTTTTTGCTACATCTAAGGCTATCATAATAAATCTTGTTTGCGCTTCATCCAGTTTGAGGCCTAATTCTTTACTTCTTATATTACTTAGAAGAAAGATTTCTGGATTTTTTGGTATGTTGCTTTTTATCACTCCACCTTGAGTACTGAGGAGGAGGATAGTCAGACTATGGTGGGCAGGGGTGTGGTATCAACCTCCCAGGCCCAGAAAGGTAGGGATAAAAGGAAAAGGGCAATAGTCATAGGTGATTCAGGACAGACAGAGGTTTTTGTGGACACGATAAGGGAAACCGGATGATGGTTTGCGTTCCTGGTGCTAGGGTCTGGGATGTGACTATGCGTTTTCAGAACATACTAAATGGGGAGGTTAAGGAGCCTGAGGTTGTGGTACATGTTGGTACAAATGATATTGGAAGGAAGGAGGAAGTGGTCCTGAAGAATGTGTAGAGAATTGGGTAGAGATCTTAAAAGGAGGTGTAATCTCTGGATTGCTTCCTGTGCCACGTAACAGTGAAGGCAGAAATAGAATTAGATGGAGGTTACAAATGTGGCTAAAGGGGTGGAGTACGAGACAGGGTTTCAAGTTCTTGGACACTGGGACCTTTTTTGGGAGAGATGGGACCTATAGCATCACGATGGTTTACATCTTAATCCCAGAGGTACCAGTCTCCTGGCGGGGGCATTTGTTAGGTCTTTCAGTGAGTGTTTAAACTATTATGGTTGAGGACAAGGGTTCAATTTAGGCAGGATAGCAGGGAGAGGGTTTGTAGGCTAAGGGAAGAGGCATGTTTAAATAATTTGAGGGAGGAACAACAGAAAGTCATAAAAAGATGTAGTGACAATTGTGAGAATGGTAGAGAGGAAGATAGGCAGAAGGTAGGATGTAGGTGATCCTTGAGATGTATTTATTTTAATGCGAGTAAGAAAGTTGGATGAGCTAAAGGTGCGTATTGACACCTGGCTTTATGATGTTTTGGCCATTAGGGAGACGTGCTTGAAGGAAGGTTATGACTGGCAGTTAAATGTTCCAGGATTTCGCTGCTTTAGATGTGAGAGTGTTGGTGGATTATAAGGGAGATGTGTGGCATTACTTTTCATGGAGGATCTTACAGCAGTGCTGAGGTAAGATAGACTGGAGGGCTCATCAAGGGAGGCAGTGTGGTTGGAACTGAAAAATAATAAGGGTGAGGTAAGAAGGGTGGGAGTATATTAAAGGCCTCCAAATGGGGAAAGGGAACAAAAGAGCAAATGTGCAAGGAAATAGGTGAGATGTGGAGTAGAAATAGGGTAATGTTGGTTGGGGATTTCAATTTTCCAAACATAGATTGGGAAACGCACTCACTAAAAGGGCAGGATGGCTTAGTATTTATGCATTGTGTTCCGGATTGCTTTTGTCAACAATGTGTTGTGACGCCCACTATAGGGGGAGCAGTGTTAGGTCTGTTGCTTGGGAATAAAATGGGGCAGGTGACGGAGGTGAGCGTTGGAGAGAACTTCGGATCCTGTGATCATGGGTCCATTAGCTTTAGCTTAATGATGGAAAGGGATAGGTCAGGTCTGAGGTTGAAGGTCTTCGAGTGGGGGAAGGCCAGGTTTCGAGAAATGAGAAGGGTTTTGCAGAGAGTTGTGTGGGGTGATCTTTTTGCCGGAAGAGATGTAGAGGAAATTTGGAGGGCATTTAGGGGTGAGATTTTAAGTGTACAGGATATTTAGTTTCCAGTGCAGCAGAAAGGGAAGACTAAAGGGAGCTGTGGTTTTCTTGTGAAATTAAGAAGTTCATTTGGGACAAGAGGGAGGCCTATACTAAATATATAAAAAACAAGGAATTGAAGAGATGTATGGTCGTTACTTAGATTTCAGGAAGAACCTTTAGAGGGAAATTAGAAAGGCAAAAAGAAGGTATGAAGTGTCCATAGCTATTATGGCAAAGGTGAATCCTAAGGAATTTTACAGATATGCGAACAGTAAAAGGAGGATTAAGAATAGAATAGGTCCACTGGATGATGGGATCAATGAACTATGCAAGGAACCATATGAGATGGGTGAAATATTGAACAATTTTTTTTCTCGTCTGCATTCACGAGGGAAAGGGACATTGGGCTATATGAGATAAGAGAGGCAAAGGGCTTAGTTATGGAGAGGATAGGGATGAGTAAAGCGAAGATTTTGGAGATTCTTGGGACAATTTAGGAGGTTGCCTCCTGGTTCTGGTGGGATTTTCGCCAGGAAGTTAAGGGAGGTTAGGGAACAAATAGTTGAGGCACTGACAGTAAATTTTCAAAGATCACTGGAGGAGGGGTGGTACCACAGGATTGGAGGGTTGTGAATGTTCTTCCGTTGTTTAAAATAGACATTAGGTGTAGGCCACGTAATTATCAGCCAGTAAGCTTGACTTCAGTGGTGGGAAATGTTATGGAGAGTATTCTTCGAGATAGAATATGCACATATCTGGATAGGCAGGGATTGATTAGGGGCACGAGCATGGGTTTGTAAAATGAAAGTCATGTTTGACGAACCTTGTTTAGATATTTGAGGAAGTGACAAAAAATTGGATGAAGGCTGAGTGGTTGATGTGATCTATTTTGATTTTAGTAAGACTTTTGATAAGGTTCTGCATGGAAAGTTAATAAGAAAGGTTCAGTCACTAGGAATTAATAGAGAGATTGTGACATGGGTTCAGAGGTGGCTGGAAGATAGAAAGCAGAGAGACATTGTGGACAACTGTCTGTCAGATAGGAAGCCTGTGACAAACGGGGTGCCTCAGGGATTGGTGCTGGGTCCCTTGTTGTTTATCATTCATATTAATGGTTTAGAGGAGGGTGTAGTTAACTGGGTACATCAATATGCGGATGAAAGGAAAATAGAGGGAGTGGTGGATATTGAGGAAGGTTTACTTGGATTACAGAAGGATGTGGTTTGTTAGGAAGAGTGGGCTGAAAATGGCAAATGGAATTCAATGTAGACAAGTGCGAGGTGCAGCATTTCAGTAAAAATAACCTGAATAGGACATATGCAGTTGAGGGGCGGGCATTGAGGTACGCAGTGGATCAGAGAGACCTGGAGGTTATGGTACGGAGTTCACTGAAGGTGGATTCCCATGTTGACAGGGTGGTTATGAAGACATATGGTATGATGGCCTTCATAAATCAGAGTATAGTGTATAGCAGCCAGGAGGTGATGCTGCGGCTTGTTTAAGGCATTGGTGAGGCTTGGTTTGGATTACTGTGCTCAGTTCTAGTCTCCAAATTATAGAAAGCATATAGATAAGTTGGAGAGGGTACAGAGAAGGATTACAAGGATGTTGTCTTGCTTACAGATTCTGGATTACAGGGAGAGATTAAGGAGCGTGGGACTTTATTCATTGGAACGTAGATGACTGAAAGGGGAATTTATATATGTATTTAAAATTATGAAAGGAATAGTGTTGTAACCGTGGCTGAAATGTTATATGAGGAACTGAACTACCATTCTTGGTTACCCAGAGTAACAAAAACACAGACACAGAGATTTCCCTTAACACCGTGCTCTCTACGACAAGATTTCCAGACATTTACTAACATACAAAATGGCATAAACTATTTATAATGTTTACATAAAGTTGTGCCTTAAAGTCACAAGGCAATCTTGTGAGTCCTGGACTCCCTAGCACCTCTGCCTTTGAGTTGTTATTCATAGGAGTGTAGCCTTGGGTCCACTTGGAAGGGGTTTACTGGTTTGTGAACTCTTTGTAAAGTTGGTACATGTTCCTGTGGTGGTGCAGCAGGTAAAATCTCGTTTTCCTTTGATGGTTGTTCTTGGCTGGTCATTGGTTTCTGCAGTTCAAAAGTTTCCAACAGAGAATCCAAGTTGAGTTGCTCAGATGTCTCAGTGAGATTACATTCGGTTGGTCACAACTGGTTGGCATATCTCCTCCATCTGTCCGATCAAACCTGCACATGATAGAGCACCTCTTCGATCTTCCTCGGGATCCTTCCCTGCTGCCATTCACCAACTTCACCCTGTAGTCTCGAAATAGCACACGTTGTCCATCCTGAAACGTTTGAATAACAGCTCAAAGGTGGAGGTGCTAGGGAGTCCAAGACTCACGAGATTGCCTTGCTCCTATTGTCCGAAACTAATGTTGCAGGAGCACCCAAATGATTGAACATGGATTTGAGTTCCATAATTGTAGCTGATGCAGTTGGACATGTTACCTTGATGATCTCCGGCCATTTGGGGTATGCATCCACTACGATTAGATAGTACACCCCATTAATTGGTCCTGCGTAGTCTATATGGAGATGATTCCATGGCCCACTTGGTTGTGGCCAGGAACATAAATTCGTATTGATGGTGAATTTCGCAGCTGAGGCACAGCTGATACGTGTTAGTTGTTCAATCTGGTCATCCATCATAGGCCAATAAACAGCTTCGTGCAAGGGCTTTTCCACGATTTGTTCCAGGATGTCCCCTGTGAAACTGTTTTAAGATTGCTGATTGCAGAGTTTATGGTATCACAATCCTTTCTTCAAACAAATGACAGCCATTAGAGATTGTTAATGAACCTCATCTTTTAAAAAAGGGTTGAATTTCCATTCTTGGACAAGTTTTTTGGACTCCCTGTACGATGGTAATGCATTATTTCTTGAAGAATGTCATCTTCGCTCGTTGCTTGTCTGACTCTTTCTGCTTTAAAAGGCAGTGAGTTAATGTCATCTTTAAATACTTGGTTGACTTCTGCCTCTACTGAGAGTTCTGCGACAAGTATATCTTCCAGCTCTGTTTCTTGTTCACTGATGAGTCGTGACTATGCATTAGTTTGTCCGATACTTGTAGTCAGCTGGTATTTAATTTTCAAATTATACCCAAGAAGCATGGTTTCCTATCTTTTCAGTCGGGTTGGAATTCATTTCTTTGAACAAAATACGCTAATAGCGGCTTGGGATCTGTCAGAAGAGTTAATTGCCGTCCATAGAGCATTTTATGGAATATCTTCACCGCAAAAACAATTGCTTGAGCCTCTTTTTTGATTTGTCCATAGTTACATGTGCTATGGCTTTTTGCTTCCCATCTGGGAATATATGTGAAATTACTACACACACCCCAGACTGTGATGCATCTGAAGTTACATCAATCTCCAAGTTTGGAATGTAGTCCGTCAAAAGAAGGTTCGATTTTAACATTGTCTTAACTCGATTAAACAACACTTGGCATTTAGAAGTCCAATTCCCTTTGCTACCCTTTGTAAGAAGCTTATTGAGTGGATCACGGAGTTTATGTATCTCCGGCAGGAATGAACTATAATGACCCATAAGACTCAAAAATGAATGTAGCGTGATCACATTTGTGGGAGCAGGCATGCACCTGATAGCATCAATGTTTTATGGATCTGGCCGTCATCCATCTTCATCAATGATGAAACCCAGATATTTCACTGATTTCCAGAAAAATACGCATTTTTCTGAAAACACTTGAAACCCATAGACTCTGATGCGGGACAGAACGCAATCAAAACAATCAAACAATTCGCGAGCATGTGCTCCCATGACCACGATATCATCTAGATACACTACAACTCCCGGAACACCATTGAGCATTGTCTCTGTGATCTGTTGAAAGATAGTTGAAGCAGTCTTCACTCCGAATGGTAGACGGGTGTATCTGAACAGTCCTCGATGCGTGTTGATGGTCAGCAATTCTCTGTATTCAGCATCACCCTCCCCCTCTAGATATGTTTCTGCTAAGTCGATCTTGACAAAGCATCTGCCCCCATTTAGTTTCACGAAAAGGTAATCAGGCAATGGCAGTGGGTATTGATGGTCGTTCAATGCTGCATTCAAACCAGTTGAGAAATTAGCACACAGACGTATGGATCTATTAGTTTACTTCACCACCACGATAGGTGCAGCCCATGATGAGTGGTTGACCGGTTAATTCGGTCCTTCATGTTGCAGTCGTTCCAATTCATGCTCCATTTCTTGCAGTGCTGCATATGGGACAGGTCCTTTCATCTTGAAAGTCGGTCTCACTTTTGATAAAAGACAGAATTTTGCCTTTGTTTTCATGCACCGTCCGAGGCCTTCGGAAAATACCTTTGCATGGCGTTGCTTCAACTGTATCAGCAACTCTTGTGCAGTATTTGCCGTTGTTGGGGTATGTGCCGCTTCCAACGTTTGACAAATATCATTGAGTGGACAGTCATATAGGTTCAACCTTTCGATCCACTGGAGGCCCATGAGATGGTGGTTAGGACATTTTACCAAATTACATGATCCATTCCCTTCTCCGCCGTTTAAGCTGATGGAACAGTCAACTGTATCTATCAACTCCAGGTTCCACCCAGCAGCGTTCCGTGCCATGTGTTCAGTTGGAGTCACGTCTGGCTGACAAATCTGTTTTCACATTTTCTTTGATATTAGGGTTATATCAGACCCTGTATCAATTTGCAGCCTCACTGGAATGCCGTTAATGTGCACCTTCGCGTATTTCTTGCATTTGGCGGTTGCGGCCTTAAAAGTCGCTTCGATTGGTTTCACTTTTGTGTGTGACGCTAACTTAATGGGCGTTTTCCCTCTGCAGCATTCTGGTTTATGTCCTTGATGCTTGCATTTACTGCAATGCTGCCATCTGAACAGGCAGTCACGAGCATAGTGTCACTCATTGCATTTTCAACAGGGTGGTTTGGCTGGGCGGGTAAGACTTTCATTCGATCTAGTGGGATCTGCTGACTTGACGGTCTGGACACCTCTTGAAGATGAGGGCGCTGCTTCCACCATTTTGCAGTCGTGTTTCAAATTAATTAAGCGTTGGCATTCGGTGATTAATTTTCAAATGTTCATGTCAGATTTCTGTTCAATCTTTGCCAGCAACTGCGTTCTGAGATCTGCATCATGGTTTGACTGCATTTCTACTACAAAGACTAGACACTTGAACTGGTCTTGAGTCAGCGTAGAGCATTTAAAACACTCGCACTGTTGATTTACCCTACTCGCATATGTCACAAAACCTTCAGTATCTCTCTTAGTCATTTTTAAACACTCATACCGAATGATGAACAGTGATATTTGTTCACCGAATATTTTTCCCATTACCTCAAGGTTTCCCTGAAACTGAGCTTCTGGGGAAATTTTGGCAAAATGAAGTTCATGTTGTGCTCGTGTTCTCGAGTGCCTGACTTCCTCAACAACAGCCTAATCTTCCATGCCTCACTGAACTTGGAAAGGTCTACTGAAAACAAGTCTTGGTACTTTCTATACAAAGTTTCAAAAGTGCATGAGTCCGAGTCATAATTAAACTCAATGATAGAGTTCATTAATGCGCCTGCAGAATCTGTTTTAAGTGCAGTCTCATATTCCTCAATGGTTAAAGGTCCCACAGACATTTTTGCTGTCAGCCTGTCCATTAATTTTGATTTCATGAGCTCAAAACTCCCTTGTTGGTGTTTTAGGACGGCCTTGAGTCATTAATGTTACTGACATTGTTGTTAAATTCAATTTTACGAGGTCCTCGTCGCCAGAAGTTATATGATGAACTGAACTCCCACTCTTGGTTAACCAGAGTATCGAAAACACAGGCATAGAGGTTTCCCTTAAAACCGTGCTCTTTACTACAAGATCTCCAGACATCGGCTAACATACAAAATATTTGTAATATTTACACAAATCTTGTGACTTAAAGTCACAAGGCAATCTCGTGAATCGTGGACTTCCTAGCAAACCCATTCCAATTCTTAGCACATTTGTACGTACTGTCTGTCTGTAAATTTTGAAAAGTTCTTTGAAAAGTCCAATCTGACTTTTCGCATCTAAGACTTCTGGTTGCAGGCAACTCTTCGACTGTTGTAATGGAAGATTTAAACCGTGTTTCTTACTTTTGCAGCCTTTGCTTCTGCAAGGCTGAGAACCTGCTTGTTGCATATGAATTAGTAGACACACTTGAAGATAATTAAATCATTTGTTCAAAGAGATAAGATCTGAAGTAAACAACTTTTGGGTAATATAAGCCATGGTCCTGCTGCTGAAGTTTGAGACTCTCCAAGAGGTGGCAACATCTCTCAGCAAGAAGAAGAACTTCAAGAGTCCAGCTAACGTCCTGGTCGAGGGAGGTAGAGAAGCTGCTACCGGCGCCCCGACAACCTACTACAAGTGTGCCTCACTTTGGCATTTGGGACCAGTCCAGGCGTTAATAAGTATAATTGGGAAGGGCTTGCATATTGTAGTGTGAATTCAGCTTTAGATTTAGGTAATAAAGACTTATATAAACTGAACTGCTCTCGGTGTATGTGTGTCTATTTTCTTTTGGTAGCTCAAACACTGTGACCAATCTAAAACGAACAAAATGAAAGGTATAAGTTTACTGTCTGTCTGTAAATTTTGAAAAGTTCTTTGAAAAGTCCAATCTGACTTTTCGCATCTAAGACTTCTGGTTGCAGGCAACTCTTAGCCTGTGCACTGAATTTAATGTTGATGATGTGCACCAGGCTTTGGTGCTTGAAATGTAAATGGTTACCGCTCAAGAAAGCTCTTGTCCATTTTCGGAAAGACGTTTCTTGTTCGCTGGTTACCCACAACTGATTCCTTTTAACCAGGGATTTCAGTATCTTGTCAAAGAAACTTGCCCCCTCAGTGTTCTTCAGATGATAAGATCTTTCTTTCAGGTCAACACAAAGTTCCTATTTGTTTCTCCTATTTCAAATGAAACATTAGGCAGCCAGTCATGACCTCTTGCATAAAACACAATGGCTTTGAACAGGCTGATCTAATCATTCACAACCCGTCGTCCAAATGGGTTTTCTCTGCAAGCTTGCCAACTTGACCTATTCCATTCACAGCTATTGCTGCTGACTGTTAACTACAAAACTGAATCCAATTTCTCTCTCTGCTTGCAAAAACAGATGACTCTATTAGAGGACCAATTTCCACTCCAGTCTGCCTGCGGCTTCAGAATTCTTTCATCTGTTGTTTTTTTTATGTAAACAACCATCCATTAGTGAAGTCTCTTGGGCATTCTCCAAAGTTTTTGCAAAGTCTCTTGGCGCCAGCCTGTCTAGCATGGGCAGAGGTCCAGTATTTTAAATATGATCTGTTTTAAAGTATTTGTATGGGGGGGGGGGCATGACAAGATGGCGTAGAGTCAAGACGTGCAATCTCGACCTCTCTGGTCAGATTTTTAAATACCCATTTTTTAACCCTTTGTTTTCAAGTTTAAACTTTCTAAATTTTAGTTTAAAGTATTAAGGAATTATTATTGCCACTAATGGTAAAAAGACTAAACCTCAAGTTCAAAAGAAGATACATTTTCGAAGTGTTGAAGATCTTGGGCCTAGATGACTTGAAACAGCCCCAGGCTCAATTTCTTCATTACCTAAATCCCAAAGATCGCCTGTGGGGGCTGAAAAAAAAACCTTTTACTCATCAAATGAAGGATGGCACTGGAATTACCCATTTTCCGGAAGAAGGTGCGTGTTCCCAAGAAGTGGACCCCAATTTGGAAAGCCTTTCGATTTCAATGGAGGGAGCACGCAGGAAGACAACTCCATTGTTGGAAATGCATCAGGTAGCATTTCAATCTAAGAAATCGTTTTTCTTCACAAATTGATGAGAAAACAACAAGATGCGAGGGGGGGGGGAGACCAACGGCAACCCCCTGAGGAAGTCGGAGTGCCGTCGCTGGGAGTCCAGACCCACAGTAAAACTTTTTAAATGCTTTCTGTTGAATTGCAGCAGGAACTGCAGTTACCTTGTTCTGCCACCATGTCAGAGCTGAGATTTACTGATTCACAGTGTATGCAATTGAATGCAGTTATTCAAGCTGTTATAAAACCTGGAATGGATTTGTTGACATCTCAAATGAATGAAATGGTTCAAATGAATGTTGGTATAAGTTCAGAATTAAATATGGTTAAGACACGTGTGAATGCATCTTATGAAGATTTTAAACAATTTCAGACTGCTTTTTTGGACTGTAAACAACAAGTGACTTCTAACACAGAAAAAGTGCTGAAGGTGGGAAAAATCAGTCTTAGAATTAGTAGATTATGAGAAGGAGCTAGAAAGAAAAATAGATTATTTGGAAAATCAAAGCAGAAGGGATAATGTGAAAATTGTTGGTTTGCCAGAAGGTATAGAAGGACAAGACCCTCTTTGTTTTTTTAAAGACTGGATTCCGCAAATATTAGGGCAAGAATTTTTCCCTGGGGGATTGGCACTGGAAAGAGCCCATAGAGCTTTAAGAAAAATACCTCAGCTGGTCAACCCCCGAGACCGGTAATAATTCGTTGTCTGAGTTATTTGGATAGGGAAGTAATACTTCGACTTGCAGTACAAAATGCGAGACAACGACAAACCCCATTACTGATTCAGAATAGCAGATCTATCCTAATCTGAGTCAAGATGTCATTCAATGTCGACGTCGATTCAATCCAGTTAAAGAAGATCTGTGACGTAAAGGTTATAAGTCTACTTTTCGTTACCCTGCAGTGTTGAAGGTGTTTTACGAAGACTATCAATTTTGTTTTTTTAAAACTGATTGTGAAGCAAAGATTTTTGCTGACTCAATGCCAGATATAAAAGGACAAAGATGTAGTCCACCATTATCTCCTAAAGAAAAGTTTGGTAGCTCTGGAAACAGAAGAAATGGCAGAAGATCTTCGAGATTGGAGTCTTTTGGATGAAAAGAAGAATTTTCTTTTTTTTTCTTGTTATTATGATATTTTGATGTTACTGATTGTTTGCCTGGAGAGGGAGAGACTTGCATTAAGTCCTTTACTAGTCATCAGCCACTGATGGGTGATCCACACCCAATTTTTGTTTAGGGGATTATCACCTTTTGGTAGATTTTTTTTGAGGGGGGAATTCTTTTCTTTATTATTTTTTTATTTTTATTTTTTTAAACTTTCTTCTTAGTTTTTAATTTGTGATTTTTTTTTATTGGAGGGCCTATATACATTGATTTGAATTTTTATATAAAGATATTATTGATATTTTATAATAATAGTAGATGTTGTAAAATTGAAGTTTGCTACTTTTAATGTTTGACGATTAAATAGTCCAATTAAACATAAGCGAGTCTTGGCGTATATTAAGAAAATGAAAATTGATATTGCCTTTTTACAAGAAACATATTTGAATGTGAAGGAAAGTCTGAAATTAAAAAGGGATTGGGTTGGGCATGTATATTCTTCTTCATTTAATTCTAAAGCTAAAGGTGTAGCAATTTTGATACATAAAAATTTATCTTTTGATATACAATCAATGGAGGGAAAGGCAGGATGTATTCTTAAATTGAGTTGTAAGATTTTTAGTGAATTTTGGACTTTACTTAATATTTATGCTCCAAGTGCAGATAATGAAGTATTTATTTCAGATGCATTTTCATGTTTGGGTCAAGGTAATGATAATATTTTAGTTGGTGGTGATTTTAATTGTGTTTTGGAACCTTTATTAGATAAATCTCCGAAGAAAGTTATAAAATCCAAGATAGCAATCCAGGTCAAAGCTTTGATGAAAGATCTTAATTTAGTAGATATTTGGAGATGTCTTAATCTGACAGAGAAAGATTTTTTCCTTTTATTCATCTAGACATTAATCTTTTTCAAGGTTTGACTTCTTTTTAGAATCGGCACATTTACAAGGGAAAATATAACAAGTGGAAAATAAAAGAAGGGTGATTTCAGATCATTCTCTGTTATATTTTACATATGAAACTTCTGAGAAAATTCAAATAGCTTATCATTAGAGATTTAATACAATGTTGTTAAAAATACAGAATTTATTGATTTTTTGAAAAAACAAATTAATTTTTTTGAAAGAAAATTCTAAATCTGTTCAAAGTAAGTTTGTATTATGGGGTGCTATGAAAGCCTATTTGAGAGGTCAAATAATTAGTTATACTTCTAAAATAAAAAAAGAATCGATTAAATCGAGAAACAGATCGATGAGTTAGAAAAGGAATTTCAGAAAGATGCTACAGAAGATCAGAAAATAGAATTATCTAGGCTGAAATTGAAATATAATAACACAATCTTATCAATTTGAATGTGTGATTAATAGGACTAAATAATGGTATTTACGATGGGGAGAGAAAGCACATAAGGTATTGGCATGGCAATTAAAGAAAGAATAGATATCGAGGACTATTAATGCTGTTAGACGGAATTCTCTTATTACATAAACTTTGTGAGATTAATAATGAATTTTATTCATTTTTTAAAAAGTTATATACATCTGAAGGAAAACAGGAAACTGGATCGATTGATTTTTTTTATCACAGTTGAATTTACCGATATTAGAGGATGGAGATATACAAGAGTTAGAAGAACCATTTACTGATTCTGAAATTAAAATGGCTATTCTGGAAATGCCAAATGGTAAACTGCCTGGTGATGATGGATTTTCAGTTGAATTTTATTCAAAAAAAATTATGCTGAATTTATCTACAGTGTTTGGGGATGTATTACGTTAAGTTGGAGAACATTATGATTTACCTGAGTCTTGTTCTAGTGCTTTAATTACAGTAATTCCTAAAAAAGATAGAGGTCCTGTGAAGGTATCTTCATACAGACCAATTTTGTTGTTAATGTAGACTATAAAATAATAGCTAAAGTATTAGTGAATAGATTGGCTAAATTTTTACCAAAGTTGATTCATATTGATCAGACAGGTTTTATAAAGAATAGATATGCTTCAGATAACATTTTGCACGTGATTAGTTTGATTAATAGATTTTGACAATCTTTAGATCACCTGATGGTGATATCCTTAGATGCAGAAAAAGCATTTGATAGAGTTGAATGGAATTTTTTTGTTTAAAGTTTTAGAGAAATTTAAGTTTGGTCCTTATTTTATTGGTTGGATTAGGGCTCTATATTGTAAACCGGTAGCTAGAATATTAATGAATGGTTTGATTTTGGAATCTTTTAAGTTAACTCGATCAACTCATCAAGGTTGTCCTTTATCACCAGCTTTGTTTGCGTTAGTGATTGAACCTTTGGCACAGTTGATAAGACAAAATACACAGCTACAAGGTATGAAAGGTTTAGATGAGGAATATAAAATTAATTTATTTAACAAATCCAGCTCAGTCGCTTTTGCATTTGAAGGAATGTTTAATACAATGTGGATGTCTTTCTGGATATAAAGTTAATTGGGAAAAAAGTGAAATATTACTGGTAAGTGAAGGAAATTATTCAGTTTATAAGAATATTATGAATTTGAAGTGGACTGATCGAATTAAATATCTGGGTATAATTTTGAATGTTAATTATCAATCTTTATATAAATTAAATTATGCTCTGTTAATGAAAAAAATTAAAACTGATTTGATTAAATGGAAAGATTTACCTATTAATTTAATGGGAAGGATAAATACAATTAAGATGAATATCTTTCCGTGTATACAATATTTGTTTCAATCTATTCTGTGTTTACTTGATAAAAATTTTTTTCGAGATTTAATGGAGTTTTTATGGAGGGGTAAATTTTCGAGAGTATCTTTGAATAAATTAACTTGGAAATATGAGTTAGGGGAATTACGTTTACCACATTTTCAAAATTATTATGAGGCAGCCCAACTTAAATTTATTAGTTAATTGATGGATTTGGTACGGCCTCCTAGTTGGGCTAAAATTGAGATTGCAAGTATTTCTGAATTTGAAATACATCAATTTTTGTTTAGGTGCAATATGAATTTGTTACAACAATATAATGTGCCTATACTAAAACATTTAATGAAGTTATGGATAAAGAAAAATAAAATGATAGGTTCTATGGGTAAATTATTGGCTTTGACTCTGTTGTATAATAATCAACTTATTTATTTTTCAATACATAATCAAACTTTATTGCATTGGAGATTTAAATGTGTGAAAAATTTTGGAGATTGCTTTAAAGAGGATAAGTTTTTATCTTTTAATCAGATGAAGGAAGATTTTGGTATTGATAAGAATTCTTTATTTCTTTATTATCAAATTCGATCTTTGGTAAAATGTATGTTTGTTAGAGATATGATTTTACCTAAAATGACTAAATTTGAGACTTCTTATGAAGGTACCAGAGAAGGGTTATATTTCATTTATGTATCAAATATTACAGGATGGTATAGATAAAAAGGGTTGGGATAGATCTAAAATTAAATTGGAAGTGGATATTTGTTTTATTTTTTTCTGAAGAGCATTGGTTAGATATCTGTTATGATAGTGTAACTAGATTGATAAATGCACATTATCCAATGATTAATTACAATTTTTTACATCAATTATATTTGACACCTGAAAAATTTAAAAAATATGGTTTTAATGAATCAGATTTGTGTTTTAGATGTGGTGATATGGTTGGAAATTTTTTTCATGCTGTTTGGTCATATATACATATACAATCTTTGGAAGAAAATTCAATCGTTCTTAGAATATCTGTATAAATTAAAATAGTTTTAGATCCAACAGTATTTTTATTGGATAGTTTGCAACCTCTGAAAGGTTTGGGATTAAATAAGGTTCAGCTTGCTTTTGTATATTTAGCTTCATCCATAGCGAAAAAAGGCATTGCTAGTATGGGAAAGATACAAATATGATTGATATTCATTGATGGCATAATGAGATGAAATATTGTTTAATAATGGAAAAAATTACCCTCTTTTCCCAATCGGGAGACTACGACTGTTTTAGAGGATATACTATATTCAAAATTCCCTCCAAAAGGTGTGATATCTAAATTATATAATATAATTACAAAAATAAATTCTGGGACTTTTGGAAAGTTTAAAAATGATTGGGAAAGAGAACTCAACCTTCATATTTCCAATGAAAATTGGAATAAAATTCTGCGATTGGTAAACTCCTCTTCTCTATGTGCAAAACATTCACTGATACAGTTTAAAGTTGTTCATAGAGCTCATATGTCTAAAGATAAACTCCATCGTTTTTATTTTCATATCGATCCTATATGTGATAAATATCAATTGGAAATAGCTTCCCTTACACATATGTTTTGGTCCTGTCCCTCTTTACAGAATTATTGGAAGGAAATTTTTTCCATTATATCTACCGTTTTGAATATTGATTTACAACCACATCCCATTACTGCAATTTTTGGATTACCTATGATAGATTTGACTTATTTATCTCTTCCTGCGGATCGTATGATTGCTTTTCTTACACTAATGGCTAGAAGATCTATATTATTGAATTGGAAAGAGGTTAATCCTCCCACTGTTTTCCAATGGTTTACCCAAACTATACTATGTTTAAATTTAGAGAAAATTAGAAACTCTGTCTATGAATCCCCTTCTAAGTTTGAGTTAACCTGGTGACCATTTATTCAATATTTTCATTTGTGGTGAGTTGATCTGGCTCTGTTTTCTTTTTATGATTATGTATGATAATTGGGCTGTAAGATGAGATCGGAGTGATCGGCGTGATTTAGCTATATCGGTAGGTTTTTTTAAGTTTTTAATTCAGATTTGTTTTTTCTTCCTTTTTGGGGTTTTTTCTCTTTTTTTTATATATTTTTAATAATTATATCATTTTTTTAGAGATAGTTCATACTCTAAACTGATCAAAATGTTTTTTTTATGATATATTTTTATTCTGCAATATTATTGTTTAATATCTCTGTATTAATTCGTTATTTACTATGTATTTTTCATATCTCTTTGAACTGTATGTGTTTATAAATTATAATAATAATAAAAAGATTGGAAAAGAAAGAATAATGGAAAAAATTATGTATGTTTTGCATGATAATTATATTTTTTATTAATGTGGCTGTTATACTCAATATATTCACATTTCAATTTATATTGATTAGATTTTAAGATGTAGATGCAATTTTTTTAATATCCTTTCTTTTTTCTCTTTTTTATATATATAAAAAATGTTCATGTTTAATTGCTGTATATGTCATATATTATTTGTTTTTTGAATGAATAAATAAAGTTTTTTTAAAAGTATTTGTACGTGTCCTTTGCTAAAGCCACCCCCCAATAAAATTCCCAAAAACATAACTATAATCTCTCACAGGCAGTTATTTGAAAGCAGCTTATTCTGTGCTCCCTCTTTCAGGATTAACAAAGCCTCTGCATGAAATAGTTCTGCTTTCAAACCATTATGAATTGAAAGTTAATTCCCTTAAACTGAACTCTTGTCTCATTTCGATAACATGCTTCTTTGAAATCTGTCACTTCACATGAGATGTCACATTATTTCTGCTTTTGAAGTTGATAATGAGTCTTGACATTTATTTACGGTAAAGAATCTTTGGCCATGTACATACAGAATGTTTGATATTTCTAACCTGTTTCTGGGATGTATGGTTTTTTTTAACTTTATTTAAGATTTTATAACATGAATAACATATAGGATTACATTAAAAAAAATAAGAATAAAATAATAAAATTACAATACAATATCAGTAATCTAAATAAACTATACCCTCCCCAATAATTATTACACATTAATAACCCAACTCAAATTAGTCCAACCCCCCCTTCCCCCCAAAATAAAGAGTGAAGAATTAATAAAGTTAATAATATATGTGAGAAAAAAACCCACTTACAAAAAAAAACAAAAACATAACCGATTAAAATACTAACAAAAAGAAAAGTAATTAATACTAAAATATCAAACTTAAAAAACATATTTAAATCAAACTTAAATGCATATATTTAACAAACGGAGTTTAGATGAAACATATATTTAACTCAAACTTAATATAAAAAATTAGTAAAGTTAGTAACATTATCTATCAAAAATTCTTAAACAATAATCAATTCTTAAAAAAATTGCAGCATAAAAAAAAGATGAAACAAAACTTTCTCTATAGAGATAAACCTTCACCAAATATTCAACTAACTTCACATCTATCATCATATTAGTCACATAAACCACCATCTTAAAACAAAATTCAAACCTCATTAAGCATTGTACAATTCAATTTTAGTACTCTTCCACCATTTTTCCCTTTTACTCTTAAATAGTTATCCAATAAAAGCTCCTACAACATTTAAATATCCCCAATCATTACGTTAAAATTCAGATATCCGAATAATAAAAACACATCTACAATGAAATCTATATCTTAAGCAAATGGAGCATAAACCACAAACAAAATTCAAGCCTCATTAAAAATTCTACAATTCAATTTATAACTTTCACCATTATTCCCTTCATTCTATAACTAAAATAGCAAAATAATATACACCAGAATTACCACTCCTTTCACCTTAAAGTTAAAGAAAAAATATATTAAAAAAAACTTATCCATCCCATTCACATTTAAATTTCAGATATTCCTTTTCGACTGAATAAACTTTACAAAAAAAAAACCACATCAATTTTTAGTTTTTTAAACAATCAAATACTTTCTTATGCTTTTTTTATATTTAAACAAAAAAAACCCCCTTCACTCTTTAATCTAATAATACAAAAAAAAGGGAAAAAAACGGTTAGGAGGT
This sequence comes from Narcine bancroftii, assembly GCF_036971445.1. Lineage (NCBI taxonomy): Eukaryota > Metazoa > Chordata > Chondrichthyes > Torpediniformes > Narcinidae > Narcine > Narcine bancroftii. The sequence continues at coordinate 138,028,801 of NC_091470.1, read as the reverse complement.
TAAAAATACCCCCTCCCATCTAAACCGCGCAATGCGGTAACTCCCTCAAAAAAATGGGTGTGAGATAACTCACACGTAGCAGATGACTTTCAGGAAATAGTGCCTATCCAGTTCTCTCCCCCAACTCTCACTTCATCTTAAACTAACATCACATTATTTAATATCCCTTTTTTTAAAAAAAAATTAGAAAAAAAAAGGACAACTCTTCTTTTAATCAGCTCCAACTGCCGAGTCACCATTACAACCATTCCTTCTTGGAGCACGGCTCTTTTCTTCCATCTCTTGTCTCCTTAGAGATCGTGGCGGACTATGTCTCTGTTGAAACTGAGTAATTGGCAGCTCTTGAGCAAATGCTATAGCTTCCTTTGGAGAATCAAAGAACTTTGGTTGGCAACCATCATGAAAAACCTTCAAAACAGCTGGATATCTAAAAGTTGCCTTATAACCTTTCTTCCACAACAACTCTTTAGCAGGATTGAATTCCCATCGTTGGAACATAACTTCTTGACTCAAATCCACATAGAAGAAAACTCGATTATTTTGAATCATCAAGGGTGATTTTCTCTGTTGTGCATTTCTAATAGCCACTCGTAAAATTATTTCTCTGTCGTAATAATTCAAGCAACGAACCAAAACAGGTCTTGGACTTTGACCTGAAATAGGTCTTCTACGCAAGGCTCTGTGAACACGTTCCAGTATTATACCTTCCGGGAAATGTTCTTGACCCAACACCTGCGGAATCCATTCAGTAAAAAGTTTTCTTGGGTCTGGTCCCTCCATACCTTCCGGCAAACCAATAATCTTTATATTGTTCCGTCTGGATTGGTTTTCCAAATAATCAATCTTTTTCACCAAATTTTTATTTTGAGTTTGTAAGTCTTCAACCATTTTGGTCACATCAAAAACTTGATCCTGTATTTCATCTATATCTTCTTTACACGAATTAAATTTATCTCTCACTTCAAGCTTAAAAGCTCCAAACTCAGCCATCTGTTGAGAATGTATTTTCACCAAAGTATTAAACCTAGTACCAAGTTCGGTCATAATCTTGAATAATACCTGCATTGTATAAGATAATTTAGATTCAAGATTCACAAAAATCTTTTCAATTGGAAGAGATTTTGGCTCAACAGATTCCTGTTTCTTTTCCAAAGGATCTTCTATTCCTTCCTTCATTCTGGTTGCCTTCCTTGTAGTATGACTGCGTATGGAAACCCCAGCCACAGCCTCTCCAGCAATGACTGGAAGACGCTGGCCGGGGTTTTCCCCAGTCCATAATGTATTAAATTCTCCCAGTACCTCAAGTTGTATAGGTTCTTGTATCTCAAAAGATGCAGTTTGCAGTGCCACCTCTACAGCTGACAAATGCCTTTGAGTAACTCTTTGTTGTAAAGGTTGTTTGGTGCCCTCTTTAGGGGGCTCTACCGATGTAACATAGAGCTCTACATCTGAACACTGTACCTCTCTCCTGGGATCCATTTCACGCCGAGTCCTGGTGTCTTTCCTGTAGGTAGGCTCCAAAACTTGAACTTTTGAAAAATGTAGTTTTTTGATGATCTGTTGTCATTTTTTTTTGCTCTTTTCCACCAATTGTACCATCATAAGTTAAATTAACAGCACTGAAATTATCTAAACTTTTAAAGAATTTTAACGGGCATTTCTAGACAAAACAATAAGATAGAGTCAGGAGAGGACTGGAAGGCACATCTAATCCTTACGCCATCTTGCCACACCCCCCGAATGTATGGTATTTTTTAACAAGAATGGCTTCTTGAATACTCAAGCAAACAATCCATTATACAATTTAACTGAAGAATCATCATGAAAAAAATATTTCATCATGTTTCATTGCAAGGCAACTGCAGACCCTTTGACTTTCAAACTAACTTATGTCGTAAATGGTGATTGGAATGCAAGTCAGTGTATTAATGCTGGAGCCAGTACAATCTGCAAATAACAATGTGTGTCTGTAGTGTGACAGAATATATAGAGGTGTTTGGGAGATAAATTGGAAAGGTTTTTTTTAGAACAGATGACACACAAACACATTAAACACAGAATCGTTGGAGGAGCTTTTGTTCAAGTTCACAGAGACTTGCGGTGGACTGTTATTTGCAAATGGCAACAAATGTAACAACACGCAGTAGCTGCTTTGTCTGGAAAAGAGGATTTACTTTCTGTACGGTCATGTGATCTTTGAAGGCAGAGGGCAGAGCAATACAGGCTTTGGTCAGAGTTGGAGGGAATGAGTGAGAGTGAAGGGATATAGTGAGAGAGAGAAGAGAGACACAGACATCGGTTTCAGTGGGACAAGCTGGCAAGCTTTGGAAGTTGGCCTGGTGAAAGGAGAGAACTGGTGGTCCAGTGTTTCCCTTGGAATAGGTGAAGCAGAAAGGAACTCTGTGGTGACCTGAAAGAAAACGGGTATCATCTGGAGAACCCTGAAGAGGGTATGTTTCGTCACCAAGGCACTGGAGTGATTGATTTAAAAGGAATCAGTTGTGAATGTACTGGAGCAAGATCAACTTTCTCTCTGAAAACCAACAAGAACCTTTCTGAGAGGAACAATTTACCTATTAAGCACCAAAGCCTGGTGAACTTTATTAATGTTTACTTCTGTGCACAGTACAAGAATTGCCTGCAACCAGTGAGATTGGAATGTGAACCAAGAAACTTTATGCAACTTCCAGCCACATTACACAAACGCACACTGAGAATTAGAAAGGCGTTAATTAGATAAGTAAGTCAATATGATAAGTAAAAGTTTGGTTCTATTTTCATGCTCAAAGACAATTAAAAGCAAGTTTTGTTTAAATAACCCAAGGTCACAGTGAATATCTATTGCTGCTGCGTTTTGGGCTCCTCTGGACTTGTAACAAATTATTTTCGACAATCTATGGAAGTATTAACTGCTGAACTAAGGAAGATCGGTGACAAGATTGAAAGATTAAATGAAACAAATTGACACAAGGTTTGAAATGGTCGATGGGAAAATTAAACGAAATGAATTGGAGATTCAAAATTTGAATGAACAAAGTACAAACAGAAGCTGCTGCCGAGAAGGATCAGTTAAAGCAAAAAATAGACATTTTGGAAAATTTTGGTATAACATCATGATTATTGGACTTAGAGAAGGTGATTGAAAAAAAACAATTTGCAACAATGGACATAGGAATCTTTGGGAATCTTTGGGTCAGGCCACATTTCACGGGGACTTGGAGATTGAGGGAGCCCATAGGGCACTGAGACCTAAACCTCAGCCTGAACAAAGCTCCTGTCCAATACTTGTCTGATTCTTTCGATATGAAATATGAAAGAAGATAGTGGAGTTAGCAGCAAAGAAAGTGAAAGGAAGACAATCACCTTTGATTCATAATGGAAATAAGATTTTCTTTTATACAGAAATAAGTTTGACTGGTTAAAAATAGAAGAGTTTAATCCGGTTAATGATGTGTTATGGAAAGAAAAGACTATGCTTTTGTTCTGAGATGTATTGCTGTACTGAAAGCATTTGTCCCTGGTGGGATGAATAGAATTTTTACAGAGCGTAAGGCAGAAAAAGTATGTGCCTATTTATTTTTTTATGATAATTTGAATTAATTTCATTACTGATAGAATTTTAATGTGTATTTCAAGAGAATTTAAAGGGGAGGAAATTTAACTTATAATACACGTGGTGTATTATATTTTGTAAAGAGTATTAGAATATTAGACTAGTTGGGAAAAAGGATGGTACGGGATGATATGGTATATTGAGAGAGTTATTGGGAAGTAGGATGCTGACCACTTCAGAATTATGGGCACATAGTGAGTTGTTCTCTGACAACTATCACAATGCAGTTGTGCTGTTCAGACATTAAGTGTTTCTCTGGGCTTTGTGACAGTTGTTACAGAGTTCTGTGTTGTGTATTGACCTACATGTTGTGTGGATTTATACTAAAAGTGACAGTTTGCTTTTAAGAGACAAGGTAAAGGTGGACTTCTGAGAGAGTGGGAGACAGACTGAGCATGTGCAGAAAATGATCTAAAAATTTCTGAACTTGGATATCAAACCACCACTGGGTTGTTCTGTGGAGTGAAAGAAGGCCCAAAACATGAGTCATTGTCTGGAAAGCAGTTTAGAATGTTGGGCATTTTATAAGAGATGAACTTTCCGAAGGCAGCCAAAAGGATCCGGACCAAGCCATTGTTCCTCTCTCTGCAAGCAACACAAGAAGACAACTTCAAATTTTGTGCTCTCTCTCTCTCTCTCTCTCTCTCTCTCTCTCTCTCTCAAAGATCTTTTGGCTTCAGTTTACCAAACAAACTGAATTTTGTTTATGATCTTTGCTTCAGTTGAGATCGAAGTTTTGTGAGTCTTGAGTGTTTTGTGTCTACATTTGTTTCTGTGGGCTGGTTGGAAATATAACTTAGACTTTAATTACAAATGTTATATTTAGGCTGGGGAATTTATTAGTTTTACACTGTTATAGAAATTTGCATTGTAACCAGTGGGCATTGTTATAAAAGGGGGGATTTTGAATTAAAGTTTGTAGGTGAATTTTTTGTTAATAAAGTAATTGTTCATCTTTACCCCTGTGTGAAATGCCTTCTTTGTGCTTGCTGCTTTGATCTTGTAACAATACTGACTCTCAATCAACTTCAGCACTTACGCTGGATTTATCCCCCTGACGATGTGATGACTGTCTATAATGATCGTTCCTCACTGATATTTGGGGATGTAAAGTGATAACGCAGGGCGCTGAGGATTATTATTGGAAGAAACCAGTAATGGCTTCTATTCATGTCTCCTTGAAAATTAGGGAGATGTTGTGCTCATTAAGTTCATTCCATATTCGAATGGGAAAAATAGGCAAAACATTTATTCGAGATTAGGCAAAAATTGTGGCGTGAAACGGGAAAGAATAAGTATTTACAAGTTCCACATAGATACCACCCTGGTGTCATGTTATCCGTCCATCTGCAGAACAACAGCCGGTACAGAGCCGAAAGCTGTAAAGATGAGTACTGTTGTGCAAATGAGTGGGCATTAACCAGCGATTGCTGAGGGTAGTAAATTAACGCACGATAATGTGCATTGATTAACTTATGGCCATTGATATATCTCTTACATAATGGCGTAAAGTGTCCCCTTTACTATTACAGGAATACAAGAATGAACAATAAATCTGAGCGCTTCATGGGCATGGAGAAGGATACCTTGCTGGTGTGAAAAACCATCACATCATTCGGATGAATGTAAAGTACGAATAATGCTCTCTGAAAAACATTCTGATCATAGATTTTGAATTGCCTTCATGTCAAGGGAAAAAGTAGAAATTCGTTTGGACACGTTCACCTGCGCGGTGAGCTGGACCTAGATATTTGGAAAAGCCCATGAGCGGGAGAGGGCAGAACAATCTTCAGCTGTTCCCTGAATTTTGTCTGGGTCACTCCGTAAATAAACGTGTTGGTGCAACAGCTGACAAGCTGAAACACGGCCCCCCTTTCTCTTGCCAAATAAAGGCTGATAGTCGTTTCCAAGTCCACGTAGAGACAGTGTGTGAGGATGAAGACCAGGGTGGAGGTCGCCCAGCAGAGAAGGAAACTCGCCGACAGAATTGTCACCATCTCGGGATCCCGCTGCTTCTCGCAATTTTTCTGTCCCCTGAGCCCGTGGCGGACCCTACTCGCAGCCACGTTCTGCCTCGCCGTCAACGCATTGAGGGTCAAAATAGTGTCAAAAGGAACCACAGGGTTCAACAGCTGATCCATCCAGTAAAACCAATTCAATTCTACATTCCAGTGGATCACGGGTCTCGGTGAACAAACCCCTGCATCTTGATGGTACTTCACTCAAATGTGCAGATAGAGGAAATAAAACGGGATGTTTTTAATACAGAATCCAAAGCATATTGAACCGATAACCAACCTTTGGAGTGCAATACATTCTCTTCAACTTAGTGAAGCAAATGAACGCACATCGATCAAAAGTAAAAGCCACCGTAAACCACACAGAACAATCTATAGCTAAATGACATAAGGTATAGTGGACAAGACAATAAGGAGCTCTGCGCATGTTCATTAAACTTGTGGGGAAAGTATCGTTATCGACCCAGAGGTATGTGTAGAGATGAACTATCTGGTAGAAGATTACTTCAATAACCACCACCATGAGATCCGCTGCAGGCATCGCCACCAGATAACGAGTGATACACTTGGAGAGACCGCAGTTTCCTCGCCAGAGAATGACCATAGCCATCAGGTTAACTAGGAAAATAAGTCAGGGGTAACACAGTGACAAATAATTGAAATTTAAAATATTATCGTGAGCAAGTAAACATTATTTCCTGCGATCTCGCGGACAATTTCATCTTCCTGTCTTCCTGAAATAAGAAGATTAGTTTCAATATCCTGGTTCCAATGAAGTATTTTGCACCGACCTTCTACTCCTTCCTACTGAACAGAGTCGTCACCACATTGTTTGGGTAAAGGATGGATGTCGATTTGTCCCCTGAGATTTACATATCTAAAGCACGTCCATTTAGTTCGTTTACCCATGACAAGACTGCTTTGAATATTGATATAAACACATTTTATATCAAATATTTTTTTCTGGCTACAATCTCCTGAATCAACTGAGCTGGTTTACTGGTGAATCTATAGCCAGATTGACAGCGTTTCAGGGAAATAGCTTTCTTTTTTTCAGTCATTGGGCTGGTGTTCAGGAACATGCTCTTGTGAAGGCCAAACCAGGACACTTTGTCAATTCTTTGAGCGAATTTGGTGAATTCTCAAGAAAATCAAGGGATGTATGAGCGCATCACGCACACTTGATGCAATGGGAATTGGAAATATTATTATTACAATTCTTGAAGCGAAGTTCCTGAAACATGTGATGATATATGAGGTTAACTGTGAGCTTCGTCCACTGCTCGTAGATTGGCGAAAGTTATTTGGAAGAATTTATCCGTATGCTTCCCAATGTCCAAAATAGTTGAAATTCATAGGTAAGATTGCAAATGGTTAGGTGCAGGTGCATAAATTGGACAACGCTGAGGATTAATGGAAATAATCAAATCAGATTCACCGGTGATTGCCAGGTAAAACTGACATTTCCAATAACAAAAATTAACCAATGGCAGAAAATACTTGCTAGGGACGCCGACTACTGCAATGAGTGGATAGCACACTTCCGATAAAGATGTCATTGTATTCCGCTTCTAGATTCTTCCTGACAACGAACTCCTGCAGGTTATTCTTGATGTAACTCAAGCAACTATTCTAAATAGATCGATGTAAAATGTGATACGTCCCACATTAAATGCAAATAAAGAGGAAAAATATATTATACAAATTCTAATAAACATTAATATTTTTATTTTCTCTCCTTCCTTTCTTCAAGAACGCGCATCAGAGATTGTCTGAATGATTGTTCAGTCCCAAGTTCACTTACCATTCTGATATATCTGTTACTTATAGATGAATCGGTGACCCGATGTAGCAAATAACTTCATATTAATTCATTTAATTCCCCGTCACTGAACAAACATTGAAATATTTTCTGCTTTAGCGCAAATAGTAATCCAAGGAGAAGGGATGTTCTCGCTTAACCATTCCAAAGCAAATCTGCATCTAACATTATTACTCCACCCCTTGTGACAGTGGGGTACATATTCAGTGTGATCTATTAATTCTGTCTGTGGATCGGAGTTCTTTTTCTATTGTGGTTTAGCGAGTTGATCCCCCATTTAGTGACTCTGTGTGTGTGTGTGTGTGTGTGTGTGTGTGTGTGTGTGTGTGTGTGTGTGTGTGTGTGTGTGCGTGTGTGTGTGTGTGTGTGTGTGTGTGTGTGTGTGTGTGTGTGTGTGTGTGTGTCGGTTGCTCATTTATCCGCTCTCAATTGCCTTTCACTTTAGATTCCCTTCCACTCAGAAAATGACCTTCCATTTACAACGAAACTTCTAAGTTTAACCCATAGGTTCAAAGAGAACCTCTTTGCAAGATGATTATCCCTCTTCCTAATTTGAAATAAACGTCTGTGACTTAAATCCTGCGGTCTTCCTCGGGAACGTCTACTTGATGATAATATTAGTGGTAGGTTATTGCTGTAAAATTAGCGACATATTTTCAACACAGAAGCACAACTTGCAGAATGACTGAGGAGTCAAGGCTGAAAGAAGATTTCAATGTTTGAGAGACGTATTCTCTCTTCGATAAGCAACGGGATGCTGGATGATCCTCCTGTGAATGGAGCGCAGAAGTCTAAAATGCAGCGGGAAAGATCGGCGCTGGTTTAAATGCCTTCTTTGACTTATGAACTGGACGATCCATTGCGGTGACGCTCAAGCTGAGCGCCCATGGTATAGCGGTCAGTCGGAATTTGACGCATTTGCACGCAGGAGCAGGTAATACTTTTGTACTGATTATGTCAGCTCATCTAATCAGAGGTAGTTAAATAAAGTAGGCCTGAAGAACCAGGGGATGGGTTTAAACTGCATGGTATGAGAGCAGTTGGATCGCTTTGTGGATTCGAATGACAACATTGGCAGAAAGTAGTAGCTGTTCGAACAATTCAAGTGCAAAGTTGATGAACATATTTGAGATTGCTAGTGAGACGGAGAGTGTGATCCAAGGGATGGACTTGAAAGAGCGTCGGGCCTAGAAGGTGACGCACAACTCCGAAATTCTCAGCTTTTGCGTTGATCGGAGTGGTCAGTGCAGCAATGATATCCGCCTTATGTGTAACACAGTCATTCAGGGAGCCATTCATGCGGACAGGGGTAGAAAGAGCAATGCACTGCTAATTGCAGAAAGCATAATCGGGAAATATAAAACAGTGCTCTGTCGCAGGGATAGAGCGTTCGGAAGGCAGTGTTGCCTCCACGTTGCCCTGATTCGTGACATCTGATCTAACGTACTGAGGGATTTTCAGTTGAATAGCAAAGATTCAATTTCTGTGAACTATGTGGTTACCAATGACGGAGGCATAATCAGTGAATATGTGGAGCTAGGACAAAAACTGAAAAGAAGAAACAGAAAGATTGTTAGTATTTTAGAGAGAATATAAATTCTGCCAGGCAGAGGATGGTGGCGGTAGATGATGGCCAGTGGGGTCTCTGCGGCAGAAAGAGGCAAACGCTTTAAAATATTCTGCATGGAGTTTGACGCATCGTGAAGTTGAATCCGTCTAATTCGCCTAATCTGAAGTCATTGCAGAGAAGCTGGGCATGTGATGTTTCGTAAATATAAGTGGGGAAATGATTTGAGTTGAGCGAGAGTAAGCAGAAACAATGGGTTTGCGTATATTGGAGGAAAAAAAGTTAAAAACGTGCAATGCGGGGATAGTCGACGATGACTTTTGAGGCCGCGGGAGGGAGTTGACCATGTGATTGGGAATGGTGTTGGAATTGGTGGTTTGATTAGCGTTGATATGGTCGTGTAGAAGAGATATGTCGGAGTTGGTCACCGTCCCGCGAAAACCGAACATTCTGCTCAATAACCTTTCCGAAATGATCTCAAATTAAGCATCAAACCCCACAAAAACATGATGTCTGCATGCGTTCGTGTTTTATATTTTACTAGAACGGTGATAATGCCTGTATTATTACCTGGTACAGCTGCAAATTGCAGATGTTTAAATGCCTGGCTACTCAGGATCGCTGTGGGTTAAGTGATTTCCAATATATCAGAAATATTGACCATTTGTATGGTAGGAAGCAACCGTGGAAATGGGACAGGATCCATAACGATATCTTGATCATCGCCAATCACATAACTAGGATTGTAGACAGGGCTTTAAAATTAATTGTAGGAGAGATATAAAACATAAAGTGTGGATTAAGTAAAAGCAAATGTCAATAAAAAAAAGAGAGAATTAAAAGTAGAATACATAAATTTCAAGACCAAAATCGGCAGAGATGGTAGGATTTGAAGAACACTAAAAGTGTAAGGGCACTTTATTTTAAATGTTCGTGGTTTTCAAAATAAGGTCAATTAACTTGTGGGGCAAATCAGTATAAAGACGTATGTTGTACTGATCATTTGAGAAAGGAGTTGGCGGAATGGATATCCCAGGATATCAGATAAAACGGAAGGACAAGCAGGAAATCATGTGTATTCGGGCAGCGGTCTTAGTTCAGGTTAATAGTAAGAGTTGATGTAAAATAGAAGGCGCAAACTGCAGAATCAATTACTGAAGAGATTAGGACATCTATAGCTCAAAATCACTGATGAGCGTTGTGTCTCCACCATCCAAATATAACTGACAATTGCAGATAAAAAATAAACCAAGAGATCTTGGAGGTATATGGGGATGGTACAGCAGTCAGGTTGGTCGAGGAAGCCTTGTGGAGAAATTCATGGAGATCATACGTGATGGCTTATTGAACAGCAGGCTATTAAACCTAAAGTTGAACATGGGTCTTGTCCTGTGCAATGACACAGGTAAAGTTACCGATCTTCAAGTTAGATATTGTCTTAATTTTATTTTTCATTTGTTTCAAGAACAAGTACCACATATTTACCCAAAATCATACAGAATTATAAAACTATTCAAAAAATACATAATATTATATTTCCTACCCCCCCCCCCCATCCTCCCCTTTCCTCCACAAAACAGTAAGAGAAAAAGGAAAAAAAATCGCCTTTCTGAATTTGTCATATAATTGAACAAGGAGTAACTTGCTAAGTTTATACTATTTATTGTGTAATAAATAGGATTAGTAATGATTTTCAGATTCACGCAATATTAGAAAAATATGAGAACATTTTAAAGTGATTTCATATGGTCTAAATCGTAGACCTTCAATCTAAATAAAGCAAGAATGTGCAGCTTAAAAAATGAGCTTGAATGAAATGTTGGTAAACAATGTGATAAGCAAATGTTTTCATTTAAAGAATGTCCAGAAGATACAAAAATCGGAAATAGATAATAGAAAGAAATGTAGAAGGAATAGCCATCCAGCAGTGATGTTATACAGAGAATAAGAACGTCCCACCCCTTTCTACTAAATTTATTATTATATAATATTTGACTTTAATGTTCACACATCTATTAATATTCGGATATCGAAAATGACAATCAAATATTTAAATCAATTATACATACTGTAAATGATACTCGAATATCTGCTCCCCAGATATTAATCCCCAAAATAAAAAAAGTGAAAAAAAAGAAAAATATAGAAATAAAAATACTCAAAAGTTAGAAAAATGAAATAAACAAATCTGGTAACGAAAATACCAGTCAAACAAATGAACCTTGGAAATTATCATTTATTTACGCCAATGAGTTTTCAATGTTTCCTATGGTTCAAGGAAAGCTTTATATAAATTCATATCCTCCTTATGTATGTATGGGTGCGGAATGTTCAGAATTTGTTTTAACATTAATTAAATTATATGTAATGTCCTCAAGAATGATACAACTATGTATTTTTGGATCCCATCTTTCATTCCTCAATGGAAATCTGATTTCCATGACACTGCATTGCTAATAAATATCGTTCCAAGTCTATCGACGAACAGTGATGCAACACAATCTTTGTTTTCGCTGCAGCTCTTTAAATTAATTTTCTCGTCTATGTCGAAACACTGGCAGTCTTTTTGGCTAATGCTGGAATTGAGAACTCCCCCTTATGTCCGTGAACATGAATTGTTAATACCAATTAGACAGTGAATATTCCAATCAAATTCCATTTGGTGTTAGTTGTCCAGTTGTATTTTATATTAAAATTACACAGTGCAAGCATTATTAGTGAAAACAAAAACATCTTAGTCGATTTATTCGCCACATTCAATGTATCCATCAGAAGTTTGGTTTCAAAGATGGACCATATCCCGAGAATTGAGAGATCAGCCGTTCACGTGACATGTTACATTAGACCAATTGTTCACAACGTTGTTCCTTCCACTCAAATACCACGTTATTAATCTCTGTTCCAGAAATGCTCTGCGATTAGTAAGGGATTGCTGAAAGTGCTATGTGAGTGGGAAGGGAAGGTTGAGAATCACTGCTCCCGAACCAATTGTTACTGAAATAATTTGCTTTAGAAAAAATATCATTGGCCCATTTCCTTTGGAGTTCTGAAACCGTGCACATAACGAGTCAATGAGGTACGATAAATACAATGGTTTTTCAACTTTTTATTTCCACCCACATACAACCTAAAGCGATCCCCTTACTAACCAAAAAGTAGCTACGGCATAGGAATTACTACAAGTGGTATGTGAGAAGAAAGAATAAAGGTTAATGACCACTGGATTAGACAGAGGATTGTTGTTTCTATATCATATTTACAGAAAATGCACAATCTTCTGAAAGGAAAAAGTTAAAAGAACATTCATGGATGTGTTTTTTCTTTTATTCTTTTCATTTGATTTTTATATTAAATATTTATTCAATATGGTTTTCATTGCTCATATCTTTAATTAACATAGAATGCACCATTCCTTAAAGGGATTGTTTAATTTAGTCTTATCAGAAAATAATATTGTTACATACATTACGAGAAATGGATAAACTGTTAATTAACATATATAGAATTTGATGTGTTAAAGAACTAATATAAATAAACTATTATAGAAAGGCTGTATATCTACATTCTAAGTTTAATTTGAGTTATGTATGTGACATGACCTCTTATGTTATATTTGATGATTTTCTAAGTCAGATTTATATTTAATATCGATAAAATATTTTGAAAGAAAGGACTAACTCTAGGAGGCTGAGGAATTTTGCCACTCAAGTGTAGAGTCGTTGAATCAATAGATCCCACATATACAGCTGGATGGTACAGTCGTGCCCCTGTCGTGAAACAGATCAACTGTTGTTATTCTTGTAAGTGTTCACTTTTCAATTCTCTTCAATCCTTGCGAACAGAAGGGAAAAAAGAACGGAAACGTATGCGATATGAATATATGCATTTTTGCCCCTGTACACTTCATACAAGAAGTCAATTTTGGTGATAGTGAATACCATTTGTCCCTCCTTTCATGTCATTTAGCAAAAATTTCATTTCCGACTCATGTGCAATGTGGTTTTTCTTCATCGATTACTCGTTACTACGAGGAAATGGCAATGGCTGATTTAAATGATGTTTATTTCTGGTGTTTTAATGGATCAGAATGATAATATATACTACAATATGAGCCCAGATAGTTGCCATGTGGATTGCAGACATAGATTGCTCCCGACCATTCCTCGCCAATGCTGCAGAAAGCTATGGGAGCATTATTGCATTAACAGAAAAAGGACTGTTGTGATAGTGTTTTGTCGTGATACGTGGCACTGCGTTGGCAAACTTCAATTCGCCACCTCACCTCAATTCCAGCTATAAAAAAAGTGTCAAACGTCATTATATCACCTTTGTTTCCAATTGCTTTAATTGTATTGTTCAATGCTTCAACAGTTATGGATTTATTTCAAAGTATTTAACTTAAAATAGACAACAAATTTTGATTATGCAAAGATATACTTTAATACCTGGACTATTTTTTGCAACAATGTGGATATATGCTCCAATTTCTCAGTACATGAGCCAACAGATTTTACAGATGGCATTCAGGAAGCCGCTGGGAATGAGGGTAAATATGTAACTGCATTGATTTGATAGCTTTGTAATTTAATTCATTTGGTTTCATAATTTTACCAATCTATATTTGGAAGCCATTTGCATGCTTATTTTTGCATTATTGAAATTTAATAAAGTACTATTATTCCTTCGCGTCTGAAACCTTTATTTCCAGAATCGTTGTAAAATATATTTGAGCGACATGTGTAAACTAGTCCAAAGATACATTTATGTTGATATGTTTATTACATTACCAGAACTGCAGTATATTCGAATGACTTCTAGAATTAGATCTAACACAACAAAGGCTGATCATTATTTTTAAAATTGATGAATTCATGATACCTGTGAAATAAATGTGCACTAACTGATTTTTCGAAACATTTAACTCTGAAGCGAAAGAAATGTTAACAAAAGGAGTTGTGCATGTGATTTCAATAAAAAATACTGCAACAATATTAACGTGCTTTTTCATTGAGTTCGTACCTATCTTCAAGGCACCTGAAAAAATGTGCACCTAGTATATGACAACATAATATAATGTGGTCTTGTCTCAGCCAGTCGCCAGCCATATGGAATGAAAAAGTTCTCTCGACCGTTCCAGTCGGACTTTTACTCAACACTGAAAATGCAGTGGTGAGGGAACCAATGTAAAATTGGATTTACTAGGAGTCAATTGCAGTTATGTCAACAGGAGAGGAGTGAAGGCGGCGAGCATTTTAACTGAAGAAACAATTATTTGTTGGGCAGGGGAGAAATTCGAAATAACTGAAAATAAATTGTATAAGGTGAGAATTGTAAGGTGAAACTGGAGATGACGAGAGGTGGGTGATAATTGCATATAAAGGCTATCAATACTGATACGAAAATAAGGCAATGATGGTGATCTCCTCAAAGCAAGAGTTGAAGGATAGAAGGGTTCGGATAGAACACGTGGGAAGAAACACTTGTGCTCGTAACTCTGCGAACTATTGTACCCTCTATATGAAAACTCTGTAATACAGTGATCATTATGTACTTGAGGATTCCTGACTTTAATACCAGCGATATTACATGTCTCATTTAACAGGAACAAACCCAAGATGGCATGTTCTATTGTAGCTTCAGAACATGCTGACAACAAAACCCATCATGTACGAAGTTCCCCTCACGTTTGCCTCCACCAACCTGATTCACCCAGTCTATGTTCATGTTAAACTGCTGTTTTATCATTCAATGTCTCAATATTTCTTGGTTTATGCCTGTGCTTTTGTAATGTTACTTTTTCCACATTTAGAATATGCTCACTAGTGTTTTCCCCTTTATTTCTGTAAACTCTAACCAAATGGTTTCAAAATTTTCCGCCCTCGACCTTACATACTCTCTCGCATTTGACCTGGTCTAACCCTTTAAAAAGAGCTCCACCCAACCACCCTTACCATTCTTCCCATATTTCTGTATTTACAATTATTCTTGTATATTTAACATCCAGTCATCTCCACCCTGAAACCTCGTTTCAATAATGACCACGAAATCAAATGCATTTGCACTGATTTGTGCCATAAGTTCAATGACCTTGTTTCGAATAAGAAGGACATTGAGATAAAGTGACCTTAGACTCCTGGTGCATTCCAAATATGGAAATTCTGCCTCTTTCCCCTTCATCTTTATGCACTCCACGCTTAAATGATCTCTTTTTAAGCATTTCCTTTATCTTTATACACATTTCCTCTTTGATTTTATGCATCCTGAACTTAATTTGTTGATCCCAGGCTTCCACAATACATTTTAAGTAATGTCCACAGTCCTGGTTATGCTGTTCATCACGATCAAGGAATCCTCATGGTACCATCACCATTCAACGAAACTTCTCCACTTTGAACAGTTCTTCCCTTTAGCAATACTGATGACAATTTTGGGTGCATGTACACACAATTCTCTAAAACATACCCTTGTGTGACCATACATTTAAATATCTAATATTCTATAACCAATGCCAACGGTCACGTGGAACTGTAGTATTCCAAAAATTACCACCTTTATAGTAAGAGAGAAAACATGAATATCAGGTTTTCTGTGGGTTTCATGGTGACGTTATGTTCATTACGGAGAGTGGATAAGACAATTGAGCTCGGCCGCATCAGTTTCACGATGGTTATTGAATATCTTTATATCTCCATTCCTTATCAGAAGACTTTTAAGCTTTTTTTTTGGTATAACTGTAATTATACCATTAGAACAGGACTCAGGTAATTGAAAAGTATCATAAAGTTGTTGTATTACATTCTTAAATAAGGAAGATATATCAACATAAAAAGTCTTGTAAAACTCAATAGAAAAACCATTTCCACCAGGCGCTTTTCCATTTGGCATATCTTTTATAGCCATTTCAATTTCACTATCCGTAAAATGTTTATCTAACTCTTGTCTGTCTTCTTGAGATAACTGTGGTAAATTAATATTTTTCAAAAAAGAGTCTATTGCATCTTCTTTTATCTCTTTACATTCAGTCAAATAAAGTTTTTTGTAAAAATTACAAAATTCATCGTTAATTTATTTTTGACTAAAAGTAATACCCGATTTATTTCTAATAGCTGGTATAATCCTAGTTAACTGTTCTTTTTTTAATTGCCAAGCTAATACTTTATGAGCTTTCTCACCCCATTCATAAAATTTATTTTTTGAATGATTCAACAGACATTCAAATCGATATGACTGTAACTTATTATACTTCAACTTTAAATTAGTTAATTGGATCTTTTGGAATTCAGTAGCTTTCTTTTGAAATTCTTTTTCACAGATTGTTATTTTCTTCTCCAAATCCTCAGTTTCTCTAACTCTCTCTTTCTTCAGTTTGGATGCATAACTGATAATTTGACCTCGTAAAAAAGCTTTCATGGCGTCCCACAAAACAAACTGATCAGAAACAGAGTGAACATTATTAGCAATGAAATCCTCAATTTGTTTTCTCAAATAAACAATAAATTCTGGCTTTTGTAGTGACATAGTATTAAATCTCCATCTTAAAGTATGCTGTGTAACTTGAGAACTTTGATACTCCAGTAATAACAATGAATGGTCCGAGACTAACCTTGCCTTATAATCCACAGATATAACCTTATCCTGTAAATGTGCCGAAATTTAAAAATAATCAAGTCTTGAAAAAGAATTATGTCGAGAAGAATAAAAAGAAAAATCTTTCTGTGTAGGATTAAATCTACGCCAAATATCAACTAAATTCAAATCTTTCATCATATTAGCCATATGTATCGCCATCTTAGATTTCTTAATTACCTTTGGATACTTATCCAATAACGGTTCTAATACCATATTTAAATCCCCCCCCCCCCAATCATCACATTGGAATTAGCTTGTCCCAATAATAAAGATATTTCTGTAATAAAAGCAGTGTCTTCAACATTTGGAGCATAAACATCAATCAAAATCCAGGCTTCATTAGAGATCATACAATTCAACTTAAGTAGTCTTCCTCCATTTTTCTCCTCGTCTTGCAATTGAAATGGTAAATTCTTATGTACCAAAACCGCAACTCCTTTTGCCTTTGAATTAAATGAAGAATAGAAGACTTGTCCAACCCAGTCCCGCTTAAGTTTCAAATGTTCTTTATCTGTCAAATGAGTTTCCTGTAAAAAGGCCACATCTACTTTAAGTTTTTTTAAATAAGCAAGTACTTTCTTATGCTTTATAGGATTATTCAAACCCTGAACATTAAGAGAAGCAAATTTAAATTTTGACATGTCTTACAACAGTTAGAAAAAGAAACCCAACTGCTACCCCCTTACCCTCTCTTAATACGATCAAAAAAAGAAAAAAAAGAAAGAGGAAAAAAAGGAATTTTTTTTTAAATTATTTAAACAAAAAAAAACCCTTCACTCTTTAATCTAATAATACAAAAAAAAGAAAAAAAATGGGTAGGAGGTTAAAAATACCCCCTCCCATCTAAACCACGCAATGCGGTAACTCCCCCAAAAAAATGGGTGTGAGATGACTCACACGTAGCAGATGACTTTCAGAAAATAGTGCCTATCCAGTTCTCTCCCCCAACTCTCACTTCATCTTAAACTAACATCATCATTATTTAATATCCCTTTTTTTTAAAAAAAAGCATTAGAAAAAAAAAGGACAACTCTTCTTTTAATCAGCTCCAACTGCCGAGTCACCATTACGACCATTCCTTCTTGGAGCACGGCTCTTTTCTTCCATCTCTTGTCTCCTTGGAGATCACGGCGGACTATAACTCTGTTGAAACTGAGTGATTGGCAGCTCTTGAGCAAATGCTATAGCTTCCTTTGGAGAATCAAAGAACTTTGATTGGTAACCATCTTGAAAAACCTTCAAAACAGCTGGATATCTAAAAGTTGCCTTATAACCTTTCTTCCAGAACAACTCTTTAGCAGGGTTGAATTCCCGTCATTGGAACATAACCTCTTGACTCAAATCCGCATAGAAGAAAACTTGATTGTTTTGAATCATCAAGGGTGATTTTCTCTGTTGTGCATTTCTAATAGCCACTCGTAAAATTATTTCTCTGTCATAATAGCAATGAACCAAAACAGGTCTTGGACTTTGACCTGAAATAGGTCTTCTACGCAAAGCTCTGTGAGCACGTTCCAGTATGTTCTTGACCCAGCACCTGCGGAATCCATTCAGTAAAAAAATTTCTGGGGTCTGGTCCCTCCATACCTTCCGGCAAACCAATAATCTTTATATTGTTCTGTCTGGATTAGTTTTCCAAATAATCAATCTTTTTCACCAAACTTTTATTTTGAGTTTGTAAGTCTTCAACCATTTTGGTCACATCAAGAACTTGATCCCATATTTCGTCTATATCTTCTTCACACGAATTAAATTTATCTCTCACTTCAAGCTTAAAAGCTCCAAACTCAGCCATCTGTTGAGAATGTATTTTCACCAGGGTATTAAACCTAGTACCAAGTTCAGTCATAATCTTGGATAATCCCTGCATTGTATAAAATAATTTAGATTCAAGATTCACAAGAATCTTTTCAATTGGAAGAGATTCTGGCTCAACAGATTCCTGCTTCTTCTGCATAACCAAAGGATCTTCTGTTCCTTCCTTGTAGTATGACTGCGTGTGGAAACCCCAGCCACAGCCTCTCCAGCAGTGACTGGAGGATGCTGGCCGGGGTTTTCCCCAGTCCATAATGTATTAAGTTCTCCCAGTACATCAAGCTGTATAGGTTCTTCTATCTCAAGAGGTGCAGTTTGCAGCACCACTGCTACAGTTGACAGATGCCTTTCCCCAGCTGGTTGAGTAAGTCTTTGTTCTAAAGGCTGTTTGGCGCCCTCTTTAGGGGGCTCTACCGATGTAACATAGAACTCTGCATCCGAACACTGTACCTCTCTCCTGGGATCCATTTCACGCGGAGTCCCGGTGTCTTTTCTACAGGTAGGCTCCAAAACTTGAACTTTTGGAAAATGTAATTTTTTGATGATCTGCTGTCGTTTTTTTTTTGCTCTTTTTCACCAATTGTACCATCAGAAGTTAAATTAACAGCACTGAAGTTATCTAAACTTTTGAAGAATTTTAACGGGCATTTCTAGACAAAACAATAAGATAAAGTCAGGAGAGGACTGGAAGGCACTTCTGATCCTTACAGGTAGCTTCTTACCATCCTATATCTTTGTTAAATGTAGACTATAAAATAGTGGCTAAAGTTATGGCTAATAGGTTGGCTCAGTATTTACCAAAGATAATACATTGTGATCAAACAGGTTTTATAAAAAATAGGTATGCTTCGGATAATATTCTATGATTAATTACTTTGATAAATAGATCTAAATCTCAGAAGAATTATGCAATGGTGGTTTCATTGGATGCAGAAAAGGCATTCGATAGAGTAGAATGGAAGTTTTTATTTAAAGTACTTGAAAAGTTTTCGTTTGGTCTCTCATTTAGTGGTATGATTAGGGCTCTGTATAATGGTCCAAAAGCTAGAGTTGTTACTAATGGTTTGCTTTCAGAATCCTTTAATTTAACAAGATCTACTAGACAAGGATGTCCATTATCACCCACCTTGTTTGCTTTAGTTATTGAACCTCTAGCACAATTAATACGTCAGAATGATAGTATCAAAGGTATGAGAGTCTTGAATGAAGATTATAAAATAAATTTATTTGCGGATGACATTTTGCTGTATTTGGTGGATCCTGATGTTTCTCTGCCAGCACATCAAGATTCCTTAGAGATTTATGGTCAATTATCAGGTTATAAGGTTAATTGGACTAAAAGTGAAATTTTATCAATTAGTAAAGATTCAATGTTTAGAAATATTACAAATTTGAAGTGGACGAAACAAATTAAATATTTGGGAATTAATGTTAATACTGGCTACCAAAAATTATATTCACTTAATTATCTTCCTTTAATGGAGAAGGTTAAGGCAGATTTAGTTAAATGGAAAGATTTACCTTTGGGTTTATTAGGAAGAATTATTACTATAAAAATGAATATTTTTCCTCGTATACAATATTTATTTCAATCAATTCGTTGTTTACAGAAAAGATTTTTTAAGGATTTATATAAAGTAATTAGGGATTTTTTGTGGAAAGGAAAATTTCCTAGGGTGGCGTTGAAAAAATTGATGTGGGATTTTCAATTTGGAGGGTTACGGCTACCTAACTTTCAATTTTATTATGAAGCAGCTCAATTTAGATTTCTTAGCGCATTAATGGCCACACAAGATATGCCTAGTTGGGCACAGATAGAATTTGCAGTTATTTCTGAAAAATTTTCAAATGAATTTTTATTTCGATGGAATAAAAATTTGTTACGAATTTATGATGTACCAATATTGAAACATTTAATGAATTTATGGACAAGTAAATTACATAAAATGGGATTGAAAAATAAGTGGATGGGAAGATTACCATTATATAATAATCAACTTGTTCCTTTCACGGTATCTAATACTATTTTGAAACAATGGGAGGAGAAAGGAATACATAATTTATCTGACTGTTTTTTAGAAGGTCATTTTTGTTGTTTTGTAGAATTGCAAAAGAGATTTGATATAAATTGCTATTCTATATTTGTGTATTATCAGTTAAGATCTTTTGTAAAACAGGTATGCGGTCGTCAAATGAATTTACTGTCTGAAACTGATTTTGAGAAATATGTGCTCTCATTTCCAAAAAAGGGTTATATATCAGGTTTGTATCGTATTTGAAAGTGAAAGTAAAATAGATTGAGATAAAGATAAAATGAAATGGGGAAAAAGATTTAAGTTTAACAATAACTGAAGAAGATTGGTCTGAAATCTGCCGTAATAGTGTTCGAAAATTGATTAATGCTAGATTGGCGATGATTAATTATAGTTTTATACATCAATTATATTTAACACCCGAAAAATTAAAAAAATTTGGTTTTAGTAAGTCAGATCTTTGTTTTCGTTATGATCAGGTTTCTGGTACTTTTTTACATGCTGTTTGGTTGTGTGATCAGTTACAACAATTTTGGAAAGGTATTCAATCTGTATTTAATAATCTATATAATCTTCATATTGTATTAGACCCTGATATATTTTTATTAGGGAATATGCAACCGTTGATTGATTTAGAATTAGATAATTACCAGATCTCTTTTATTTACTTAGCGCTGGCAGAGGCCAAGAAATGTATAGCGATTACTTGGAAGAATAGAAATGTATTGTCTTTAGATAGGTGGTATTCAGAGATGAAGTTTTGTTTGGTTATGGAAAGAATATCTTTTTCTATACAAGATAAGATGTCTTTTTATGAGTTAAAGTGGATCCCATTTATTGATTATATACAATTTAAATAAGTTTGAATTAATCTTTTTCTTTCTTTAAAAAACTTTTTTTTATTATATATTTTTTCTATATATATGTTTTCTTACTTTTTCTTTCTTTTTTTTAGTTTTTTTTATTAGTTGGGTTTTTTTTTGTTTAAGTTCTTTTTGTTTTTTCATATATATTCTTATATAATAAAAATATTTTGGATTAATAATTAATACTTAATTAATTTTTTTT
The DNA here is from genome assembly GCF_036971445.1 of Narcine bancroftii. Lineage (NCBI taxonomy): Eukaryota > Metazoa > Chordata > Chondrichthyes > Torpediniformes > Narcinidae > Narcine > Narcine bancroftii. The sequence goes on along the minus strand of NC_091470.1, from coordinate 138,007,236 downwards.
GTTTTTTTACATATCGATCTTTTTTTAAGATATTTTTTTTAATTTTTTTTAAATTATACTAATAGTATTAATTCTTCACTCTTTATCGTGCGGGTGGGGAGGGGGGTTTAGGGGTTAAAAATAGTTTTTTTTAGTTTTAGTTTTTAGTTGTTAGGGGGAGATGCCGAGATTGGTATTGTATTAACTATGTTACTTTATACTTGTATTACTTTATTTTGTATTTTTTCTGTACGTGAATTACTTACTTTCTTCATATGTTAAAATTAATAAATAAAGTTTCGAAAAAAAAAAGACTTTGAAGCTTTTGCTTCATTCTGCACCAGACAACTGACCAGATAACGTCTACCATTGCCCTCCATCGCCGAGCAGATCTTGTCTTCATTTTGAAATACTTCAACCATATTTTTGATTCTTCTTTTTAGTTTTGTCCCTTGCTCTTCGAATTGCTGTGGCGTGACCTCGTTCCTGGTTCTGCCGACGTCGTAAGTTCCCACGTGCAGCAGAGAAACTGGATCTTTTCTCTTCCACCGAAAATTCAACAGCAGGTGACATAAGATTTTAAAAATTGTGCCCAAGGCAGATAACATAATATGGTGACGATCTATCCATGCGACTGAAACGTTTTTTTTTATTCTAGTTCCTTCACTAATAAATCCAAGGTCAGCAATACGCTTCACCTACCTGCCCCAACACGCCGAAGAGTTCTACATATCAATGTGTAAAAATGGTAATTCTTCGGATCATCACGACTGGTGTAAACCTCAAATTGTGAGGTAAGATCAACGGCAGACGCTCCACCAGCACAAATCACCGTATCCCATTATCTGCCTCACTCGCCATCACACATTTTTTGTCCCTGACCAGAGGTTTACTATGAAGTTGCTCATCAAATAGCCATGACTTCCTCTTGAATCAGTGTATCAAGTTACCTCTCCCCTCCCAGAGGTCTCGCAGTTTTTGAAGCGCATATAACAGGCAACCAATCTCCGCTTCATTTCTTCGAGAAACCAACTCTTGCTGCCTATGTAGTCATCAGGAACCACAAAGGTGTCCGTCGGAACACGCATGATGCGGCTTCAACATATGACCTGATATTGCACGCCTACTTTATTTAATTCATTCTTATTTAATGAATTTGAGAGAAAAACACTGCAAAAACATCAACTGCTCCTCACCAATACCTCCTCGCCAAAGATTTGCGGGACAAGGCTTCAAAGACCCAATCCAACCCTGAGCCACTCACACACTGGCCGTTCGAACCTGGTCGCACCGCTTGGTATGGGCATCTTAGGTGAGAAGCAATTGATTAATAACAATGTAAAAATTGGCAGTCAATGCAAATGGAGAAACAGACACAATCCAACACACACACACACACACACAATGAGTAATGGGCTATCAACTTATAGATCATAATTGAAACAGCAGGATCACTGACTGGATGACGTCATCAACATGGACGTGTTGCCCGCTACCAAAAGCAATCACGTTTGATATCGGGATACATTTGGAATGCTTAAGCGAGAACATTGCTTCTCCGTTTGACCAAGTTCCTCTGAAGCAGTGAAGCATGCATTGTTTGTCCAGTGATCCGGATTGAAATCAATTAAGGTGAAATTGTGTACTTCATCAGGTAACCGAGTTTTGCTATTAATACCGACGTCTCAGCACTTAACCATCAGGTGGACACTCTCGGAACCGCGTTCTGCAAAAGGTAGGATCAGAAATGTAAAATATTAGAGCACGTAGGATTTTTTAAAAATATTTTTTCTCTTTCTTTGCAGTTAAAAGTGTCACATTTCATTTTGTAAATCGATATATTTATAATAGCTCTTGGAGGTACATCAAGCATAACAGCTGCAGCCGTGCGTGAGGAAGCCGCCAGCCGAGTGATGCCATGACATCCTTTGAGAAAGTGTGCTACCCATTTATTGCAGTCATCGGTGTCCCTGCTAAGTATTTTCTGCCACCGTTTAATTGTTGGTAATAGAACCGTCGGCTTGTCACCGATGATGACCGTTCCATCTTCTGTTTTTCCTTTAGATTTATCCCAATCCTTTTTATCCATACCATCCTGTAATATTTGATACATAACTGAAATATATCCCTTCTCTGGTATCTTCATAAGAAAAGTCTCAAATTTAGTCATTTCAGGTAAAATCATATCTCTACAAAACACATGCTTTACCAAAGATCGAATTTGATAATAAAGAAACAAAGAATTCTTATTAATACCATAACTATCCCTCATCTGATCAAAAGATAAAAATTTACCGTCTTTAAAACAATCTCCCAAATTTTCCATACCTTTTAATCTCCAGTATAATAAACTCCGATTATGTATTGAAAAAGGAATAAGTTGATTATTATACAATGGAGTCAAAGCTGACAGTTCACCACTAGAAATTATCAATTTCTTTTTCTTCATCCATAATTTCATTAAATGTTTTAATATAGGCACATTATATTGCTGTAACAAATTTACATTCCATCTAAACAAAAATTGATGTATTTCAAATTCATAAATATTTGCCATCTCAATTTTGGCCCAACTAGGGGGCCGTTCCAAATCCAACAATGAGCTAATAAATTTAAATTGGGCTGCTTCATAATAATTTTGAAAATGCAACAACCGTAATCCCCCTTGGTCATATTTCCAAGTTAATTTATTCAATGCTACTCTTGAAAATTTACCTCTCCATAAAAACTCCCTAACTATTTTATTCAAATCTCGAAAAAAAAATATTGTCAAGTAAATATGGAACAGATTGAAATAAATATTGTATACGCGGAAAGATATTCATCTTAATTGTACTTATTCTACCCAATAAATTAATAGGTAGATCTTTCCATTTAATCAAATCAGTCTTAATTCTTTTTCATTAACGGAACATAATTTAATTTATATAAAGATTGATAATGGACATCTATAATTATACCCAAATACTTAATTTGATCTGTCCATTTCAAATTAAGAATATTCTTATAAACTGAATAATCTCCTTCACTCACCGGTAATATTTCACTTTTATCCCAATTAACTTTATATCCAGAAAGACGTCCATATTGCATCAAACACTCCTTCAAATGCAAAAGTGATTGAGCTGGATTTGTCAAGTACACCAATACATCATCAGCAAATAAATTAATTGTATACTCCTCATCTAAAACTTTCATACCCTGTATCTGTGTATTCTGTCTTATCAACTGAGCCAAAGGTTCAATCACTAACGCAAATAAAGTTGGTGATAAAGGACAACCTTGACGAGTAGATCGGGTCAGTTTAAACGGTTCCGAAATCAAACGAATCGTCAGTACTCTAGCTACCGGTTTACTATATAAAGCCTTGATCCAACCAATAAAAAAAGGACCAAACTTGAATTTCTCCAAAACTTTAAACAAAAAATTCCACTCAACTCTATCAAATGCTTTTTCAGATCTAAAGATATCACCATCGGATAGTCTGGAGATTGTCGAAATCTATTAATCAAACTAATCACACATAAAATATTATCCAAGGCATATCTATTCTTTATGAAACCTGTTTGATCCATATGAATCAACTTAGATAAAAACTTAGCCAATCTATTCGCTAAAATTTTGGCTATAATTTTATAATCTCCATTCAACAACGAAATCGGTCTATATGAAGATTTTTTCAAAGGATCTCTATCTTTCTTTGGAATTACTGTAATTAAAGCACTAGAACAAGACTCAGGTAATTCATCATGTTTGCCAACCTGATGTAGTACATCTCCAAACACTATAGAGAGGTCATCGTAAAAAATTTTATAAAATTAAATCGAATTTTTTTGTTATAGCTTTCAATGAAATGCTCTGATACAGGTACAGGTCTGTCATCTCATCAGGTTCATTACCCAATACTACATCCAGTACGGCCTCTCCTCTAGTTGGCTTGATCACATAATGTGTACAAAATGCATCTTTGAACACAAAAGGAATTTTGACCCATCTATCCCTCTGGCTGTACAGGATTCCAGTTAATATTTGGGAAGTTAAAATCCCCCAGAACGACAACTATATTATTTTTACATCTTTCCAAAATCTGTCTACCTATCCGTTCCTCAGAAGCCGAGGATTATTTTAGGGACAATAGACCACGCCCAATGATGGCTGAGACCTTCCTAATCTGATCATCAGTGTCAAGAGTGGAATATATTCTGAAGCCAAAATTTGCTCACGAGAAGAGGTTAAAGACTTCGCACTGACACCACATGATAGAGTAATTGATCCCATCCAATTTCTGCCTTCCACCCTCACTGCCCTTCATTTATTAACCCCATCCTATCCCTCTTCAAAAATCTAGATGGAGATCCCTGCAATAGCGAATCTGTCCTTGTGTTATTCAAGTATTTGTAATGCCAAAGGATCGTAATGCCAAGGACAGATCCATTGTTTAAGTTTATCTCCCAGTTCAGGATATTGCTTGCATTGAAATTAACAAATTTAAAACTCTCCAACTGAGTATATTTCTGCTCCCCTACTCCTTTCTTTCTCATACAAGTGCTCGTTACAACATCAACAATAATTTACCATTTTCCCCTTTCTCTGCTTTAAGCTGGTTCCCATCACCCTATGAAACATTGCCATAAGGGTATTAACCCCTACCCCCCCCAACACTCCCCCACTTCAGTGACGAACCGTCCCACTGACAAAGATACCCGCTTCCTGTGAAGAGAGGCTAATGAACCAGAAATCTGAAGCCCTCCCTCCTGCATCATTTCTATAGTCATATTCTTCTCCATTAACAACCTATTTCTGACCACACAATCCAGGAGTTCCTGCCATTCACCTTTGCACTCAACTCCCTGAATTCACTCTACAAGACCTCATGCACTGTCCTACACACATCCTGCATCAGTACCGTGGCTGGGGCACCTTCTCCGTGAGAATGCCATGACCTTGATCCTGGTACATGGGAGGAAATCGACCACACGGAATTCTTGATTCGTTCCCAGAAGCTTATCTTTTCTCGCAAAAACTAGGCTTTTCACCTCCCTTCCCATCTTAGCTACAATGATAGATGACTGCAGCAGAGACCTGACCACCACGGCTTGTCCCTGGTTGGTCGTCACCATGGACAATATCCAAAATAGTGTTGGTCTAATTTAATGGAAAAGCCACACTGGATATGAACAGCCTGATTGTTCTCTTACCCACTCTTGACTGGGACACAGCTCCCTTCGTTGTACCACCAGCAGATGATTGCATCCTTGTAACTGCAATCTATAACCTACCACACTCCACTGTCTTCAACTTCACGTTCTCTCATCTAAAGGCTGGAAAGAGACAGTCTCACAAATTCAGATGCAGAGGGTCTCGCCTGCGCTCACAGTACAAACTGGTCACTGACGGAGCTGGGCCTGAATGGCAAATCACTGGAATATTGGGAGTGAAACTGGTGTCTGCGGCTCTGAGGGACTCGGACTGCACAATACCGAGATTTTGATAAGTACGAGACTGGGAGAGACTGGGTTCACTGTCACTCAGTCTCTGACCTTGTTCTATTTCTAAACACTGGGGATTTGCACCATGTCATGTCTCTCCCTGTCCCTCACCCTCTCCCTCTCTCATCGACAGGCTGTACAGGGTCAGTCACACACATTCTGGGGCAGAGGGACTCACCTCCGCTCTCAGTGCCAACCGCTCACTGTTGGAGCTGGAACATTGGTCAAACACCCTCACAAACAGGTCTGTCGCCCATCTCTGCCTCCTCATCCTGACCCTCCCAACAATGAAGTGGATATGGTGAATGGTTGTGTGGGACCGCGGGTTCCCTGGAGATATTTCCCTGTTAGTGTTGGTGAAATATTAACCCCAGATCCTTTTTCGTTTTCTAATTTCTCTCCCATCTGTTTAAGGCTCCGGGCTGAATTGGTTCAATGGGACTGGGGAGGACCAGCGGACGTATGTGCAGGACCACAGACTCGGAATGAGAGTGAACTCATCACCATTTCATTGTGTAAACCCCATCGCCCTGCCAGATAGGGAATATTCTGGGGCAATTTGACTGGCCGCGCTCCAGGAATAAATTGTAACTGCTGTAAAAGGTTTGACTTTGAATCTCATTGAGAACAACACGTTTAACCACTATTTCGAACATTGCTGTGTACGTGACCATACAAAAAAAAACAATTAATTAAAACAACATTCAGATGCCTGTTCCTCGAAATGCTTGATCTCCAATATGATAAGAAAATGTGTTCTGTCATCACGCACAAAAACAAGGTGACATAATTCAGACTGCCGCTCACGGGCCGCACAACAAGTCTCCAATGAATCCTTGTCAGGGAGTGCATGAACTCGCTAAACAACACAACTTTTCACTGTCACAGTAGCCCAGAGCATCACACCAGAACTAACATATCAAATAAACTCTCCCAGTGGTCAGTATACCTCTCACTGACTGAACAACACAACTGAATTGTCCCAGTGTTTAGCGAACCTCTCACTGACTGAACAACACAACTGAATTGTCCCAGTGTTTAGTGAACCTCTCACTGACTGAACAACACAACTGAATTGTCCCAGTGTTTAGTGAACCTCTCACTGACTGAACAACACAACTGAATTGTCCCAGTGTTTAGCGAACCTCTCACTGACTGAGCAACACAACTGAATTGTCCCAGTGTTTAGCGAACCTCTCACTGACTGAACAACACCACTGAATTGTCCCAGTGTTTAGTGAACCTCTCACTGACTGAACAACACAACTGAATTGTCCCAGTGTTTAGTGAACCTCTCACTGACTGAACAACACAACTGAATTGTCCCAGTGTTTAGTGAACCTCTCACTGACTGAACAACACAACTGAATTGTCCCAGTGTTTAGTGAACCTCTCACTGACTGACAACACAACTGAATTGTCCCAGTGTTTAGTGAACCTCTCACTGACTGAACAACACAACTGAATTGTCCCAGTGTTTAGTGAACCTCTCACTGACTGAACAACACAACTGAATTGTCCCAGTGTTTAGTGAACCTCTCACTGACTGAACAACACAACTGAATTGTCCCAGTGTTTAGTGAACCTCTCACTGACTGAACAACACAACTGAATTGTCCCAGTGTTTAGTGAACCTCTCACTGACTGAACAACACAACTGAATTGTCCCAGTGTTTAGTGAACCTCTCACTGACTGAACAACACGTCTGCATTTTCACAGTCGTCAGTGAACATTTCAGTGAGTGAACAACACAACTGCACTTGAAGGAGCGTAAATGAAATATACTGCTTGAGATATCAAGAAGAGGAAGGAGGCTGAAGAAGGCAACCTCGACCCTCTATGACACACACCTCCCAGGCCATTCCTTCTTCACACTGCTCAATAATACATACGTGGCTTTATATGGTCTTCTCAAAATGAGGGCCTTACCACCCACTCGACATCTAGAGAAGGTAAAGATATATTACACATGATTTGGGCCTGCCCCTATTTCAAGGTATGGGGAAAAGCAGGCAGCCTTGAATAGAGCAAATTGCAGGTTTAGAAGCACTGACCATCAGGAAAACTATGATAATATTATACGGAGAATGGCTTGGTGATTATTGATAGGCGAACGACCGATGTGTCTCTGTGATTACAGGATGGAGGTAAAAGAGTCAGGGGAAATGGAATAGATGCAGAGGTAAATCTACAGGAAGGAGGACATGGGGAGGGAGGTTAAAACTATCATCATTTCTTCCCTTTTTCCATACCACAAAGATATAAATCAGCTTGGAAAATCATTGAACTGATAAATTCCAAAACCTCCAAATGTTAAAATCTGAAAAGGAAGTTCCCCCATCGTGTTACAAGTCCAGCAATAACAGCAATAAAAATTCCCCAAGACAAATAGTCACGTAAACAAAAGTTGCTTTTAATTATTTTTAAACAGAAAAAGAGGATCAAAATTTAACATATTATTAACTGAACTTAACTGAAATTAACCCCTTCTAATTCCATGCGCACCTGTATGTAATGTTTGTGGATGTGTAAGTTCAGAAAAGTGATTTGATTCGCAGTACAATCACGAACTCTTCATGAGAGCAAGTTAACCAGTATAAGGAATTTCATATACATTTGCACGAAATTCAATATCTATGAATCTTCCTGAATATGAGCAAATTTAACGTAATCCTTTTAATTTTAATCATTCTTCTTTTGATACTTGGTTCATTATATGTTTACAGAGAATAAAGTTTAATAAATTTAATAAAGGTACATCATTTAAATTGTATAGATGTCGACCATCAACATCAGCAACTATTTCCAAATATTTTATCTTATCTGATCATCAAAATTGTGTCCTCTCTTAATTATCTTGAGTAATCATCATTTCCCAGGGACAATATCTCTCTTTTCTCCCAATTAACCTTATAACCTGACAATTCTCCAAACGTGTTTTAAGAAATCCATAGGATTGCTTAGAATGTTTTAAATATATTAAAACATCATCTGCAAATAAATTAAATTTATTTTCATCTAAACCTAATTTAATACCTTGAATATTATTACCTTTTCTAATCACTTGAGCAGGTGGTTCTATTACTAAAGCAAATAAGGCTGGTGATAAAGGATATCCTTGACTAGTCGATCGACACAACATAAACGAATATGATATTTGTCCATTTGTCACCACCCTGGCTGAATAATTGTTATATTAATCCTTCACCCAACCAATAAGGAATGACCTCAATTTAAATTTCTCTGCAACTTTAAATAAAAAAAACACTCCACTTCCTCAGCATCAAAACCTACTATCATGGGTTGGTTGGATTGCTTTCTAGAAACATTAATCAAAGAAAGATTATTAATAAACCCAGCCTGATCTACATGAACTAACTGTGGTAAATATTTAGTCAATCTATTAGCTAAAACTTTGGCCACTATCTTATGGTCTACATTTAAGAAAGAAATCAGCCTATATGATCCAACTTTCAATGGATTTCTGTCTTCTTTTGGAATAACCATAATTAATGCTTTAAAAAAAGATTCTGTCAAAGTAATAATTTCTGCGCCTGTTTCAAAACTTCCATAAATACAGGAAGCAATAAGTCATGAAATCCTTTATAAAATTATGAATTAAAGCCATCTTCACCCGACGATTTCCCACCTGGCATAGCTTGGCATGCTATTTAATTTCCAATTCTGTAAAAAAAAATCCAACTTACTCATATTTTTTCTTTTAATTTCGGTAAACCCACATCAGAAAAAAAATGCATCAATGCAATCATTATCCTACACTATTCCAGAAGTATATAAATCTTAATAAAATAAATGAAATTCATAATTAATCTCCTGGGATTTTTAGGTAACCATCGAACCCTTTCTAATACGCATTTATAGTCCAAGAAACCTGTTCTTCTTCAACTGCCATGCTAAAACTTTATGGGCACATTCACCTTACTCATTACAACATTGTTTAGATTTTTCTAACAACTTCTCAAATTCATAAGTTTGTAAAGTATTATAACAAAACTTCAATTTAGTCAGAAAGGCTTTTATAATCATCTGTCAAAATTCATTGTACATCCTTTTCTGAATTATCAATTCCCTTCTCCAAATTTTAATTCGCCGACAATATTGTTCCTTAATTTTAGTTGAGTAACTAATAATTTGTCCTCTGAAATATGCTTTTGAGGCATCACATAAAATAAATGGACTTTGTACCGAACCTTCATTTGTTCGTAAAAAAAATGTTTTGATCTCAACGCTAATATAACATATAACATATAACATATAACAATTACAGCACGGAAACAGGCCATTAGGCCCTTCTAGTCCGCACCGAACCAAACACCCCTTTCTAATCCCACCTCCCTGCACAATGCCCATAACCCTCCATCTTCTTCTCATCCATATACCTGTCCAACCTTTTCTTAAATAATACAATTGACTCCGCCGCCACTATTTCTCCCGGAAGATCATTCCACACAGCTACCACTCTCTGAGTAAAGAAGTTCCCCCTCATGTTACCTCTAAACCTCTGCCCCTTAATTCTTAACTCATGTCCTCTTGTTTTAAACTTTCCTCCTCTTAACGGAAATAGTCAATAAATTCAGGTTGCTTCACCAACATTGTATTGAATCTCCAACAATATGTAGTTTCTGCAGATTCAGAACCTGGACAAGAATGGAAAGAGGAGCTAGGAAAAAGAAAGCCCCATTTACAAGGATCTGATAATGTTTTTAAAAGTGCTAAAAGGTGACTCAGGTATTAATCACAGCATCAATGATGAAAATTAATGGACAGAATTTTTAAACAAAGTGACATTTAAATGAGCTGGGAGTTTGGAATAAATTCGGCCTACCTGACAGAAGGAGCATCAGGAGTCGATTGAAGCCTTACCCAAGCCTCCTTGGACGTCGACTGGCCAGTTCAATAGAATGTCGGGATCTATCTTGCACAATGGCGCCAACATTCAGCCTGGGCTCCCTCCCAATCCGGAGGAACTACTGCGCATGCGCTGGGACCAGCATGCAGTCCGAGGCTCGGGTGTGCATGGGGAGACGCGCATTGGCTCAGCTGAAGACCCGGACAGACCAGGGGATTCACGTATGTGCTCAATAGGGCGCGACAGATGGAGGGGAGGAGGGGTCCGGACCGCTGTTCCATCGGAGGAGGAAGAAGAAGAAACTCCAGTTTGTTGGAGAAGAGCAACTATTGATGAAAGTTGCACGTTTGAGGCCTGAAGCTTCAAATAATTTTTTTCTGTTGAAATGGGAAATGACGTCATAAATCCAGTTGGATTAAACATTGCTAAACAAATGGAGAATTTGGCTTTGGAAGTGAATCAAAGTTTTGCTGCTGTTAAACAACAATTTGCTGAAATAAAAGGAAAAAATACTGATATATGTGGTGAAATTTCAAATGTGAAAATGGATGTTAATAAATGTCTGAAGGCTGTGGATAATGTTCAAGATATATTTTAAAAGATTGAAGACGTTTTTTGACATTAAGGATCAAGTTGAACAGTATAAGGAGAGAGTGAATCAGATTGAAGATTATTTTACTGACTGTAAGATTCAAAAGAAAGAGTTATTGAAGAAGATAGATTCCTTGGAAAATCAAAGCCAGGGTGATAATATTAAGATGATAATGTTTCCCGAAGATATTGAAGGACCAGAACAAGTAAAGTTTGTTTTGTGAGTGGATCCCTGAGGTGTTGCGTTGAATGCTTTTCCAAATGGGCTGGAGTTAGATAGGGCACATCGAACGATAAGGAAATAACCATTTCCAGGCCAAACTCCATGGTCGTTCTTATTCGTCGTTTGTGATATCAAGATCGTGAGAGGATATTGAGTCTTGCTGTGCAAAATGCCACGAAAAATCATGGCCATTAAGGATAAAGTCCCAAACCTGTCGAACCTTTCCCTCTAACACAGTCACTTACGTCGAGGCAAAATCCAAGTAAATCATCGGGATAAAATCCCGAACCTGTCGAAACTACCCTGTAAAAAAAGTCCTTGACGTCTGCGTAACATCCCAGTAAATCTTCAGGGGATAAAGTCCCGAACCTGTTGCCATTTCCCTGTAACTAAGTCCCTGAAGTTGGGGCAACATCCCAGTAAATCCTCAGGGGTAATGTCACGAATCTGTTGAACCATTCCCTGTAATTCAGAACCTGTCATCAGGGGAACATCCCTGTAAATCATCAGGGGATAAACTCCCGAACCTGTCAAACATTTCCCTGTAAATCAGTCCAGACAACATCCGAGTAAATCTGCAGGGGATAAAGTCCCAAACCTGTCGAGCCTTTCCCTGCATCTTAGTCCCTGACTTCAGGGCAACATCCCAGTAAATCTTCAGGGGATAAAGTCCATAACCTGTCAAGGCTTTCTCTGTAAATCAGTCCCTGATGTCCGGGCAACATCCCAGTATGTCCTCATGGGATATGTTTCCAAAACCTTTGAAACGTTACCTGTAACTCTGTCCCTGCCTTCAAGGCAACAATCCAGTAAATCTTCAGGGGAAAAAGTCAAATTTCTGTTGAAACCTTCCCTGTAACTCAATCCGTGATGCCCGGGCAACTACCCAGTATATCTAAAGGGAATACAGTTCAGAACCTGTCGAACCTTTCCCTGTAATTCAGACACAGACTTCGGGGCAACTTCCCTGTAAATCACCAAGGGATAAAGTCCCAAACCTGTTGAACCTTTCCCTGTAACTCAATCCCTGATGTCCAGGCAACATCCCAGTAAATCTATAGGGGATAAAGTCCCGAACCTGTCGAGCATTTCCCCTGTAACTCAGTCCCAGATGTCCGGGTAATGTCCCAGTAAATATTCAGGGGATAATATCGCAATGCATTGATACTTACCCTGAAACATATTCCCTGACATCGGGCCAACATCCCAGTATATTCTCATGGGATATGGTCCAGAAACTTTTGAATCTTTCCCGGTAACTCAGTCCCTGCCGGAAAGGCAACGAACCAGTAAATCATCACGGGATAAAGTCAAATATCTGTTGATCATTTCCCTGTAACTCAGTCCATGATGTCCTGTCAAAATCCCAGTAAATCTTCAGGGGATGAATTCCAAAATCTGTTGAACCTTTCGCTGCAATTCAGTCCCTGACATCCGGACAACATCCCAGTAAATTGTCAGGCGATAAATTTGCGAATCTGTTGGAACTTTTGCTGTAACCTAGACGCTGACGTCCGGTCAACGTCCCAGTATATCTGCAGGGGATAAAGTCCCGAACCTGTGGAAGCTTCCCTGTTAATCAGTCCCTGATGTCCGGGGAACGTCCCAGTATATATTCAGGGAATAAAGTCTCGAACCTGTCGGATCTTTCACAGCATCTCAGTCCCTGATTTCAAGGCAACATCTCAGTAAATCTTGAGGGGATAAAGTCCCGAACCTGTTGAACCTTTCCCTGTAATTTAGACCCTGACGTCTGACCAACTTTCCTGGAAATCATCAAGGGATAAAGTTCCAAAACTGTTGAACCTTTCCTTGTGATTCAAGCCTTGACGTCCGGGCAACATCCCAGTAAATCTTCAGGGGATAAAGTCCAGAAATTTTGAACCATTCTCGTCAACACCACAGGCCCTGACGTCAGGCAACATCCCAGTAAATCTTCAGGGGTTAAAGTCGTGAATCTGTTGCAAATTTCCCTGCAAATCTGTCCATACATCCGGCAACATCCCATTAATTCATCAGGGGATAAAGTCAAAAGTCTGTTGCACCTTACGCTGCAATTCAGTCCCTGACATCCAGGCAATGTCCCAGTAAATTGTCAAGCGATAAAGTCGTGAACCTGTTAACCCTTTTGCTGTAACCCAGTCCCTGACGTCAGGGCAACGTTGCAGTAAATGTTCAGGGAATAAAGTCCAGACCCTGTTGAACCTTTCCCTTTAACTCAATCCCTGATGTCCGGGCAACATCCCATTAAAACTTCAGGGTATAGTCCCGAACCTGTCGAACCTTTCCCTGTAACTCATTCCCTGACGTCCAGGCAACATCCCAGTAAATCCTCAGGGGATAAAGTTCCGATGCCATAGACACTTACCCTGAAATATATTCCCTGACGTCCAGCCAACATCCCAATAAATCTTCAGGAAATAAAGTTCAGAACCTGTTGATCCTTTCTCTCTAACTCAGACCCTAATGTCGGGGCAACATCCCAGTAAATCTTCATGGGAAACAGTGCCAAATCTGTTGTACCTTTCCCTGTAAGTCTCTCCCTGACATCCGGGCAACATCCCAGTATATTCTCATGGGATATGGTCCCGAAACTTTCAAAACCTTTCCCTGTAACTCAGTCGCTGCCGTAAAGGCAATGAACCAGTAAATCTTCACGGGATAAAGTCAAATATCTATTGAACATTTCCCTGTAACTCAGTCCATGATGTCCTGTCAAAATACCATTAAATCTTCAGGGGATAAAGTTCAAAATCCGTTGCCCCTTTCGCTGCAATTCAGTTCCTGACGTCCGGGCAACGTCCCAGTAAATCTGCAGAGGCTAAAGTCCCAAACCTGTTGAAACTTTCCCTGTAAATCAGTTCCTGACATCCGGGCAATATCCCAGTAAAATATGAGGCGATAAATTTGGGAATCTGTTGAAACGTTCACTGTAACCCAGTCCCTGACGATGGGGCAATGTCCCAGTAAATGTTCAGGGAATAAAGTCCCGAACATGTTGAACCTTTCCCTGTACCTCAGACCCTAACGTCCAGGCAAAGTCCCAGTAAATCCTTGGGGATAAAGTCCCGAACCTGTCCAACCTTTCCCTGTAACTCAATCCCTGATGTCCAGGCAACATCCCATTAAAACTTCAGGGTATAGTCCCGAACCTGTTGAACCTTTGCCTGTAACTCATTCCCTGATGTCCAGGCAACATGCCAGTAAATCCTCAGGGGATAACGGCCCGATGCCATAGACACTTACCCTGAAACATATTCCCTGACATCCGGCCAACATCCCAATAAATCTTCAGGAAATAAAGTTTAGAACCTGTTGACCCTTTCTCTCTAAGTCAGACCATGATGTCAGGGCAACATCCCAGTAAATCTTCATGGGATACAGTCCCAAATCTGTTGTACCTTTCCCTGTAAGTCTCTCCCTGACATCCGGGCAACATCCCAGTATATTTTCATGGGATATGGTCCCAAACTTTTAAAACCTTTCCCTGTAACTCAGTCCCTGCCGTAAAGGCAACGAACCAGTAAATCTTCACGGGATAAAGTCAAATATCTGTTGAACATTTCCCTGTAACTCAGTCCATGATGTCCTGTCAAAATACCATTAAATCTTCAGGGGATAAAGTTCAAAATCCATTGCCCCTTTCACTGCAATTCAGTTCCTGACATCCGGGCAACGTCCCAGTAAATTTGCAGAGGATAAAATCCCGAACCTGTTGAAACTTTCCCTGTAAATCAGTCCCTGACAACCGGGCAACATCCCAGTAAATTGTGAGGCGATAAATTCAGGAATCTGTTGTAACTTTGGCTGTTACCCAGTCCCTGACTTCCGGTCAATGTCCCAGTAAATCTGCAGGAGATAAAGTCCCGAAACTGTGAAAACTTTCCTGTTAATCAGTCCCTGATGTTGAGCAAACATCCCAGTATATATTCAGGCAATAAAGTCCCGAACCTGTCGGATCTCTCCCAGCATCTCAGTCCCTGATTTCAGGGCAACGTCCCAGTAAATTTTAGGGGATAAAGTCCCAAACCTGTCGAACTTTTCCCTGTAACACAGTCCCTGCCATCAAGGCAATGACCAAAATCTGTTGAACCTTTCGTGGCAATTCAGTCCCTGACATCCGGGCAACATCCTAGTAAATCGTCAGATGATAAATTCTCAAAACTGTTAAAACTTTCACTGTAAATCAGTCCCTGATGTCCGTGCAACGTCCCATTAAATATTCAGGGGATAAAGTCAAGAACCTGACTTCAGGGCAATGCCCCAGTAAATCCTCAGGGGAGAAAGTCCCAAACCTGTCATATCTTTCCCTATATCTCAGTCCCTGACTTCCGGGCAACATCCCAGTAAATCTTCAGGGGATAAAGTCCAAATCTTGTCGAACCTTTCCTTGTGATTCAAGCTTGATGTCTGGGCAACATCCCTGTAAATCTTCAGGGGATAACATCACAAATCTGTTGAATCTTTCCCTGTAATTCAGGCCCTGATAACTGGCAACATCCCAATAAATCTTTAGGGGATAAAGTCCAGAAATTGTTGAACCATTCTCGTCAACACAGGCCCGGACGTCGGGCAACATCCCAGTAAATCTTCAGGCAATAAAGTCCCGAACCTGTTGACTCTTTCTCTGTAACTCAGTCCCTGACATTCTGGCAACATCCCAGTAAATCTTCAGGGGATAAAGACCCAAACCTGTTGAACCTTTCCCTGTAAGTCAGACCCTAATATCCAGGCAACGTCCCAATAAATCTTCAGGGGATAAAATTCCAAACCTGTAGAACCTTTCTCTGTAACACATTCTCGGATGTTCAGGCAACATCCCAGTAAATCTTCATAACTTTATTTATTCGTTCAACAAAGTTATTACATACAATAAGAACAATACATATTATGAATGATAAAATAATTTTTTCCCTTTATATATAAAAAAAGAAGTAAAAATGAAAAAAACCCTCCCCCCTCTCAGCCAACTCTCTTTAGGAGAGCCAAATAAAGAGAATAAAACTGAAATATATTTACTAAAATCTAATCAAGGAATTTCTAAATGTAAATATTGTAAATATAAAGACCACTTATTAAAAAAGATTAATTTTCATGTAAAACATATGTAATTTTTTCCCATTACATAACACTTTAATCTAATTATGCCATCTATTAATATCAATCACATTAGCATTTTTCCATGTACTTGCTATACATTTTTTACAACAGATAAAGTTAAATACACAAAAGCAATCTGAAATTTATCTAACCCTAAATCTTTCAAAGGATTCAACTCACCCAACAAAAATATTGTCCGATCCAGAGGTATTTTGATCTTATACAAATGTTCCAAAAACAATTGAATTGCTTTCCAAAAAGATTGTTTAAGTACACATAACCAAACAGCATGAAAAAATGTTCCAACCGAATTACCACACCTAAAACAAGAATATGATTCACTAAAACCATTTTTATTAAACCTTTCAAGTGTTAAATACAATTGATGTAAAACATTGTAATTAACCATTGCATAACGAACATTTATCAATCTAATAACACTATCCTGACAAATATCTAACCAATCATCCTCAGAAAAAATAAAGTTAATATTCCTTTCCCATTTAATCTTAGATCTATTCCATCCTTTTTTCCATATTCTCCTGTAATATTTGATACATCAATGAAATATATCCCTTCTTTGGTGCAATCACAAGAAAAATTTCAAATTTAGTCAATTTAGGTAAAATCATATTTCTACCAAATATTTGTTTTACAAGAGATCGTAGTTGATAATAAGCATATAAGGAATTCTCATTAGTACCAAAATCTTCCCTCATTTGATTAAATGATTAAAATTGACCTTCTTTAAAACAATCCCCCAAGTTCTGAAAATTTTCGTGTAGCTTATCGTTGGAGATTTAATACAATGTTGTTAAAAAAAGTGGAATTTATTGAATTTTTTAAAAAACAAATTAATCCATTCAGAGTAAATTTATATTGTGGGATGCTATGAAAGCTTACTTGAGAGGTCAAATAATTAGTTATACCTCTAAGGTTAAAAATAATGATTTGACCAAGAGTCTTGAATTAGAGAAATGGATTGATGAATTAGGAAAGGAATTTCAGAGAGATGCAACATAAAATCAGAAGATAGAGTTGTCTAGATTGAAATTGAAATATAATACATTGCAATCTTATCAATTTGACTGCTTGATTAATGGATCAAAAACAACGGTATTATGAATGGGGTGAGAAAGCGCATAAGGTACTTGCATGGCAGTTAAAGAAAGAATAGGCATCAAGAGTTATTAATGCAGTCAGACGAAATTCAACTATTACTTCAAACCTCGTGAGATTAATGATGAGTTTTATTCATTTTATAAGAAATTATATACTTCTGAGGAAAAATAGGAGAGGAGTTCGATTGACTCCTTTTTATCAGAGTTGAAATTACCTGTATTAGGAGAAGACACATATTGGAGCTGGAGGCTCCTTTTACTGATCTAAAAATTAAATCGGCTATGTTGGAAATACCAAATGGAAAATCACCTGGTGATCATGGGTTTTCGGTTGAATTTTATAACGTATTTTATGATGATTTATCTACAGTGTTTGGAGATGTGTTACGACAGATTAAGGAACATTATGATTTACCTGAATCATGCTCTAGTGCCTTAATTACTGTAATTCCTAAGAAGGATAAAGATTTGTTAAAGGTGTCTTCATATAGACCAATTCCTTTGTTGAATGTAGACTATAAAATAATAGCTAAAGTATTAGCGAATCCATTGGCTAAATTTTTACTTAAGTTGATACATGTTGATCAAATAGGTTTTATAAAGAATAGGTGTGCTTCAGATAATATTCTTCAAGTAATTAGTTTGATTAATAAACATCAACAGTGCCCTGACCATCCAATGGTGATATTGCTTGATGCAGAAAAGGCTTTTGACAGAGGTGAATGAAACTTTTTATTTAAAGTCTTAGAGAAATTTAAGTTTGGTTCTTCTTTTATTGGTTGGATTAAAGCTTTATATAATAAACCAATATCCAGAGTATTAGCAAATGGTCAGATCTCGGAACCTTTTAAATTAACTTGTTCAACTCGACAAGGTTGTCCTTTGTCTCCAGCTTTGTTTGCGTTAGTAATTGAACTTTAGCACAGTTGATACGACAAAATACACAGATACAAGGGTATGAGAGTTTTAGATGAGGAGTATAAAATTAATCTATTTGCTGATGATGTACTGGTGTATTTAACAAACCCAGTTCAGTCACTTTTACGCTTGAAGGAATGTTTAACACAATGTGGATCTTTGTCTGGATATAAAGTTAATTGGGAAAAAAGTGGAATTTTACCGATAAGTGAAGGAGATTATTCAGTTTATAAGAATATTATTAATTTGAAATGGACTGATCAAATTAAATATTTGAGTATAAATGTGGATGTTGATTATGAATCTTTATATGAATTAAATTATGTACCATTAATGAAAAAGATTAAAACTGATTTGATTAAGTGGAAGGATCTTCCTATAAATTTAATTGGAAGAATAAATACAATCAAAATGAATATCTTTCCACATACACAATATTTTTTTCAGTCAATTCCATGTTTACTTAATAAGAATTTTTTCAAGATTTAAATAAAATGGTTAGGGAATTTTTATGGAAGGGTAAATTTCTGACTGTAGCTTTGAATAAGCTAACCTGGAAATATGCATTAGGGGGATTACGCTTATCACATTTTCAAATTTATTATGAGGCAGCTCAATTTAAATTTATTAGTTTATTAATGGATTTGGAATGGCCTCCTAGTTGGGCAAAAATTGAGATGGTGAGGATTTCTGAATTTGAAATACATCAATTTTTGTTTTGGTGGAATTTAAATTTATTACAACAATATAATATACCTATACTAAAACATTTAATGAAGTTATGGATGAGGAAAAATAGAATGATAGGATCTAAGGGTAAATTATTGACTTTAATACCATTATATAATACCCAACTTATTCCTTTTTCAATGTATAATTAATGTTTATTACATTGGAAATCTAAAGGTAAAATCTTCAGGGGATAAAGTCCCGAACCTGTCGAACCTTTCCCTGTAATTCAGTCCCTGATGTCCGGACAACATCCCAGTAAATCTTCAGGGGATAAAGTTCCAAACCTCTACAACCTTTCTCTGTAACACATTCTCTGACGTCCAGGCAAAATCCCAGTAAATCTACAGAGAATAAAGTGCTAAACCTGTTGAACCTTTCCCTGTAATTCAGACCCTGACGCTCGGGCAACATCCCACTAATTCTTCAGGGGATAACGTTATGATCTTGTCAAACATTTACTGTGATTCAAGCCTTGATGTCCGACAACATCCCAGTAAATCTTCAGGGGATAAAATCCTGAACCTGTTGACCTTTTCTCTGTAACTCAATCCCTGCCGTCAAGGCAACGACCCAATAAATCCTAAGGGGATAAAGTCAAATATCTCTTTGAACATTTCCCTGTAAACCAGTCCTTGACATCTGGGCAACATTCTGTTAAATTGTCAGCCGATAAATTTGTGAACCTGTTGAAACTTTCACTGTAACTCAGGCCCTGATGTCTAGCAATGTCCCAGTAAATCTTCAGTGGGTTAAGTCCCAAACATGTTGAACCTTTACCTGTAACTCAGTCCCTGACGTCCAGACAACGTCCCAGTAAATTTTCAGGGAATAAAGTCCCAAACCCATTGAACCTTTTCCTGTAATTCAGTCCCTGATGTCTGGGAAACATCCCAGTAAATCATGTGGATAATGACCTGAAACTGTTGGAACGTTCACTGTAACTCATTCCATGATGTCCTGTCTAAATCCCATTAAATCTTCAGGGGTTTAAGTCCAAAATCTGTTGTACCTTTCACTGCAATTAAGTCCCTGATATCCGGGCAAAATCCCAGTAAATTGTCTACACGATACATTCGCGAATGTGTTGAAACTTTCGCTGTAACCCAGTCACTGACATCCGGTCAATGTCCCAGTAAATCTTCAGGGAATAAAGTCCCAAACCTTTCAAACCTTTCCCTGTAACTCAGTCCCTGACGTCAAGACAAAATCCCAGTAAATCTTCTGGGGATAAATTCCCGAACCTGTTGAACCGTTCCCTGTAACTCAGGCCCTGACGTCCGTGCTACGTCCCAGTAAATCTTCAGTGGATAAAGTACCGAACCTGTTGACCTTTTCTCTGTAACTCAGTCCTTTACTTCTAGGCAACATCCCATTAAATCTTCAGGGGATAAAGTCCGAAATCTGTTGAAACCTTCACTGTAACTCTGTCCCTGGCATTGGGGCAACATCCGAATATATCCTCATGGGATAAATTCCCAAACCTTTTGAACTTTTCCCTGTAATTCAGTCCCTGACATCCAGATGAAATCCCAGTAAATCTTCAGGGGATAAATTCCCGAATCTGTTGACCCATTCCCTGTAACTCAGTCCCTGACGTCCGGGCAACATCCCAGTAAATATTCAGGGGGATAAAGTCCCACACCTGTCGATCCGTTCCCTGTAAATTATTCCCTGATGTCCGGGCAACATCCCAGTAAATCTTCACAGGATAAGTCCAGAAAGTGTCAAACCTTTCCCTCTAACTCAGTCCCGAACTTCCAAAGTCCCAGAACATCTTCTGGGGATTAAGTCTTGAACCTGTTGAACTTTTGTTCTAACTCAGGCGCTGATGTCCAGGCAATATCCCAGTAATTCTTCAGGGGATAGAGTCCCAAATGTGTTGAACCTTTCCCTGAACTCAGTCCCTGACATCTGGGTACCATCCCGGTAAATTTTCAGGGTATAAAGTGCACACCACTTTTTCCCCCACCTCTGTTTCTTCACCTCTATTTCTTACCCTCTGTTTCCACCCCTCTGTTTCCACACCGCTGTTTCCCTACCTGTTTCCCTACCTCTGTTTATCCACCTCTATTTCTACCTCTGTTTCCACACCTATTTCCACCCCACTGTTTCCACCCCTCTGTTTCCACACCGCTGTTTCCCTACCTCTGTTTATCCACCTCTATTTCTACCCCTGTTTCCACTCCTCTGTTTCTACCCCTCAGTTTCCACTCTGATTCCCCACATCTGTTTCCACCCCTCTGTTTCCACCCCTCTGTTTCCACCCCTCTATTTCCACCCCTCTGTTTCCACCCCTCTGTTTCCACCCCTCTGTTTCCACCCCTCTGTTTCCACCCCTCTGTTTCACCACCTTTCTTTCTACCCCTCTGTTTCCATCCCCCTGCTTCCACCCCTGTTTCCACCACCCTCTTTCCAATCCTATGTTTCCCCTCCATTGTTTCCCCTGCACTGTTTCTACCCTTCTGTTTTTTACCCCTCTGTTTCCACCCCTCTGTTTTCACCCCTCTGTTTCCATACCGCTGTTTCCCCACCTCTGTTTCTCCACCTCTATTTCCACCCCTCTGTTTCCACTCCTCTGTTTCTACCTCTCAGTTTCCACTCCTCTGTTTCCCTACATCTGTTTCTCCACCTCTGTTTCTACACCTCTGTTTCCATTCCTGATACTACCCCATGGTTTCCACTCCTCTGTTTCCCTACATCTGTTTCTCCACCTCTGTTTCCACCATCCTCTTTACAATCCTATGTTTCCCCACCTCTCTTTCCCCTGCACTGTTTCTACCCCTCTGTTTCCACCCCTCTATTTCCACCCCTCTGTTTCCCCACCACTGTTTCACCACCTTTCTTTCTACCCCTCTGTTTCCATCCCCCTGCTTCCACCCCTGTTTCCACCATCCTCTTTCCAATCCTATGTTTCCCCTCCTTTGTTTCCCCTGCACTGTTTCTACCCTTCTGTTTTTTACCCCTCGGTTTCCACCCCTCTGTTTTCACCCCTCTGTTTCCATACCGCTGTTTCCCCACCTCTGTTTCTCCACCTCTATTTCCACCCCTCTGTTTCCACTCCTCTGTTTCTACCTCTCGGTTTCCACTCCTCTGTTTCCCTACATCTGTTTCTCCACTTCTGTTTCTACACCTCTGTTTCCATTCCTGATACTACCCCATGGTTTCCACTCCTCTGTTTCCCTACATCTGTTTCTCCACCTCTGTTTCTACACCTCTGTTTCCACCATCCTCTTTACAATCCTATGTTTCCCCACCTCTCTTTCCCCTGCACTCTTTCTACCCCTCTGTTTCCACCCCTCTGTTTCCACACTGCTGTTTCCCTACCTCTGCTTCTCCACCTCGATTTCTACCCATTTATAATCCTCTGTTTCTACCCCTCAGCTTCCACTCCTCTGTTTCCCCACATCTGTTTCTCCACCTCTCTTTCTCATCCTCTGTTTCCACCCTTCTGTTTCCACTCCTCTGTTCTACCCCTCGGTTTCCACTCTGTTTCCTCACATCTGTTTCCACTCCTCTATTTCTACCCTTCAGTTTCCACTCCTCTGTTTCCCCACATCTGTTTCTCCACCTCTGTTTCTACACCTCTGTATCGACCCATCTGTTTCCCCACCTCTGTTTCTCCACCTTTCTTTCTACCCCTCTGTTTCCATCCCTCACCTTCCACCCCTCTGTTTTCACCATCCTCTTTCCAATCCTATGTTTCCCCTCCTCTGTTTCCCCTGCATTGTTTCTACCCCTCTGTTTCCACCCCTCTGTTTTCACCCCTCTGTTTTCACACCGCTGTTTCCCCACCTCTGTTTCTCCACCTCTATTTCTACCCCTCTGTTTCCACTCCTCTGTTTCTACCCCTCGGCTTCCACTCCTCTGTTTCCCCACATTTATTTCCCCACATCTATTTTCCACCTCTGTTTCTCCACCTCTGTTTCTACCCCTCGGTTTCCACTCCTCTGTTTCCCAACCTCTGTTTCTCCACCTCTGTTTCCACCCATTTCCACCCCTCTGCTTCCACCCATCTTTTTTCCCACATTTGTTTCCCCACCTGATTCTCCACCTTTGTTTCTACCCCTCTGTTTCCATCCCTCTGCTTCCACCCGTTTCCACTGTCCTCTTTCCAATCCTGTTTCCCCACCTGTTTCCCCTGCAATGTTTCTACCCCTCTGTTTCCACACCGCTGTTTCCCCACCTCTATTTCTTCCCCTCTGTTTCCACCCCTCTGTTTCCACCCCTCTGTTTCGACCCTTCTGTTTCGACCCTTCTGTTTCCACCCATCTGTTTCCACCCTTCTGTTTCCACCCCACTGTTTCCATCCCTCTGTTTCCACCTATCTTTTTCCATACCTCTATTTCCACACCACTGTTTCCCATGATCATAGAGGGTGGTAGTCCCTTAATCCAGTTGACTGCACAGACGCAAACGGACATTGCAAGATGAGCTGTCCATTCTGTTATAAACAGCAGGACTCCCGATACACAAGCCTTGCAAAGCTCCCCCCACGCCTCTCCTACATCAAGTATCGACAGTGATTTCATCTATCACCTCAGAGTTCACAGAAGTAGAGAAGCAGCATCTCATCATGAGGGACCGTCTCTGAGGTCATCACTTCCTCAGTCATGTATTCCATCACTACTCGCACAATTTATGTCAGGTTGACTTGCTTCAAGTTTGTGAAAGCAGGAGAAAAGTTGGATTTGGTAATGTCTTTCCTGCCAGTATAAAGTTGACAGAATATCAGACAACTTCTGAGAATCTTAGATATATGGCTGGTGCCTGCCAAATTGTGTATTAAGGCATTGGGATTGCATGAAAGAAAAATAATTGGAGCTAGACCTGCAGCTCAGATGTTGTGCACACACTGAATTTCAAGACTCAGAAAGATGCAACTGGAAAGTGACAAATGGTGGGAAGGCAAATTTTCCAAGGGAGCTTTGGGAATTTGAACTGAAAATCAGTTTCCACTGATTTTGCAAAGACTTTCATCAAGGTATGAGCAAAATAAGCAGAAGATTGGCGGTTGATTTCAGAGCATCGGGCAAACTGAGTGGAGGAAAAGATAGAGGACAACACCTGAAAAGAAATGTAGCTAAAGGAAGCAAAAGAGAGATCTAATAATATTGAATACTACAACTCAATCTGCTTATTTGTCTATGTGCAGGCTTATGTACTGAATAATTTATTTAGAGGCAATTTCTTGCCACAAAACTTGTCTGTGTTACTGTAATACCCATCAATGTGATGTCATATATCTTCGGATCCTACATCAGCTTCATTTTAATTTAGAGGGCATCACGATTGGCATAGCAGTTACAGTGCCAACAATTGGGACCCAGGTTCAAACCTATCTGTAAAGAGTTTGCACATTCTCGCCATGTCTGCGTTGGTTTCCTCTAGGGGCTTCGGTTTCCTTACACCATTCAAAACATACCTGGGGCAGTAGGTTAACTGGGTGTAATTGGGCTGAAATGGCCTGTTATCATGGTGTGTATCTTCATTTTTTAAAAAATTAATTTAAATATGTAGCATGGCGTTCTTCTGGCCCATGACCCTGTAGTGCCCAATGGCTCCCATGAGACCAATCAACCTACAACCCCAACTGACTGGAACGTGGGTGGAAACAGAAGCACCTGGAGGAAACCTACGCAGTCACAGGGAGAACATACAAACTCCTTACAGCCATTCGAACCTGGGTCACTGCCACTATAATAGTGTTGTGTTAACCACGAGGTGAACCATCCCACCCTCAAAGGCCTTGTCTTAAAATCAAAAGCAAAACTTTTAACTCATACCATTAAATATGATCATGTAATTTAAAATATGATGAGTCACTGTGATGTGATGAGATGGGAAAATGAGTCTTTGGGTCTTGGGAGAATAATAGTTTGGTACAGACTGGATCAACTAAACTGCCTATTTCTGTGCAGAAGTGTTCCGTGGTTTCCTGGTTCTAACGAGGTTGAATAGAAAGGAACTTCAGGAGATAGTCAGGCTGCCACTTCCCTGCAAACTGCACAATCTGGGAGCACAGAAGAGGCTATAAGGTCCTCAGTTGTTGGAGGACACTCAACAAATCAGAATTTCAGGTTTCATCACAAATATCCCCTCACTGTTTTTAAGTCAAAATGAAACCACTTCCTTGAACAAAAGAAGGATTTGTAGCAAGCCGAGCGACCACACAGTTAGACGGGTCGAATCGCCACCCCAGTCATCGTACACAAGATGGCATTGGCCCCCTTCCCTTCCGAGGAGAAGCCCGCAGTTGGCAACACATGTTGACTGGGGGATGGTGCCGCATCCGTGTTGTGTGCCACTCATAGGGAGTGCCGGTCTCCTCGAGCAGTGCGAGGAATTTAAAATAAAGTTCAGTTACTGGTTCATCTTGTGCTGTGTGAACGTCTCTCATTTCACTGCCATTAGCAGACACAACAGTGGTGACCCTGACAATTACAACATTTTTGGAACCCACCTCGAACGCGACAAAATACAGGATGCTACTACCTCTATAGTCGCAACCAATGTTGTGAGCGTGCATTTGTCGCCATTCTGGGCAAATCAGCCCAGGAACTGGTTACAATTGGCCAAGTCTCAGTTCCAGATCAGAGGCATTGTCTTGGAGGACACCAAATTCTGGCATGTAATCAGCATCCTGGATGCCGCTACCGCAGCAAAAGTAAGCCCCTTCATGGAAAATCTTCCTATGGAGCATAAGTACGAACATTTCTGGCATTTCCTCCTGATTCCCTGGAACTCAGTTAGCATGAGTGTGCTATCCACATCCTGAATATGCATGGCCTGGGCGATAAGAACCCCAACGAGCTCATACACAAAATGGTGGCATTAGCGGACGAACTGTTTTTTGTTTGAGGCCCTGTTCCTCTCCAAGCTACCAGTGCACATTTCCTCCGCAATATCCAACATGGATTTCAGTGCCCCACACCTAGTAGCTAAGGAAGCAGACAAACCTTTCTGCACCCTGCAACAGAGCTCCATACATGTGCAACCTATCTATGCAGTCGGCGCCATTGGTTCAGCCCACTCGCTGAGACCTTCAATAGTAGCTGTGGCCCAACCGCAATGTAACAAGCGCTTAAATAGAGCAATTACTGTTTCCACCACTGCAGATGGTAGAAACGCCCGACAGTGCATCCCTCCATGATTATACCCAAACGCCAAGCCAAGCGCAGTGACATGAAATGGTCAGACCGGCCACCAATAGTGGCCTCAGTGGTTGGCACACATAAAGGCCTTCTGTACCTCAGGGATCAGTGAACAAAGAGGGACTTCCTAGTCAACACAAGCGCAGAGATAAGCCTCATTCCGCCGACGAATTTCAAAATCAGACAGTTCCTCCATTCTGAGTTCCTGCACCTGCCTGGTCACAATCCACACCGTGGACATGGTTTTCCATTGGAATTGCATGATTGCATCTGTGGGACAAGCCCTTCTTGGAGCAGATTTCCTCTGGGCACACGAGCTCCTGGTGGACATGAACAGATGCTGTTTGATAAATGCCACCATGTTCCAGTCATACCCCTTACTCTATGGCACACATGTCAAACTCTGGCACGCGGGCCAAATTTGGCCCGCGATATAATTATATTTGGCCCGCAAGATCATTTCAAAAATGTATTAGAGGTGGCCCGCTGGCCACCGCGCCAGTATAGCGCATGCACAGTAATACAACAAATCCCAGAATGCATTGGCGTCAGCCCACTAATCGCCCCCACCTCCTCTGTTTACGTTGCAGGGTCTCACCGTGGACTCTGGTTTTGGGGCCTGGCTGGTGTCAGGGGAAGCCAAGGCCACTTCCCAGCGCTCGGAACCGGAGGCCTCGGGCTTGACCTCGCCAGGACCGTTGCCCACTCCCCCTCCCTGCCGCAGGCCGACCCGCGACTCACGGTAATGGGGCCACTGATCCCCCGAGATGCCGCCCTGCAGCGAGAGCCGATGCCCCCACACTGTCATGTCCCCCTGCCCGCCACCCCACTGCAGCGCGGCCTGGTCGGTGTCAGGGGAAGCCAAGGCCGCTTCCCAGCGCCCGGAACCGGAGGCCTCGGGCCTGACCTCGCCAGGAACGTTGCCCACTCCCCCTCCCTGCCGCAGGCCGACCCGCGACTCACGGTGACAGGGCTGCTGATCCGCCGAGATGCCGCCCTGCAGCGAGAGCCGATGCCCCTGCACTGTCGTTGTCCAACCCGATCGCCCGCAAACCCCGCCCTCCCGCACACAGGCCTGAGTAAGGATTATGAACTTTAATTTCAGGATAAAACGATCTTCCAATAGTTTCATGTCACAGTGATAAATATATTCCTGGTTAAAAATGGTCCTGCACCTGGATACAAGTTCATTAGGCATAAAACTTGAAAAGTGTGTAAATCAAAGGATATCTGTACCAATGGAAAAAGGGCATGGCAAATAACCCTGCAAGAGTTCATGCCCACAATCAGTCACCCATTTGATTGTTTCAGGAATCATGTAATTCTCCCACATCTCAATAGCCCTCAGATTTTACTATTTGACAGCACACTAGCAACATTTGACAAATCCTCTATTGAGAAATATTATTTATTGAATATTTTATTTCTCATTTGTTAATGCTTCTGGAAAGAGTTTATCCAAAACTATTATTAAACATTTATTTTAATAAGAAAAAGTTTAACATTACATATGTTGAAAGAAGAGAAAACATGCAGATGTTGTTGAAAATTTTCAATAAATATTTAGTTCGGCACTCGACTTAGTCCAAGTTTTTAATTTTGGCCCTCCGTGAATTTGAGTTTGACACCCCTGCTCTACGGCAATGTTCATTTCTACCATTAGGAATCCACACTCTGGACCACCTACTGGCTCCAAACTTCCATGACACTAAACTAGCATATGGCGTGGAGCACTAATTCAAGACCACTGGGCCTCCAGTGTACTGTGACAGATAATGTTATAATTTATATTGTATATTGATATGTTTTATAGGAGATAAATTGTGGCAGGTTTTTTATTGTAGGTCACAGACAAACACTTCAAAACAGATCTCATTTAAAAATGCCAGAGCTCTGCTCAAGCCAGACAGTCCAGGCTCTGGGTGTCTTTGCAAAAACTTTGAAGGATAACTATAAAGACTTCACAAGAAGGTGTTAATTGGACATACTGTGGAGTAATGGATTATTGTTTTGGAAAGCAACAGATGAACAAACTCAGAAGATTAGGTCCAGAGCTGCAGACTGTCTGAGTGCAGTTGGCAGTTCTAAGAGAGTCATGTGGTTTTCTCTGAGTGTGTGTGTGTGTGTGTGTGTGTGAGAGAGAGAGAGAGAGAGAGAGAGAGAGAGAGAGAGATAAAATTCAATTCTACAGTTCAGCAGCAGCAGCTGGGACTGGAACATGACAAGCTGGCAAGCTTGTGGAAAAATCCCATTTTGAAGATGGGTTGTGAGTTCTTAGTTCAGCCTGGTCAAAGCCCTGGTCAAGAGGAGAGAACTGGCTGCATAATGTTTCACTTGAAATAAGGGAAACAAAAAGGAACTCTGTGGTGACCTGAAAGAAAGAGGTTATCATCTGGAAAACCCTGATGGGGCAAGTTTCTTCGGCAAGACACTGAAGTTGCTGATCAGAAGGAATCAGTTTGTGTGTGTCCAACAAGCAAGAAATCTCTCTCTGAAAACCAACAAGAACCTTCCTGAGCAGTACCAAAGCCCAGTCAAATTCATAAATGTGCACAGTATAAGAATTGCTTGAAACCAGTGAACTTAGAGGAGTGAGAAATGAGATTGGCAGGTTTTTGCCACTCTCTGATTTGCTTGAGTAGTCTGTGCCAGACAAATCGGGAGGACACCATCTGCACTGTCGTTTGGATGGAGGGGTGAGAAGAACCATGCATTGTGTTCTCCTCCATTGGGTGGGGACCAGCGGTCGGAATTAGCCCATGGAGACATCACAGAGGAGAGTAGTGCCATTGGCGTCTAGTGGGAGGTCCTGGAGCTGCAGTCTCATGACCGCAGTCCTGAAGCTGTGTGTTTCAGGGTCATCTTGTTGGGCTCAAGCCAGGTCATGGTAGTTGTCTTGTGACAATGCATTTGACCACTGGCCTGGAGCGCGTCAGTGACAATGTTTTGTTTGCTGGGAAGATGACGGATGGAGGTGGTGTAACATAAGTGCCTCTGTTGTCGGGCAGACCATGGGTCGGAGGACTTGGAGAAGGCGAAAGAGAGTGGCTTGTGGTCCATGTGAACGGTCGCCCCTCCAGGAAGTAGCGGAAATGGTGGACGGCCAGGTAGAGGGCTAGTAGCTCTCTGTCAAACACGCTGTACTTAAGTCGGAGATGGCAACTGTAAAAGGTCTCCAATGAGTTACTAACAAACTGTTACTAAGAGTTACTAAGACATCTACTGCTGTGTCGGACATGTTGACTATGAGGGCCGACGGTATGTCCATTCGTGAGTGGACTAGCATTGTGGATTTTCAAGTTTAACCAGCCAACCCAGCACATATTGGAGGGTGGGGGGACACTGGAGAAAACCATTGCAGGTCTTGGGGAGAAGGTAATAGCACTGCGCGAACACTGCCACCCATGCATCAACTGGTGGAATGCCTCATCCAGGGCTCACAAACAAGCACCAGGACTTGGCCTAGCTGGCGGCGAGAGGAGCCCTCCCAGTCAGATCCTTCTTGAATAACCAGAACAACAACCTCCACGCATATTGTCCTTGGAACGGCTGCGGTAGAGAGAAGACAGGAACCCACCCCTTTGCTGAATGCAGATTCGCAAAGAGCGTGTGGAGAAGGAAGCAGGGGTCCATGTCAAGGTTCATCCGCAGTGACAGAGTGATGCATATACGGGCCGTTCCCGAAGGACACACACAGAATCAGACATCCAGAACTGCCAGAAGACCATCAACTCAGTGAAAGATGCACTCTGTTCCAGCTGAAACCTGTTGGTCTTTCAGCACATGGAGATGTCGGTGAGTGAAAGCTGCTGACTGGCAATTCCGTGTTCCAGGAGTATGTGCCGAGGGACTTACTGAGGCTTGGTGCAGCCAACATGAGGGTGTTGTGGGTGGATCACAAGCCGCTTTCAGGTGCAATCACTCCGAGAATGTGTCTGCAGAAGCGGCTGCGGGTGTGTTTGAATGGACGTTCAGGTGGCAGCGCTGTTCTGGCAACTGAATGGGCCGGCTGCAGGGGAGGTGCCTCGGAGTGAACGCCAGCTCCTGTCGACTGTGGCCGCAGTCCCGCCCACTGTCAGGGCTGGGGCGGCCAGCGCGGGACGTCGGGGCAGGAGCAGCCAGTGTGGGACGTCAGAGCTGGGACCGCCCCTGCCCCGAAGTCCTGCGCCGGGGGGCAGGGGCAGGGGGGCTGTCAGGCGCGGGGAGTTGGGTGTCAGGCTGATTAACATCAGCCCGCCCTCTAGCAGCCGCTTTTAGGTGCCTTGGGGGACTGCTCAGATGCGGGGGTTATACCTCCCCGAAGAGGGTTGGGTGAGTCCTCCTCGGGGCTGGAATATGCAGCCTTACATCGGGGTATTCTGGCCACCTGAAAGCGGCTACAGTCCAGAGTCCATTTAACAGGAACTGAGGGGCTGAGACCAACGGCGGTGAGAGGGAAGAAACAACAAGGTGCCACAGGGCATGGAGAGAACAAAAGCAATAACATACGTTGCTGGGAATGTATAGACTGACATTACAGGTATAAAATACCTTTTATACGCTTGCTTGATAAATAATTTATTGTGAATAAAGTCTATTTTTGGAACAAAAAACCTGCTGCCCCTGACCTCTCCTTTGTCGGGGCGGACGTGCGGGCTCACTCCCCGGCCCCGTGCAAGGACTCCCACAATCGCACGAGCTGCGTCCCGCTCAGGTCCGGAACATGAGCACCCGAGCACAGGGCTCCGCCTCGGCAGCGACAACACCTCACTCTCTCCCTCACGTCCGCTCGCTGCCTACCCATCTCATTGGCTGTTGTGCGGCTCCACGCGGCCTGATTGGCCGACGAGCTACGCCGATCCGGGAGGGGGGGTGTGTGAGCTGAGGTAGCTGCTCCGCGATTGGCCAAGCGGTCGGTCGGTGGTGCGGGATCAGGCCGTTGCCGTCTGCTTCCGGTTGTCGGCCCCTCAGTCATGGGGTCCATCCTGGAGGAGTACGAGGATTCGCAGGCCCGGGCCAGGGCTCGGCCGCCCAGCCTCCCCCACCAACATTCGGGCATCGGGCAGTCCGGTACCGCAGTCGGGGGCGGGACAGGACGGGGTGTTGAGGAAGAGGTAGATAGGATTCAGGGAGGTAGATGGAGGAGAGAGAGAGAGAGATAGATAGATATGGGATAGAGGGAGGTAGACAGGGGAGAGAGAGACGTAGGGAGAGAAAGATGGAGAGAGGGAAGGAGATGAGAGAGAGGGGGAGGGAGGGAGATAGGATAGAGAGAGGTAGGTGGGGAGAGAGAAAGGGATGGAGAGAGATGGGGAGCAAGAAATGGGGGAGAGGAGTGGGGGAGAGGAGTGGGGGAGAGTGAGGGGAGAAATGGGACAGAGGGAAGTAGATGGAGAGAGAGAAACGGTGAGTGGATAGGGAGAGAAGGCGAGAGAGATGGGGAGAGAAAGATGGAGAGAGGGAAGAAGATGAAAGAGGGGAGGGAGGTAGATGGAAAGAGAAAAAAGGATGGGGAGAGAGGGGTGGGGGAGAGTGAGGGGAGATGGGGAGAGAGAGATGGGGTGAAAGATTGCAGGAGAAATTGGGGGTGGACAAGGGGAGGGATGGGTGGAAAGAAGGAGGGTTGAGGAGATAGGGTGGGATGAGGAGGAAATGAGGGATGGGGAAGAGCCGGAGGGAGAGGAACTGGATGCCATTATTTCTGCTCTGGGGATTGATGCAAAGAATGGGAAAAATGGTTGAGTGAAACATGACATTCATCAGTCTAACATTGCTCTCTGATTTTGCAGGATATGTCAGTGCCCGTCTTGAAGAGGAAAAGCCCATCTTTTCCAAGCAGAGAATTGACTTCACCCCTCTTGGTGTTATCACCCACTTAGTGGTGTGCAACAGTCAGCTGTGCATGAATATGGGCAAGGACACACTACTCAGGTTAGCTTACTCCTGAGCTTGGTCCAGGGTTACGAGAGATTTAATTTCTCGAGTTTTTAGCACCACTGAGCAGAAATGTTAGGACTGCTAAGATACTAAGAGGGCAATGTGTAAACTGTGGAGCGGTTTTGAAGATGTGAGGGAGGCCATCAGAAGCGCTGTTGGAGAAGGCAGAGGCACAGCATGGGAGCCAGCATCAGAGACTAAGAATGAACCCCTTCAGACCCGTGCTCCTTGCAATCTTTTTTTTTTTGCTGGAGAAAAAAAATGGTTTACCTGAGACTGCATGTGAACCAGAGAGTAATGCAGGGCTGCTGTGCCATGGGGATTACAGAAATGTGATTACAGGAACATTCCAACTCAGCAATCCAACATCCCTGGTGTATACAAGGCTGCCCCTTAACCCTTCCAAGTTAGATACACTGATCATACTCAGTCCTGCTAACCATGGTATATGGACTGCTAGCAAATTAAAGAAGCCAGTTCACAGAGAGATCAGGACGTGGCCAGGGGATCCACAGAGGCGTGTAAACATTGAAGAGTGCACAAGCTCAGTGACTGGCTACATCAACAAGTGAATTGAGAATGTCACCAAGATCAAATGCTTCGCAACCAGGGCTAACCCTAAAACCATGGTCTGCTTCTCAGAGCTCGTGATGCTGCTTTTTGGCAGGAGAAAAGAAGACACTCAGATCAGCCAGGGCTGCCCTCTGGAAGGCAAAGAGTGGGTATGCAAAGAAGATCCACAGACTGCTGTGCGCCACGAGATGCGGAGGTGCATGTGGCAAGGGATCAAGACCACAAGTCAATCCTGCACATCAAAGATTGACGCCACCCTTCTGAACATCATCAATGCACAATTTGATGAGAATAACAAGATGACGCCAAAGAAAGCTCCATGTCCCTCTGACGAACGGTCCACCTGCATAGTCACGGTCAAGTTGAGGGGAACCCTATCCAAAGTGAACCCACACAAGGCAGCAGGACCCAATAGCATACCTGGTCAGGTACTGAAGAACTGTGCAGACTAATTGACAGAGTTATTTACAGATATCTTCGACACATCACTGCAGCAGTCCATTGTTCCTGCAGGGTTCAAGACAGCCACCATCATCCCAGTACCAATGAGGGTGACAGTAACAGGCCTCAGTGACTACCGGCTTATGGCACTGACCTCCACCATCATGAAATACTTCAAGATTCACTGTCATGTAATTAAAACTCATATTCACAAAATGCTTTTGTCTGCTGTAAGGCAGACAGATTTGCCTTTGGCAGAAATTGCCTGAGGCACATCTTACAGTCAGTCGGAGAAAGAAAGAGAAACAAAAAAGAGTTGTTCTTCCCCCCCCCCCCCGTCCATTGATGTGTTCTTGTTTTCTGGTGCCCTGCGCCAGTCCTCTGCTTCCCAGGAGTCTGGAACCCCTTGTGGCTACTGCTGATCATAGGCCCCACCGTCTTAATTTTAAATTGAACTATCAGCTCCTTTATCGGGCTTATACAAAGCTGATGGCAGTCGGACTGGGTGGTTGGACCCAGTGGGAGCACTGTGTCTCCGCTCTCTGTTGGTCTGCACTAACAGCAGCACTAGCTTTTTTTTCCTCAATTGTCTTGTGATGGAACTCATCCAGAGACACAGAATGCATTTCAATTTGCATATAGACAGAAACATTCCACTGATGATGCTACAGCCTTGACCCTCCACTCCATCCTGGCCCACCTAGAGAATGATGCTTCATACTCCAGGCTGCTGTTCATTGACTTCAGCTCGGTGTTTAACACGATTATTCCCCAGAGGCTGGTGGAGAACCTGTCCTCGCTGGGAATCAACACCCCTCTGCCAAATGGATTTTTGATTTCCTAACGGACCAGTCTGTCCAGGTTGGTAACAGAATGTTGAGCACTGTCGTGCTGAGCACTGGCGCGCCTCAGGGCTGTGCTTATTGCACTCCTGTTCACACTACTGACCCACGATTGCATCGCCAGATCCAACTCCAACAGAATCATCAAGTGTTCAAATGACATTAGTCGGCCTCATCAGTAACAATGAGTCGCACTACAGAGAAGAGGTAGAACACTCAGGACAAGAAAAAAAACTCCAGAGGGTTGTTAACTAGAACTGCGATATCACAGGCAGCAGATTTCACTCTATCGAGAACATCTACAAGAGGCGGTGTCTTCATAAAGCAGTTTCTATCCTCTTCACTCTGCTACCATCAGGGAAAAGGTACAGGAGCCTAAAGACAAGCACTCAGTGGCACAAGGACAGCTTCTTCCCCGCTGCTATCTGATTCTTGAATAATCAATGAACTAAAGACACTGCCTTGCTCTTCATATATATATATAAATTTATTGTTGAATAAGTGGTTTATATGAATGTTTTCACTATGAAGCTACCGCAAAACACCAAATTTCATGACTTGTTCATGACAATAGATTCTGATTCTGAAAATCTAATGTTATGGTGTGAAAACAACAAGCTGGGCCTCAATGTGAACAAGACACAGGAAATGATTGTGTACTTCAGGAGGACCAGGGATGACACCCTCCACTATTCATCAACAACTCTGTATTTGCAAGAGTGGAGAGCACCAAGTTCCTTGGAGTTCAATTAACGTGACCTATCCTGGACACAAAATCTCCTCACTTGTCAGGAAGGCGCAATAGTGACTACACTTCCTGAGAAGACTGAGGCAGGCAAGGCTACTGGCCACCATCCTATTGCATTCCACAGGAGCTCTATCGAGATCTTCAAGGCCAGCTGCATCACAGTTTGGTACAATTGCTGTAGAGCATTGAATGAGAGGTCATCCACAGGACCATAAGAATGGCAGAGAGGATAACTGGAGTCTCCTTCCACCCCCCTCCCCCCACCCCAATTGATGTGATCTACCAGGATTGTGGTCTGAAGAGAGTGCACAAAATCATTGAGGACCCCTTCCACCCTACACACAGCATCTTTCAGCTGCTCCCATCGGGGAGGAGATAGAAGTGCATCACAACCAGGCTGAGGAACAGCTTCTTTGCACGGGGGCAGTGAGAATGCTGAATGTGTGATGAACTGCTCATACAAACCCTCTGAGGCTCTACTATTTATTTAATAACATTAATTTTTATATATGTACTGCATATAAATTTTTTGTAATTACATTCCCTCCATATGTTTGGGTGAGATTTTTTTTCCTCCCTTTATTTGCCCCTGTGCTCCACAGTTTTAAATTTGTGATCAAACAATTCACATGTAATTAAAGTGCACATTCCAGATTTTATCAAAGGGATATGTAACTAGCTATTAAACATGACTAATATATGTACCATTATGGTGTCCTGAAATGAAGGGTCTAAATATAAAATGTGTTGTAATTTCTACATGGTCAAACCAAAATGTCTGCAAATAACCTTGAATAAAATGTAGAATGTGAACTTTAATTTCATGTATGTTGTTTGATTACAAATTTAAAACTGTGGAGCACAGGGGCAAATAAAGGAAAACTGTCTTTATCCCAAACATTGTGGAGGGTCTCTCTTTGTGTTTGCATGTTTTACTCTAGTGGTTCTCAACCTTTTTCTTTCCACTCTCAAACCACTTTAAATATTCCCTATGCTATAGGTGCTCTGTGAATAGTAAGGTGGTATGTGGGCGGAAAGAAAAAGTTGGAAAACCACTGTTTTCATCGTACTTAATTGACTTGTTTTGTGCATGGTTTCATAACTCCAAAGGAAATGGGCCAGTGACAATTTTTCTCAAGCAAAATATTTCAGTAACAATTGGGTCCAGAGCAGTGGTTCTCAACCTTCCCTTTCCTCTGTTTTACACCGATATGATAATAATGAACTTGAATTAGAATTTCTCTGCAGTTAGGAAGTTTACATTGAATATTTGTCTAAATCTAGAATTTAAATGAGCTTGTTTTGATAACTGTAACCTGAGACTATCTACATTGTCATTGAACACATCTGCTTTCCCAGTGTATTTGGAAGAAGGAATTCTGTGCTTCTCCTTTGTTCTGGCCTTTCCTCGATTGGGGAGTGACCAGGGAAGGATAGTAAATGCTGCCAATGCCAGTCACATTCGCAGCCTATGGACCAGTAAACAAAGAGCAAACAATTCCTCTGCAGCCCAGCCCTCTTTAATTGCTTGTAACCTCCGATATGTCCACCCACCCAGAGCAATAGTCCATTCTCTCTAGAGGGAAGCCATGAATGGTTTATTGTCACATGAATCAGTACAATGTACCTGCCTCATCTTTTCACGTCCATAAAACACAACAACAAGCAAGAAGAGAAAAAGAAAGGTAGGAGTAAATAAAAAAGGAAGAGGGAAGAAATAAGTCATGATTTATTGCAGTGCAAAAAAAAATGTATCGAGTCAGTGGTGCAGACAGATCTTGGATGGTGCCAGAGTAGTGTTCCGGTTGCACAGGGAAGTTTAAAAGCCTTGGAGCTGACGGGAATCCTGAGATACTGGTATTTGGGATTGCCTGCCATTTGCCTGAAGGTGGCAGCAAGAAGAGAGGATGACCTCTTCAATCCAGAGCTGAGCGTTCAATTCGAAGTTGGGACTTCTCATATCCTCATTTTTTTTTTTGCTCTCTATCTAGGATCGATCTTGGAAAACCAGACCAGCCAAATGAGATTGAAGTGGGTCGCAAAGATGATGCTCGTATTCACAAACTATTTCTGGATCCCACAGGTATGAGGCCGTTGGTTTCACTGCCTTGTGGAATGATGACTGGGTAGCATCGTGCACTATGGAATCCTGTGGTATGTGTGGGATGTCTAGCTGGACAGTTTGGACTACACTATGATACATGTGACAATAAACTTGAAGCATGCACAGTTGCATGATGCCTCTGTTCATTGCTGCTCCAGGAACATGTCTATTAGCTTCTCATCCACTATGTTCAATCCCACTGCAGGAAAGGCTGTAGGGTCAGGTCATCTGTCCTCCCTCTCTCTCTCTTTCTCTCACCCCTGCACCCCCTCCCCCCCCCCCCACCAGAGCTGCCACTGTCAGAAATACTAGAGGCTCTCCTGGTTGCTGGTCCGATCCATGCCAGCAAGTCACCAGTTTTCTGACTCTACCTCTCTCTTGTTTAATCAACCTTTGTTCCCATTCCTGTGTGAAGATGTTTTGACATTTAATAGGTGCAAGTTGCTGTGATAATCATGTCTCAGCCATTTCTGAGTGTGGAACATTTCATTGGGGTTGGCATTGCTTGCATTGAGAATTTAACGGCACCTCTCTGCAGTGACCCTGTCATTTGAGTTTTTCATCTTGAGCTTCAAAGTGTTGGTGAAGTTCAGCTTTCATCCACTTTCATGCCCCATATCTCAGAGCCCGGGACTTTACGCTTACTGAATGGTGCAATTGAACAAGGATATTTTTTGGTTTATACAGGGATTGTGATTAATTTTACTTTTTCTGCAGAAAGACTGGATACAAATGATCTAAATAGACTCAAATATCCATATTTTCAAAGCTAATACTTTGACCCGCCACACTTTCCATGAAAGTTAGCAATTCCACTTCAGAGTCGAGATATTTGCAGCCTTAACTATCTGTTGTGCGATCCTACTGAGAATTGCTCTCTTGTTGCAGGGTCTCATCTGCTGATCAGCCTCACCTCCAATGAGTGCCTCTACCTCAACAGAAATTCGCAGAAGGTGAAAAACTTCTCTCGCTGGAAAGGACACTTGATTGAGAGCATTGGGTGGAACAAACATATGGGTAATGAGAGCAGCACAGGGCCTATCCTGGTGGGGACCAGCCAGGGACAGTTGTACGAGGCAGAGATAGTGGCATCGGAAGAGCGGTTGTTTGTCTCTGGTCCTGACCAGTACTTCAAGAATGTCTATAATCTTGAGGAAGATGGGTCCCCAGCTCTGGTCTGCTGCCTGGAGATTGAGCGAAGCACCGATGGTCGGCTGTTTGTCATTGCCACTACGCGCAAACGATTGTATCAGTTTGTCGGCAAAGCCCCTGAGGGTGCTGATATACACATGTTTCACCCCATGTTCAGCCAGTACGCCAACACCTTGCCAAGCTTCCAGGAGTTCCCAGCCAGCCTGGGCTACAGTGAGATCTCCTTCTACACTTCCAAGCTGCGGTCCCACCCTCGATCGTTCGCTTGGATGATGGGGAATGGTGTGCTGTACGGCACCTTGGACTTCACCCGGCCTGATTCCCTCCTCAGTGACGTGCAGGTGTGGGAATATTCAGCTGACATTGTCCCTGAGCTCGAGCGCCCCCGATCCATTGTCCTCACCCAATTCCACTTCCTGCTATTGCTTCCCGATAGGGTGAAAGCCATTTGCACACTGAACGGACAGCTGGTCTTCGAAGATGTATTCCCTGACAAGTTTGGCCGCCTCCTCCGCATGGTCAAAGATTCAGTGACTGGAATGATCTGGATATACACAGAGAAGGCAGTGTTCCGCTATCACATTCAGAAGGAATCCCGAGACGTCTGGCAGATGTACATGAACATGGGGAAGTTCGAACTAGCCAAGGAGTATTGCAAGGACCGGCCTGAGTGTCTGGACACTGTCCTAGCTAGGGAGGCGGACCACTGCTTTCGAAACAAGAAGTACGTTGAAAGTGCTAAGTATTACGCGCTGACTCAGAAGTATTTTGAGGAGATCGCCCTGAAATTTA
Organism: Narcine bancroftii; assembly: GCF_036971445.1. Lineage (NCBI taxonomy): Eukaryota > Metazoa > Chordata > Chondrichthyes > Torpediniformes > Narcinidae > Narcine > Narcine bancroftii. The sequence goes on along the minus strand of NC_091470.1, from coordinate 137,968,493 downwards.
TTGAAGCCAAGCAAGAAGAGGCGCTGAAGGAGTTCCTTCTGAAGAAGCTGAAGAACCTGAAGTTAGAGGACAGGACTCAGCTGACACTGTTGGTGACATGGCTGACCGAAATCTACCTGAATTGGCTGGGTACACTTGAGGGTGAGAAGGGCAAGCACAGCCAGTTTGATGCAACCAGGGAGGAATTCCGCAAATTCCTGAGTGGCTCCAAAATAAAGGAGTGCTTGCTGAACAACCGTTCAACCATCTACGACTTGCTGGCCAGTCACGGCAATGTGGAGGACATGGTCTTCTTCTCCGTGATCATGCAGGATTACGAGCGAGTGGTGGCTCATCACTGCCAGCATGATGATTACACTGCGGCCTTGGAAGTCATGTCCAAGTGCCAGGACCCCACTCTGTTCTACAAGTTCTCTCCTGTCCTCATGCAGCACATTCCCAAGCCAGTGGTGGATGCCTGGATTGACATGCGGAAGCGACTGGATCCCAAAAACCTCATTCCAGCGCTGGTCAACTACAGCCAGATTGGGAGCTCGGCGCAGGTCTGTGAAGCGATCCGGTACCTTGAGTTTTGTGTCCACCAGCTGGAAGTGACAGACCAGGCCATTCACAACTACTTGCTGTCGCTCTACGCCAAGTACAAGCCCAAGGCCCTGCTGTGGTATCTGGAACAAGCGGGCTCCAATGCCAACTACATTCACTATGACCTGAAGTATGCACTGCGCCTCTGTGCAGAAAACCACCAAAATCAGGCTTGTGTGCACATATACAAAACAATGGAACTGTATGAAGAGGCAGTGGATCATGCTCTTAAGGTATGTAGCCCTTTTAGGTTGCCAATAGATGGCAGACTCACTCTGTGTGCTTTGGATTATTTCTTCAAGCAGATCTGCATTCATGTAGCATCTTTGCAGGCTTGGCATGTCACAGGGCACTTTGGAATATATTCACCGAGTTATCCAAGTGTGTGCACAGCAAATGCCTGTTACTGGGGTTTGTCAGTGACCGGAGTGATAAGAATCACAAGAACTGCAGATTTTGTAATCTTGGGGGAACAAAGAAAAGCTGGAAGGACACACTGAGCCAGGCAGCATCCATGGAGAGAAGTGCTCAGTCAACATTGTGGGACAGGACCCCATGTTGGAAATGGGGACTGACCAGTTTTCTCCTTGGATGCTGTCTGACCCGCCAGATTTCACACCGGAATGTTGATATTGATTCTTGGAAGGACATCATTGCTCTTCAGACTATTTTTAAAATTTAGACGTACGGCACAGTATAACAGGTGCTTCTGATCCATGAGCCTGTGCTGCCCAAGTACTCCCAATTGACCTATAAATCCTATATCTTTTTAAGGGTGGGAGGGAAAGCAGCACCTGGAGACACAGGGAGTACGTACAAACTCCTTATTGACAGTGCCAGATTCAAGCCAGGGTCACTGGTGCTGCAATAGTGTTGTGTTAATTATGCCGTCCAAATTGTGTCGAATCTTTTGTATTCACTCCAAAGAGCAGACAGCCCTGATCCAATGCTTTGCACATCAACCTCATCTCTATTCAGGACATGGCTAATCACTGCATCAGCGTGTTGCTGCTGTTTGGTTCCCAGCAGGTGAAAGGATTACCTTGCATGGTGGAAATATTATGCTTAAAAAAAATCTTAATCAAAGGCTACTCAGGATCATTGAGGATGAAGGCCATTTGTCCAGATCCATCAATGGTTTGGATTCCATTCTCATTTCTACAGGCAAATCTGCACCCCCAGTCTTTCATACATATACCCACAAGTTCTTCAGTCATTAGTGTCAGCATTTGCTAGGCTGGGGTGAGGCAACTTAAAACGTTACAGAACAGGTCAGGCCCTCAGCCCTTGATGTCGTGCCGACCCATATCTGTCTAAGAGTCTCTTCAATTCCCCTAATGTTTCAGCCTCCACCACCATCCCTGGCAAGGTATTCCAGGCACCCACAAGTCAGCGCATTTTTAAAAAACTTACCCCTGATGTCTCCCCTAAACTTCCCTCCTTTCATTTTGTACATACAGAGTATGTCTTCTGATGTTTGCTGTTTCTGCCCTGGGAAGCAGGTGCTGGCTGTGCATCCTATCTATGCGTCTCTTCATCTTGTAGACTTCTATTAAGTCTCCTATCACCCTTATACTCTCCAAAAAGAAAAGTTCTAGCTCTGCTAACCTTGCCTCATAAGACTTATTTTCCAATCCAGGCAACATCCTGGTAAATCTCCCCTCCACCCTCTCATAGCCTCCACATTCTTCCTATAATGAGGTGACCAGAACTGAACACTATTCCAAGTGCAGTCTCACCAGAGATTTGTCAATTTTCAACATGACCTCTCGACTCTTAAATTCAATCCCTCTATTAATGAACCCCAATGACCCATAGGCCTTATTAACTATCCTATTAACCAGTGTGGCAAACTTGAGGGATGAATGGATTTGGACCCCAAGGTCCCTCTGTCCATCCACACTTCTAAGTAACCAACCATTAACCCTGTATTCAGCCTTCTGGTTTGTCCTTTCAAATTGCATCACCTCACCCTTACCCGGATTGAACTCATCTGCCACTTTACCGCCCAACTCTGCATCCTGTCAATATCCTTTTGTAACCTATAACAACCTTCAGCAACATCCACATCTCCTTCAACCCTTGTATTATCAGCAAACTATGATTCATCCTTCTGCCTTTTAATATAGGTCACTTATAAAAATCACAAAGAACAAGGGTCGCAGAACAGATACTTGTGGAACTCCACTAATCACTAACCTCCAGGCAGAATACTTTCCTTCCACTACTACTCTCTGCTTTCTACATGCAAGCCAATTTTTTAACCACACAACCAAAGTTCCATGGATGCCATGCCTCATGACTTTCTGAACAAAACTCACATGGAGAACCTTGTAAACTGCCTTGCTAAAATCCATATAGACCACATCTACTGCCCTACCCTCATCAATTTCCTTTGTTACCTCCTCAAAAAACTCAATTAGGCCCGTGAGGCATGACTTTCCCTTCACAAAGCCATGCTGACTATCCTTGAGTAGACTGTACTTCTCCAAATGCTCATAGATCCTATCCTTAAGAATCTTCTCCAATAATTTGCACACCACTGACGTAAGACTCACTGATCTATAATTTCCAGGATTCCCTATTATCCTTTATAAACAAGGGCATTACATTTGCCATTCTCTAATCCTCTGGCACCTTCCCTGGCCAAAGAGTACTCAAAAATCTTAACCACTACCACAGCTATCTATTCCCTCATTTCCCACAGCAACCTAGGGTAAATTGCCTCCGGCCCTGGGGACATCAATCTGAAGTTGGTCTATTGGCCTGTGATTAACCTCCATCCCTCTCAACCTGACCTATTGTTCCTTCTCCCTATTCCACTGAAAGTATACCCCTCCACACAGGGAGACCATGACTGAGTGAGGTACTCCAAATGTGGTGATATACATTTGTGATAAGATTTCCCATTATAATCTTTTTCCCCTTTGCAATAATGGCCAACATTCCTTTGGGCTTCCTGCAGAAATTTGTTGTGGTGCAGAGAAATGTTGCCTTTGGTGGAGGTTTAGAATGAAGCAGTTTGGCTAGAAGATGGTGAGCATTTTATCATTTGAAGAAGTTTGGAACCCTTTTCTCCAAAAAGTTGTTTTGGCTGATATCTATTATAAATTTCTGAAGTGAGATGTCAAATGTTATTGGCCAAGGGTATGAAATGTCACAAAACCAAGGTGAATAATAAAAAATACAGACCAGCAATGATGTGATGAACGGTGAGCATCTAAAGTGATGGAAGGTGCTGTTAATGTCATGGTGTGCCAGTCTTTCCAGTGTTCTTGCATGACACAAAACTTGTCAGACCAGGTTACATGGACAGGTTGAGTTCTGATTGGGTTTGTTGTATACAGAATGTGGTTTGAAGAGTTGACCGTCTTAATCATTGTACTGGGATGCTCTCGGTTCTAAAAACATACAGAAATACTGGAGGAACTTATCTGGCTTTGCGGCATCCATAGCAGGCTCTCGGTTCTGCCTGTACCAGGCTTAATTATGGATTTTTTTTTAAAGATGGATGTGGATCTTGCTAAATCATGTGCAGACATGCCGGAGGATGATGAAGAGCTCCGGAAGAAGCTGTGGCTGAAGATTGCTCGGCATGTGGTCCAGGAGGAGAAGGATGTGAAGAAGGCCATGGTTTGTCTGTCCAGCTGCAACCTGCTGAAAATCGAAGACATTCTGCCATTCTTCCCCAACTTTGTGACCATTGACCATTTTAAGGAGGCCATCTGCAGCTCTCTCCAGGAGTACAACAAGCACATTGATGAGCTCAAGCAGGAGATGGAGGAGGCAACTGAAAGTGCCAAGCGAATCCGTGAAGACATCCAAGAAATGAGAAACAAGTATGGGGTGGTGGAGTCTCAGGAGAAGTGTGCATCCTGTGACTTCCCGCTGCTAAACCGCCCCTTCTATCTGTTCCTGTGTGGCCACATGTTCCATTCCGACTGCCTGCTGCAGGAAGTCATCCCCCACCTTTCCCCCTTCAAACAAAGCAGACTGGAGGAGCTGCAGAGAAGACTGATGGCTACTGTTCAGTCGAAATCCCGACAGCGCTGTAAGGAAGGAGAGGCCAGTGATCGGAGTCAGCAGTCCCGTGATCAGATCAAGTCAGACATTGATGACCTTGTGGCAGCTGAATGTATCTATTGTGGAGAATTGATGATTAAATCAATAGACAAACCTTTATTCGACCCACAGAAATGTGAGGAGGAGAACAGCAGCTATCTGTAAGTGTATTCCCAATGTTCCTTAATGTTCTCCCTCGGGTTGTTCTCTGGCTCATACATCAGTGCCTCAGATTCCAGGGGTTCAGTGTTACACCTTCAAATTGTAATTCATGCTTTTACTACTCAGCTTGTGTAGCTACCTCTAGTAGCAAATAAAGGGGAACATATACAGTTAAAGGTGTGTGTGCTTATTCTGTCATTTCTGAGGCTTGGACCATGACAACTGAAGGGGTTTAAGTGACTGGACTTTTCAAGAAGCAGTCTCAATCTGAAACAAAGGCAGTCTATTCCTTCCATGGCCACTGCCTGTCCCACAGAGTGCCTTGAGTATTTTCTTTCCCAGGAGTTGGTTATAGTTCTTGAGTCTAGAGAGATCACGGGGCATGGGAAGTTGCAATGGGGATTGAATTGGACTTTCATATTGAATGGTGAAACAACTCAAAGGGATGAATGGCCCCCTGCTCACATCTGCTGTAAAAATCTGAAGATATGGTTCAAATCCCCGCACTTTATGAAGCTGGAACTATTAAGTGACCGTGAAGTTGTTCGATTGTTGTAGAAAGACTACCATTTGCAGGAGAAACAACATCTTGTATTCCAACCAAATGGCATCAACTTCTCCAATTTCTTTTAAACCTTTCCCTTCCCCTGAATCTCACCCTGATCCCACAAGGCTTCTTCAGGTGCATTCTCCACCAAGAATGCGCCTGCAGAAAGCAGAAGCGGTCCTTTGAATTGCCGTTCAGGTGGCAGTGCTAAAAGCGCAGCGCTGGCCACCTGAAGGGACAGCTGCATCGGCTCCTGTCCCTTCGGGCTGTCAGGTTTGGGATGGCTGGCTATCAGAGCTGGGACAGCTGGCGTGGGTATCCTGCACGAGATATCCCCACACTGATATTGCTGTCCCACTCTCCTAACAGCCCGATATGTCCCCACTGTGGAGATGACACAGACACCACAGACCCGACAGCCCACGCCAGGGGCAGGGGCAGCTGGGAGGGAAGCTGTCATCCCACTTTCAGGCGGCTGCATTCATGTTGGGGGGGGGGGGGAGGAACACCTCAGTGCTTTGGCGATGATCCCTCCTGGAGGAGGGTAAAAAGTTTGCCTCGCAGGCACCTCCTGCGCTTTCAAGTGGCCTCCTGACAGCTGCATATTGGCATAATATGCGGCTTTACAATCGGGGATTTTGGCCACCTGAAAGTGCCTACTGTCTCCTCCAATTCCACTTCCCTATCCTCTCCATTCAGAGAGCTGCCCCCTCCCTCAATCACTTCTCAGCTTTTTAACACCTCCCAGCTACAGTACCCTCCATAAAGTTTGGAACAAAGACACATTTTTCCTTTATTTGCCCCTTTGCTCCACTGTTTGAAATTGATAATCAAACAATTCACATGATGAACGTGCACATTCCAGATTTTATTCAAGGTTATTTATATACATTTGGGTTTAACCATGCAGAAATTACAGCACTTTTTATACATAGTCCCCTCATTTCAGGGCTCCATAGTATTTAGGGCAGAGTAATGGGATGTATGCATAGTTATGTTTGGCACTTTGTTGCATATCCCATGCACTCAATAACTGCTGGAAGTGTTATTCATAGTCATCGTCAAGTGCTGAGTATCTTCTCTGGTGATGCTCTGCCAGGCCTCTACTACAGCCATCTTCAGCTCCTCTTGTTTTGGGGGCTTGTCAAGTTTTCTCTTCAGTAGATGGAAAGGCTTGCTCAATTGGATTTAGATCGAGTGACTGATCTGCCACTGAAAAATTTTCCAGTTTTTAGCTTTGAAAAACTCCTGTTTCTTCAGCAGTATATTTGGGATCATTGTCTTGGTGTAGGATGAAGCACCATCCAACGGGTTTAGAGGCAGTTGCTCGAAAATGAGCAGGTAAGATGTTTCTATACACCTCAGAATTAATTTTCCCCCTATCATCAGTAGTTACATCAATGAAGGTGAGTGCGCTAGTACCTCGGACAGTCATACATGCCCAGGCCATAACACCCCCACCACCACATTTCCCAGATGAGGTGGTATGCTTTGGCTCTTCGGCAGTTCCTTTACGACTCCACACTTTGCTCTTGCTCATCTGTCCACAAGGCTTTTTTCCTGAATTCTGCAGGCTGTTTTAAATACTTCTTGGCCAACTAATCCGGCCATCCTGTTTCTGTGGCCAACTAGCAATGTTCCCTCTAATTTTTAAGTAGTCAATGTGTGCAAAAATTCTTATGTTGTGCAAAAAAATTTTTCTGTTACAAAAGTGTGTGGGCACTACAAATGTAAACTTGAAATTGTTTCAAGATAACTGGCACAGCCTATCATGGCTAATAAAACTGCATTGGCATGTTTTATTATACAAGTATAATTAACTTCTCATTTAACTAACTAATTAACAAACAGTTAGCTAAGAGGCTATTTTCAATAAGTATAATTATTTAATTGCATTATTTTAAGCCACTAACCTTTTGTGCACACTATAATTTCCTTTGTGCGCTGGTTGCAAAACGTGTGCATGTGCACAGCTTAGAGGGAAGAGTGCTAACATGTGGTTTGCATCTTGCAGTGTAGACTCTGTATTTCTGTTCATGAAGTCTTCTATGGTCAGTAGTCATTGACACATCCACACTAGTACGTTCTTTCTTCTTAACGAGGTTCCAAGCAGTTGATTTTGGAATCCTAAGGTTTGGGAGATGGCCCTTACCGTTTTATTATTTCAGCCTCATAATGGCTTTTTCTTCAAAGACATAGCAAAGTAACAGGCCCTTTTGGTCCATAAGCCCACACTGACACCCTATTGACCTACAACCTCCGATACGTTTTGGAGCTGGGAGGGAACTGGAGCAAACCCACGCACACATGGGGAGAACGTACAAACTCCTTACAGACAAGCACTGGATTCAAACTCTGTTTGCCAGTGATGTAACGGCGTTGCATTAACGGCTACACCAGTGGTTCTCAACCTTTTTCTTTCCACTCACAAACCACTTTAAATATTCCCTATGCCATCAGTGCTCTGTGATTAGCAAGGGATCGCTTCAGGTGGTATGTGGGTGGAAAGAAAGTTTGAACCCCACTGTTTTAATCGTCCCGAGTTGACTCTTATGTGCACGATTTCAGAACTCCAAAGGAAATGGGCCAATGAGAATTTTTCTCAAGCAGAATATTTCAGTAACAATTGGGTCTAGAGCTGTGATTCTCAACCTTCCCTTCCCACTCACATCCCTCCTTAAGCAATCCCTTACTAATCACAGAGCACTGATGGCATAGGGATTACAGTGGTATGTGAGTGGAAAGAAAGGTTGAGAACCACTGGGCGACACTAATCATGCAAATTCTTTTGACTTTCATTGGCGCAACTCTGGTCCTCGTGTTGAAAAATGGCAACTACAGACTCCAAAGGTAATCAAAAGCTTAGAAGCAAGCCTAGCTCTTATACCTGCTGCAATGAAGCAATTAAACCTAACTGAGTACTCACAAACACCCATGAAGCTAAATGTCCCAAACATTATGGTGCCCTGAAATAGGGGAACTACTGTATGTATAAAAAGTGCTACAATTTCTACATGGTCAAACCAAAATGTCTATAAATAACCTTAAATAAAATCTGGAATGTACACTTTAAATTTGTAATCAGGCAATTCACGTGTGATTAAAACATGGCCACTGCCTGTCCCACAGAGTGCCTTGAGTATTTTCTTTCCCAGGAGTTGGTTACTGTTCTCGGGTCTAGAGAGATCACGGGGCATGGGAAGTTGCAATGGGGATTGAATTGGACTTTCAAATTGAATGGGGGAACTACTGTATGTATAAAAAGTGCTACAATTTCTACATGGTCAAACCAAAATGTGTATAAATAACCTTAAATAAAATCTGGAATGTACACTTTAAATTTGTAAACAGGGAATTCACGTGTGATTAAAACTGTGGAGCACAAGGGAAAATAAAGGGGGAAAAAATGGTCTTTGTCCCAAACTTTATGGAGGACACTGTATATACATCCACCTGTGATCTCTTACCTGTTAGCCTATGCTCTTCCTTTACCCCTTCTTCCCATTACAGACCAGACACAGGGCCCTTCAAGTCTGTGTCAAACTTTTTTTTTTACCTAGTCCATAGCCCTCCAAACCTCTCCCATCCATGTACCTGTCCAAATTCTTAAATGTTAAAATTGAGCCCGCATTTACCTCTTCAGCTGGCAGCTAGTTCCACACTCTCTCCACTTACTGTGTGAAGACATTCCTCCTCATGTTCCCTCTAAACCAGTGATACTCAACCTTTTTCTTTCCACTCACATACAGTGCCACTAAGTAATCCCTAGGCCCTAGGTGCTCTGTGATTAGTAAGAGATTGCTTAAAGAGGTATGTGGGTGGAAAGAAAAAGTTTGAACCCCACTTTTAATTGTCCCTCATGACTCGTTATGTGCACGGTTTCAGAACTCCAAAGGAAATGGGCCAATGACCATTTTTCTCAAGCAAAATATTTCAGTCGCAATTGGATCTAGAGCTAGAGCAGTGATTCTCAACCTTCCCTTCCCACTCACATCCCACCTTAAGTAATCCCTTACCAATCACAGAGCACCGATGGCATAGGGATTACGTAAAGTGGGATGTGAGTGGAAAGATGTAAACACATTGGTTTGGCCTGGAAACTGTCCTTGCAGGAAGTGATTAAAACCTTGGAGAAAGTAACGATTAAGGAAAACTTTCACCAAACACAGAAAGCAGTGTGATGCTGGAGTATTGGAGGGTACCAAACTCTAATCTCAAAATTTCACCTTTCAAGGCCCTGCAATTACCTCATACATCCTTGCTTGAAAAGAACATCTTAAACCACACATTCTAGCTCCTTTCAATTTCCTCAAAATTGACCTTTCTCCAATTTGGAATTTCGACCCCTAGCCCAGAACTATCCTTCTCCATAATTATCTTGAAACTAATGGCATTATGATCACTGGACCCAAAATGATCCCCTGCACATACTTCTGTCACCTGTCCTGTCTCATTTCCTAATAGGAGATCCAGTATTGCACTCTCTCTAATTGTTCATTTATATATTCATTTAGTAAACTTTCCTGAACACATTTGACGAACTCCAAGCCATCCAGCCCTTTTATGGTATGGGAGTCCCAGTCAATATGTGGAAAATTAAAATCTCCCACTATCACAACCTTCTGTTTCCTGCAGCATAACCGCCTTTTCCTTTGTAGCCCCTGTGACTCAGTGTGCCTTGCTTGGCATAATGAAAGGGCTGTATGCATGGAGCACTAATGGAGGGATTTTCTGCTGTACGGAATTTGGAGAGGGCAGGTCTGCCATCGCTCATTGCGTCACTCAGGAAGTCTCCGGAGGATGATAGGCGCTGTTCTCCCCAAGGAGTGTGAAAGGACGCAGAGAACCGGTTAACAGTGGTCTAGTATGAACGGCAAAAATGGCTTCTTTAACTGGTTCACTGAACAGCCAATTTACTGGTTAGCCAGTGTGAAAAGGGCTAAAGTCTGGAATATGCAAGCAGAATCAGGCAATGGAGGGAGTCAGAATGATACATGAGAGGCAAAGAAACCCAGATGAATGGGTGCATGGATGGGTGATGGCCAGATAGAACTAGGTGGGGGAAGTGGAGTCCTGTTGTACACTATATAGGGGGAATAATGGAGATTAATCACCACCAGAGGAGAGAACGCTGTAGATCGGGAGTACACCAAGTCCCTGGTGCGTACAAGGCTTCCCCTCACCTCCACCTTGATTACTTGGATTACATTCAGGGCACTTGCAAAATGAACAAAGCAGGGAGATCAGAATTTCCCTCTTTCAGTCCCTCTGGTGGTTGATATTTCTGCTCTGGGAAAAAGGCACTGGCATCCACCCTATCTATGCCTCTCATAATTGTAGTCCTCTATTAAGTCTTCTCTCATCCTTCTATGCACCAAAGAGAAAAGTAATAGCGTTGTGTTAACCCCAACACATAACAATGCAGGGTAGAGGGAGTGAAGTTTTGAAAGGGAATGTGCAATCTGAAAGGCTTTGTCCCAGTAATAAAGTCATTTCAGTGGGGCTGGAGAAGCAGATTGGGAAGGGAAAACCCCATTGCTGTGGCTTGTGGGGAACCAACAACATGGGTCACGTGAAGGATTTTTGCTAAACAAACGTGAACAGAATTTTAAACAAAGCAAACCCTCAAAGATGACTGCCATCACTTTTAATTGAGCCATTGTGGTCCTTGAAATGAAGGTGCTTCCACAGTGGTAGGGAGTTCCAACATAGCCAATCACCAACATTGAAGGGATCTTGCTCTGTGCCCAATCCAGGCTGTTGTCAGATTCCCAGGACAGAGAACTGTTCTGTCATGGAGAGAAGCAAAAACAATGAACCTGTTTTTAGCTGCATTTATCCGGGCCATAAAGGAGCCTTCCATAACACAGGGCATCAGAGAGGAAGTTCCTCTGCCTCAAGGTCCTGCACGTAACCACATCATTAATCTTCCCTGATGTCTGTGCTCCTTCTGATTACTTACTTTACAAAGCAAATTCTAAAACATTCAGCACAACAAAAAATCCCAACCTTTATTTATAATTAACATCTCAGTCAACCTCTGATGACAGATGACTGTGAAAACATGCCTTAGATATCAGGAAGCCAATCAATACACAATGAAGGATTTACTTGTATTGTGTGCTTTTGGGACTCGTTCAGTGCAGGGATGGGTTAAAGGTCCACATCTAGACCATCTCTCTCCACAGCATGGAGCCAAACATTGCCACGACTGTGATATAAGGAAGCAAGGGACTGGTCTGCCAGCCAGTGACACTGGTTCACAGCCATCCCTGCACTGGGAGTCCAAAGCTTCAGATCAAAAAACTTTTCCTGTAACCAGCTCACTTCTCTGCGTGAACATAGTGTCCGTTCCAGAAGATGGCTCACTGTTTCCATTCCAGGCATTCCAGTCTGATGGTTTTCTGCTGCTCTCTCCACTTCATAATGAATTCCATCACTTCTTTCAGCTCCAGTATCTCGGACACCATCCTGCCCATCAGATGCTCCTGAACACACAAAGCACACATTTGTAATGCATCTCTCCATTATACCCACTGGATGATGTTAAGGGATGTGACGTTGAGGTCTAACTTGGAGCATTGTGAGCAGATAAGAAGGTACGTGGAGGAGCAGCTAGTGTTGAGCAAACATGGAGACTGCAGATTTATTAGACAGAGTAGGAGAATGGGCAGAGAAGTGGTAAATGAAATATAATGCCAGAAAGTGAATGGCCATGCACTTGGGTAGAAAAATACAGATGCAAATGGACCTGGGAGTCCTCGTATAGGACAGCCTGAAGGTAAACTTGCATGTTGAGTCAGTGGTGAAGAAGGAAAATGCAATGCTGGCATTCACTTCACGAGAAATAGAATATAAGAGCAGGGATGTGATGTTGAGTCATTATAAGGAGACCTCACAAGAGTATTGTGAAGTTTTGGGCTCATTAATGAAAGAATGTGCCAATATTGGAGAGGGTTCATAGGAGATTCACAAGGATGATTCCAAGAATGACAGGGTCATCACATGAGGAGTGTTTGAAAGGTCTTGGCCTGTATTGGTTGGAATTTAGGAGAAAGGAGTCGGAGGGGGGGGGAAGAATCTCATTGAAACATTATGAATGTTGAAAGGGTTAATTGGGTGGCACATGACTCAATGGCCAGAATGGGCTACTACCATGCTGTAAATAAAATTTTAAAAGATTTATACATGGAAAACCACCACACTGTTCCACCAACCGTACCCAGGTCAAATTTATACAGGTTAGTCATAGAATAAAGTCCCCTCGATACCAGCCCAGGTTCTCCCAGGTCAGTCACAGAGTAAAGCTCTTTCGATGCTGGTTAATTTCATCATGGGTTAGCCTGCTGAATAATCAAGTGGTGTTGGGGATGTGGATGTTGGCTCACAGAATAAGCTTAATTTTGTGTCTCTTTCAAGTAATTAAATTTCATCTGGAAAACTATTTATTCTTGATAAAAGAATATGTACAAGTATGTCTGGAAATTTCTGAGTTACCTACCATCACCTTCACTTTCTGTGACAGCAGAGGGAGGTTTTTCATCAGTTGCAGATTAGTGTCAAGTTTGTTGATAACTTGAAGCATGTTTGTCAACAGCCCAGATACGTACCTGGGGAAAATGAACACATGAGAAAGGTGGCAGCAGTAGAAGGAACTAATTTTCCTGAGAAAGCTTGGCATTTATTCATAACCATGTCTGAACCAATGTTCTGGTTCATTGACCCCTTGGTTCCACCTCACCTCTTTACACTTGCTTCTCTTCTGCATTTAACTAGTCTTGATAGTGTTTCGGCTTGTTATGTTCACCATTCTTTTTTCTCTGTTGAGTTTCTCCGGCAGATAGCATTAACATCTTGGTAAAACAATTCGAGATGGTTTGACACAGGACTGCAAGTATGGCTTAAGTGAGGTTTTCTGTAGCTGCAACAGGACTTTTATATTAACTCCTCCACCCAATGAGAGTTGGAATACCATACGCCTTCTTTACCACCCTACCTAGGTAACTCCTTCTCAGATTGATGAACCTGAACCCCCAGTTTCCTTCACATATCAATATATTTAAGAGTCCTGCTAGGAAGTGTGCACTTTCACTTTACATTTGATCTCCCATTGCACAACACCTCACTTTTGTTCCAGATTAAATGCCATTTCTCTGCCCATATCTGCACTTGACTTATCCTGGTAAAAACCCACAAATGCTGGAGGAACTTGGCTGGTTTCGCAGCACCCAAAGGAGGTAAAGATATATGAACACTTCAGGCCTGAGCCCTTCCTCAAGGTTAGTTTAAAAAAGACAGTTAAAGTGCTGGTGAAAAGGGGAAGAAAGGGAGGGTGAGGAGTACAGACCAACAGACAAAAGGTTATGATAAAAGGCCAGGAGAAAGGAATGGTGAGAATTGATTCTCACCTTTGTCTATTGGTCTGTACTCCTCCCCCTCTCATTCTTCCCTTTTCCCTCCGACCCCTGCCATTTTTTACTCATACCTTGAGGAAGGGCTCAGGTCCAAAACATCAGTCATAGATCTTAACCTCCTGTGGATTCTGCAAGACCTGCTGAGTTCCTTCAGCATTTCTGTGTTTTTACTAGAGTCTGCAGATTTTTATGTTTCAGTCAGGCCTGGGTCTTCGTCAGGAATCAGGGAAATGACAGGCAGGCCTCTGAATAAAAATGTGGGGGAGGTGCATAGGCTAACTGATGGAGACAGAAGTTGAGGTAATTGGGGAAGATGGTAAGATATCGGAGCAGAAGAGGGCAGAGGCCTAAAAAGAGTAGTTCGCTGATAGGAGAAGGGGGGGAAAGAGAAGCGGGGAGCTGGGAACCAGAAGAAGCAGGGGACGGGGAGCCGGAGGAAGGGGGACAGAAAGTAGGGAAAGAGAAAGACCAGGGGAAGGGATTCATGGAAATTGGAGAAATCAATATTGATGCTGTCTGATTAGTTACTGTCGAGGCGGAATACAAGGTATTGTTTTTCCAGTTTGCAGGTGGCCTCGATTTGGCAGTACATATGCAGCTGCAGATTTCCTTGTTTAACAGAATCATCTGTTTCTTGCTCTCAAGATGTGGTACAGGTAACATCAGGTAAGATCTTTCAATAGTAACTCAGAGTAGGAGGTGGAGACAGCAGTATGTACAATTGTCCCTGATGACTACACCTGCAAAAGGTCCATCCAGCTGTAGCTCCTTACAGACCCTATTAGGAAACTAGTGCTGAATGAACTCCGGATCATTTGGAAAACAAAGAGGGTGCTAGACAGTTATAAGGAGACAGTCACACCTGAGAGGCAATAGGCAGGTGACTGGTGTTCAGAGAAGGAAGGAGAAAAGGCAGTCGGCACAGAGCACCCCTGTGGCTACAGTAGTGTACCATTTTGGATACTGATGGAGAGAAATGATCTACTGGGACAAGTTGTGGTCTCGTCTCTGGCAGAGTTTCACCCTTCAGCTTAGAATGGAAGGGGGGAGGGGAAGGAAGAGAAGAGCAATAGTGATTGGGGATTCAATAGTTACGGGAACAGACAGAAGGTTCCGTGAACAAGATTGAGGCTCTCAGATGGGATGTTGCCTCCCAGGTGCCAGGGTCAGGGGCGACTCTGATAGACTCCACAACATTTGCATGCAAGATGATGAGCAGCCAGCTGTTGTGCACGTGGGAATCAATAACATAGCTAGGAAGTGAGATGAGGTCCTGAAGAGGGAATGCAGGGAGTAACGAAGGAATCCAAAAAGCAGGATCTCAAGGGTGGTAATCTCAGGTTTGCTCCCTATGCCACGCGCCAGTGAGGGCAGGAATAGAAAGTTTGGGCAGATGAGTGTTGGTGCAGGGGGCAGGGGTTCAGATTTGTGAATCATTGGGATCTCTTCTGGGGAAGAGATCCCAATGATTACAAAAAGGACAGTTGCACATGAATAGTATCCTGGTGGGCAGATTTGCTAGAACTGTTGGGGAGGGTTTAAACTAGTTTGGCAGAGGAGTGGGATTGAGAGGGCAGTGAATAAGGCAGAAGATACACAAGTAGATACACTGTGTGGTGAGATTGTGAGGAAGGAGAGGCAGTCAATAGGGCAAAAGTGCACGCATAAGGTTGAGGATTTAACTTGGGGAACTTTGGAAACAAAATTGAAAAGGGTGATGTATGCAGCACTGAAGGTTGTATTTAAATGCCCGCAGTCTAAGAAATAAGGTTGATGATCTAGTAGTGCAGCTGGAAGTTCGCAGGTATGACTGTGGCCATTACTGAGTTGTGTGTGAAAGACCACAGCTGACAATATCTGTGGATACACAGTGTACCAGTTGATTCTGTTGGTTAAAAATGGAATTCAATTTTTGGAGAGGGAAAACATTAGATCCTAAGATACAGAATCCTGGTGGGTGGAATTAAGAAACTAAGGATAAAAAATCCCTGATGGGAGTTGTATACAGGCCTCCAAACAGTAGCCAGAATGTAATGTGCAAACTGCAGTGGGGGATAGAGAAGGCATGCAAAAAGGGCAACGCTACATAGTCATGGGGATTTCAATACACAGATTGATTGGGAAAACCACATTGGTACAGTATCCCAGGATGGCTTCTTCGAACAGCATGTGGCTGAGCTGACCAGGGAAATGGTAATTCTGGATTGGGTATTGTGTAATGAACCAGAGTTGATGAGGGAGTTGAAAGTAAGGGAACCCTAAGGAGGCAGTGATCATAATATGATAGAATTTGTCCTGCAGTTTGAGACAGAGAAACTACAATCAGAGGTGTCAGTATACCCGTGGAATAAAGGGGACTACTGTGATAGGAGAGGAATTGGCAAAAATTGACTGGAAAGGCACACTAGCAGGGAGGACAGAGGTTCTGCAAGAAATGAGAGAAGTGCAGGTCAGGAATATTCCAAAGAGGAAACATTTGAATGGAAAAATGACAGAATTGTGGCTGACTAGAGAAGCCAAAGTAAAAGCAAACGAAAAATACAAGGAAGCTTTGTGGCAAGGTAGAGGACTGGGAAGCCTTAAAAGCTTATACAAGGCAACTAGGCAGGCCAATAGGAAACTATGAACTTTGAAAAGAAGCTACCAAATAACATAAAAAAAAGCAAGAGCAGATGTAGGATCAATATAAAATGACATTGGAGAAATTGTAATGGGAGACAAGGAGATGGCAGAGAATCAGAACGAGTATTTTACAACAGTCTTCACTGTGAAAGATATGAGCAGTGTGTCAAACTGAATTGTCTTAGGGTGGATAAGTCTCCCTGACCTGATGGAATGCAACTTTGGGTTGTGAAAGAAGTAGCTGTACAGATTGTGGAGGCCTTAGTAATGCTCTTCCAAGAATCAAGATTCTGGTATGGTCTGGATGACTAGAAAATTGCAATGGGTCATTTTGCTATTTAAAGAGGTAGGGGCAGTAAAAAGGAAATTATAGACCTGTTAGTCTCACGTCGGTGGTTGGGAAGTTGTTGAAGTCGATTACCAAGGATGAAGTGACAGAGTTAGTGGAGGTGCATGACAAGATAGGCCAAAGTCAGCATGGATTCCTCAAGTTAAAATCTTGCTGTACAAACGTACTGAAACTTTTTGAGGAAACCACAAGCAGGCTAGATAAAGGATATGCAGTGGATTTTGTATATATTCGGATTTTCCAAAGGCCTTGGACAAGGTGCTGAATGAGGCTGTTTCACAAGATGAAAGTCCATGAAACTACAGGAAAGATATTAACATGGGTGATCAGCAGGAAACAAAGAGTGGGAATGAAGGGATCCTATTACCAGTAGTGTTCCCCAGTGGTTGGGGGGGGTGGGGGGGGGGTGTTGGGGCCACTTCTGTTTACATTGTATGTTAATGATTCCAATTGAGGAATAAATGTCTTTGTGGTGAAGTTTGCAGATGATAAAGATAGATGGAAGGCCAGGTAGTGAAAAGGAAATAGAGAGGCTGCAGAGAGACTTGGACAAATAACCAGAGTGCCAGGGCAGATAGAGAAGCGGAAGAGGAAAAAGATGATGTGAAGACTGCATGTAAAGCCTGAAATTAAGGGTTGTAGATGGTGAAAATGTTGTCAGGTGCATCTATTTCAATGCAAGGAGTATTGTAGGAAAGGCACATGGATTGGCAGGTGGAATTGTGACATTGTGGCCATTAGTGAAACTTGGTTGCAGGAGAGACAGGACTGGCAGCTAAATGATCCGGGATTCTGTTTCAGGTGCCTCAGAATGGGAGGGATGAAAGGGGGAGGAGTGGGATTGCTTGTCAGGGAAAATATCACAACTGTGCACAGGCAGGACAGTCCAAAGGGCTCGTCCACTGAGGCTAAATGGGTGGAGCAGAGCAATGGCAAAGTTATGACCACTTATGGGTTGAATTATAGACCGCCCAATGGTCAGTGAGAATTGGAGGAGCAAATCTGTAGAGAGATAGCAGACAGCTGCACGAAACAAAATTGTCAAAGTACAAGATTTTAACTTTCCACATATTGACTGGGACTCCCATTCTGTCAAACGGCTGGATGGCTTCGAGTTTGTCAAATGTGTTCAGTAAAGTTTTCTAAATCAATATATAGAGGTACCAAAAAGAGAGTGCACAACACTAGATCTCCCATTAGGGAACGAGACAGGAAAGGTGACAGAAGTATGTGTCGGGGAACATTTTGCATCCAGTAATCATAATGCCATTAGTTTAAGTAAATTATGGAGAAGAATAGGTCTGGGCCTCAAGTTGAGATTCTAAATTGGAGAAAGGCCAATTTTAAGGAAATGAGAAAGGATCTAGAAAGTGTGGATTGGGATACGTTGTTTTCAGGCAATGATGTGGGAAGGTAAGTGGAAGGCCTTCAAAAGTGAAATTTTGCGAGGACAGAGTTTGTATGCTGCTGTCAGGATTAAAGACAAAGTTAACAGACATAGGGAACCTTGGTTTTCAAGGGATATTGGGGATCAGATTAAGAGAGAGGTGTTTAGCAGGTATAAGCAACAAGGAGCAAATGGGATACTTGTGGAATATAAAAAATGCAAGAAAAAACTTCAGAAGGAAATCAGGAAGGCTAAAAGAAGACAGGTTGCTTTGGCTGATTACTAATCACCAAATTGACACTAAATTGAATGGAAATACAAATTGTGTGGAGGAATCAAAATCTGTAGAAAGACAATAGATTGGTTTAAGTGAATGGGCAAGAATCTGGCAGATGGAGTATAGTGTTGGGAAATCTAAGGTCATCCATTTAGGAAGAAAATATCCATCAGATTATTATTTGTGGGTGTAGCAGGTAATCAAGAAGGCAAAAGGTACGTTGGCCTCAGCAAGGATTGAAATTAAAAGCATTGAGGTTCTTTCTGCATGCTCTCCTGATTGCTCCAAGTTTGAAAAGTGCAAGACCTTAACTGTAACTCTGCTCAGTCTTCTCATCAAAGCCTTAGCACTTCCTCCTCAAACATAGCATTTCCACCTGCCATTTGTAAGGTTGCAGGGCTACCATCAGAAACCTACAATGCTACACAGGACTTGATGGTAAAAAACAGTGAAATGCCTTCAGATAATCAGCAAACGTGTTTCAGATTTCATCACTGAGGTATCCCAAGCGTCTCAACGACACACTGACACCTACAGCTTACTTGTGACAATTTGCTTCGACAGGCAGGCACTGATGGCAAATTGGTTTCACCAATCGCTGCTTCAGCATCATCTTCTCCTGTAAGATCCTCTCCAGGTGGCTGTTCATCAGCTGCAGACATCTGTATTTTTCAGCTGGCAAAAAAAACAAAGAAGCAGAAAGGGGGGTGGGGGTGAATGGAAATGAGAGAAGTCGATGTTTAAGCCGTCTGGTTGGAAACTGCCAAGACGGAATACAAAGTGTTGTTTCTCCATTCTGCAGGTGGCCTTGATTTGGCTGTACCATGTTTAACAGAACCATGATGTCGAAGTGTTTGAACATATTAGCATTCTCCACACTATGCTCCCTATCACTATCCACCACGTCCTTGGTAAACACCGAAGCAAATAACTTATTTAGTACCTCACTCACTTCCTCCTCCCCCCACTATAAACCTCCTCATTGAGTGGTGCTATCCTCTCCCCAGGCATCCTCTTGTTTTCAATGCATGTACAAAATACATTGTGATTCTCTTTAATCTCACTTGCCAAGGACATTGCTAGTTCCTTTTCACCCTTGCTGTTTAAACTTGCTCCTGCAACCAGTGTCCAATTCAATTCTGATTTCCTAAACTTTACATTTACTTCCTTTTACCTTTTGACTAGTTTTATGACTTCTCTTGTCATCCAAGGTTCTCTTGTCAGGTGTCCACTTGACATTGTTACGAGCCCAGAGGACCCCAGAACCCAACAGCAATAGATATTCACCAAGACAAATGGTTACTGAAACAAAAGTTGCTTTTCATCATCTTTAAACATGAAAATAGGATCAAATTTTAACTTATCACTATTAACTTACTTAACCTAACTTAACCCCCCCCCCCCCTTCTAATTCTAAGCGCACATGTATGTAATGTGCAAGTTCAGAAAAGTTCTTTGGTTCACAGTCCAATCTCATTTCTCCAAGTGCACTGGTTGCAGGCAATACTTATACTGTGCACAGAATTTAATATTTATCAAGTTTACCAGGTTTTGGTGGTTGAAAGGTAAATGGTTACTGCTCAGGAAAGATCTTGTCAGTTTTCAGAGAAAGATTTGTTGTTCCTGGACACAAACAGATCCCTTCTAATCAGCCACGTCAGCGTCTTGCTGAAGAAACTTGCCCCATTAGGGTTTTCCAGATTATAACCTCTTTCTTTCAGGTCACCACAGAGTTCCTTTTTGTTTCTCTTACTTCAAGTGAAACATTAGGCAGCCAGTCCTCTCCTCTTGTATGGACCACAAGGATTTTGGCTAGGCTGAACTAAGCACTCACAACCCACCTTCCAAATTGTTTTTTGTCCACAAGCTTGCCAGCTTGTCCTGTTCCAGTCCCAGCTGCTGCTGAACTGAATTCTCTCTCTCTCTCTGGAAAAAAAAAACCTGTTTGACTTTCACTGCTTGCCAAATCACATGACCCCCTTAGAGCAGAAAACTGCACTCAGAGAGCCTATGACTCTAACAAGATCTTTCAAATGAGATCTGTTGTAAAGTGTTTGTATGTGACCTACAATGAAAAAAAACCTGCCATACTTTATCTCCCAAAATCATATCTATGTACAATATAAAATACAACATATTCTGTCACAACGTAGTGTGACAACCGCTTCACTCCACACTTCCCCATTTTGGAAGGAAAAAATAGTACCTGCTCCACCATGATGACCATTACCAATCATTGCCATTTCCCTGCATTAACTCCAGATACCTTGATTCCATTAATATTCAAATGATCTACTGACCTACTGGGATACAGGTATTCCCTGCATTTCGAACATTTGCTTTACGCCACCTCACTTTTATGAAGGACCTACATTAGTCCCTGTTTTCACTAATCTGAAGAGGATTTTTGCTTTTATGAAAAATGACGAGCAAAAAGTCAGCTTCTGGAAGGGTTGTTGGTTGCCATGGCCAGGCTTGGGGTGGCAGTAGTGAGCAAAATAAATGGCGACAATGCGGACTCGCGATAGCTGGCTTCAGCCTTTAGTAAGTTGAAATCAAACAGGAGAAGGAGGAAGGGTGGACAGAGTGAAGGAGGTAGTGAGCACTGGGGGCTTGGGAGGGAAAGGCCCCAGGAGAGAGAGAGGCCGGCTGAGGAATGAGAGGCTGAAGGTGAGAGGCGGCGAGTGTGTGTGTTTCCCTCAGCCGCCTCCCCCGACCGCCGGTCCCTCAGCCGCCTCCCCCGACCGCCGGTCCCTCAGCCGCCTCCCCCGACCGCCGGTCCCTCAGCCGCCTCCCCCGACCGCCGGTCCCTCAGCCGCCTGGTCACCTCCCCGAAATGCAGTCCCCTGCCCGGCAGTCTACCCTGGCCGCCTCCCCTGACTGCCAGTCCCTCAGCCGCCTCCTCTGACTGCCAGTCCCTCAGCCGCCTCCTCTGACTGCCAGTCCCTCAGCCGCCTCCTCTGACTGCCAGTCCCTCAGCCGCCTCCTCTGACTGCCAGTCCCTCAGCCGCCTCCTCTGACTGCCAGTCCCTCAGCCGCCTCCTCTGACTGCCAGTCCCTCAGCCGCCTCCTCTGACTGCCAGTCCCTCAGCCGCCTCCTCTGACTGCCAGTCCCTCAGCCGCCTCCTCTGACTGCCGGTCCCTCAGCCGCCTCCTCTGACTGCCGGTCCCTCAGCCGCCTCCTCTGACTGCCGGTCCCTCAGCCGCCTCCTCTGACTGCCGGTCCCCACTTGTCGGGTTTTGGAGCTTTTTGGATTTTAGATGTCTGGATAAAGGATCATGTACCTGTATTACCAATATAGTCTAATTTTATTTATTTAACCATCTCTTGTGAATCACCTCAAATGTACGTCCACTGGCTCCCCCACATTTGAAATTACTGAACCAAATACACTGAACTCAGTACTGTACAAACAAACACATCCACTTGCTCTAGCTCGGTCAACCTTGGTTCATAAGACACTATCTTTAATCGAGAACATCCTAGCATAGTGCCCTTCATAATGCTTGGGACAAAGGCACTTTTTTCCTTTTTTGCTCCTGTGCTCCTCGATTTTAAATTTTAATTAAAAATTCACATGTAATTAAATTGCACATTCCAGATTTTATTCAAGATTATTTGTAAACATTTTGGTTTAGCCAATTAGAAATTACAGAACTTTTTATGGTTCCCTCATTTCAGGGCACCATAATATTTGTGATATACCAATGGTATGTATATTAAGGTAGTCCTGTTTAGTACTTTGTTGCAACGACTGCTTGAAGTCTGTGTTTCAGTCATCACCATTTGCTGAGTATTTTCTCTGGTGATGCCCTGCCAGGCCTCGACTGGAGCCATTTTCAGCTCCTGCTTGTTTCGGGGGCTTGTCCCCTTAAGTTTTCTCTTCAGCATATGGAAGGCCTGCTCAGTTGGATTTAGATCAAGTGAATTACTTGGCCATTGAAGAATTTTCCAGTCTTTAGCTTTGAAAAACTCCTTTGTTGATTTAGCAGTATGTTTGGGTTTATTGTCTTGCTGTAGGATGAAGCACCATGCAATGAGTTTGGAGACATTTTCTCGAGCACGCAAGAAGTTTCTATACACCTCAGAATTCGTTTTGCTACTGCCATCAGCAGTTACATCATCAATGAAGATAAATGAGCCAGTACCTGTGGCAGCCAGGCATGTCCAGGCCATAACACCCCCAACACCATGTTTCACAGATGAGGTGGTATGCTTTGGCTCTTGGGCAGTTCCTTTATGCCTCCACCAGGTGCTCTTGCCATCACTCTGATACAGGTTAATCTTGATCGCATCTGTCCACAAGGCCTTTTTCCTGAATTCTGCGGGCTCTTTAATGATAAACTGCAATCTGACCATCCTGTTTCTGTGATTAACTAGTAGTTTGCATCTTGCAGTGCACCCTCTGTATTTCAGTTCATAAAGTCTTTTGCGGACAGTAGTCATCGACAGATCCACACCTGCCTCCTGAAGATTGTTTCTGATCTTTCAGACATGCGTTTGGGGATTTTTCTTCACAATGATGAGAATTCTTCCATCAGCAGTGGAGGTCTTCCTTGGAATACCAGTCCCTTTGAGATTACTGAGTTCATCAGTACGCTCTTCCTTCTAAGTGATGTTCCAAACTGTTGATTTTGGTCATCCTAAGGTTTGGGTGACGTCTCTTATTGCTTTATTTCTGTTCTTCGGCTCATAATGGCTTCTTTGACTTTTATTGGCATAACTGGGCGACATGGTTAGTGTAGCAGTTAGCACAACGCTGTTGCAGCGACAGTGATCGGGACAGGGGTTTGAATCCAGCGCTCTCTGTTAGAAGTTTGTAAATTATCCTCAAAATTTTGTGTGTTACCTCCGGGTGCTTTGGTTTCCTCCCACCTTTCAAAACCTACCAGGGGACTGTAGGCCAAGTGGGTGACACAGGCTCATGAGTTGAAAGGTCTTGTTTTTGTGCTGTATGGTTAACTTTAAAATTTAAACATAACTCTGCTCCTCATGCTGAAAAATGGAAACTACAGAGTCTAAATGAGATCAAAAACTTAGAAGCAAGCCAAGCTCTCCTATAACTGCACCAATGAAGCAATTAAACATACCCGAATATCACAAATGCCAGTGAAGCTAAATGTCCCAAACATTATGGTGCCCTGAAATGGGGAACTATGTATAAAAAGTGCTGTAATTTTTACATGGTCTAACCAAAATGTACACAAATAGCCTGATGTAAAATCTGGAATGTGCATTTTAATCACATGTGAATTGTTTGATTACAAATTTCAAACTGTAGAGCACAAGGCCAAATAAAGAAAAAAAATGTCTATCTCAAACATTATGGAGGGCAGTGTAAATCTTCTCAAACTTCTCCAACGCTTCTGCATCCTTTCTGTCATGAGGATACTAGAACTTCATCTAATACTCCACATGAGGTCTAACCAAATTTTTATAGAGCTGCAACATTACCTCAGGTCTCTAGAACTCTTGTCAAATGTGTTTCTAAAATCCATTAACACTAAATCCATTTCCGTACCTTGATCAATTTCTTTTGTCACCTTCCTAATGCACAAAACCATAATGACCATCTCAAAGAAGTCCATGCTTCTCTAACTGCTCGTACACCCTATTCCTAAAAATCCTCTCCAGTAGTTTGATGCAAGTCTGTCTATAATTTCCAGGATTCTCCCTATTGCCTTTCTTGAACAAGATGGTCTTCCTCCAATCCTCTGGTATCAGTTCTGTGGGAGTTTCCAAAGATCATTGTAAGGTTTATATAGCTTGGCATGACATCATGGGGGCTGTACTGATTTTTTTTCAACTTAACAAGTTTAAAAGTTTGCAGAGGGATCTGGACCAACTGGGAGAAAGGGCCCCAAAAAAATGGCAATTGGGGTTTATTGCGACAAGTGTGAGGTGATGCATTTTGGAAGGGCAAACCAAAGTAGGACATACACAGTCAATGATAGAATACTTAGGAGTACAGAAGAGCAGAGAGATCTGGGAATACAGATACATTGTTCCCTGAAGAGGCTGTTGCAAGTGGACAGGGTTTTAAAGAAAGCTTTTTGCATCTTAGCCTTTATGAATCAAAGTATTGAGTATAGGAGTTGGGATGTTATGTTGAAGTTGTTTAAGACATTGGTGAGGCCAAATTTGGAATATTGTGTGCAGTTCTGGTCACCAAACTACAGGAAGGATAGGAATAAGATTGAAAGAGTTCAGAATAGATTTACTAGGATGTTGCCAGGACTTCAGCAGTTGAATTACAGGGAAAGATTAATCAGGTTAGGACTTTATTCCTTGGAGTGTAGAAGAATGAGGGGAGATTTGATAGAGGTTTACAAAATTATGAGAGGTATAGACAGAGTGGATGTGAGTAGGTTTTTTCTCACTTAGATTGGGGAAGATAAACATGAAGTCATAATTTTAAGCTGAATGGAGAAAGGTTTAGGGGGAACATTAAGAGGAAGTTCTTCTCTCAGAGTGGTGGGAGTGTGGAATGAGCTCCCATCTGATGTGGTGAATGCAGCTCAATCTTGTATTTTAAGAATAAATTGGATAGATACATGGATGGGCGAGGTCTGGAGGGTCAGTGGGACTAGTGAAATAGTGCTTGGCACAGACTGGAAGGGCCGAATGGCCTGTTTAATGTGCTGTAAGGTTCTATGATTCCACTCATTCCAAATACATCAAACTATCCAGTTATACAAAGTTCAGTTAATATTTCACAACCCAGAACGAAGTGTGACTACGTACCCAGACACTTGGAGTGGGTAATGTCTGCCATGTCATTCTGCAACTGCATCAGCTTTATATCCAGAGATTTCTGATGACCAAGCAAAATAAAGAAACATTAATAATGGATCATAATTGGGAGTCATTAAGTAGTGTGCAGGCACCTCCCGTCTATGTGTTTTATTGATGTGCCCCACAACAAGTCTCGTGTCTGGCTGAAATCTGAACCATACTGCTGACTTCAGTGTCCCTTGGACCATCAGCATCATCTCAATGTGAACGTCAGGCCACGATAAGATTGGGATCTCTTCTTTCACAACCCATCCTCCACACCGTCATGTGAGACATGGGCCCTCGGATAGACCTTGACATGTAGACCAGTACCTTGACCTACTGCTGAACAATTCAAATCCAACTGGAGCAAGCTGTGAAAGCCTTATTCACAACAGCATCAAAAAATAAGGAAACAAAATAGGAAACCAAGCTGCTTAATCTGCTGCTGCCAGTATTTTGCATTTCCATAGCACCTTTCAGCACCTGGAATCTACTTTGAGGAGTATGCACAGCTTACACTCTGCACACTGCTGATAGACATTCCCAGCATAGAGCCAAAGAGGAGGCAGTTTTGTTTTTTAGCGTTCTCGAGAGAACCTTCTTGCGTACAACTCCAACCCTTGCTGGATTTGGTTCTGGCAAATGACCCTAGCCAAGTAGGCAGAGGAGATCTGAGGATAGATTCAGGATAGCTTTACAAAGGGGAAACCATTCCAAGGTGAAAATGGTCAATGAAGAAGGGCCATTGCAAGTAAATCGGAATCACAGCAAAACTGTGATTAGACAAGAGACCTTTAAGGGGATGACTACTGAGGTATAGCCTGGGTATAGTCTCATGAGGGAGAAACACAGCACAATTAAATTAAAAGCTCCCTGGATGACCAAAGACATAAAGCAGGAAAAGGCATACAGGGACTCCCCGACTTGCGACCTATGTAACTTATGTCCATCCGCACATGCAACCAAATTTTAAAAATATAAAATTTACAGGGATGATGTTGTATTTGACAAGCTATAACAAGAATAAAGGGCATGCAAGAGCCAAAATGTGCGCACTTACCTTGTTATTTGGCGACCTGGCGTCCGTAGGCTGGGCACGACCATCATGATTCCTGCGCAATGGGTTCGCGTATTGGAGTTTGGTTGGCGCATGCGTGGTGAGTTTGTGGATTATAGATCAGTTGGCGCATGCACGAGAATTAAGACTGCGAATTCAATATTGTTAGGGTGCTTAATTCGCAGCGAGTCCCTATATAGCATGTAGATTGAGGACACATCAGGATATGGTTGAGAGTCATCTGATACCTCATGGGCTGCCATTATAGAAAGTTCACAGGAGAAGTAATATAAAAAGAAATGGAAAGGCAAAGGGAGGTTCTGAGAGAAGATTGGCAGCAAACAAAAATGGGAATCCAAAAGTGATGTGTGGGCACCATGAAGTGTGATGGGCAATAAGAGAGATGAAGCCAATCGGATCTTTAACATGTCAGTGTGACTTCAGTGATGGGAAAAGTTCAGAAATAATTTTCAGAAACTGAATCAGCTGTCACTTGGACAAGTGTGGATTGACTGAGGAAAGATTGTACGGACTAATTTGCTTTTATGAAGAAAAAAAGTGCTGGTGAAGTTCTATGTTAAATGGATAGAACACAGATTAGTGACAGGAAGCTGCAACAGAGGCGAAGGATCATTTTCTGACAGAATGAATGAACACAGAACATTACAGCATGATACAGGACCTTCAGCCCATAATGTTGTGCTGACCTATAGATACCTAAAAAAAAACTAAACTCTCCCTCCTCATATCCATCTACATGTGTGCATTGGAGATTCCCATGGATCAGAGAAAGAACCTTTGCTTTTTCCAGTATACATTAATGATCTTGACAATACACACAATGACCAAATCTGAAGATAACTCAAAACCCACAAGGGTTATGGAGATGGATTACTAGTTATTTATATCAAGAAGATTATAGTCAGGTTGAAGGGATACACAAAGAGGTGGCAGGTTACATTTAATGTAAGATTTGTCTAGGAAGAATGAGGAGGAAATTTTCAAGGGGTACCGGAACATAGAAGCATGAATGTACGGGTGCATAGAAAGTGGAAAGCAGGTTTTTAAAAATCATGAATTGTCTCTGCCTCAGCCACATAACAGAGGACATACGATTTGTTCATTAGTGCAAGTCTATGAGATCACGTTTGCTACCGCATTTCTTTACATTATTCTAGTGACAGTGAGGAGCTCTATCTGACTGAAGGTCAGCATTTTTCTTAACCCTCCTCAATAGCCACCAGGTTTTCAGTCACCCTTCCCAGTTCAGTGTTTATTTCTCTTGCATTGACCTCTGAAAAGACTACAGGGCACTGCTCCTTCAGGATTAAGGTTCCTTTTATCGTCACCTAATAAAACTCATAAATGTGATTTATGTGATAGACCAACTTTTGTCTGCTGTAAAGAAACAAAGATTTGCCATGATAACTGCCTGGTGCCCCTAAACAATGAGATGGAAAGGTAAAAGAGAGTCCTTTCAGATGCACAGTCTCTGGATTTCCCTCCAGCTATCCCACCGCCTCCTGTACAATCCACTGGCAACCTCGGTCCCAATCCAAACCTCCGACGCGATTAGGCCTTCAGCCCCCGAGGACCTTTGGGATCCCTTCTTGCCCTCCCAGTTTTAATACCCGATTCCCCATGAGCCAGCCTCCTGCAGCCTGCAATTTACAGGAGTCCTTCAACTGCAAATCGTCAGCAGCCCGGAGCCTGCGTGGGTTCTTCAGCCGCTGAGCCCATCGCTGCCATGGTCACCATCCATTAATGTAATCTCCCAGGCTTCTCCTTCTCAACCTGGTAGGGGGTGGGGGGAGGGGGTGCCCTGGACCAGTGCTCTGTTTCCCCAGAGTCTGCAACCCTCGCTTCAGCAGCGCAGCCATCTTTAAAAATGTGAGTTATGCACTTCCAAATCTTTGTTCCTTCTGCTCCTATCAAGTGCCAAGGGACACGTTTTGGTATTACCATGTAAATGGTGCCCTGCCACTTCAGAATTCAGTGGTTTGTACTCAAGTACAAGGCCTCTACCTGCTGAAGTTCCGCCCTGCTGTTTGAAATTGCAGCCAGCTGTCTGAAGCGCTGGACGAATGGCACCGAGTTTCCAAAATATTCTTTATTCCATTCCAAAACATCCTGTTGAGAAAAAAAAATTAGTTGGAGGCAGAGCAAACAATAAATTTAACCATCCATTTAATGAGGCCTGTAAAGCTGCAGGCCACAATGCTCCATTCTGGAAGGAAATAATGCAGAACACAAACTTGTGCACCAGTTGGACAAAACCACCAGACTCAAGGCTTGATGGGAGGAACCTTGACAAGTGATTTATTTGTGCTTGTTAAATCCAGTGCAGAAGGAGCAAGCTTTTTGTCACAGTGTCCATCCTGACAAAGGAAGAATGTGGGAGTTTTGTAGAGGATGTAGAGATTTACCAGGTTGCTGCCTGGATTAGAGGAAATGTCTCCGAAGGAGACTATGAGAGGTGATTAATGGGACAAATATAGGCTGGAGAGCAATCACTTTTCCCCTGGGCAGCAATGACCAACAGAGAAACCTGTTTAAATTGAATGAAGGACGTTTTAGAGAGGACCACAAAGGAAGGGAGAGGTGTGGGTGGGCTGATGGATGGAAGGAAGGAAGAGTGGTAGGTGCCTAGGGGGTGCCAGTGGAGGCTGATACAATAGGGATATTTAAAGTCCCATTATATGGACACAAAGATGCAAGAAAAATGGAGAGTTTTGGGCCGTGATGAAGATTGTAGAAAGGCCCATTTGAGTTCTATTTGAGTTGTCCATCTGAACTCATACCACTTTTCTGCATTTCGCCTATATCCCTCTATAAGTGACAATTATCCCTGCTTCTATTACTTCCTCTGGCATTGGAAGAATGTAGAAGCTTCGGAGAGGTGCAGAGGATAGGTGTCTAGAAGTCATAACGCTCACTGACATGTCCACGGAGTCCTGCACCAGAGCCCTCAATGCAAGCTAGGTGGTACGTTTCAGCCTGCCTGTCAACATCACCTCAGACTGTGGGGGGGAGGGAGGGTCGCAATTCATGTTCAGCCTATGGTTGGTGCTGGCACAGCTACTTGGGACCCAGCTGCACCACACCATGGCCTAGCATTCGCAGTCCAATGGCCCAGTAGAGCATTTCCACTGGCACCTGAAGTCGCTACTGATGGTGTACCTCCAAGGTCCGGATTGGATGGACAAGCTCCTTTGGGTGCTTCTTGGTATCTGCATGACTCCACATTGTCAGCAGAGTTGGTATATGGCACCCCATTGACAATTCCAGGAAAATGTGTGCCAGCAGCTTGTGGCATAAAAGAGACACCCACGGCAGTGCTCAAGGACAGAGAAGGTAAGAACATTCGCTCCTGTCCAAACCTCGTGCCATGGACTCCACTGCAGCTGCCGTACGAGAGCCCGTCCAAGGTGGTCTGTTGGAACAGAACCACATGCGTCCTTGATATAAACGGCAATGAGGAGATCTTCACCATTGACTGCTTCAAGCTGCCACACCTCGACCTGGAACACCCTGTGACTGTGCTACCCCCAAACTGACGAAGCCAGGCACCCAAACGGACTAAAGAGATGTTTGCTGTGGACTCCATCCTTCCTAATGCCAGTTCTGGGGGTGAGGGGGAGGTGGTCTGATGTAGTGGCCCGCCCACGCAACAGATGAACCAGATCACGAAGTCACGGGCAAGTCCATGGGAGATCCGACTGTAAGAGCTCTGAGTATGGGGGCAAGCCCACAGCCTGGAAGCTGACATCAGTTCTGCCCCGCAGGTCACAGGAGATGCTGGGAGAGGATACTTAAGCATACAGCTTTTGAATCATTAAAGCAGTGTGGTCTCTTGCTCGTTGCGTGGCTAGCACGACTACACCAGTACCTTTTCCATGAGGTGACAATGGCAAATACCAGAGGAAAACCAGCTAAGGTGAGTGGAGGAAGGTTTAGGGGAGATGTCAGTGGTAAGTGTTTTTACACAGAGTAATGGGGGTTTTACTGTAATTCTCATGTCCTTTCTGCCTTTCACTTCCTAAAATATATGGCTCCTTCTTCTTGACTAGCTGTCCCACCTCTCTTGTCAACCATAGCTCCTTTATCCTACCAGCAGGACAAACCTATCCAGAACCCTGTGCAAGTGGTCCTTACACATCCTCCCAGCTTTTACTGAGAACATCTGTCCCCAATTTACACTCCCCCACCAGTTCTTGCTTAATTCCTTTGCAATTAGCCCTTTCCCAATTAAATATTTTCCCTACTATTGTCCTTGACCAGAGCTATGCTGAAGGTCAGGGAGTTGTGGTGATCATCTCTGAACTCCTCCCTCAGTGAGAGGTCTGTCACCTGACCAGGTTCATTACCAAACACTAGATCCACTAATTAGCCTCTCCACGTACTTAATGTATCACACTTGAACATACCTGATAAATTCTGCCCCTTTTGCACTAGGTGGTGCCAGTCAATTAGGGAATTTGAAGTCACCCATGACAACTATTTTGTTTCATACCTTTCCAAAATCTACCTACTAGTCTGCTCCTTGGTGCCCGGGTGCATATTTGGAGGCCTAAAGATTATTCTCAGTGAGTAATATCCTCTCCTCCCTTTCTGCAGCTGTGATGGTATCCCCACTCAGGCAGCATAATGCTGTTACAGTTCAAATCAGCGCTGTCTATAATGAGTTTGAACATTCTCCCCATGTCTGCATGGATTTTCCACTGGGGTGGGGGGGGGGGGCTCCAGATTCCTTTCACTGTTCGAAACGATCCAGGCATGTAGGTTAATTGGGCGGCATGGGCTGAAAGGGCCTGCTACCGAGCTGTATGTCCAAAATAAATTATTGATCTCCCCCCACTCTTTTGTTATCCCTTTTGAAAAACCCTGGAACGTTAAGCAGCCAATCATTCCTTTATGATAGCCAAGTCTCCATAATGGCCACAACAACAGAATTTCTAATGTTTGTGCTCAGGATCATCCTTTTTCAAAATATCCTATTCTGGAACATAAAGTTCTCACTGATGTACCCAAATGTTCTGGACATTGTGATGGTGAGCATATGCACAACAAAATGACCAATTCATGATCAGCTCAAAAGGTAAATGCACCAATCTTCCACTTTATAAGGGTCATTAACTTCAGTGAGATGAGCCAGCCTTACCTGGGTCAATATCCCAGATCCAAGACATTTCTGCAGAAATGAGGCAGCTGGATTTGGTACTGTTGGGTCCCAGGGGTTATTGGGCAGCATTCTCATCCGGCAGGCTGAAAAGCAGATTTCAGGAACACAAGACGATAAGTTGTTTGCGGAGTTCAACATCATAAGAAACAATCCAAATTTTTAGTTGCAGAGATTAAAACAATATAGGCAAAAGAGGGAGAGGGCTTGGGAGGAGTGAAGGGAGGGTGAGATAGAGGATTGGGGGTGAGTGGAAAAGGGGGGGTTGAGGGGGTAATGGGGGTTGAGGGGGGAAGGGGGGGGTTGAGGGAGGAAGGGGGGGTTGAGGGAGGGTCGAAGGATGGAAAAGGGTTGAGGAGATTTCATTTTCTGACCTGCAATCACCGCCCGCCCTGTTGACCCGCCGTCTGTCCAATTCTGATGACGTTTTGTTCTATTGATGACGCGTGTTTGACGCAGTCCCGTCCGATTGGTCAACTCCTGCGCTTCGTGCCTCTGCTTGCTGACCGTTCGGAGCCAGGCTCCTGTCTGCATTCACTGTCGGTGCTCGAGCCGGAGTGATGGAGGTAATACCGGGGGGGACTTTGGGAAGGACTGTGGCTCCCTGAAGCCTAAGGGGATGGGGCTTGGGGCGGTGAGAGGGGTGGGGCTTGGGACGTTGAGAGGGGTGGTGCTTTGGGGTAATGGGTGTGGGATTTGGGGGTGTGAGAGGCGGTCGGGCTTGGGGGAGGGGGTCAAATTGGGTAGGGCTTGGGGGGTTGGGGGTGGGGCTTGGGGGTTGGGGGTGGGGCTTGGGGGTTGGGGGTGGGGCTTGGGGCTTGGGGTGGGGCTTGGGGGAAGGGGTGGGGCTTGGGTCAGGCTTGTGGGATGTGGTTGGGGCATGGGGGGATGGGGGTGGGGCATGGGGGGATGGGGGTGGGGTTTGGGGGGTGCGGCTTGGGGGGTGTGGCTTGGGGGGATTGGGTGGGGTTTGGGGGGTGAGAGGGGGTCGGGCTTGGGGGAGGGGGTGAGATTGGGTAGGGCTTGGGGGAGGGGGTGAGATTGGGTAGGGCTTGGGGGATGAGTGGTTGGGGGATTAGTGGTTGGGGGATGGGGGTGGGGCTTGGGGGAAAGGGAGGGGCTTGGGTCGGGCTTGGGGATGAGTGGTTGGGGCTTCTGGGGGATGGGGGTGGGGTTTGGGGAGGGTGAGTGGTTGGGGGGATGGGGGTGGGGCTTGGGGGAAAGGGGTTGTGGTTTGGGGGTGAGAGGGGTGGGGCTTGATGGGAATGGGGTTGGGAGGTGGAGCTTGGATGGGAGGGATGGCTTGGGGAGTGAGGGGCTTAGGGGTGAGAAGGGGTAGGGTGGGGAGTGATGGAGATGGGGTGAGGGGCTTGGGTGAGAGGGTGGGGCTTGGGTGAGAGGGTGGGGCTTGGGGGAAGGGGTGGGGCTTGGGGGAAGGGGTGGGGCTTGGGGGAAGGGGTGGGGCTTGGGGGAAGGGGTGGGGCTTGGGGTAAGATGAGGTGGGGCTTGGAGGTAAGAGGGGATCGGCTTATATGCTTGGGGTAGTGAGTGGGTAGGGCTTGGTGGGTGAGGGGTGTAGGGCTTGGGGGTGAGAGGGGGTAGTGCTTAGGAGTGAGGCTTGGGGGTTGAAGGGGGTAGTGCTTGGGATGGTGAGATGGAGGTAGGGCTTGGGGGAAATGTGGGGCTTGGGGGAAATGTGGGGCATTGAGGGGTGAGCTGTGACTGGGAGGTGGGTGGAGAGGGGGGCTGATGGGCATAGAGGTGGCATTGGTTATGTCATGTCTTACCTTAATTTAGAAAAGATCAGGTGTTCTGCATTGTACACTAACTAACTTTCATAAAATTTGGAGTTTTAGAGGATCCAATAGCTCAGTGGTTAGAGCACGGGTCTCGTTAACCAGGTGTTGAGAGTTTGTTCCAAGCTCGAGCCTCATTTCTATGAGGGGTGCTGGACAAAGTGGCGACTCTGCCTTACTTATGGTAGACCAAGTTGAAGAGTTTCTTGGCTGTTAGTATTACGTGACAATAATGCAACCTTTACCTTTGACTATTTTTGTGTGCATTAAATCTATTTGTCTTGATCATTGATTGTATTTATTTATGTATATGGTTTTTCCTTCAGTTGAGGAATGTTTTATAGGTTCAGCAGAATTATCTTGCCTTCAATTTTAATCTCAAAACATCCAAGTGTTTTTCTGTGGTGGGGGGAGTTAGAGTTCTTTGTTTTTTTTATCATTCTGACAGCATTGTATGGAGGAGGGGTATATCTCTATTGTTTTATTTCTTGAGATGTACTTACATTCTTCATATTTGATAACCTTGTTATCACACCTATCTACACACTAGGCCCCTTTCAAACTACCATGTAAAATGGGGATAACAGGGCAATTTGCTCGGCTAGCGCCCCAGTTACACGGCAGTTAGAAAGGGTCCAACCCGTCAACCCTGTTGGAACCTAGTTAAACTTGCCTAGTTGCGTCCACAGGCGATTTGAACAGGAAAATGGCCGAGCCGCTTATTCTGGTGATGTAAGCGCTTGCGGGCGTCAATGGGCAACCAGTATCTGAACATCCAGCGGTAATTCCAGTGAGTGTGTAACGCGTCATTGTGGGGGCAGGATCCCCCTTAAATTGCTGGGTTGGTAATTTAATGGGTCCATTCCCCAGTGATTTGAAAGGTGCTTCCAGCACTTTTGCCCCAGTAATCGCACCTGGGTCCCAGGAGGGCTACCCAGGCACTGCAGTTTAAAATGGGCTAATGTGTGCTTGTTCTATAAAATTAAAAGATTGATAGAGAAGATGTGTGTGACTAACTGATCATCAAATCTATTTCTCAACGTAGACGAGACCACATTGTCAACACTGAATGCAGGACACTCAATTTGGAAAAGATGTGCGGAATTGCGCCTCAAAATACTGTTTGGGTCCCTGGATGGAGCTCCATCACACCTGGCAATCCAGTAGTTTGACCACACCAGGTGCAGATGGAAGCTGGTATTGACCTGTGAATGAAAAGGAGAGATATGGACCCTGCAAGAGGGTGGGCATTGTATATTTCCTTATTCATGTTTAGTCTTTTCTTTTGATAGGATCTAGTTTGATTGCAGTGTTGGAAAAAGTTTGCATCTTAAACAGATCTGGATGTGGATGGCAATTGTGGACATTATTCCTTTCCTTGAATTTCTGCTTGTTTATCATGGGGAACAGTGCCCTGAAAGCTCACCTGGAAACTGCACAGAAGACTGGTGTGTTCCAGCTTACGGGAAAAGAACTGACTGAGGTGAGAAGCTTTACTGTGACCAGAGGAATTTGTAATCACAATAACCAGATTTGACACAGCCAACAGGCTCTGTTTTGTCCAGATAATGTTTACCCACCCATCAATGATCTCTGGGATTATTCAGGGAGTCGATCTTGACTCCTTTTTTTTTGATCACAGGAGAGAGATTATGTTACAATTTGACTGGTGCTGAAACCTATCCAGGTGAGGCACAATTTTTTCCTCTTTTGTACCTGATGGTGCTAGTTATCTGGAATACATGAGCTCTCAGCCACTTAGTCCCTCAAGTTTGCCTTAGCATTTAATGGTTGATCAATGTTGACCTCTACTCCAGTGCCAGATTCCCCAACCCTCACTTCCCTCATCTTTCAAATATTTATCTCTCTCCACCTTGTATTTATCCAATGATCTGGCCAATACTGCCCTTGAGTTTAGAATGTATTAGAGAAATGACACCAATTCTAGGTACCAGAACCTGTGCGTTGTGTCTGAGCTGATCTGTATCTCAACATTATCTTAACCTTCCAAGGACAGATGGCAGCTTTCAGACACCTCTTATCCCTTGAACAGAACCCCACCATGAAACATCAAGTCACCATCTTGCACATCGTCACTGACCTTATTACTTCCAGTTATCTCCCTCCCACAGTCTCCAATTTCCTTGTTTCCCAACCCCGCACTGCCCAGTCTATGTCCTACCCAAGATCCACTAATCTCATTGTTCCGTTAAACCCATTGATTCTGTGTACTCCTGCGCCACCGAGCTCCTTATATGTGCAGTAATCCATGCTACAGGCCTACACAGACAAGGCTCTACAACTTTTCCTCTGGTACAATGATGAATACATGAGTGCTGCCTCCTGCACCCAGGATGAGCTTGTCAAGTTCATCTACTTTGCTGCTAACTGTCCTGACCTCGAATTTACTTGGTCCATTTCTGGCAACTCTCTCGCCTTCCTCAATCTCTCTGTTATCATTTCAGGAGATAAACTCTCTACCCCCCACTCCCCAACCAGTCTGAAGCCCTCTCCTCTTGCACCATATATTTAGCCATTTGTTAAGCTCTTATTTCTAACCTCGCTAGCATGTGGCATGGATAGGAATTCTGAGGTCACAACCCTGGAGGTCCTGTCCTTCAACCTAGCGCCTGACTCCCTGAACTCTCTTTGCAGTACCTCATCACCCTTCCTACCTACGTGATTGGTCCCTATATGGACCACGACATCTGGCTGCTCACCCTCCCTCCTGAGAATGCCGTGAACTCAATAGGAGATATCTCGGACCATGGCACCAGGGAGACAACATACCATCTGGGATACAATCTCTTCCACAAAACCTCTCATCCATCTACCTAAC
This sequence comes from Narcine bancroftii, assembly GCF_036971445.1. Classification (NCBI taxonomy): domain Eukaryota; kingdom Metazoa; phylum Chordata; class Chondrichthyes; order Torpediniformes; family Narcinidae; genus Narcine; species Narcine bancroftii. The sequence continues at coordinate 137,932,442 of NC_091470.1, read as the reverse complement.
TGTAGGATCCCTCTTCTCGCCTGTTCCCTTCTGAGCCTCAAGGCCAGACCTCGAGCCAGAGACCTAACTGTAATGTCCTGTCAGTGGTAGATAGTCCCCCTCAACAGAATTCTCTCCCCTGACCATCACCCAGCTACCTTCCTCCAGCTTCCTAGGCATGACTACCTCCTGTCAGTCACCCCTCAGCTGGAGGTCATCCAGCTCCAGTTAGAACCTTAGAACATTACAGCACAGGTGTTCTGCATTGTACACTAACATTTCAGCCATTTGGCCCTTCTAAACTGTACTGATCCATTTTTCTGCCTAGTCCCACTGACCTGTACCCAGTTCATAGCCCTTCAAACTTCTCCCATCCATATATCTGTGCAAATTCTTCTTAAATGTTAAAATTGAGCCTGCATTCAACACCTCAGCTGGAAGCTCATTCCACACTCCCACCACTCTCTGTGAAGAAGTTCCCCTTCATGTTCCCCTAAACTTTTCCTCTTTTACCCTAAACCTTTGTCCTCTAGTTTGTATCTCACTTACACTCAGTGGGAAAAAAGCCTATCTACATTTATTCTGTTTTTCCCACCATAATTTTAAATACCAGTACCTCTATCAAATTTCTCCACTTTCTTCTATGCTCCAGGAAATAGTTTCCCTGTTTAACCTTTCCCTGTAACTCATTTCTTGGAGTCCGGGCAACATCCTAGTAAATCTTCTCTGCACTCTTTCTATCTTATTGATATCTTTCCTATTGTTGAACTTGTTGGTCCAATTTACCACATTATCATCGAGCGATGACAAACAACAATGGTCCCAATACCGATCCATGAGGCACACCACTAGTCACAGACCTCCAGTCTGAGAAGTCATGATCAACCACCACTCTCTGGCTTCTTCGTCCAGCCATTGTCGAATCCACTTTACTTTTCATGAAAATCTAGCGCCTGGACCTTCCTGACTAACCACCCAAGTGGGACCTTGTCAAAGGCCTTACTAAATTCCATGTAAACATTCCTTAACATGGTCTGTAAGGAACTTCAGTTGGAAGTAATTAGGGACACTGTTGGCTTCCCTAATTATTTAGTTTCTGCAAGAAGAGCATACCCTTGGCCTGGCTGCCATTCCCACTGCTCTCTCTCTCTCTCTCTCTCTCTCTGTGATAATACGAAAAAACCTTCCCTGTTCTCACTTGCCTGGTGTCAGACATTGTAGAGGAAGTGGAAGAGACAATGCAGGTACAGCTAAGGGGGAAGTGGCTGTTGCCCCACACGTCACCTTTAAACCTTTCTTCTTTCACAAATTGCTCACCATAATGTGACATTTTTCCTTTGGGTGAGAGAGGAAAGATACTGACTCTCAGATCCATGTCTTAAAGTGAGGGAAAAATCCAGTCCCAACTGATCATCAGGATGAGGTATCTACTTCATGCCAAAGCTGCAGACAGATTGTCACTCACCTGGATTTGGATATGTGCCTTCATTTAGAACTCCATCTGTTCTCTGTTGGGTAGGCTGTGGGGAATCCACACATGGAATCTGGGAATTTGACACTATTCAGAGAGGTAATGTATTCAAACATGTCAAAGAATATATAAGGATGGGAAGAGTGGGCGTGAGAACTCTCATTTTCTGCAAGTGGCTTTTATTCATTTGAGAAATGTTGGTGATAAGAATGAGAATTCTCACCTGTACCCAGTCTGATGTCCGGTGACATTATACCCATTTACTGTACTTGTCACTTAGCCCCAATTTGATGTCGGGTGACTGAACTCCCATTGGAGTGACACAAAAAAATTAGCAGATGCAGTGACTGTAGTAAATACACAGAGTGCTGGAGAAACTTAGCAGGCCCCGCAGCGTACCTAGGAGGTAAAAATATACTGTATAACCAAAGTTTTGGGTCTGAGCCTTTTGTCAAGGTACAAGCAAAAAGCAGGCAAAATGGCAGAGGAGGGAAGAGGGGGCGGGGTGAGGAAGGGAGGGGGTGGGGTGAAGGGGAAGAGGGGTGGGGCAAGGGGAAGAGGGGTGGGGCAAGGGGAAGAGGGGGTGGGGCAAGGGGAAGGGGGTGGGGCAAGGGGAAGAGGGGATGGGGCAAGGGGAAGAGGGGGAGGGGCAAGGGGAAGAGGGGGAGGGGCAAGGGGAAGAGGGGGAGGGGCAAGGGGAAGAGGGGGAGGGGCAAGGGGAAGAGGGGGAGGGGCAAGGGGAAGAGGGGGTGGGGCAAGGGGAAGAGGGGGTGGGGCAAGGGGAAGAGGGGGTGGGGCAAGGGGAAGAGGGGGAAGGGGTGGGGTGAGGAGGAGAGGGGTGGGGCGAGGGAGGGGGCGGGGTGAAGGGGAAGTGGGGATGGGGCGAGGAGGAATGGGGCTGTATGAGGAGGAAAGGGATGGGGCGAGGAAGGAAGGGGCAGGGGAAGGAGGGAAGAGGGGCGGGGCAAGGAGAGGGGAAGTGGGAAGGGTCAGTGGAAGGAGGAAAGAAGAGGAGGGGAGAAGAGCACAGGCCAAAAGCCAAGAGGCATGAATGGAAGGGCTGGAGAGAAAAGTTGAGAATTGACTGGGGGAGGATAGGTCTGTGAATGCAGAGCTGGAGGAAAGGAGACAGAGGGATAGGGAAAGAGTGAGAGAAACAAGTAGACAATGTCCTGTGACTGTTCAACCATTGGGTGTACTTGTCATCTGTAACCTCACACCCTTTGGCTGTGGTCCCATCTGCCTTCTGTTTTAGTTACACTCTTCATTCTACTGTGATTAAGCAACCTGTTTCAGTTCACACCATTACTCCATTGCCCACTTGAAAGCTGATGGGGAGGAATATGGAGAGGTGGTGCATTGACATTTATTCCAGAGAGTGTTTGGTGATGATGTAGGGGGAGGGGTTGTACGATGTTCTTTCAATAGTTTGGGTATCTTGATTGATTTTGGGATTTCTTTTTCAAATGTTCAGTTTCCTGTGGACCTGCAGAGACTCTCATCAAGCTTGAGAACGGTGGATCTCTCAGGGAATAAGATTGAGACCTTGCCTTCTATCATTGGTCAGTTCCGTTCATTGAAGAGCCTGACCATCAACGGCAATAAGTTGGGTAAGCCTGTAACCCATCTGTGTGCAGCTTCTCTTCAGCATGTGCCAATGCTGTTACTTCACACCCAAACCTAATGTAATCAATTGCTTTCATCTCCTCTGTTTTCACACATAAACTGACCTCCCCTGTGTCTGTTGGACTCTCTCAATACCTCTATTTTTAATGTCCTGCGACTGAACTCCTATTTACTGTGTTCCTATTTTGGTTCTGCTCTCCATTCTAGTTGGATCAAGAGCCTGCTTTAGTCTGTGCCAGTACTCTATTGCCCATCCCTGCATTCTTCATTCCATCTTTTATTTGCTTTGATTTTTAAAAGCCTTAATTTCCTGGCTGCCTTAGATTCAATTAGCATTGATGACAATGTGATATTTCTAGTGCTGGTCTTGATCAGGTGAAGTGCATGCCACCTGTTCAGACAAATGTCCGATCCTCACCCCAGGAGTCCATATCCTTGTCTCTCTGTATTATGCAACTCTTGTGCAACCTATTAGTAGTTGAGAGGGTGCAGAGAAGATTTACTAAAATGCTGCCTGGATTGCAGGATCTAGAATACCGAGAAAGATTGAGTAGACTGGGTCTTTATTCATTGGACCGTAGAAGGTTGAGGGGGGTGGGTTATGATAGACATATTTAAAATTATCTATCCCCCCACATCTGAGTAGATGTGAATAGACTCTTCCCCTTGAGGATAGGTGAGATTGGAATGAGGGGGTCATAAGTTTTTTTTTAAATTTTTTATTTTTCACACCATAAACCACATTGACCAAGATACATACATTTTCCTTTTCAAATATATACAGTGTAATTTTCTCCCGCCCCCTCCTCCCATCCCACCCTCCCTACCTCCCCCCCCATTCATTTAAAGTACAAAATCTAATATACATTAAACCAGTCAAACAATGTTGTCATTCAATAAAAATAAACAAGAAATTCCACTGAGTCAATTCTTTTCATTTCCTTCTCCTTTCGTTATTTTAGGTGGTAGATGTCCCCGTTAGGTTTTCTCTATTGTGTTTCATGTATGGCTCCCATATTTGTTCAAATATTTCAATATTATTTCTTAAATTATATGTTATTTTTTCTAATGGAATACATTTATTCATTTCTATATACCATTGTTGTATTCTCAAATTATCTTCTAATTTCCAGGTTGACATAATACATTTTTTTGCTACGACTAGAGCTATCTTAACAAATCTTTTTTGTGCACCATCCAAATCAAGTCCAAATTCTTTGTTTTTTATGTTACTTAGGAGGAAGATCTCTGGGTTTTTTGGTATATTGTTTTCTGTAATTTTATTTAATATCTGGTTTAGATCTTCCCAAAATTTTTCTACTTTCTCACTTGTCAAGATTGCATGAATTGTTGTTCTCATTTCTTTTTTTACAACGAAAACATCTGTCAGATACTGTTGGGTCCCATTTATTTAACTTTTGAGGTGTAATGTATAGCCTGTGTATCCAGTTATATTGTATCATACGTAACCTCGTGTTTATTGTATTTCTCATAGTTCCAGAGCATAACTTCTCCCATGTTTCCTTCTTTATCTTTATATTTAAATCTTGTTCCCATTTTTGTTTAGTTTTACCATTTGTTTCCTCATTCTCCTTTTCTTGCAGTTTAATATACATATTTGTTATAAATTTTTTGATTATCATTGTATCTGTAATCACATATTCAAAATTACTTCCCTCTGGTAACCTCAGACTGCTTCCTAATTTGTCCTTCAAGTAGGATCTCAGTTGGTAATATGCCAACACTGTATCTTGAGTTATATTATATTTATCCTTCATTTGTTCAAAGGATAATAATCTATTTCCTGAAAAACAATTTTCTATTCTTTTGATCCCTTTTTTCTCCCGTTCTCTAAAGGAAAGGTTATCTATTGTAAAAGGGAGTAACTGATTTTGTGTCAGTATTAGTTTTGGTAATTGGTAATTTGTTTTATTCCTTTCTACATGAATCTTCTTCCAAATATTGAGCAGATGATGTAATACTGGAGAACTCCTACATTGTACCAATTTTTCATCCCCTAGTTTGTCTAATTCTAATCTGGTCCAATCTGGCTTTTCCCTTGTTTGATAAAAATCTGATAGGTATCTTAATTGTGCGGCTCTATAATAATTTTTAAAGTTTGGTAGTTGTAAGCCTCCTTGTTTATACCATTCTGTTAATTTATCTAGTGCTATCCTCGGTTTCCCCCCTTTCCATAAAAATTTCCTTATTATTTTCTTTAACTCCTTGAAGAATTTGTCTGTCAAGTGTATTGGCAATGCCTGAAATAGGTATTTTATCCTTGGGAAAATGTTCATTTTAATACAGTTTATCCTTCCTATTAGTGTTAGTGGTAAATCTTTCCAATGCTCTAAATCGTCCTGTAATTTTTTCATTAGTGGATAATAATTGAGTTTATATAGATGGCTGAGATTTTTATTTATTTGTATACCTAGGTATCTTATTGCTTGCATTTGCCATCTGAATGGTGATTCCTTCTTAAATTTTGAGAAATCCGCATTATTCATTGGCATTGCTTCACTTTTATTAACGTTAATCTTGTAACCCGACACTTCTCCATATTCCTTCAATTTCTTATATAATTCTTTTATTGATAATTCTGGTTCTGTTAAGTATACTATAACATCATCTGCAAATAAACTGATTTTATATTCCTTGTCTTTTATTTTTATCCCTTTTATATTATTTTCTGTTCTTATCAATTCTGCTAGTGGTTCTATAGCTAACACGAACAATAAGGGTGATAGTGGGCATCCCTGCCTTGTTGATCTGCTTAAATTAAATTGCTTTGATATATATCCATTTACTGTCACTTTCGCCAATGGCCCCTTATATAATGCTTTAATCCAATTAATATACTTCTCTGGTAAACTGAATTTTTGCAATACTTTGAATAAATAATTCCATTCTACTCTGTCAAAGGCCTTCTCTGCATCTAAAGCAACTGCTACTGTTGGCGCTTTACTCCCTTCTACTGCATGAATTAAGTTAATAAATTTACAAATATTGTCTGTTGTCCGTCTTTTTTTAATAAATCCAGTTTGGTCTAGATTTACCATTTTAGGTACATAGTCTGCTAATATGTTTGCTAATAGTTTAGCTATTATCTTATAATCTGTGTTAAGTAATGATATTGGTCTATATGACGCTGGTGCGAGTGGAACTTTCCCTTGCTTTGGTATTACTGTAATTATTGGTGTTTTACATGAATCTGGTAAGCTTTGTGTTTTATCAATCTGGTTGATTACTTCCAGGAGGGGAAGAATTAATAAATCTTTAAATGTTTTATAGAATTCTATTGGGAATCCATCCTCTCCTGGTGTTTTATTATTTGGTAGTTTTTTTATTATCTCTTGTATTTCTACTATTTCAAATTGTTCTGTTAATTTATTTTGTTCCTCTATTTGTAATTTTGGTAGTTCAATTTTAGTTAAAAATTCATCTATTTTGTCTTCTTTCCCTTCATTTTCAGTTTTGTATAATTGTTCATAGAATTCTCTAAAGTTTTCATTAATCGCCGTTGGATTATATGTGATTTGTTTGTCTTTTTTTCTTGATGCCAATACCATTTTCTTAGCTTGTTCTGTCTTAAGCTGCCATGCTAGAATTTTGTGCGTTTTTTTTCCCCTAGTTCATAATATTTCTGTTTTGTCTTCATTATGTTCTTCTCCACCTTATATGTTTGTAGTGTTTCATATTTTATTTTTTTATCTGCCAATTCTCTTTTAGTTGTGTCTTCCTTCATTGCTAATTCTTTTTCTATGTTTACTATTTCCCTTTCCAACTGCTCTGTTTCCTGATTGTAATCCTTCTTCATCTTGGTTACATAACTTATTATTTGCCCTCTGATGAACGCTTTCATTGCGTCCCATAGCATAAACTTATCTTTCACTGATTCCGTATTTATTTCAAAGTATATTTTAATTTGTCTTTTCAATTAATTCTCTAAAATCCTGCCTTTTAAGTAGCATGGAGTTTAATCTCCATCTATACATTCTTGGAGGGATGTCCTCTAACTCTATTGTCAATATCAAGGGTGAATGGTCTGATAATATTCTAGCTTTATATTCTGTTTTTCTTACTCTATCTTGCATACGAGCTGATAACAGAAATAGGTCTATTCTTGAGTATGTTTTATGTCTACCCGAATAATATGAATATTCCTTTTCCTTTGGGTGTTGTTTCCTCCATATATCCAAAAGTTGCATTTCTTGCATCGATTTAATTATAAATTTGGTTACTTTGTTCTTTCTGTTAATTTTTTTCCCAGTTTTATCCATATTTGAATCCAAATTAAGGTTGAATTCCCCTCCTATTAATATGTTCCCTTGCGTGTCTGCTATCTTCAAAAAAATATCTTGCATAAACTTTTGATCTTCTTCGTTAGGTGAATATACATTGAGTAGATTCCAAAACTCCAAATATATCTGACATTTTATCATTACATATCTCCCTGCTGGATCTATTATTTCCTCTTCTATTTTAATTGGTACATTTTTACTGATTAATATAGCTACTCCTCTTGCTTTTGAATTGTACGACGCTGCTGTTACATGTCCTGCCCAATCTCTCTTTAATTTCTTATGCTCCATTTCAGTTAAATGTGTTTCTTGCACGAATGCTATATTAATTTTTTCTTTTTTCAGTAAATTTAGCAGTTTCTTCCTTTTGATTTGGTTATGTATTCCGTTAATATTTAAAGTCATATAGTTCAACGTAGCCATTTCATACTTTGTTTATCTTCCCTTTCCATTTCCTCATCATCACCTTTCCTTCTTATCCATTTCTGCTTTCTTGTTTTGAACACTTTATAAGACAACATTTCTAAAACATCAAACATTTTCCTTATTCTCCTATTTAAAACTTCTTTAACCCCATTCTCCCCTCCCCCTCCTGAGTTGCCCTTTATCCCTTGTCGGGCAACCTCATCTCCCCTCTCCATTTGGATTTGCAAATTCACTCGCAAGCGTCAACTGATTTTGCAGTGACCTCACCCATCCCCCCCCAGAAAAGATTTCAATTTTCATATATAACAAAGGTCACTCTTTTAATTCCCTCCTTATTTTCTCTTATTTCCTCTATTCCCTTTCATTCCCTTATTAATTCTTATCTATACTCTATATATTTTCCTCTAAATACGGATACACTCATGTATACACATATATACATACACATCTAATATATATATTACATTTTTACTCTCATTACATGTCTTCATCTCTCTGCTTGTTTTGTAGTTGTTCTGCAAATTTCCGTGCTTCCTCTGGATCCGAGAATAGTCTGTTTTGTTGCCCTGGAATAACTATTTTAAGTACCGCTGGGTACTTTAACATAAATTTATATCCTTTTTTCCATAGGATCGTTTTTGCTGTATTGAACTCCCTCCTCTTCTTCAGGAGTTCAAAACTTATGTCTGGATAGAAAAAAAATTTTTGACCTTTGTGTTCCAGTGGCTTTTTGTCTTTTATTTTCTTCATTGCTTTCTCCAATATATTTTCTCTTGTTGTATATCTTAAGAATTTTACTAAAATGGATCTTGGTTTTTGCTGCGGTTATGGTTTCGGGGCTAGTGTTCTATGTGCCCTCTCTATTTCCATTTCTTCCTGTAATTCTGGTCTTCCTAGGACCCTGGGGATCCAATCTTTTATAAATTCTCTCATATTCTTGCCTTCTTCATCTTCTTTAAGGCCCACTATCTTTATATTATTTCTTCTATTATAGTTTTCCATTATATCTATCTTCTGAGCTAACAGCTCATGTGCCTCTTTAACTTTTTTATTAGATTCTTCTAATTTCTCTTTTAAGTCCTCTACTTCCATTTCTACGATTATTTGTCGTTCTTCCACATTATCCACTCTTTTTCCTATCTCTGATATGACCATTTCTATTTTATTCATTTTTTCTTCTGCACTCTTAATTCTTCTTTTTATCTCATTAAATTCTTGTAATTGCCATTCTTTCACTGATTCTATATATTCTTTAAAAAAAAATATATCCATTGTCCTGCCTTTCCCTTCTTCCATTTCTCTATGTTCTTCTTCTTCTTCTTCCTCTGGGTTGGCCATCTGTTGTTTCCTTGTTTTCTTTTTGCTCTCTTTCTTGTTCTCGTTGTTTTCTATGTTCTCTTCCTGTTGCTGTGTTGCAGCTGCCACTCTCAGCTGTGGAGATCGACTCCGCATCTGTTCCCCCCTCTCGTCAGTGTGGTTTTTTTTCATGCGCATCGCGCACTTTTACTCGGCTCCGCGAGCCATTTTTGTAGTTCCGAGTTCGGGACTTCCACTGACCTTAGGGAGCGGGCTTCTCTCTCTGCGGCGGGCCTTCTCGGACAGGTAAGGCCTTCACCTTCTTCTTCCGACGTTCTTTCATCTTCTCTTCTTCCCGTTGCTTTCGACTTTTCTCTCTTCGCTGCCATTTTCTTCTCACCTTTAATTTTACTTTGTTTTAATTTTTATTCTTGTACCTTTGTGTTTTGTGCGGATTTTTTTTCAACTTTTCCGGAGAGGGCTGGAATTCCCTGACCGGCCACTACTCCATCACGTGACTCCTCAGGGGATCATAAGTTAAGGGTTAGGGGGCAAAGGTTTAGAAGTAACATGAGAGGGAGCTGCTTCACTCAGAGAGTGGTGGCTGAGTGGAATGACCTTTTGGAAGAGGTGGTTGCAGCAGGGTAAATTTTGTCATTTAAGAGAAAATTGGATGTGCATGGATGTGAGGAGATTGGAGGGTTATGGACAGGGAGCAGTTCGGTGGGACTAGAATACCTGCACTTAAATCAGTGCAGATGAGAGGAACCGAGATGGCCTGTTTCTGTACTGTAAATGTTATATGGTTATGTCGTCCCAGAGCTCCTGAAACATGAAACTCTAGCCTCTGAGGGACTACCAATTAGAAGATGGTTCAGTACCTCACTAGTCATCAGTCTCACCCACTGAAGAAATTTGTCTTTGTCAACCTAAGATTTTTTTTTTCTCTTTTCGATCCTGTCAGCTGTTCTACCTGAGGATTTTGGCAAACTGAAGAAACTGGAGAATCTTCACCTCAATGGTAATTCTTTGAAAGCTCTCCCTTCCAGCTTTGGGCAGCTGGCAGCACTGAAGACCTTGAGCCTCTCTGGGAACCGGCTACAGGAGTTTCCAGTCCAGCTGTGTCAACTCCGACAACTTGACGTGGTGGATCTGTCCAAGAACCAAATTCAGCGTCTTCCAGATGATCTGGAAAAGCTTCAGGCCATTGAACTCAATGTCAACCAGAACCAGGTTCGTCACTGAACTTAAACAAGTGCTAGTACTGGTGAACAGACAGTCAGAACCTTTCTCCCAGGGTAAAAACGTCACATACTGGAGGACATGCATTAAGGGGGGAAGCAGGGAGGTTTAAAGGAGATGCGCATAGCAAGTCTTTTTTTACACAGAGAGTGATGGGTTCTTGAAATGTTTAAGAGGTTTCTAGATTGATGCATGAATGTGGAGGGATATGGATCATGTCCAAGCAGCAACATTTTAATTTAAATTGGGCACTTTTTTTGGTGCATATGTAGGGTGGTAAGTCCTGCTCCTGTTGTGCTGCTCCATGTGCAATGCAATTTGGGCACTAGTTGTCCATGGAGAGTTCTTTGTATTAATGTGTATGGTGAACAATGGAGTGAAGTCCAGATACGGAATTGGCTGTGAGAGCAGTGGTGGAAGGGTGTTGTTCTGGCTGGAAGTCCCTGGTACATGGTGATCCAAAGGGTTTGGGATTCCTGGTGGGTAAGTAAGTTCACAGATGACCTGAAAATTGGTGGAGTTGTGGACAGTGTAGAGAGCTATCAAAGTATACAACAGGATATAGATCTGTTACAGATATGGGGAGAGATTGTTTCAGCGCTAGTGACGGCGTTCGAATCTGGACTGAAAGGCCTGCTACAGTGCTGTATGTCTAATTTTTTTTTGAAAATTATAAAGAAATGGCAGATGGTGTTTAATCCAGACAAGTGTGAGGTGTTGTACTTCAGGAGGTCAAATGCAAGGGCAAGTATTCAATTAATGGCAAGCCCTGAACAGCATTGATGCTCAAAAGGATCTGGGGTCCAGGCCCACTGCTTCTTGAAAGTGGCCATAAAAGTAGATAATCTTGCAGCACAGAAACAGGCCAGCTTGTCCATGCTGAATAACGTGCCATCCTGCCCACATTAGGCACATGCCCCTACCATCCAACTCGTTTTCAGGTTTTTTTTTTAAATTATTTATATTTTCAAATCAGTATGAAATCATGAAACTCATCAGTTACATGAAAGAAACATAATCTTATCATTCGATGTTGATTTTGAGTAAGATGAAAAAGGAAGGACAAGCCCATACCCCTCCCATCCAGCCAGGGGTAAAAAGGAGAGAAATAGTCAAAAATCTACACCTACGTGTTGAAGATGGGGACTCCAAATTTTTAGAAAAACATTGTATTTTTTCCTAAGGTTTTAAGTAATTTTCTCCAGAGGAATATAAGCTTTCCAATTGGTCACATCTAGATAGGAATCAGATTTCCAGGTAACCGCTGAACACTTCCTGGCCGCCACCAGTGTGATCTTTACAAATCCTAATTGGTGTTTCGACAGCCTCATTCTATATCTTATATCTCCTATATTTCCCAATATAAACAATTCCAGTATCTGTATAAATTGAATCTTAGTGATTTGTTCTAGATTTCCCAAATCTTCCCTCAAAGGCCTACCTTGGAACATGACCAGGTTGAATGCAAAATGGTTCCTGTTTCTTCACTGCATCTAAAACATTGATCTGATATAATTTGTGTAATTTTTGCAGCTAAGATGTAGTTGGTGTAAAAAAAACCCAATATGGTGCCAATCTGTACCTGACGTCAATAGTATTGGTCATGCTGTCCCGACACAAGACAATCAGCTCTTTTCAACAATCAGTATACCCAGATCTGTCTCCCATCTTTGTCTAGATTCATGTAATCCCTGTTTTGGGGAACCCATTTGAAGTAGGAAATACACTTTTGAAATAAATTTCTTTGTAGTCCTCTTTTGAATGAGTTTTTAAGTGTTTATTAAAGGAGTTTGCCAAACCTATATCTACCACCTTGTCTGGCAGCTCGTTACTTATACACTCTCCTGAGTGAAGAAATGTCCTTTCACCTTGTTGGGAGCAGACTGGCACTATCCATCTAATTCCCTCATGACCTCTATGCTCTAAGGCAAACGTGCCTAGTTTTTCCAGTCTCTCACGATAATTTCCCACCCCACCACCCCCCCCCCCCATCCTGTTTGCAGATGATCTGATTGTAGTTTAATATACAAAAGTGCTGGAGAAACTCAGCAGGCCAAGCCATAAAGAAAGATTCTTGACCAAGGTTTTGGGCCTGGGCCCTTCATCAAGGTATGAACAAAAAGTAGGCAGGTTCCTGAATAAAACAATGGTGGAAGGGGCAGAGGGAGGTGCTCAGGCCAACAGGCATGAAATCAAAGGTGGATGTGGGTGGGCGGGCAGGAGAAAAAGCTGGGAAGTGATGGAGGGGATAGCTCTCTGAAGAGGGAAGGCGGTGGGGAGCTGGAGGAAAGGAGACAGAGGGATAGAGAAAGTGAGACATATGGTAGGGACCTAATTGAAACTGGAGGTCGAAGTTAATGCCATCTGGTTGGAGAGTGCCCAGAGAGAATATTAAGTATTGTTCCTACAATTTGTAGGTGGCCTTGGTTTGGCAGCGTATGAGGTCATGGACATGTTAGTGTGGAATTGAAATGGTTAGCCACCTAGAGCTACCCAGTATTGCAGTGGACAGAGTGAAGGTGCTCAATGTAACAATCTCCCAGTCTCTATCCATTGTGGATGACCCCTGCAGATTCATGTCAATTGTTGCTTCACTTGGAGGGTCTGTTTTGGCCCCTGAATAGTGGTGAGGGAGGAGGTGTGGACACATGGTCATAGGGGTAGGTACCAAGGGGGTGATTAATGGGAAGGGATCAATGGACAAGGCTGTCCTGAAAGGAGTGGTTTCTTCAGAAGGTGGAGGGACAGAGAGGGGGAGAGGTGTGTCTGCTGGTGGGGGGGGGGTGGTGTCCTGTTGTAGGTGGTAGAAATTGCGGAAATAATATGTTGGAAGTGGAGGTTTGTGGAGTGGTAGGTGAGGACAAGGGAAACCATGTTCTTGTTGCGACTAGGGGCAGAGGGGGACAGGACAGGGGATGTGCAGGAAATAGAGGAGATGTAAGTAAGGGCTGAGTTGATGGTGGTAAAGGAAAAGCCATGATTTCTGAAGTAGGACATTTATGTTCTGGAATGGAAGACCTCATCCTGGGAGCAAATACAACAGAAACTGAGCCATTCGTCATGGTCTGCAAAAAAGCAGACAGGCACCTGAATAAAAAGGCAGGAGGAGTAGTCAAGAGCCAAGGTGGATATTGGACAGAAGGATACGAGAGGAAAACTGAAAATTTATGTTGATCGGGGGAAGGGGCCGCTCTGTGAGTGCAGAACTGGAGGAGAGAATGGGAGAAACTGGCGGGGTGGGGGGGGGGGAGGCAAATAGAAAATGGAGAAGACATCCGTTTGGAGGGTGCCCATACGGAATATGAAATTTTGTTCTTCTAATTTACGGGTGGTCTCTGGCAGTGCATGAGACCATGAAGAGACATTTCAGCATGGGAATTGAAATGGGTGGCCACTGAGAGATCCCTGCTATTGCAGCAGATGGAGCAAGCATGCTCAACAAAATACTCTGCCTACTTCTAGTCTTCTCTGATGTAGAGGAGGCCACAACAGGAGCACTGGATGCAGTAGATGACCCCTGCAGATTCGCAAGTGACATGCTGCTTCATTTAGGACTATTTGAGGCCCTGAGGGAGGTATGGGTGGAAGTGTAGCATTTCCTACAGTCACAGGGGTAGGTACCAAGAGGGCAATGAGTGGATGAGGGAGTCTCAGAGGGAGCAGTTCCTGTGGAAAGCTGAGAGGGGTAGGAGAAAGGAAGATGTGTCTGGTGGTGGGATCATGTTGTAGGTAATGGAAATTGCAGAGGATTATTTGTTGGATGTAGAGGCTGATGGGGTGCTTAGGATAAGGAGCTTCACTTGGAAGGCCTCCTCGATGTTGGAGAGACTGGACACAGACTGGGAAATCACTTCATCGAGCCTCTTGCTTTGCTAGTACCAGATCTCCTACACTGCCAGAGTCCACCTGGAAATTGGAGGAACACCACATATTCTGACTGGGCACCCTCGAACCAAATGGCATAAACTTTGACTTCTCTGATTTCCAATCCAACACCACCCCCCCCCCCTCCCCGCTTCTTCTTTTTCATATCCCTATATATTGCCAGCTTTTTCTCTCTATCGCTCTATGCTTTGCCCCTGCCCTATCTTCCCTCCTCCCCCATCTTTCTATTCAGGTGCCTGCCTGCTCTTTGCTCATATCTTGTTGAAGAGCTCAATATGTTAGTTCTATATCTTTGCATCTTGTAGTGTACCCTTGAACACTGAGCTGACCGTGCTGGTCCTCCTCCAGCCATGTCTCTCTTATGGCTACAACACCCCACTGTTCAAAACCTATCTATGCCCTGAGCTTGTCTGCTTTCTTTCTCAGAGTTCTTGCTGCATTAAGATAAACACAACAAGGTTTTGCTGTTTTCTTCTGCTTCAATGCACTTCCTTAACCTTTCACTCTCCTTAACCTTTTCAGTACCCCCCCCCTCTCTATTTTGGATCCTCTCCTGCTACCACTAGTTAAAAAATCAGAAAATCTTTCCACCAGAATATTGGTCCCTGTCTGGTTCAGATTTAACTTATTTCTCCTGTATAGATCACCTCTACTTAGAAGAGATCCCAATTGATTATAAAATTGAAATGTGTTGTGGCTCCTGGTGGGGGTAGGAACCATAGGGCAGTTTATGTGGAAGTTTATGGGTCAAGGGTGAGCAGCAGTGTTGGAGTGTAATTTGGAAATGGTGTTGGGTGCAGACACATGATTTGTTATTACCATTTGTACTTCCAGATCTCTCAGATTTCACCTCGCATCTCCCATTGCCCACGTCTGAAGGTGTTGCGGATGGAAGAGAACTGTTTAGACATCTCCATGATCCCCATCAGTATCCTGGCTGATTCTCGTATCTCACTGCTGGCTGTCGAGGGAAATCTTTTTGAAATAAGGAAACTGCGAGACCTGGAGGGATATGACAAGGTTGGTGATGGGTACGAAACCAGCGACGGGTGGAAGCAGGAGGACTATTTGACACCAGTAGGTATTTGTATCTGCAGGAAGTAGTGGGCATAAATATTAATTCCAAACCGCATTCACAGACAAAGTGAAACATCAGTACAGGAATGTTTGTTCTGCTTTGCTCATGCATAATTGCACTGCCCTAATCTTAATGTTCTCAAAATCTATTTATATACCATCCAAATCTAAACATTGTTTCCCATTCTCTCATTTTATTCATTGTAATCCCATCCTGCTCCCTTTTAACTTCCCATCAGTTCCACAAATTGGTCTTGCTCTTGCATTCTACCTCCAGCATCCTGCACAAGTAGGGTGTTAAACAAATGTGATAGCGGTGCATGGAGTTGGGGCTATGGAGCTGGACGGTCCGGACGGGAGAGTTGTGCTGCTGCGATTGTCTGACCTACGATTGTTCTTTCTCCTTTCAGTACATGGAACGTTTTACGGCAACAAAAAAGAAATTTGCGTTATGAACACCGTAGGAGAGAGCCCTTCTTCAGCTGTGGGATGTCGGGTTGGCTCATGGATGTCTGGTTAAACAGTGGTAGTAACTTGAGTGAACATAAGAGAATGAAGATTTTGCTACCTGTTTTACAGTTGAAGCCAACAGTCTTCTGAAACACTAAACACTCTAGTTTAAGCTGCTCTTAAATAAGGGCACCTAACTGTAGTCACTTCCAAGAAGCACCTGTTAGTGCACCTTCGATCTCTTCAGCATTTTGCACGTTACTTGGTGGGGTGGGATACAAATGGCCCCTTGCTCTGTCTCGAGTTTGGCCTGGGCACAAAGCAGAAACTTTGTTGGTTGTGGGGCTGTTTACAAGGGCCTGTTCCCTTTGTGCCGCAATTCGGTTATAAGATGCAACTACAACCATCGTCCTCAGGAAGCTTTTTACAGGCGCTGTTAGTGGGCTGGTTAGCACAACACTATTACAGTGCCAGCAACCCAAATTCAAATCTACCACTGTCTGCAAGGAATTTGTCTGCTTGTGGGTTTTGTCCCGCACTCCAAAAAGTACAGGGTTAGGTTAATTGGTCATGTGTGGGCTGGAAGGGCCTGTTACTGTGTTGTATAACTGAATTGAAAATAAACAAAAGCAAACGAGATGGGGCTTTACACAATGTTTGGTTGATCCATGGTCTACCTTACTGATTTAATGTGAGAAAGCAGAGGAGATGGAGCCAGGATGAAGGATTTCTCTGGCCTGCCCCAGATGGTCTTTTGCTGCTTGGAACTTTCAAATGCAAAGCTTTCATTGGAGAATCTTTATTTTAGAAAAGGTAATGAGATATTTGAAGTTGAAAGGAGCTTGATACATTTGTGATCACATTTCACATTATTAAACATGATTTCCCAATACACCAACTGTTGAAGAGAAATGATTAACTGAGCAGTATATATTTTACTTTCTGTATACACTTCACTGATAAAAAATGAAGCCAAGAGAGGCTTCATGCAAGGTCCCTGATCTTTGTAATGAGAAACTTAACCAAGGGGAAAGCGAGCTTTGCCCACCCAACAGGTCATGCACACCTTTTGCTGCTTTGGAGGTGACTGACTGGATCAACTCTACTGTCCTGCCAGTGTTGAAAACTCACAATGGTCCCCATTGTGAAGGGAGACGTACAAAACACCCAACATTTGCCCGATTACGATGAGGCAAATTTAAGATGGGGTCTGGGCACATTTTTTAATTGAATGGGTTTGTACAGTGGAAAGCAGTCCCTCATTACATTAAAGGATTGGGTGTACAGCAAGGCCATATCAGAATGATGAACAGGTCTGTTGGATGTATCTGGATTCCTGGGATCCATCAACTTAGGTGGTCTCTGGAACACTTCAATTATGAGACAATATCCAACCATTTCATCCCGTATCCAAAGGGCTTCTCAATTCTCCTTTCTGCAGATTGAACTCCAGTTGTCTAAACACCCGATGCTGAGAACAAAATGTGGCATTTTTGGAGAGAGGCAAGTGGATACGGGCTTGGAAAAAGATACAAAGGCAAGGGATGGTTAGAAACAAAGTCTCAGTTATCAGAAGTTCTTTTTTGGTCAGTCCTCCAATTATGGTTACAGTTGTGGCGGTTCAGGAACCCTTAGCTACAAGCCACATAAGCATTGGACAATTGATTGAAAATTAGTCACTTGTCTGAATCGGTCATCAAGGATGGTTGAAGTCCAGCTGGGCAGGTGTGTGTGGGGTGAGGGGGGGGGTCAAGAATGCTGGGAGCCAGTTAGCACACCTTGCAGTCATTGAAGGAGATAGGTCGGGGGGGGGGAGGAGAATCAAGATGCAGGACAGCACTGTGTCCTGGACTCAGACTACAATGAAGCTGTAAATGCAGAGGTAAGGCAAGTCTCGTGGCCTCCATGTTACTTTTTTATCAGTTTGTTTGCTCTCACGTTGGCTTCATCAATCCGAGCTCTGTTAACGTCAGCCTGTTAAAAACAAGAGTGTAGAATGTTCATGCTCACACCCAATTAATCCAACAGCCCCAGACTTGACCACAATGAAATTGGAGGGGAATAATTTTTAATCAGCTACAATTTACACTATCCTATCTAAAGTGAAAATGAATAGGTGAAGCAAGGAGCCCATCATATTTATGCCGACTGTACCATAGGCACACTGTCCTTCCATCTCCAGAATTTGATTTAGTTGGACAGCACAGAAACAGGCCCTTTGGCCAAACCAGGAACCTATCTGAGCACATTCCACTTGGAAAAAGATACAAAGGCAAGGGATGGTTAGAAACAAAGTCTCAGTTATCAGAAGTTCTTTTTTGGTCAGTCCTCCAATTATGGTTACAGTTGTGGCGGTTCAGGAACCCTTAGCTACAAGCCACATAAGCATTGGACAATTGATTGAAAATTAGTCACTTGTCTGAATCGGTCATCAATTCCCTCCACAGCTTTAGTGTCATACACCTGTTATTGTATTAACTCCTTCGAGCAGCTCATTCTACATATATACACTACCCTCTGGAAAAAGTTGTCCCTCAGGTCCCCTTTAACTTCATTCACCATCTTAAACCCATGTCCTCCAGTTTTGGGACTCCCCCATCCTTTTACAATGTTTCTCACCTTTTACCCAATACCCTCAAAGGCCATAATGGAAGACAGTGTTCCAGATACCAACCTATACGCTGCGACAGTCCTTCATGTCGTTCAATTCTCTTCCCCTTTATTTTGTACAGTAATCCCATTTGGCTCAAATTGTACTATCAGACTCCTCATTAATATACTTCCCTTTAAAGAGAACAGTTGCACCTATCCAATCTATCCTTGGGCTTCACATTAAAATTGCCCTTAATTCTAGCCCAGAGTTTATCCAGCAAAATTGCCTACTTTCATTCTCAATTAAGCTTCCAGAGTCCAGACAGCTCTTGGTTATATATCTCCTCGTGCTACCCTGAAGCATGGCTCCACCTAACACTGGGGCTGCTGTTTCTCACACTGTAATCACATCAGGTCACAGACTCCAACCTGGTAGTGTCCCAAACCTGCAATTCCCCACAGACAGGATCATCCTGGTATCTCCTTTACTTATGCCTGCTCTCATCCCACTGAACTTATCTCAAGTGGATAGGAAAGATTTAGTTAGACCACAAGACATATGAGCAGAAATAGGCTATTCAGCCCATTGAGTCTGCCCTACCATTAAATCATGAGCTGATCAATTTTCCCACTCAGCCCTACTGTCTGCCACCCCACCCCCACAACCTTTCAAAATAACCTTTGAGGCTCTGGATAATCAAGAACCTATCAATGTCTGCCTTAAATACACCCAATGACATGGCCTCCACAACCACCTGTGGCAACAAATTCCACAGAGTTTCCATCCTCTGTCTAAAGACGTTCCTACACGTTTCTGTTCTAAGCGGACATCCTTCAATCCTGAAGTTGTGTCCTCTTGTTCTACACTCTCCCATTATGGGAAACAACCTTCCTACATCTTCTCTGTTCCATGCCTTTTAACATTTGAAATGTTACAATGAGATTCCCCCCGCCCCCATTCTCCTAAATTCCAATGAGTACAGACCAAGAGCTGTCAAGTGCTTCTCTTTTAATAACCCTTTCGTTCTTGGAATCATCCTTGCGAACCTCCTCTGCACCCTCCAACGTCAGCAGATTCTTTCTAAATAAGGAACTCAAAACTGCTCACAATACTCCCTTAATTTAGAGTATTATGGACCAAATGCAGGCAAATGGAACCAGGTTTGGCAGACAACTTGGTAAGCATAAGCTCAGAAGGGCCCGTTTCTATGCTGTAAAACTGATCTTGACCTCTATCCTGACTCCCCTTGTCCATACCTGATTTTCCGTCTGGGCACTCTCTAGCCAGATGGCATTAACATCAAATTTTCTGGTTCTTGCTAACCTGCTCTCCTCTTCCCCCCTCCCTTCTTTCCTCCTCTTGATCCCTGCTGTCCCTTACCTCACTTCTCCATCTGTCACCTCCTACCTTTGTGACCATACCTTCCCAACCCCCACCCCCTGCTTCTCTTTTATTTGGAAGCTTGCCAACATAGCTTGTAAAAGTAAAGCTTCTCACTGTGCCTTGGTACATGTGACAATAGACAATTCAATATCTAGCAGGAAGGATTTACAGGGCAATGAAGAGGAGGGTTCTCTCACCAAGACCCATGTGTTTTTTATCGAGATGCTAAGCCACTCAGAACAACCTTATAGAAACTTGCATTCTGTAGCAATCCAAATACAGTTACTCCATTTCCCATTGAAAGGGGAAGTATGGCAAAGATTAAAGAAGCTGTGAGTAATTTTCTTATTTCTATGACAACTCATTTTAGGTCATAGAGAATCACAAGAGCTACAGATGCAAGAATCGTAAGTGAACAAAGACGAGCTGGAGGCACTCAGGCTCAGACAGCATTGGTGGAGAGAAATGATCACCGTGTTGGGACGGGATTCTTTGTTGAGACTCGGAGGGTCTGGCATCATCCATGGAGAGCGATGTGTCAGGATATTGAAATTAAAGTGAGAAGAGATCAAGCATAAAAAAAGATGGAGCGGAGGGTCCAAGAGGTGAGAGGGTAAAGGACAGAAGGTGAGGAGACTGCGGGGAGTGGGGGGAAAGGTTAGAGAGAAAAGTGAGAATGGAAGCAGGTGAACTGTGGAACTGGACTGAGGTAAGGGGGCAGGTCAAATAAAAACATCAATGTTTGTGTCATTGGTTCCAGGCAGAATATATGTTCCCCAAGCCTTATCCTGACGATGAATGAGGCGGAGGACAGACACATTTGTGAGGAATGGTTAGGGGATGTAACCCGATTGATGGAGTGAAGACCTCACCCAATCTGCCTTTGGTCTCACCGATGTAGAGGAGGTCCACAGGGTACACTGAATCAGATTGGACAATGTGCATGTAAACATCTACCTCACCTGGAAGGTCTGGTTGTGGCCCTGGATGGAGGTGAGGGCAGAAATGCCAGGACAAGTTTTGTACTCTGAGATATTAAGCAGGAGGTGCCTCAAGAGGTGGGTAGGAAGAAAGAGTGGACCAGGGAGTCTTGCAGATACTGATTCTTGCAGAAAAAAGTGGGGAGGTGAAAACCCTGGTGCGTGGTAAGTGAGGATTAAGAGTCAGCGTCCTTATGTGAGAGAGGGTGGGATGAGTCATGGCCAGGTAGCCGTGGAAGTCTGTGTGCTTCTAATAGTTGTCTGCGGCTAATCTGTCTCCTGAGATGATGACAGAGAGGTGCAGTAAGAAGAGAGAAATGTCCAAAACAGTGCTGGGCAGATGTTAGCAGTGAAGTTAATGAAATTGAGGAGTCCTGAACAAGTAGCTGAGGCAGCACTACTGTGGGTGGAGAAAGAGTTGGGGTGTGGTACTGGAGGAGTATGGGAACAAGGACTGTTTTACATACTCAACAACATGGCAGGCATAGCTGGGGACCAGAGCTAAACATTGGATTTGTACTTTTTAAAGTCAAGCTTGAGTTTGCTCGATTAAGTTTCTTTATGTCAAGAGTGTGTTTCTCAGTGAAAAGGACTACTTCCTGGTATTTATGGAAATAAAAGACGTCAAAGTGACAAAGAGACTGCTCCTAGCCAGAAGGCACTGACACCATTTCTTGGCCCAGATGACGTGCCCTAATTTTACTTCTTCCAACAATAGACGTCGGTAAAGCATTTGTTAAGATAGCAGGCTGATCCAGAAGATACAAATGCATGGGATCCACAGTGAGTTGATAGTTTGGATTCAGATTTATCTTGGTCATTGAAAACAGAGGATAGATGCTATACTGGCTGGAGATCCATGACCAGTGGTGTTCAGCTGGGATGCCTATTGTTTGCGCTTGTGTAAATGAGTTGGATGAAAACTTGAATAGTTAGGTTGGTGGATCTGTGGACAAGGTAAAAGGCTATCAAAGAACACAACAGTATCAGTTGGGCTGAAAAATGGCAGGTGGCGTGTACTCTGGACAAGTGTGAGGTGTTGCACTTTGGGAGTTCAAATGTAGGGAAAAGTGGTAGGGCTCTTGAAAGAATCGATGTACAGAGGGATCTGGGCTCCAAGTTCATGTCCCTGACAGTGGTGATATATGTAGATAGGGTGGTAAAAAATACATAAAAGATTGGGTGGGAGATTGAGTACAAGGAAGAAGTGTTACAGCTATGTCAAACTTTGGTTAGGCCACACTTGGAGTATTGTGTGAAATTCTGGTTACCTCACTAATGTAAAGGATGTGGAGGTTTTGGAGAGGGTGCAGAAATACTTCCCAGGAAGATGCTTGTATCAGTGGGTAATGAGTTACAAGGAGAAGTTGGGCAGAGGTTGGTTGATAACATCATGAGAGGTGTCGATAGGGTAGCCAATCAGAATTCCCACCTTCAAAATATCATAATAGAGCATATATAAGGGTAAGAGTTTCAAAGAGATATTTGAGATTTTTTTTTAAACAGAGTACACACAGGTGCATGGTATTGGAGTGCCAGGAATTGTGATGAAAACAGATATACTAGTATAGTTTAATAGGCTTCAAGAAGACAAATTACTATGTGGGGGATAGAAAGAGGTTTAGGTTAACTTAGGATTCTCTTGTTCAGGATAAATCGTGGGCCAAAAGGCCTATCCTTGCTGTACTCTTCTTTGATGTATAGGCTTGTCATTATTCCCTGGAATTGGAATGGCTCCAGTGACCAAAACTACCCTCCCCGTTTCTTTCTCATTCCTTATCCCTCTGACTCCTTTCCTCTAGCTTCCCACCCCATTCCCTTTCCACTCAGAGAGCTACCCCCTCCCCCATCAGTTTCTTTTTCTCTTCTGCCCTCCCACCCATATCCACCTTTGCACCTGCTGCTGCTTCCTTCCATTTCTCCCTCCCCACATTTTTATTCAGGCACCTGCCTGCTTTTTGCTCATTGGTTACCCTTTAAGACCACAAGATAGAGGAGCAGAAGTAAGCTATTCGTCCAGTCAAATTCTCTCTGCCATTTCATCATGGGCTGATTCACTCTCCAACTCAGTCCACTCCCCTGCTTTTTTTCCCCCTATAAACTTTGACACCCTCAATCTCTGCCTCAAATCCACCCAATGACTTGGCCTCCATAGCCGACTATGACAGCAAATTCCAGAGGTTCACCCCTCTCTAGCTAAATAAATGCTGTTTTAAAATGGGTGCCCTTCAATCCTGAAGTTATCCTTGACTCCCCCATCATGGGAAACACCTTTACCACATCTACTCTGTCTAGGCCCTTCAACATTTGAAATGTTTCTATGAGGTCCCCCCCCTCATTTTTCTGAACTCCAAGGAATACAGTCCAGAGCTGTTGAACATTCCTCATATGCTAAACCTTTCAACCCTCTCTAACATCAACCCTTTCTTAAACCCTTTCTTAACCCTTGCTTCAGTTTGTGAAGCAGCCTCATATGCAGCATCTAGTCAAAGGCCTTTTTAAAGTCACAGGCCTTTTTAAAGTTAAAAGATACAACATCTACTACATGTCCTTTATCTAGCCTACTTATGGTTTCCTCAAAAAATGCTGGAGGTTGATCGGGCAAGGTTTTCTCTTCAGAAAACCATGCTGACTTAGGCCTATCTTGTTACACACTTGCATCCTTAACAATTGACTAACACCTTCCCAACCACCGATGTTAGGCTAACAGGTCTGTAATTTCCTTTTTGCTGCCTCCCTCCCTTTTTACAATTTTCCACTCCTCCAGAACGATGCCAGAATCCACTGATTCTTGGACTCCTTTCCTATTCCTTTTAAAACACCTAAACCCCAGCCAAGTTTCAATAACAGACATAACATCATAGTTCCACGTACTGATCCATGCTCTAAGTTCATCCCCCTTATTTCTAATATTCCTAGCGTTGAAATAGACACATTTCAAACCCTCTATCTGGCTACATCTATGTTTTGCCCACTGCCTGTCCTTCCTCACCAACTGTCAGCATGTAGGATCATACTTTTGTCCTTCTACCCTAATGTCTGCCCTCACATTCTGATTCCCACCCCCAAACCACCCTCCGGAGTCTGTAGTTGCCATTTTTCAACACAAGGAGCAGAGTTGTACCAATAAAAGTCAAATAAGCCTTTATGAGGCTGAAAAACAGGAATAAAACAGTAAGAGATTAGGATTCCAAAATCAACTGTTTGGAACATCATTAAGAAGAAAGAGCGTACTGGTGAGCTCAGTAATCACAAAGGGACTGGTGTTCCAAGGAAGACCTTCACTTCTGATGACAGAAGAATTCTCATCATCGTGAAGAAAAATCCCCAAATGTACGTCCGACAGATCAGGAACACTGAAGGCTGATGTGTATGTGTCAATGACTCCTGTCCTCAGACCTCATGAGCAGAAATAGAGGGTACTCTGCAAGATGCAAAGTGGAAGATCCTTTATGCCTCCACACTTTGCTCTTGCCATCAGTCTGATACAGGTTGATCTTGGTCTCATCTGTCCACAAGACCTTTTTCCAGAATTACGTAGGCTCTTTTAAATATTTCTTGGTAAACTGTCATCGGGCCATCTTTTCAGTGGCGAGTGGTTTGCATCTTGCAGTGTAGCCTCTGTATTTCTGTTCATTAAGTCTTCTGCAGACATGAGTCATTGACACATCCACACCTGCCTCCTGAAGAGTCTTTCAGATCTGTTGGACGTACATTTGGGGATTTTTCTTCACTATGATGAGAACCTTTCTTCCATCAGCAGAGGAGGGTCTTCCTTGGAACACCAGCCCCTTTACAATTACTGTTGATTTTGGTAATCCTCAGGTTTGGGCGATGTCTGTTACTGTTTTATTCTTGTTTATCAGCCTCACAATGGCTTCTTTGACTTTCATTGGCACAACTCTGGCCACTCACTCACTACCACCACCCCCACCCCCCCCCCCCCCCCCCGTGCCTCATTCAATTTGCTTGGGGGTCCCGTCACTCTCTCTCCCTCCCTCCTGTCGTGCGCTGTCTCCCGCAGTTCTTTGAGGGAAGTGCTGGGCCTCATTGATCAAGCTCATCGAACAAAGCCTGATTATTGAGGCCCAGTGCTCCCCTCAAAGCACTGTGGGAGAGATTGATTGAAGGGAGGGAGGGAGGGAGCAACGGGACCCCTGAGAAAATTGAATGAGGTAAGTAAACTCAAACAATTTTTTCCCCTGAAACCTTAAGCTAGGGGTGTGGGGTGGTCCTATATGCCAGTGACTGTTATATGCTGTCAAATACAGTGTGTATAAAAAGTGCTGTTCTACATGGCCAAACCAAAATGTATATAAATAACCTTGAATAAAATCTGGAATGTGCACTTTAATTACATGTGAATTGTTTGATTACAAATTTAAAACTGGAGCACAGGGGCAAATAAAGGAAAAAGGTGTCTTTGTCCCAAACATTATGGATTGGCACAACAACAAGAGATAAAGGGCCTCTACTGGGCTGTAATGTTCTAATATTTACTATTGGCTCTTTTTTTTTTAAACTGTTAATATATTTTAAAAAGCTTTTTGTAACCTTTATATTATTTGATAGCCTACTTTCAAAGTTCATTTTTTCCTTCCTAATGACCTTTTTAGTTGCCTTCTGTCCACTTTTAAAACCTTCCCTGTCCTCTGTCTTCCAACTAATTTCTACTTCCTTGTGTGCCTTCTCTTCTGTCTTTATTTTGACTTTGATTTCTTTAGTCAGCCACAGTGGTGTTATATTTCCATTCAAATATTTTTGGAATACATCTATCTTGCACTTATTTCTCACTGAAACTCCAGCCGTTGCTGCTCTCCCATCCTCTCTGCTACGGTACATTTCCAATGAACTTTTGCCAGTTCCTCTCTCATACCTCTGTGGGTCCCTTTATTCCACTGATACACTGACACATTGGAGTTTAGTTTCTCCCTCTCAAACTGCAGGGTGAATTCCATCATATTTTGGTACCTTCTCCTCTCTGATCAACTCTGGTTCATTACACAATGCCCAATCCAGAATTGCCATTTCCCTGGTTGGTTCAGTCACAAGCTGTTCTAAAAACCATCTTGTAGGCATTCTCTCATGAGATCCAGTCCTAACCTGGTTTTCCCAATCCAAAATCCCCTATGACTACCATAACATTGCCCTTCTAACACACCTTTTCTCTTTGCTGTTGTAATTTGTTGTTCACATCCCGGCAACTGTTTGGAGGTCTGTACATAACAGTCAACAGTGTTATTTTTATCCTTCGCCATTCTTAACTCGACCTATCTCTATACATTCTGATTCTATGTCACCTCTTTCTAATGATTTAGCCGCCCCCTCTGCTTACCTGCCTATCCTTTCGATACACTGTGTATCCTTGGACATAGAGTTCCTAATGAAATCCATCCTTTAATCACTACTCTGTGATGGCCATAACATCCTATCTGCCCATCTGTAGCTATACTACAGGGTCATCCACTTTATTTCTTATGCTGCATGCATTTAAATACAAAACCTTTAGCCCTATATCTGTCACTTTTTTCAACTCTGGGTCCCTGTTGCATTCCAACTCAACCCCATGGCAGCAATTTTGCCCTCTCTGCCTGTCCTGCTACACAAGCATCTTACCAGCTGTCTCAACTTGTGTGCCACCCATCTCTTCCTCTTCACTGTACTTCCTGTAGATGCTGCCTGACATGCTGGATTTCTCCAGCACTTTTGCTTAATGCCCCCCAAAATCTTTGCTCGCTCTCAAACTTCAAGCTAGTTCTCAGGAAGATCGTCAAGATCTTGAGGAACCTAGTCACATTCTGTCACATAGAATGGAAGCTACTTCCACTCTGGAAGTAATAAGGGACTAATGCAAAGTTACCTTCTCAGTAATGTGATCGATTTTATTGTTCTGAGCTTCTATCTCGTTGCCCATATCAATGGCCATATTTTTCAGGTTTCCGATGATACTGCCCACTTGTTGCAAGTTTTCTTCCATTTCATCTTCTCGCGAGTCATTAGTTATCCTGAGGGAAGTAGTATTCTCAATTATTCCGTTTGAAGGAGACCTCAGCAAATGCTAATTACTGTTATTACCTAATCAACTTCCAGCAAACAAGCGTTCAGGTGAAGGGTCTCCCCAGGGGTGGAAGATGAGGAGGTCCTGCTTGCCTCACCCATTGCCTCCCGACTGACCTACCTGGTGATGTATGCTTCTCCTCCACCACTCTCCCTGGGCATCTCATGGCTGTTTTGTGCCTTGTTTGGCTGATTGGAGATGACTCTTGCAGTCCCATCAGAATCGCTGGCCCAGGCCTTTTTGTACTTGTCCCCCATCTCAAAATTTCGCACCCTGAGAGAGGAGAGACCAAGTAACGCCACACTGTGATTGGAGTGTTCACATGTAATCGGCGGAGTGAAAAATGTTCCTCACCCCATGACAACTGCAACTGCTCTCTTAAACTGTTGCAGAATAAGCTGGATGTCCCAAGGTAAGAACATCTGTGGAAACGAAGGTCTGTTGTGCACAGGTAGCTTCCCCCTTGCTTACACTTTACCAAACAAGTACAATGTGAATGGAACCTGCAGTAGTTAGAGCAATGATTACTTCTGCTATTCTCCCCTTCATTCCAATCTGCAGAAAAATTCCCAGAGTTCTCCTATATTCAGACTTATTTTTTTCCCCAATTGGCACAGACTTCTTAAGGGATCAGATCTTCAAGCTCACAGCCTGCATTTAGAGATTTGTTGCACCTTCCCCTTGGGGTGTTTCACAGATCGTGGTCTCGCCTATTGAACTGAAGCAGAATGGTCCTATTTCAACTAATCCAGAAATAAATCAAGACACTGTTAGCTTGCCCAACTAATTGCAGTTCACACATACTAATCTTTAGCAAATCGTGCACAAGGATGCCAGAACCCTTTCATTTCCCAATCATTGCTTTTCATCTTTCCTGTCATAATGGACAATTTCATGTTTTCCCACAAGATAGTCACTTAACATATCAAATATTCCACTGTTGTTTCTTTCTGACCTCTTTGTCATCAACAAATGTAGCAACCATCCTTTCCCTTCCTACATCCAAGTTATTTATGTAGAGTGTAATTACTAATCCCAGTGCCACACCTTGACAACCATATCAATCAAGACAAATTTATGCTTGTTTCATATTAGCCAACTACACCAGTTACCTTTGATCCCCTGACCTTTTCCACAACAAACCCTCTGGAAGTCTTGTAATATACAGCAGATTCCCCTTTTCTACAATATACATTTCTTCTTTAACTCCCAACAAATTGATCAAAACCCTGTTGGCTCCACCCGGCAAACTTGAACTTGTGTATATGCCATTATGGGCGGCAGGTTAGTGCAACGCCTTTACAGCGCCAGCGATTGAATCCTACGCTGTCTGTAAGGAGTTTGTACATTTTCCCCGTGTCTGTGCAGGTTTTCTCTGGGTTTCCTCCCATTGTTACAAAATGTACTGGGTGGGGGTGGGGGGGGTTAATGGGGTGTAAATTGGGTGGCACGGACTCGTGGGCCGAAATGGCCTGTTACCGTGTTGCATACCTAAATTTAAAAATTTGGAGTATATTTGGTAATGTCCTGGATTTTTTCTATGTTACAGATGCTCATGTAAATGGCCTATTTACTTTATCTCCCTCCCTTCTCAGATTGTGGCATTGCACTCCAATTTAGTAAGGCCTCCCTGACTCAAGAAATTTTGAGGAATTAAAACTAGCATTCTTCGGGACTGGAGGACTTTGGCTAGGTTTGTTTTTCCTGGATTAAATGAGGTTGATGGGTGATACAATAAAAGTATAGAAGATCAAGAGGCCTAGATGGAGAAAACTGTCAGAATCTTCCTCCTATGAAGGGGGATAGGTTTCACGTGATAGGAAGTAATTTTAAATGGGATCTGAGGGAAGTTTATTTTCAACAGAAAGTGGTTGACACCTGGAACGTAGTGCCAGAGGAGGTGGTGAAGTCAGATGCAATCACTTTGCTTAAGAGACATTTAGACAGACAATTAAACAAGCAAGGCAGAGAAGGATAAGGACCTTTTGCAGGCAAATCAGGTTAGTGTAAATGGGCAATTATGTTGGCAGGGGTGTGTGAGCTAAAGGGCTGTACAACTTGTCATATTGGAGATTGAACAGAATGGGCTGGGGTCTGTGGTGGGTGAAGTGTCTGAATTTTAAAAGAGGAGATTCTGGATGGTAGTGGATACTGCTGAAGCTGGAAATAGCCAGGGAGATGAATACACAGTGCAGGTCAGGGGATGAAGATCGATTCATGTAATAGTACAAAATATGTAATATTACATGAAGTTGCCTCTGCCTGCCAGTGCCCCTTCCAGTGAGAGGAAAAGGAGCAAAAGAGAGTCCCTTTCAGAGTCACTGAGTGTCCGTGGATTCGTCTCCAGAGCCCCCGCAACTTCTGCAGCTACACAGACTCCTGTTCAATACTTATACAACCGAGCTCCAGATCCAAATCTCCGACACGATCAGGAAGACTTCAGGGCCCCAAGGCCCTTTGGGAGCTCTTCTTGCCCTCAGCACCTGCTCAAATTCTGGCTCCAATACCTGGTTCCCATGAGCCAGTCTCCAGCAGCCCACAAACTGTGCAGGTCCCCCAAATGCAAGTCACCTGAAGCCTGTGTGGGACCCTCAGCTGCCACGGTCACTGTCTGTAAGGAGTTTGTACATTTTCCCTGTGTCTGTGTAGGTTTTCCCTGGGGGCTCCCAATTCCTCCCCCTATTCAAAGCATACAAGGTTAATTGGTTAATTGGGTGGCACAGGCATGTGGGCCAGATTGGCCTGTTACCCTGGTGCATGACTAAATTTTTTTTAAAATTCTCAATAAGGGATATTCTTCCTGTTTCTGGTGGGATATAAGCACATACTATCCTTCATCAGACACACCATGCCTAATGCCTGCAGTTTAATCCTAGTCTGTCTTGGCATTCTTGGTTAAAGCTAAACCAAGTGGAACTTAAGGTGAGGGTGATGTGAAAACTCTTATCCCTTAGTGAAATCTCTGATCTTTCCTTTCTGGTCAGTTCTTCCAAAATTCAAATCTTTTAAGGCTGAAATGAGGAAAACTTGTAAGGTTGTAAATCCTTTGCAATATTCCATGCAGAGTCGAGTGATCGAGTGGTCTTCCAGTCTGAACACACAAATGGATGTACTGCCCCCCTCTCCATGCCCACTTGAGCTGGGAACTTGGCTTAAATCCAGGCTGCAAGCTTCCATCCAACAAGACGTAACCAAAGGCCTCATGTGCTGTCAGTCCTGAGGAACAGATGGTATAATTGCAACATTCAAATGCATTTGGGCCGATATATGGATAGAAAGGGAAGAGAAGGATGTGGACCAAATGGAGGGAAATGGGTCTGGCAAAGGAGTTAAGGGTTATGGGGATAAGGCTGGAAAGGGGTACTGATAGTAGTGATCAGCCATGATCTGTAAAATGGCAGTGCTGGCTCGACGGGCCGAAGGGCCTACACCAGCTCCTATTGTCTATTGGCCCAGAATGCTCAGAAAGACCCAAAGTCTATGACACCAATGATTCCAAACGGACAGCAGGGGTTCTTGCTGGGTTCCCACACAGCAACAATGGGTAAAATGTTTCTGTGTATTACAGCAGAGAGCCTACAGTTCTTCCATTCCCCTTCTCATTGCAGGAAATACACCCTGAACACTCGGCGAGATGCTGGGAGCTCTGTTGCAGGAAGATATTGAGATTGAAGATCAACCGGTTAAAAGTGAACAGAAACACACCCTTCAGCCCACACCATATCAATCATCAAGCCTCCATCAACTCCAACCCCAGTTGCCTCTCCACATCTTGATGACACTGGACTAACTTGCACATACTCGAAGATGTAAATAATGTCAACTGCCTCTTTTCCATTTCCACCTAATTTCCAACCCCCTCCAGCCCAGTCCTGGCTGCATATTGAAATGAGAAAGCTGGTGCTTCCTGCAACCGATTGCCCCTTCTCTCCCAGCTAAGGACACAATCACTCCTACAATGGGGTGGTGCCCAAAACAAGTGGCAATATCCCCCACCCTTTCAAGTGGATTTTGAAGTGACCAATAATTCTGCCTGCGATCTGTTAAATATTTACTCTCAACTACGCCTACTGAATGGGGACGAGGGTGGGGGGGGGGGGCGCACACGTGATGTGGACTGGGGGGCGCAGCCCGATTGTTTTATGCTCTGCTGTGCTCCCACTTATCCGACATTCGTTCCCACAGTAGAGAAATAGTTCCTTCTCTCTATCACCTTATGCCGAAGGTGTGAGAGGCATAATAGAAATACATTTGCAAGCATTACAGACGAGGCAGACACAGGCTCATGCAGCGTACAGTTAAACATATCACCTACTCAGTCCATGGACAGCACAGGCTGATCCCAAATGATCCAAGTTTTCCATGCCAGAATCCACTGTGTACATCACTGTCTGTCAGCCTTTCCACTCAGGATTACATTAGTGTTAATCTCCATCCAATGAAGCACAGGGTAGAGAATAAAGGAAGTTGGGTGGAGGGTGAGAAAAGAGTAAACGAGACAGCAAGAAAATGATCAGAGGTAACATTCTCACAGCAACGTTAGTGGGTAGTCCAGGGTTACAGAAAAGTTTCTCCTCAGCTGTCAACTAAGTAAGATAGTCAGCAATAGTAGCTCTGTGAGAAGACTGATCATTGGAGAGTGACTGAATCATGCGGTTAGTGTTGACAAGTCTGAGAGCTCAACCCTCGCACCTCAGGCTTAGCTCCTCGCACATTAATTGCCATTGCATCAGACCTCAAAAGCCAACCATGCTAACGATCTTTAAGTTCTTGTTTTGCCCATATCACATTTGTGCAGACTTTGCATATGAAACCGACGTGAACTGAGGCGACTGGCTAGTAGAGCATGGATTGCAGACAGGGTAAAATCCCTCTTTGCATTGTGTTATAAACCCACCAAAACACTGTCTGTACTAAACCACCTATTAACAATCGGCTTATTTTAACTGTTTGAATACTGGGGTGTTAATCTTGAAAATTGTTGATAAGAGTTTAAAAAAGCCTCTTTCTAGAATTTCTCTAAATTTGGGGATCCCCACAAAATATGAATTAGAGAGGCTTCAAAACATTTTGCATTTCTAACAAAAAAGATCAATATCTGCATAAAAATGGGGTCATTTAAGTTTAGACATACGAGTTCTGTGCACCACCTTAAATTGTAAAAAGTAATGTCTTGCACAAAATGAGGAATCATAATCAAGCTGAGAGTAGAGTACCAATGTTCAAATCTCTTTCCCAATCTCTTTTGATCCCAGTCTGTTGAGACTGAATTTGTCCAGTAAATTATTATAAATACATGCTATTAATCCACCATGAAAATAAAATTGTATGTTAAAAAGCAGATCAGGAATCTTAGTATAAGAAATTTGCAGAAAACCTGAGAGCTTGGACTGAACAAAATGCCTAATTTGTACATTTCTTTAAAAAAATGCCTAGTGGAAAGATTAAATTTGATAATTTAATTTGATAATTCATCAAAACAAGCAAAATTATTTTGAATAAAAAAATCCTTGAAACTTTGAATAG
The DNA here is from genome assembly GCF_036971445.1 of Narcine bancroftii. NCBI lineage: Eukaryota > Metazoa > Chordata > Chondrichthyes > Torpediniformes > Narcinidae > Narcine > Narcine bancroftii. Next base: position 137,900,149 of record NC_091470.1, on the reverse strand, counting down.
CTTTTCCATGCCATTCCTTGAAACTAGCATCTAACAAAGATGGTTGAAATAGATGGTTATCTATAATTGGACGAGCCAGTGAAAAACCATGAAGTCCAAAGAATTTCCTAATCTGTGCCAAAATTCTCAACCTATTTTTCAACAACGGATTATTTGTTAATTTGGAAAAGGAAATTGTAACATTGCCGACATAGAGGTTTTTTTTTAGTAAACTATAATTCCATTTCTACCCAGGAAGGGAAATTCACTGATTTATCCAAACGTAATAATAAAAGTAAATAACGTCTATCAATTGCCCAATGGTTTAATCTAAAATCTGGAAGAGATAATCCTCCATTTAATGTAGTCTTTTGAAGATGAGCTTTAACCGAATCAAATGAACTGAAAAAAGATTTGGGGATAAAAATTGGTAATGCTCGAAAAAGATACAAAAATTTAGGTGAAATATTCCTGTCCATTAATTGCTCTGTTTGGTTTTTTTCTCATGACTCAGATGAACCTCTATTGGCATCTCAAGATAAAGTGTTAGCTTTTACCACGTTGATAGCCAGACAAGCTATTTTATTGAAATGGAAAGGAGGTGCATCCCCTAATCATACACAGTTGTTATATGATGTAATGTCCTATTAAAGTTTAGTGAAAATCAGATATAATATTGAAACTAGAAAGTTTCAATTTATGAAGTTATGAGGCCCAGTCTGAGAATTTTATTTATAATTATAAGAGTCAATAAGTTTTATACGTTCTGGTAATAGTCTGTTCTCTGGGGGAACCAGTGATTCCACATCATTTTTGATTTATTTTTCTTCCCAAAAAATAGTCACCTTGATTAGAGGGAGGGGATTAGATAAGTTTAGTTTAGTCCTTTGGAGTTTTTTTTTTAATCCTTATAATTTTAATATAACAGTCCAATAATGGGTCTGACATGGCTGCATTCATTATGTTTATTACTAGATGGAGTTATTACAAGTAGCTATTAATGTAGATTTGCAAATTTAATCATTTACTCATTTTTGTTCCTCTCCCTTTGGAATGTATTTGCTTGTATATAATTAATTCATTATGTAATCATCATTCATTATGTATGCTTATTATGTTAACCTCAATAAAAATATTTTAAAAAGAAAAAGAATACTTGGGTGTTGTTTGAAGCGCATCAACAGTGCCATGGACTGCTTCAAGCAGCGGCTTAGTCTCAAGGTCTGAATCGGGACTATCACTCTCTGGTGACTGTATTCCAAGTGCAGGACGGGTAAAATTCTATCACACAATTTCAATCAAGAGTGAAGGGATATCTCTTATGCACCGGCCATAATTACCCTCCAAAAGTTGTTCAAATAACAGAAAGTCAAACTACACATGTTGGAAATCAGAAATAAAAATAGAAGACAAATACTCAGTAGGTCAGGCAGTATCTATGGAGGAACAGTTCTTTTTTGATGCCCAGGAACCGTCGTGAGAACCTGGAAGAGAACATTAGTTTTCAGTTGGAGAGAAGGTGGGAAATATAGGGAATGTCTGTGATAGGGTGAGACCAAACAGGTCAAAACATGCACATTAAGCTTCCTTACCAATGCAGCCAATTATTAAAGGTGTCACTATGGGATGTCCAGCAGGGATTAATAATACTTGCAAAATAAGAACCAAACCAATGATTGGCAGGCAGAAATGGTCAATTTAGACACAGTGAAATAAAGTCAGAATTGGATACAGAGTTCTGCAGGCGGGAATGTGCTGAAAGAGATGAGATGCTGTTTAGTTGGCATTGGACCTCCTTGCAACAATGATGGAGGCCTTGGATAGAGGTCAGAATAGAATGGGATGGGAAATTAAAATGGCACTATGGGAACATGCATGTTAGTTGAGGAGCACTGGTAGAGCCTCTGTCAGGGAATAAGCAGAGTGCCTTTGGACCATCGTGATAGGGAAGGGAAAGACAGAGTGCGAGATTGCATCTGCACTCATTAACTCACCTGAACTCACCCCATTTGCGATAAATCCCTTGGTTCTACCCATCCCCACCTTCTCTCCTGCTGAAAACCAACCCCTTCCTCAGACCTTAGGGTCTCGTGTCTTTTTCTACAGATGGTGCAGAACCAGCAGAGTGTTTTTTTGTTGAAAGCCACTCCATTGTCAGTATCCTCTTGCTGCTTGTGGGAGCTTGCTGGGGTTTCTACGACAGCAGTGACTTGCTTGCAGTAACATCCCCAGCACAGCATGTCTGGGCTCGTTGGGACTCTGCATCAGCTGGAGGTGTTTTATGAAAAGGTACAGGGTGCTTACCTGCTGCAGGGACACACACACAGGCCACAACATTTGCTGAGATCAGTCAAGTTCTTTTCTGCTTCCTTCATGTCCTGGTTGATCTGATCCAGGCCCTCATCAATGCGTTTCAGTTGTTCTAAACAAAGGAGAGCACAAAGCCACGTCAGATGTGGCTGCTGAGGTCCTGCTACTTTGCACCTGTATAAATCTTCAGATTGCTGGTGTGGGAAGTGCAGTACAGGAGAGCACTCCATCTTCCTAACGCTGTCTGACACTCTCATCGATCAAAAATTGCTGATGCATGTTAAGGTGGAACCATTCTGTCAAGGGGCATGTTCACCTTTCACATTGTGACAACAGCCCAGCAAGATCAAGCTTGCCCCAGTGTATGGATACTATGGGGCTCAATGCTGAGCTTCCACTCCCATCTTTTCATTGTAGGTTTGGGGGTTTGCAGGAAAACCTACCCTTCAATCACCCCTAATATTTCAATGGACACCCTGGTGGCTGCCACTGCACAGGCCAGGCTGTTATTACCCACTGTCCACTTCCTCCACAGAAACCCTTTCCTTCCCAATGACAACAAAGAGAAGCAGTGCACTCACCTCCCTGTTCATCCAGCATGATTAGGGTCTTACCACCAGCATCTCTGCTCTGAAAGAAAGCACAAGTCAGTATACTGATTGGTCAATCTGAGGAGAGAACAGGCAGACCAGCACTGAGCTGTGCACCTTTCCAATGTCAACAAAGAATCAGAGAAAGATGTACTCTGTGCCCACTCATCTGGCACTCACTCTCAACCACATATTGTTACAATAATCCATGTTATTTTCCCTATTCTCCAACACATTAAGGGTAATTTACAGCAGTCACCGTTCCACAAGTCTGATGTGTGAGGTAACCAGAACACCCACACAATTACAAAGAGAACACGCAAACTCTGCGCTCTCAAAATTTTGTGTGGAGTTTCCTAATTCCTACCAGGATTAAAGGCAAAGATAACAGGCATAGGGAACCTTGGTTTTCAATGGATCTGGTTAAGAAAGTGTAACAGATATAGGCAACAAGGAGCAAATGAGATACCTGTATAGAAAATTCTAAAGGATATCATGAAGGCAAAATCAGTTGACGCTTGCGAGTGGATTCGCAAATCCAAATGGAGAGGAGAGATGTGGTTGTCCGACAAGGGATAAAGGACAACTCAGGAGGGGAAGGGGAGATTGGGGATAAATAAGATAGAAATAGGAGAATAAGGAAAATGTTGGATGTTGTAGGAATGTTGTCTTATAAAGAGTTGAAAATAAGAAAACAGAAATGGAAAAGGAGGAAAGGTAATGATGGAAAAACGGAAAGAGAAGATAAACAAAATATAAAAGGGCTACGCTGAACTATATGACTTTAAATATTAATGGAATACATAACCAAATTAAAAGGAAGAAACTACTAAATTTAAATGAATAAATGTATTCCATTAGAAAAAATAACATATAGGTTAAGAAATAATATTGAAATATTCAAACAAGTATGGGAGCCTTACATTAAATACAATAGCGAAAACCTACCGGGGACAAACATTACCTAAGTTGATGGAAGGAGAAGGAAAGAAAAGAATGGACTCAGTAGAATTTCTGGTGTATTTTTGTTGAATGACAACATTGTCTGACTGGCTTAATGCAACCTAGATTGTATACCTAAAATGGATGAGGGGGGGGTGGGGGGGTGGCTTGGGAGGAGGGAGGGGGGGGGGAGAAAAAGTCACTGTATATGTGTGAAAAAGAAATAGTGTATATCATGGCTAATGTGATTTATGGTGTGAAAAATAAAAAATTTAAAAAAAAAAGGATATCATGAAGGCAAAAAGGACGTTATTTTGGCAGATAATGTGAAGGTAAATCCGAAGGGTTTCTATTAGGAGTAAAAGGATAGTAAGGGACAAAATTGGTCCCCTAGAGGATCTGAGTGGTCAACTATGTGTGGAGCCTCACAAAATTGGGGGAGATCTTGAACAGTTTTTTTTGGCATCAGTATTTACTCAGGAAACTGTCAGTGCACAAGGAAGGGAAGCAAACAGAGCATAATGGAACATATTGAGATTAAGGTGGAGGAGCTGCTTACTGTCTTACAGTGAATAAAGTGAGTGAGTACTTTATTGTCGTTGGGAAAGAAAACAGCAAAATTAAAAATGTAACTTGCGGTACTCACAAATACAACATAAACAAGCATATAAAAACAACACAAAAAAAAAACAAATTGGCAGAGTTTAATTCTTGGATGGCTCTAGGATAGAAACTGTTATTGAGTCTGTTCATCCATAAATTAATGGACCTGTATCGTCTACCTGGAGGCAATAGGTTAAACAAATGATGGCCTGGGTGAGTAGAGTCCTTAAGGATATTGGCTGCTTTCCCAAAACAGTGAGATCGAAATAAATCCTCCAAAGAGGAAAAGGAGCACCCAATGATCTTCTGGGGCTTATTGATAACCTTCCGAAGATCCCTCTTATCTGCTGCTGTACAGCTGGGAAACCACGTGGGAGAAAGATTCTCAGCCAGATACGTTCCCAGGACCTTAAGTTGTGACCCTTTCCACAGTCCCCATTAATATATAATGGAGCTGGGGCCGTAGTGTTCTGCCTAAAATCCATTACGAGCCTTACGTCTTCAAGAAATTCAATACCAGATTGTTTTCTGAGCACCACACTGACTAGTCACCCCTTGAAATGAGCCTGACCACAGTAGTGCATCAGCAAATTAATGATAATATTAGAGGGATACTCAGAGACACAGTCATAGGTATAAAGAGAACACATAATTGGGCTCAACACATAGCCCTGTGGGGAACCAGTGCTAAGTGTGTGAGTGAGTGCCCTATTTTTAAAGAGTGGGAACGATATGTTAAAAAGTTCTTGATCCAGACAAATAGACCTGGAAAATCCTAAGTCAGCAAGTTTAACAAGCACTCTACCTGGAATAACAGTATTAAAAGCAGAACTAAAGTCTATAAAAAGCAACCTCATGTAGCATCCCTGTTCTAAATGGGTCAATGCTAAGTAAAGAACAATGGCGATACCATCCACAGTCGACCTATTAGCCCTGTAAACAAACTGGTGTGGATTGAAGGTGGCTTTAATGTGCTACAAAACCAGCCTCTCGAAGCACTTCATGATTACAGGTGTTAAAGCTACCAGACGTTATGATATTCCCTCAGACCTTGAGGGAGACTAGTGTAGAAATTGCAGGGGTACTGGAAGATATATTCAAAATATCCTTAGCCACGGGTGAGGTGCTATAGGATCCAAAAGTAAACCAGATTATAGGCCGGTGAGCCTGACATCAGTAGTAGGTAAATTATTGGAAGGAGTTCTGAGAGATAGGATGTATAACTATTTGGACAGCCATGGGCTGATTAAGGATAGTCAGCATGGCTTTGTGCTTCGTAGGTTGTGTTTAACAAATCTTGCGGACCTTTTTAAGGAGATTACCAAGAAGGTAGATGAAGTCTACATGGACTTTAGTAAAGCCTTTGATAAGGTCCCACATAGGAGGTTAGTTCAGAAGGTTCAGATACTAGGTATCTATGGAGAGGTTGTAAACTGGATTCGAAATTTGCTGTGTGGGAGGAAACAGAGAGTGATAGTGGATGGTGGCTTCTCAGACTGGAGTCCTGTAACTGGTGGTGTGCCTCAGGGATCTGTATAGGGACCATTGTTGTTTGTTGTCTATTTCAATGATCTGGATGATAATGTGGTGAATTGGATCGGAAAATGTGCTGATGGCACAAAGATATAGAGGTGTAGTGATGAAGATTTTCAAAATTTGCAGAAGGATCTGGACCAACTGGGAGAATGGGTCAGTAAATGGCAGATGGAGTTTAATGCAGACAAGTGTGAGGTGTTCATTTTGTAAGAGCAAACCAAGGTAGAACATGCAGGTAAATAGTAGAGCACTGAGGAGTGTAGAGGAGCAGAGAGATCCGGGAATACAGATACATTGTTCCCTGAAGGTGGTGTCGCAGGTGGACAGGATTGTAAAGAAAGCTATTGGCATCTTAGCCTTTATAAATCAAAGTATTCAGTATAGGAGCTGGGATGTTATGTTGAAGTTGTTTAAGACACTGGTGAGGCCAAATTTAGAATATTATGTGCAATTCTGGTCATCTAACTACAGGAAGGATATGAACAAGATTAAAAGGATGCAGAGAAGATTTACTAGGATGTTTCTGGATTTTCAGCAGTTGAATTACAGGGAAAGATTAAACAGGTTAGGAGTTCATTCCTTGAGCAAAGAAGAACGAGGGGAGATTTGATTGAGGTTTACAAGATTATGAGAAGTATAGACAGAGAGGATGCGAGTAGGCTTTTTCCACTTCGATTGGGGAGAGGACATGGCCTTAGGGTGAAAATGGAAAGGTTTAGGAGATACATGAGGGGGAATTTCTTCAGAGAGTGGTGGGAGTGCAGAATGAGCTGTCATCTGATGTGGAGAATGTAGACTCGATCTTAAGTTTTAAGAATAAATTGGATAGATACATAGATGGGAGAGGTCAGGAGGGTTATGGAATGGGAGCAAGTCATTGGGACTAGCAGAATAATAATTGACTCAAACTAGAAGGGCTAAATGGCCTGTTTTCTGTAGCATAGCATTCTTTGGTTCTATAGCATCTGAGCTTTGATGCAGAGGCCACAGCTCATTGGGCTTGTTTTTCTAAAACCACCATTGCATAAAATAATGTGCAGGCTGCCTTCCACCATGGACTGCTAAAAGTCGACCCATGTCCAATGCTGCTCACAGCAGCTTGAACAGATTGTGGCATTTCTTTGAATCAACAAGTAAAGGATCTATTAATGTCACGTAATACTATATTTTGAATGTAACATACATAAAATTCTTTAACTTTTGTCTACTGTAAGGCAGACTGAGTTGCCACTTTGTCCAGAACCCCATAGAAACCTTCAGTAGCTGGTGTTCCTAGGTGGTCTCTCTTCCAAGTACTGACCAGGCCTGAGCCTGCTTAGCTTCCGAGATTGGACAATCCCATGCGTATTCAGGCTATTAAGTGCTATATAGGTGGCAGGAGGTGAAGTGAAATGGGTACTCAGTGGGTATTGAGTGATGTTTCCCAGGGATCAGTGTCAACACCATTCCTCTGTCATGCATTAGGAGTCACTGCAGATTCGTGAGCAGATACCCCTGAGCTTTGAAAGATGCCCTGGATGCCTACAGATTCTGGAATTGTTCTGTGGATGAGAGAGGAAATTTAAGCCCATTATGCAAGAAAGGAGAGAGATAGAGAAAGAAGCAGGAATATGTCACCCCAAGTTGTCAGTAGTAGTATCAATGCTGGAATCTGCAAAAGGGTGTGTAAATATTGAACACCCAGAAAAGAGTGAGCAGCATGTGTTTACAAAAGGGTAAATGGGACACGGGATGATTGAGCTGTGACATTCTTCAAGATTAAATTTGTTATCATAGTAATAAAACAGTGCTGTATTACATTAAATTTTGTTTTGCCTGCTGCAAGGCAGACAGGCAATTGCTGCCAGTGGCAAATCTAAGTGCCTCTTACAGTCGAACTTACAGTCAGAGAGAGAGAGAAGCTAAAGAGAGTTCCCCACAGTCACCGAGTGTCCATAGATTCGACTCTTGCTCTTCCGTAGCCACACAGAGTCCAAATCATCGGCAACCCAAGCTCCAGATCTGAACCTCCGACACAAGTCAGAAACCCTTCAGTGCCCTTAGAACCTCCTCGCATCCTGGCTCTGATACCTGGCTCCCTTCCAGCCAGTTTGAGCCAGTCTCCAGCAGTCTGCAGCACAGTGCGAGTCTCCCAACAGCAGACTCCAGAAGCTTCCACGGGTTCCTCGCCTCGAGTCACCAGCAGCTGCCGCATGCACTGGTCCCTCAACCGCAGAGCTCCCCCACCTCACTGGTTTGCTGCCGGTTGTCTCCTCAGTTTCTCCTTCTCAGACGGTGCGTGATCTTCCCGTCCTCTGGTGCCCTGCTCCAGTCCTCCACTTCCATGGAGTCTGCAACCCCTCATGGCTACTGCCGATTAATATGCACCGCCATTACATATTTATTATCGCATCCTTTGAGGACGTGATTGAGATAGAGGAGGGATGGAAAAAAATGCATTGTGTCTGAATTTGCAGAAAAGTCCATGCCAGACAAGGTTAGAATTTGTGATATTGGGGAAAAGTACTGATACAGATTAATGAAAGTAAAAAGTGGGAATAAATGGATTCTCAGGTTGTCCAGCTGTGACCAGGGAGAGGTGTAGCAATGCATTTCATCAGGAAGCACGCGGAGAAGCAATATAATCCCATGTCCAATTTTACAGGGTTTGTAAGAAAGGATGGATTGTGGGAGTGTGCTGAACACAGACACAGAAGTCTTCAAAGATGGCCAGCCATCTTTCCAGCATCAGGAAAGAGGTAAAGGGGCCACAATACTTGTACCACCAGGTTCAGAAACACCTATTACCCAATTACCATCAGAATCCTCAAGAACAAACTCAATCAGGGACTCATTTATGGGCTCTTACTTTATTTATTATTCTTCGCAATGTACCTTGGTTTGCCAACATGAGATCCCATCTGCGATGTAGTGCTTCGTTAGTGCCAAAAATCCAGCAGGCCTGCCGGGGTGCAGTGTCCCAGCTGAGGAGCAGCAAGACTGATCCACCTCAATTGGGGGTGGGATCAGGCGGCAGTGGCCTACCTTCGTTGAAGGTGGGGCCCAAAGCTGGCTGCACTGACCTAGCTTTGTTCAATTTGAGGTCTGAAAACGATAGCAGCGATGCCGATCTACCTCCTCTGGGGGTGGGATCAGGCGACAGAGATCTACCTTCGCTGAAGGTGGGGTCCAAGTCTGACTGCACCAACCTGGCTTTGTGGAAGTCAGGGCCTCAAAAAGCTAGTAGTGATTCTGTTATGCCACTGCACGAGGTGAGCTGCACGAGACGATTGGACCTCAGTACATTGTTACGAGCCCAGAGGACCCCAGAACCCAGCAGCGATAGATATTCACCAAGACTTAAACAAAAGTTGCTTTTATCTTTAAACGTGAAAACAGAATCACACTTCAACTTATCACTATTGACTTAACTAACCTAGCTTAACCCCCTTCTAATTTGAAGCGCACGAGTATGTAATGTGTGTGCAAGTTTAGAAACGTTCTTTGATTCACAGTCCAATCTCACTTCCCATTCCTCCAAGTGTACTGGTTGGAAGCAATTCTTATACTGTGCACAGAATTTAACATTTACGAAGTTCAGGCTTCAGTGATTGAAAGGTAAATGGTTACCACTCAGGAAGATTCTTGTGGGTTTTGAGAGAGATTTGTTGTTTCTGGACACAAACTGATTCCTTTTAATCACCCACTTCAGTGTCTTGCCGAAGAAACTTGTCCCATCAGGGTTTTCTAGATGATAACCTCTTTCTTTCAGGTCACCATAGATTTCCTTTTAGTTTCTCATTTCAAGTGAAACATTAGGCAGCTAGTCCTCTCCTCTTGTATGGACCACAAGGGCTTTAACCAGGCTGAGCTTAGCACTCACAACCCGCCTTCCAAATTGTTTTTTTTTCCACAAGCTTGCCAGCTTGTCCTGTTCCAGTCCCAGCTGCTGCTGAACTGTAAAACTGCAGAACTCAATTCCCTCTCTCTCTCTCTCAGAGAAAGTCTGTTTGACTCTCTCTCTGCTTGCAAAAACCACAAGACCTCTTAGAACTGACTCACCTGCAGAACGATGCCAGGCTGTTGTTCATTGACTTCAGCTCGGCATTTAATCCGATCATTCCCCAGAGGCTGGTAGAGAAGCTGTCCTCACTGGGATCCTGGACTTCCTAACCACAGTCTATCCCAGTTGGGAGTAGAACATCGAGCACCGTCACACTGAGCACTGGCACTCCTCAGGGCTGTGTGCTCAGCCCACTCCTGTTCATGCTACCACCCCACGACTGCACTGCCAGATCCAGCTCCAACAGAGTTATCAAGTTCGCAGGTGACCGTAGTTTGCCTCATCAGCAAAAACGATGAGTCGCACAACAGAGAAGAGATGGAAAATATAGTATTGTGCTACGAGAGTAACAACCTGAATCTCAATAGAGATAAGGCAAAGATGATGATTGTGAATTTCAGGAGTACTAGGGACAACTGGCCTCCACTACACATCAACAAATCTGTAGCAGAGAGAGTAGAAAGCACCAAGTTCCTTTGAGTGCACTAAAGTAGTGACCTATCCTGGACACATATCTCCTCACGTGTCAGAAAGACACACCAGCGACTGCACATTCTGAGAAGAATGAGGCGGGCAAGGCTACCGGCCACCATTATGTTAACCTTCTATAGGAGCTCTATCAAGAGCTGCATCACAGTGTGGTATGGCTGCTGCAGAGAAATGGATCAGAAGTCAATCCACAGAGAAGTCTGTCAGTGGACACAGTCTGCACATAATTAATGCCTCGTTCTGAATGATATATTATACTGTACCTCCTCTGCCAACTGTAGCATCCTCCGGGTACTCTCCAGGGACTGTGAACAGAAACAGAAAGTCATGAATAGGACTCACCCTACATATACCAACAACCCAGCAGTCAAGCCCTCCAAATTCCAATCGCAACTTGCTTGCAAATGAAGCAAGATCGAGGCACAGAGACAGAGGGAAGCAATGTCGAGACCAAAGCAAAAGCGAGAAAAGAGAAAAGCATCAAGTACAGAAAAGTCAAGTGCAAAAAACAAAATTACTAGGTCCCAATAGGACAATGAGTTCAAAGGCACTTTTTCTGAACTCTCATTGCATTTGAAACAAGGTCAGTGAACTTGTGGCACAATCAGTACGAGGGGATTGCCATTACAGAAAGGTGGCTGCAGGATGGAGATGATTGGGAAATAAAGGGTATCACATAATACGGAAGGATAGGCAAGGAGGTGAGGGAGGTGGAGTAGCGATCTTAATTAAGGATGACATCAGGATTAAAGTGAGAGACAATACAAGATCTAAGGAGCAGAATGCTTAGGTGGAGATTAGGAACATCAAAGGGAAAAAAAGATCTAGAATTGTCCATAGGCAACTAAATAAAAACACAAGTAAAGCTTGGGAAACTAGTGTGCCCAAGTACCCCGGTACTAATGGAATGCATCCCATGGTACTGAAAGTAATGGCAAAAGTTATAGAACATAGAACTCTACGTACAGTATAGTATAGGCCCAATAGCCCACAATGTTGTACTGACCAACAATCTAAACTTCCCTAACTTCTACCCATAACTCTCTCATCTTCTTCCATCCACGTTCCTAAGAATCTTTTGAATGTCCCCATTGTTCCAGCCTCCATCACCACTGGCTAAGCATTCTAGACAGCCACAACTCGCTGTGTAAAAAATTTACCTTGACATCTCTCCTAAACTTTCCTCCCTTACCTTGTACAGATATCCTCTGGAATTTGCTGCTGTTGCCCCAGGGAAAAAAATATCCACGTTATCTATGCCTCTCATAATCTATGATCATTAAATCACCCCTCATTCTTCTTTGCTCCAAAGAGAACAGCACTAGCTCTGTTAACCATGTCTCATAAGAAACACTCTAAAAATCCAGGCAACATCCTTGTAAATCGCCTCTGCACATTCTCCAAAACTTCCACATCCTTCATGTAATGAGATGACCCGAACTGAACACATTATCCCGTGTGGTCTAACCAGAGCTTTATAGAACTGTAACATTACCTCACGGCTCTAGAATTCAATCCCATGACTAGTGAAGGCTAGCACACCATAAGCCTTCTTAACTACCCTGACAACCTACTTGGCAACCTTGAAAGATCTATGGATTTGCCTGTTCTTCCACACTGTTAACCATGTACTCAACCAACTTCGACCTTCTAAAATGCATCACTTCACATTTATCCAAATTGAATTCCATCTGCCACTTCTCTGCCCAGCTCTGCATCCTGCCTATATCCTGTTGTTTATCTATGGCAACCTTCTGCACAATTCACAACACCTCCAATCTTTGTGTCATCTGCAAATTTGTGAACCCATCCTTCCATTTCTTCATCCAGGTTATTTATAAAAATCACAAAGAGCAGAAATCTCGGAACAAACCTCTGTAGAACTTGACTTGTCATTGACCTCAAGGTAGAATATTTTGCATCTCCTACTACCCTCTGCTTTCTGCAGGCAAGCCAATTCTGAATCCACACAGCCAAGCTTCCATGGATCCCATGCCTTACAACTTTCTGAATGAGTCTATCATGTGGGACCGTATCAGACACCTTATTAATATATACTCCATATCTACTGCCCATCTTCATCAATTTCTTTTGTCACTTCCGCAAAAACCTCAATTAAGCTTGTGAGGCATGACCTACCTCTCACAAAACCAAGTAATTATCCCTAAAAAGACTATGCTTCTCTAATTGCTCATGAATCTTGTCCTGAAGAATCTTCTCCTATAGTCCATAGAAATGAATAAATGTATTCCATTGGAAAAAATAACATATAATTTAAGAAATAACATCACAGTACTCGAACAAATTTGGGAACCGTACATGGGACCACAACAGAGAAGTCCTACTGCGGACCTCCACCCCCTAAAAGGACAAAATGAGAAGAAGACGAAATGAAATGACCCAGTTGTGTAAAAGTAGATGACACAAATTTCTTGTTTATTTTCACTGTGTGATGACATCGTTTAAAGGTTTTGATGTATCATATATGTTGAACGTTGAGTGGGTGGGGAGGGTGAAGGAGGGAGGGAAGGAAGGGGGGAAAAGGGGAGAAAATGACACTGTGTATATTCAAGAGGGAAATCTTTGTGTGTATTTCGGTCAGTATGGTTCATAGCATGAAAAATAAAAAAATGTTAAAAAAAATAATCTTCTCCTATAGTTTGCCCACCACTGACATCACTATAATTCCCAGAATTCTCCCTATCATCCTTTTTAAACAAGGGTACTACATTTTCCATTCTCCAATCCTACGGTACCCTTCCTGTGGCCAGGGGGGATGAAACGATCATTCCCACTATCCCTTGCTTCCTGTGGTAACCTGGGATATATTCAGGCAACATCAGTCTTAATGTTTTTAAGAAGATCCAGCAGTTCCTCTTTCTTAACCTCATTATGCACCTTAACCTCAACCTCAAAAGCACACAAGCTTTTTCTACACTAGCAGAGGTATTTGTGATCAGATACCAACATGCTCTGGACAGTTCCCTTTGAATTGGAAGAGAGCAAATTTCATGTCGCTGTTGAAAAAAGAATATTGGTAGTTAACTATAGGCCTGTAGACCTCATGTCTACAGTTGAGAAAAATGCTTGAAGCAACTATTAAGATTGAAATAGCGAGACACCTGGAAAGAAATTGTTCCACCAGGCAGGCACAGCATGGACTGAGGAAGGGAAGGTCATGTTTGACAAATTTACTGGATTTTTTTTGAGGATTTAACAAGTGCAGTGGATAGAAGGGAACAGTGGATGTTGTGGACTTGGGTTTCCAGAAGGTGTTTGATTAGATACCATAAGACTTATCCATAAGATAAAGATGCATGGAGTTGGGGGTAAAGTACTAGTATGGATAGAGGATTGGATTACCAATAGAAGCAAGAGCTGGGATAAATAGGCGTTTCTCTGACTGGTGAGTGGAGAGGAGTGCTGGCAACTGTTCACAATATTTATTAATGATTTTGTAAAGGGGACTAAGTGTGACACATTAAAGTTTGGTGATTAAATTAAATAGATATGGTGCGGAGAATCTGCAGGGATATAGATCGATTAAATGAGTGGGCAAGGGTCTAGCAGATGGAGTATAATGTTGGTAAACGCAGTTAGTCAAGAAAGTCTGCAGATTCTGGGGTCGAGCCACTACACAAATGTGCTGGAGAAACTCAGCAGATCACACAGCATCCACAGAACCATCATTACAGCACAGAAACAGGCTGAAGGGGTCTGTATCTGTGCTGCAGTGTTCTATGGATCTATGGCCCTTCTAATCTGTACCAATCCATTTTTCTGCCTAGTTCCACTGACTTGCACCCTGTCTTCCATACCTCTCCCTTCTATATACCTGCCCAAATTCTTCTTAAATGTTAAAGTTGAGCCTGTATTCACCACTTCAGCTGGCAGCTTGTTCCACACTCCCACTATTCTCTGTGTGAAGAAGGTTCCCCTTGTGTTCCCCCTTTTGCACTTAACCCATGTCCTCTGGTTTGTATCTTATCTGACCTCAGTGGAAAAAGCCTATCTATATTTATTCTGTCTATCTTCCTCATATTTTTCAATACTTCTATCAAATCTCCTCTCATTCTTCTACACTCCAGGGAATAAAGTCCTAACGTGTAACCTGAGTCCCTGTAAGTTAGTTCCTGAAGTCCAGGAAATATCCTAGTAAATTTTCTCTGCACTCTTTCTATCTTATTGATACAAAGGTAAGGAAGTAAAGGGTGCCTGTGTTCTCTGTCAGGTGATGATTACATTTAACTCCCCAATATAACGAGGAAGCTGATGACAGCCCTCAAGGATCCCAGCCCCGACGGTTCCCACAAGTCATTATCTTGACTTCTGCACCCTGGTGTAAACCTCCGGGCTCCTCAATGGTCCACTGTTGTGGTCTCCAACCCTGTAGGATCTTATCCCAGACTTCTCCTTCATTGTGGCATGGTGTTCTCCCTTTCTGGTGACCTGCATCGGTCCACTGTTCCCCCAGAGCATGCAACTTAAACAATGGGCACCGCCATTTTGGGCATGGGCCTCTGTGAGTTCCAGAATATTAGAAAACACCGTAATATCAGTTCTAAAGAGGGTTTAAATCTGGATGAAATATTAACAACTGGGCATTAGAACCCTATGGAGGAGCACTGGAAGATACGTTCCCGCTCTCCATTTCTCCTGGGACTGTATCAGCGACAGTGACCATCTTATCTCTTGGGCCAAGTATAACCTAATCAAAGTTTTATACATCTCCACATTCTGGGATTAGGACAGCTAATAAGAAGGGTATCTCAATCTTTCTGTATCACGTGGGCTCAATAAAGTGGAAATGTTTTACAAACATCCACTTTTGTTCGATTACAATTATTCAATGGCAACCTTCCACTAAAATCCGACAGCTGTGACTCACCTCATCTGCCACCTGGTTCGCACGGAGTTGTACATCTTGAGCAGACATTTCTGCCATGCTGATCAGATCCAATCCTGTCAAAGAGAGGGAAGAGTGAAGCAAAATCAGAAACAAACTGGCATCGAGGATAGTCATCGAATCATTGTGCTCCAGCATGAAAACCAGCTCTTTGACAATCTGTCCATGCTGACCAAGGTGCCCTTCTGAGCTCGTTCCATTTTCCTATATTTGTCCCACATCCTCTACGCCAATGGTTCTCAACCTTTTTCTTCCCCCTCACATACCACTTTAAGTAATCCCTATGCCATTGGTGTTCTCTGATTAGTAAGGGGTTTTTTAAGGTGGGAAGGGAAGGTTGATAATCACTGCTCTAGACCCAATTATTACGGAAATATTTGGCTTGAGAAAAACTGTCATTGGCCCATTTCCTTTGGAGTTAATAAACCATGCACATAACAAGTCAATGAGAGATGATTCAAACTTTTTCTTTCCACCCACATCCCACTGTAACCAATCCCTTACTATGGCATAGGGAATTACTTAAAGTGGCATGTGAATGGAAATAAAAAGGTTGAGAACCACTGGTTACATCTATCCTATCTATTTATCTGTCCAATTGTATTTTGATGTTGTAATTATGCCTACCTTTTCAGCTCATCCCATATACCCAGCACCGTGTGAAAGATCCCCTTTAAATGTTTTCCCTCTCACCTCAAATCTCTACTTTCTAGATATTAGCCCCTCCTACTATGGGAGAAAGACAGACTATCTATCCTATCAATACCTCTCATAATTTTATAAACTTCCTCTGCTCCAAGTTAAAGCCTTTCCATTCTTCTCATAACTCAAGCTATCCGGTCCCATTCTCTCAAGCTTACTCACATCCTTATGATGGTGTGGCAGCCAGAAGTGCCACAATATTCTGTACATCTTGTACAGTTGCAACGTTACAGCCCAACTCCTGTACTCTTCCTTCATCACCCTAATGTCACTTCCATAGAACTATGTTTTCCTGTATCCCTGCATCTCCCTGTCCAACACTCATTTAACTTTGCAATTGTTCGTTAAATTTCATCTGCCATTCATTTGTCCCTTGCATCAGTTCAATTGGATCCTGCTGTAGCCTTTGATAACCATCACTTTCTACTGCTTTTGGTGTCATCACAAACTTGCAATCATTGCTACCTGTGTTGTCATCCAAATCGTTAATACAGATAGACAAACAAGAGTGAACCCAGCACTGATCCCTGCAGCAAAACACTGGCTATACACTTTCAATCTGAAAAGTAACCCTCCACCACCACCCCTTCCTTCATATGATTTTGTAACCAATTGGCTAGCTCATCCTTAACCCTTCCAGATTAGTCCAACACATGGGACCTTGTGCTGATGTTCCAATGAGATAGTAAACAGTCTGTCATTCAAGTCATGTGAAAGACTATGAAAAACAAGCAAGTTATTCCTCATGAAGATGAGTGGCTAAAGCTACTACAGGATCTAAACCAACTGATAAAGTGGACAATGGAATGGCAGATGGAATTTATCTCTGACAAAGGAAGTTCTTGGTGAAGAATAAAACTTGCAGCTGCTGGAACCTTAAGCTGGAGGGGTATCAGTAGGTCAGACAGCATCCATGGGTAGAAACAGTCAGTCAACATTTTGGGGTGGGATCCTTTATCCAGACTCAAGTAAAAATGGTGTGATATTACATATATGTAGAGAAGCTGAGGGAGTCTGCAAGGTTCTCATGGATGTTTGTGGTTAACCTAACAATAAGGTGGAGAGATAGAGATCTGGAAAGGAAGAAACAGATATGTAGTTGAGGGTTGGATGGAAACAACGATCAAAAGTACTGAAATTTTCAAGTTCTAGATGAGTGCAGGGAGCAGCACCAATGCAGTTGCTGATGTACTGGAAATAGAAATGGAAGAGCAGGCCAGGGTGGATTTAAAATTAAGTACTCCACTGAAACACTATCAATGACTCCAAAGATTAGAAGTTACCTGACTGATAGGCTTTTATTACCATAAACAGAAGGCAAGTCTCATTTTGCTGACCTGAACTTGTTCTGGGGGAGGGATATGGCTTTGCCACTTTTATTAGAGGAATCAAGGGGGAGAAGCCACAGGTACAATCAGCCAGGAGTGGGCCAGCCATACACATTCAAACAGTATTAACAGTGATTCCACCACATCCACAAATCCCACAAAATGACATGTAATATGGGCACATGAGAGTGGATCTCATCACATGTTTGATCTGGACAATGTGTGTGGAGTTGAAGAAGTTGTACATTACAAAAATGAATTCAGCCAGGTGAATGAGTGTGGACAGTGAAGACGACCTGACTCGGCCTCTGCTCCTAGGAAGCCTTGTGGCCTCCCCTGCACCAGAAAAAACAAATGTGACTCTGTGATCTCCTGTACATTATGGTCCAATGCAAACTTGAGGGACAACATTTCATCTTCTCCCTACACTCTGCAGGACTCTCCAGAGTGCAAAAATCTCCAACTTTTGGTAACTTACTCTCTTTATGACTGTATTAAAACTGCCATTTTTGGGACACCATTCCGATTCTTTTCTGATGCGTTGTCCAGCTGCCTGAACATGCAATTAGCAACAGATAAAGGAGTTTAATCTGCTCATAATTGTTCAGTAGGGCATTTGGTGTCACTGCAGAGAGATTTCCTTTCTTCTTCACCCAGTCTTCTCCCCATCTTCTCAGTTCTCCAGACTCATTTCTTTTCTTTTTTTTTCTGTTCTGATGAAAAGTATTGGACCCAAAACATTAACTTCATTTCCACAGATGCTGCCTGACCTGCTGAATATTCACTCCATTTGCTTCCTTTATTTCAGAATGCCAATATCTGAAATTTATTTTGCGTTTAACATCCCTCTTTTCAATGCCAGCCCTAGTTGAGACTGGAGTGCTAAGTTCTTTTTAAAATTGGCCACATTACTCAGTGTAACATCTGCTATTGATTTGTATATTTATGATTCAATTTGACTACAGAACAAGACTGATGATGTACAACTTTAAATATTTTTATGCTGCCTAACCAAAGTCCTCAGCAAAATTTTAAATAGAAAGAATGGGGCAGGAGAGTCAATCCAAAAACACAAAGTTTCTAAGTTTTAGTTTACTTGACACACTGTACTTAGTACTGCAAAGAGTTTTTCTGCAAGCAGTTTAATCTACGCACAAGCATATAAAGAAGGCAAAAAAACAATGGCATAGATTAATTAGTACAGAGCAAGAGTTGTGGAATTCACTCTGAAGCCTGATGGTTGCAGATATTAAACTCTAGATTCATCCCTTGCATTGCACATAATCAAACCTCTACAGCCATTTTTCATTTGCTAAATACGCACTACTTACAATGCATTGCTCATCTCAGCCAGTTTCACCAAAACAAGCACAAAGCAGGAATCTCACAGATCAGTCAACCAAGGCAGGTGCAACTTTGCTAAAATAGAGAGTAACCTGTGCCCACCCACTTGCAAAGTTGGTAACAGGTAAAACTATCTACGAAGAACATGATTTACAGAGCCATAGGGTTAGACAGCCCTATATGACTGTATAAGGTCATATACAGGACATTCAGCCCAACCTATCCACCTCAATCAACTTGTCTCCCCAAGTTAGTGCCATTTGAATGTGTTTGGGCAATATCCCTCGAAACCTGTTGTATCAATTCAATTAAACAGAAAAGTCTGCAGACTTGTGCCTGCAGTAGTGCAACACTTGCACCCACACCTTCTCCCTCACCATGGTCCAAACAGGCCTTTCAACACTTCACTTGTATATCCAGAGCATTTATTTACTGCATCCAGTGCACCCTCTACATTGTAGAGACCAGTCGCAGATTGGGAGATTGCTTCACACCTCTGTTCACAACCAAAGCAACATCCCAGCTGCCAATCATTTAAATTCTGGGTCACACTCCCGTGCTCACATGTCTGTCCATGGGCAGTGAACTGGGATTCACTGGTAGTGTGTTGTACTGAAGGCTGGTCCTGCCTCACAGGTCCATCTGCTCACATATAACCCTGATTTCCTGCCTAAATCCATAACCCTTCCGAAGACCACTGTGAAACCCTACCCATAGTTGTAAGCTAATAAAAGCATTTGAACTCCCTCCAGTTGTGAGAGCTTTTATTCACACTACAATTTTATTAGCTTATTCCCTAAAAGATGAAAGCGTTACTCAAGCCAGAGATGTTGCTGATAGAGGGAAGAAACAAAAGGGTATGTAGTCATCAGGAACTGCTCTACACGACGCTGCCATCGAGGCGTTGAAGGCTTGGTACCTGAAGTCGCAAAATGAGGTCCTAGCGAGGCACTGACTTGCTCTACCTTGCCAGTGGCCAGGAGAGACCATTGATGATTACCTGCTGGATCTGTGGACGCTTGAGAAGAAGTACAGGAATGAAGTGACTACGGGCCACGTTCATGAGGAAGAACAGATCTGGGACACTCTAGTCGCGGGGGTCCCCTCGAGGTACATGAGGCAGCCCCAAGCTGTCTGCCCCAAATTCACCTGAACCCACTTGCTGTGCAACACGCTGAGGAAACAGTGCTAAAAGGCTCGGCAGCCTTCTTGCCTCGACCTAAATTCAAACTCAGCACCATCATTGTCAGAGGAGAAAGGAGGGCGGCCATCTTGCTGCACCATGAGGTCGACGCCATCTTACCTATGCAGGGCAACCCCAGGACGGTGGGGGCCACTTGAGTGAGGAGTATGGAGTCTCCGGGGTCCTAGCCTCAATGGTCCTAGGTTAGGACAGGCCTCACCAGCTCAGCAACTCCATAGTGACTGTGAAGATAAATGGACATTCCACTAAATGCCTAGTCAACACAGGCTCTACTGAAACCTTCATAGACTCACGGAATATGCAAAAATATGCAAAAACCTAA
Source organism: Narcine bancroftii (assembly GCF_036971445.1). NCBI lineage: Eukaryota > Metazoa > Chordata > Chondrichthyes > Torpediniformes > Narcinidae > Narcine > Narcine bancroftii. The sequence goes on along the minus strand of NC_091470.1, from coordinate 137,879,852 downwards.
AGATGTATCCTTCCAATTATTGCATATTCCTTGCATCTCATTCGCCCTCTACGTATGTTCAACAACATTGTACCATCTCTCGTTTGAAGGTGGGTAATTTTGTAAATTTTGCTTGTATATACTTGATGAATTGTGTGCTCCAGTCTCATTGGGTCTGGACTTCCTGTGTTACCTTAAAAGTGTGACCTTGGAGTATTCTGATCCCCTCCCCCCAGAACCCACATGCAGTCTCTCCACACTGAATATCGAACTCCCCTCCTCTCTTCCCGAATCTGTCCTCCGACTCCAAACCTATTGCTACCAAGAGCAGGAGGTACAGTAGAGCAGATTAAAATTTCATAAAGTCTGAGACACAACGTCTACTCGACGAATGTAATCATCAAACCTAGCATGATAGGGGAAAACAAGTCCAGGCTAGTAATTGACTACAGCCAAACAATAGTAACCGATACACACTCCTGGACGCATACCCCTTCCCTCAAATTTCGGACATGGTGAATGGTATTGCGCAGTTTCGGGTCTATTTGACCATTGACGTGAAAACTGCTTATCACCAGCTGCCAATCTATTCCGAGGACCGGCATTTGAGGCTAACGGTCGTCTCTATCAATTCCATAGGGTCCCTTTTGCTATTTCTAATGGGGTTTCTATCTTCCAGAGACAGATGGACAGAATGGTGGATTAGTATGGGTTGAACGTTACCTTCCCCACCATGATAATGCCACCATCTGTGATCACACCTTGGAAGACCAAGATGCCAACCTCCACAGTTTTCTCCACACGGTAAAAGCCCTGAACTTCACAGAACTCTGACAAGTGCATGTTCAGGACAAAATGTCTGGCTATCCTTGGCTATGTGGTAGAGATCACAATAGGATGCACCCCCTGTTAGAGCTCCCCATTCCCAGAACCACAAAGACTCTGAGGAAATTCCTGGGGTTTTTCTCGTATTACGCCCAGTGGATCCCTCAATATGCTGATAAGGTTTGTCCTCTCTTAAAAGCCCCTAAATCTTCCCTCTAGGCTGAAGCCCAAATGGCTTTTAACTTCCTCCAGAACCACATCGCAAAAGCTGCCATTCCAAGTGGAAAGCGGCGCTTCAGACGTAGCCCTGGCCGCTATCCTCAACCAGGTGGGCAGGCCGGTTGCATTTTTTTCCCCTCAGACATTACAAGGCCATGATCTCCAGAACCCATCTGTGGAAAAGGAGGTTCAAGCCATTGTAGAAGCCATGAGACACTGGAGACACTACCTGGCCGGTAGAAGATTTACACTCCTCACTGACCAGTGCTCGGTCGCATTCATGTTTAATACTGTCAAGAGGGGAAAAATCAAAATTGACAAGACTGGTAGGTGGAGGATCGAGCTCGCCACCTACAATTATGACATTGTCTATCGGCCAGGTGCCCTTAATGACCCTCCAGATGCCTTATCCAGAGGAAGCTGTGCCTCTTCACACACAGGCTCACTGCGGTCTCTGCATGATGAGCTCTGCCATCCAGGGGTTACCCGCATGGCTCACTGCCCTACTCCTTCGAAGATGTCAGGGAAATTACCAGGTCTTGTCAGGTCTGCGCGGGGTGCAAACCGGACTTCTACCACCCCGCAAAGGTGCAATTGATCTAGTCATCCAGGTCCTTTGAACAGTTCAGTGTCGATTTTAAGGGAGCTCTCCCCTCCACGAACGGGAACACCTTCTTCCTCTCTATCACTGATAAGTACTCCTGCTTCCCGTTCATCATTCCATGTCCAGACACGTCTACTTCATCAGTCATAAAGGCACTAGACTCCATTTTCGGGTATCTCAGCTATATTCAAAGCGACCGGGGCTCATCCTTTGATGAGCTATGTCAGTACCTGCTGGTGAGGGGAATCGCGTCTAGCAGGACTACTAGCTACAACCCCCGGGGGAACGGGCAGGTTGAAAAGGAGAATGCCATGGTCTGGAAGGCTGTCAAACTGGCCCTGAAGTCACAAGGCCTTCCAGACTCATGCTGGCAGGAAGTCCTTCCTATGGCACTCCATTCCATCTGGTCGCTACTATGTACCACGATCAACGCTACTCCTTATGAGCTCCTATTCATTTTCGACAGAAGCTCAGCATCAGGACCTACTCTCCCAATCTGGCTCACCACTCCTGGTCCAGACCTTCTCAGGAAGCACGTGAGGAGAAGCAAGACTGACCCACCCCCCAGTGGAAAGGGTGAAACTGCTCCATACCAATCCCACATACGTCTATGTAGAGTACCCGGATAGCAGAGAGGACACAGTCTCCATCAGGGTCCTGGCACACCCCCAGAAGAGGGTCTGTTGCCTCGGGTATTCTGTGAGCCATGGAGCTCATTCTCGCCACCCCCAGTCATAGCCCCGGGGATCCAGTTCAGGAGGAAAGTGTTCAGCCTTTTTCCCTGTACTACCTCACCCAGAAAGCCAGTATTTGTTTGCCTTTACAGAGCCACAAAGTCTCAGCACTCCTCTTTGGGGTGCCTTGTATAATCCAACGGCCGTCGGCTCTTTACAAGCTTTAAAAAGCCTTTTTAAAGGAGCTGACGGTAGTTAATTTTAAAATCCCACATCCGTGGGATCTGCCCCAAGATGGTGACACCTGTGATCGGCTGCAGCAACGAGGGGGGATGCAGACTCCGGGGAAGCAGAGGACTGGAGCAAGGCACAGAAAATTGGGAGACAACCCCCACCCCCCACGTTTGAGAAGGAGAAGCAGAGATGACCCATAGGACAGTAACCTTGGAGGCACACCAGTGAGGGGCTCTGAGGTTGAAGAACATACAGGAGGCAGGCTGTTGGTGATTCGAGGTGAGGTGCACTCATAGGATGCGGGCTGCTGGTGACTGCAGTTAGAGGACTCATACCAGGCTCTGGACTGCTGGAGACTGGCTGATGGGGTACCAGGTATTGGAACCAGGGTGTGAGGGTGCTGGAAGATTCCTGATCGTGCCAGAGGTGCGCATCTGGAGTTTGGTTTGGTGATGGTTCAGGGCTGCGGGAGCACTGGAGGCGAAGCCATGGACATTCAGTGACCCTGAGGAGACGGGGGAATTCTTTTGCTTTGTTTTCTCTGGCTGTAAGGGACACCAGACAATTTTTTCTGAAATCAAATCCTTGTCTTCCTTAGGGTAGATTAAAGGAAATTTTGTATAATATCACATTTTCTGTTTTATTTCCTGACAATAAAATAATCTTGAATCGTATTGTAATGAACAGTATATTTGGACAAGAATGCCTCAAGGCTACATTGAAAGTCCCGCTGCGACCGTTCGACATGATTTAGAAAACCTGCAGCACTCCTGCTAATTCTACAGATTCAATATGCTTATCTTTTTTTTCTGGTGGCTTCACTTAACCTGGCTACATGTGTTAAAGACTCTTTTACCTTGTTGAAATGTTTAGCCAAATGACATTGTTGTTCACAAGGAAAAGTTCTGTTTTGTCAGACTAAAGTACAATATCTGGGTTTCGAGTTGCAGGATGGCACGCAATGACCTGGCCCCACGCATGTACAGGCTGTACTGAACAGACGGTCCTGACTAACAAAAAGGATGTGCTGTCATTTTTTGGTATGATAGGGTACTGCCACCTGTGGATACCCAGCTAACGGGAATTGGACACTGTCTTAAAAGTGTTGCGGAGTGCACCGGAGCAGATTCAGTGGACTCTGGAGCAGCAAGAAGCTTTCTGTTCTTGAATTGGCACGTGGAATTATGACATTGTGGCATTTAGTGAAACTTGGTTGCAGAAGAGTAAGACTGGCAGCTCAATGTTCTGAGGTTTCATTGCTTTAAATGCGACAGAATGGGGAAGGGGGGAATGAAAGGGGGAGGAGTGGTATTGCTTGTCAGAAAATATCACAGCTGAGCTTAGACAGGACAGACCAGAGGGCTCATCTACTGAGGCTATATGGGTGGAGCTGAGGAATGGGAAAGATATGTCCACACTAATGGGATGAGAAACAAAGATGAACATCTGTCAATGCGCCCATCCCCTATGGGTTATAATCACGAGTGATCCTGTAGGCAGACACTAAGTAAATAAGGTTGGGTGAATGGAAGTGAAATTAGGCTGAGTGTGTTAATCCAAAGTGGGATCTGTGGAAGAAACTTCATGAAGAAAGGATTGACATTGTCACTAACATAATTGGCAGACAGCCCGTTTTAATACAGCATCTGTTCAGCGAGATATTATTTAGAAGCTAAGTTGAGGCCTTAACCGCAGTCAAAGACATTAACAGTGGTTATTGACACATTCTTCTACAAATTGGACAAAACTAAATTTTAAAAGACAAAAAATGTAATGAAGTTCTTGGTGGAATTTTCAACAGGTTTATCCCATGATGTAATCCTATTTTCTGTCCAACTTGTTTGTCATTCTGCACAAATTTTCATACTTATGGAAGTAGATTTCAGAGCCTGCTGCCTACTCTCCACGATTTATCATGTGAAATAAAGTCTGTGAAATAATACGCGAGGTCTCCGATTTTTTAAATTTCATTGACACCAAGGAAACATAGAGACAACATACAAACTCCTTACTGACAGCAACTGGATTCAATCCCAGGTTGCTTGTGCTTTAACAGCATTGTAACTTGTCCGTGAACTACTCTTTGCAGACGATGCCGCTTTAGTTGCCCATTCAGAGCCAGCTCTTCAGCGCTTGACGTCCTGTTTTGCGGAAACTGCCAAAATATTTGGCCTGGAAGTCAGCCTGAAGAAAACTGAGGTCCTCCATCAGCCAGCTCCCCACCATGACTACCAGCCCCCCAACATCTCCATCGGGCACACAAAACTCAAAACGGTCAACCAGTTTACCTATCTCGGCTACACCATTTCATCGGATGCAAGGATCGACAACGAGATAGACAACAGACTCGCCAAGGCAAATAGCGCCTTTGGAAGACTACACAAAAGAGTCTGGAAAAACAACCAACTGAAAAACCGCACTAAGATAAGCGTATACAGAGCCATTGTCATACCCACACTCCTGTTTGGCTCCGAATCATGGGTCCTCTACCGGCATCACCTACGGCTCCTAGAAAGCTTCCACCAGCGTTGTCTCCGCTCCATCCTCAACATTCATTGGAGCGACTTCATCCCTAACATCGAAGTACTCGAGATGGCAGAGGCCGACAGCATCGAATCCACGCTGTTGAAGATCCAACTGTGCTGGGTAGGTCACGTCTCCAGAATGGAGGACCATTGCCTCCCCAGGATCGTGTTATATGGCGAGCTCTCCACTGGCCATCGTGTCAGAGGTGCACCAAAGAAGAGGTACAAGGACTGCCTAAAGAAATCTCTTGGTGCCTGCCACATTGACCAGCGCCAGTGTGCTGATATCGCCTCAAACCGTGCATCTTGGCGCCTCACAGTTCGGCGGGCAGCAACCTCCTTTGAAGAAGACCGCAGAGCCCACCTCACTGACAAAAGACAAAGGAGGAAAAACCCAACACCCAACCCCAACCAACCAATTTTCCCCTGCAACCGTGTCTGCCTGTCCCGTATCGGACTTGTCAGCCACAAACGAGCCTGCAGCTGACGTGGACATTTACCCCTCCATAAATCTTCGTCCGCGAAGCCAAGCCAAAGAACCATGTCACCCACATAAGGAAGAGCAGGTCATCCTATCTTTCGATCACATCATCCATCATCATCTATCTCAGCACCATATTCCAACAGTATACCTGTATCCCTTAATTATACAGTATACCATGCAAAAATCTGTTAATTTGTTTTGAATGAACTTACACAGCCCTCTCTGGATGAGAATTATTTATCTGCTCGGTGAATAAAGTTCTCATCTTTTTTTTGAATATTATATTTTTGGTTTTCCAAGAACCTCACAAATCCAAAACAACAATTCAATCTTTCTCAGCAATGATATATTACATTCAGAGTCCATTTTTCCCCTGCCCAACCCTCTCCCTTCCCTCCCATACCCTAATACCACAAGAAAAAGATTATGTAAATTAAACAAAGAACCAAAAATCTATCGTGTCACTGACCCTTAAAGGAACCAAATATAAACCCAGAGTAACATGAAGTAAAAAAGATATAAAACAAGAGCACGTCATCTGCGCCACGACCCACTTCATTTATCTCAATCGTTCCATTATTAGTACAGATTTTTACCTTTCTTCTATTTACAAGGGGTGGAACTATATCTGCGTTTCTATATGTTGCAGTTAACGCAGCCATACCCTAACGAATGTCTCATATTTTCTCCTTAAATTGTACGTGACCTTCTCCAGGGGATTACAACACTGTATCTCCATATTCCATTGTATAATGTTCAGTTGGAAGTCAGACTACCACGTGACCGTTATACACTTCCTCGTACTGACAAGGCGACTTTCACAAACTGGATTTGGAATCTGAACAGTTTAAAACTCAGATCCATAATGTTTCCCAGAAGGGACAATTCTGAATCCTGTGGAAAATCTACTTTTGTAATTTTTTTCCAAAACGTCCCCTGGGCCCTCCCAGAAGGATCTCACCTTTTGTAAACAGCCAGGTTGAGTGGATAAAGGTTCCGATCTCCACACCACATCTGAAGCACACTGGAAAGTTCTCATCTTGGTCTAAAATTATCTTACCTTATTCTGAGCCTGTTATCCCTTAATTGTAGTTAGCATCAAGTTAAGAAACACTTAGATGCTTTGGCAAATCCTTAAAATAGATGGTGAAAATATAATATGGAAGCAGATACCTAGAGTAAGCTCACCAGCCACTCTTTCTGACCACAACCACTCTTTCCATGTCCTCAGACATCCTGAAAACTGCCAATTTATGTGCTGAGCAAACTCATTAACTGAACTTCCAAAAAAGGATCTTGTTATTCTCACTCTGCCTTCTGTCCCATAAAGAAATTTGAATCCATATTATACTATTGCCTGCAATTCCTCAAGCTCTAATCCCACTGACCAAACTGTGTGAAATCTTACCAAAAGCCTTGTGAAGTCAAAGTTCACCTCATCCATTGGTTCCAACGTATTCAGTCTCAGCCTTAAAAGAACTCAAAAACTATTTTCCTTTCTGAATTAAATACATGTAAAAGTATTTAGACTTCCAGAACAGTAATTGTTTTCCTTCTTCTAAAAATCATGGATTTCCCTATACTGTGGCACGGGGTTGGTGGAGCAGTTAGCACAACGCCTTTACAGCGCCAGCGATCGGGACTGGAGTTCGAATCCCACACTCCTGTAAGGAGTTTGTACATTCTCCCCGTGTCTGCGTGGGTTTTCCCCGGGGGCTCTGGTTTCCTCCCACCAATCAAAACTTATTGGGGGTTGTAGGTTAATTGGGTGTAAATAGAGTGGCATGATTTCGTGGGCTGAAACTGACTTGTTACCGTGATGTACGTCTAATTCTTACCTGCATCTCCACTATTAATCCCACATCTGCCCTGGCCCCTCCGCCTTTAAACGCAACAAGTACAGGCTTCCCCATGTCCTCACCTACCACTCTACCAATCCTTGCATCCTCTGTAATTTTTGCCACCTACAAGGTGATCCCACCACCAGACACATCTTCCCCTCTCCACAGGAACTGCTCCCTCTGGGACTCACTCATCCCGTCTCACTAATCGCCTCCTTGGTACCTACCCCTGCAACTGCATGAAAAGCAATATTTGTACTTACATCTCCTCCATCACCATTATTCAGGGCCCCAAACAGTCTTTCCAAATGAAGCAACACTTGTGAATCTGCAGGTATCATCTACTGCATACGGTCCTCCCATTGAGGCCTATTCTACATTGGAGAGACTGGACGCAGACTGGAAGATTGTTTCCTTGAACACCTTTGCTCTGTCTGCTGCAATAGTGGTTACCTCCAAGTGGCCAACCATTTTAACTCCACACCCCATTTCAACACTGACATGTTGTCCTTGCACTGCCAAACAAAGACCACCAGCAAATTGGTGAACAACATCTAATATTCCACCTGGGCACTCTCCAACCAGATGGCATTAACACCAACTTCTCCAGTTTCTGTTAGGACTAACCAGTCTCTCTCTCTCTCTCTCTCCCTATATCCCTGTCTCCTTTTCTCCTGCCAGCCTCTCCCACCCCCTTCCTTCTCCATTCAGAGAGCTGCTGCATCCCCATCACTTCTCAGTTTTTTTACTCTTCTGCCCTCTCATCCATATCCACCACTGACCACTTGCTTGTTGGCCTGAGTACCCCCCACTTTTTTATTCAGGTACCTGCCTCCCTTTTTGTTCATACCTTGACGAAGGGGTCAGGCCTGAAACATGGGTTATATCCCTTTGCTTCCTGTAGACGCTATGACAATGGTTCTCAACCTTTTTCTTTCCTCTCACATACCACTTTAAGTATTCCCAATGCCATGTGCTCTGTGATTAGTAAGGATTGCATAAGGTGGGATGTGAGTGGGAAGGGAAGGTTGAGAATCACTGCCCAAGACCCAATTGTCATTGGCCCATTTCCTTTGGAGTTCTGAAACCGTACACATAACAAGTCAATTAGGGATGATTAAAACAGTGGTTTTCAAATGTTTTCTTTCCACCCACATACCATCTTAAGTAATCTCTTACTAATCACAGAGCACCTATGGCATAGGGAATACTTAAAGTGGTATGCTAGTGGAAAGAAAAAAGTTGAGAACCACTGCACTATGTGACCTGCTAAGTTTCTCCAGCACTTTTGTGTATGCACTACAATCACAGCATCTGGAGACTTTCCTGTTTAATTTCCTTTTTAAATCAAGATTGTTCAATCCTTAATTTTTTTTGGTGTTGTCATTACATCCTTCATTACAAACTCCAGTAATTTCGCTACCCTTGGCATGAGGCTAATAAGTGACAGCTACCTATTTTGACAATGTCCCATCAAACAAGGAGGTGCAGCATTTGGATAGAGACTGCCCCTTTGCTGGGGGGGGGGGGAAATGACCTAACTGGGCCAGCAGTCGCAGTCACACCAAGAGCATCGTGGTCAGCTCTGAGCCTCAGATAAGAAGGGTGAAGTCAGGTAGAGCGATAACCATAGTGAAATCAATAGGGTAACAGAGAGGATTTCTGTGGCCACAAAAGAGACTCCAGGATAGTGTGTTGCCTCTGGGGTGCTCAGGTCCAGGATGTCTCTGAGTGGGTGCAGAGTATCTTAAGGAGGAAAGAGGTCATGGGACATACTGGTAGGAGTGGGGTAGAGGTCCTGCAAAGTAAGTTTAGGGTATTAGTAAAGAGACTGAAGAGCAGGGCCTCCAAGGTGGATTACCCAGCACCATGAGCTAGGGAAGGTCAGAACAGGAAGTTGGTGCATGCAGACAAACGTGTGACTGAGGAGATGGCGCAGGGGGCAGGGTTTCAAGTTCTTGGATCATTGGAACAATATCTGGGAAGGGGTGACCTTTGAGGGATGGGTTTGCTCCTGAACTCGAGGGGAATCAATATCCTGGCGGGAAGGTTCGCTAATGCTGTTGTGGCCAGGGGTGGGTTGGAGTACAGGGATCATATTGGTTGCCAGTGCTGTTCCACAGGGGTTGGTGTTTTTTAAATGTATATTAATGGTTTAGACTATGGAATTAATAGCTTTGTGGCCAAATTTGCAGATGATACTAAGGTTGGTGGAGGAGCAAGTAGTGTATAGGAACTGGGAGGCTGCAGAAGGACTTGCATAGATTAGAAGAATGGGCAGAGAAGTGGCAAATGAAGTATAATATCAGAAAGTGCACGGTCATGCACTTTGGTGGAAAAAATAAACAGGCAGACTATTTTTTTAAATTTAGACATACAGGCCATTTCAGCCCACGAGTCCGTGCCATCCAATTCACACCACATTAACCTACACCCCCAGTATGTTTTGAACAGTGGGAGGAAAACAGAGCCCCTGGAGAAAACCCACACAGACATGGGGAGAAGGTACAAATTCCTTACAGTCAGTGCGGGATTCGAACCCCGGTCCTGTCCCAATTGCTGTAAAGGCACTAAGCTAACCACTATGTCAACCATGCCACCCCAAGTGGGGAGAAATTAAAAATACACAGTTGCAAAGAGTTATCATATGTGGAGGGTTTGACAGCTCTTGGCCTGTATTTGTTGGAATTTAGGAGAATGGGGGTGGGTGGGGGGGGGGGGGGGAAGAGATCTTTTAAACATTTTGAATGTTGAAAGGCGTGGCCAGCGTAGATGTAGAAAGATTGTTTGCCATGGTGGGAGAGTCTAGGACAAGAGGACACAACTTCAGGATTGAAGGGGGTCTGCTTAGAACAGAAATGCATAAGAATTTCTTCAGCCAGTGGGCAGTAAATCTGTGAAATTTCTTGCCGCATGTGGTTGTGGATTTCATGTCATTGGGTGAATTTAAGACAGAGACTGATAGGTTCTTGATTAGCCAGGGCACCAAAGGTTATGGGGAGAAGACCAGGCAGTGGGGCTGTGGGAATATGGATCAGCTCATGATTAAGTGCAAGGCAATGGGCAGAATAGCTTATTTCTGCTCCAATGTTTTATGGTTTGAACCTTAGCAGTAATGAGCACAAAATCGAGCATGACCTTTGCAAAGACAGTGAGCCCTGTCTTTATGCCCTCACCTATGAAAGGTTAAGTTAAAATTCTGCCTGCATCAAGTGCTCCTATCAGACTGGAATAGTATGCTCTCCAATCCAATGATCAATAACTGGAGCCCAGTTCAATGACAGAGATGAATACATACATTGGACATTGGAATGTCAAACACACAGACAAGAGACAACACTGACAATTCTTCCATTAAAAAAAGAGCTATGTCAAGCCATTCACAGCAGTTTGTTGAACTCAAAGGTTTTAAACTACAAACTATTTTAACCAAGTATATTCTGACACTTTCAGAGCTGCTTCAATTTTATTCATTAGCAATGGAGGCCTTTGAGTGTCAGAGTTGTGTGGAGATCAAATCATTCCTGCAAACTCCTGGAGGTGATTCACTTCTTAAAGTAATTCCCGACTCCAGTGTTCATTCAATCTCAGTACACCTCCTCACCCTCTCTCACAAATATTGCCTCCTTTCCCCCCACCTCCCTTCCCCCACTGTCCCCTCCCTCACCCACCTCCTTGTTCTTGCCTTGCGCCTGCCTCCTCTCCCTCCTTCCCTCTCTCCCTCCACCTCCCCTGCCTCCACTCCCTCCATCCCCCTCTCTCCCCTCCTTTTCTCTCCCTCCCCTTTCTCTCCCCTCCTTTCCTCTCCCCTTCTTCCTTCCCCTCTCTCCCTCCACCTCCCCTCCCCCTCCCTCTCTCCCCCTCCCTCTCTCCCCCTCCCTCTCTCCCCCTCCCCTCCCTCCCTCCCCCTCTCCCTCCCCCTCTCCCCCTCCCCCCCTCCCTCTCTCCCCCTCCCTCTCTCCCCCTCCCTCTCTCCCCCTCCCATCTTCCTTCCCCCTTTCCACCTCCCCTCCCTCCATCCATCTCCCCTCACGTCATCCTTCCCCATTAAAGCCCCACCCTGCTTCCGCTAACTTCCCTCCTGAATGATCCCTCACAACCCCCCCGGGATCCAATCCCTCACAATTGCTCATGACAGCCATACCATCCCAACCCCTGATCTCCCCCAACTTCAGCCCACTGTGGTTCCCAAGCGCTGCACTCACCACTCCACACTCTCTCCCTACGCCGACGCTCCTCCCTCACTGCCGCCGTCTGCGCATGTGCGCAATGGCCGTGACGTCAACGTGAGGAGGGTGCATTGCGCAGGCGTGCTGGACCTCCCAGGTTCCCACGCGAGATGGCAAGATGATGGCGCTGGCTGGGTGAGAGGGATCCAAGTCAGTTCCTGGTGAGTGGTTGTGGGCAGCGGCATGGTGTGCACAGATTCTCTTAATCCGCTCATCCGGACAGACAATCTCCTGCTGCTCCCTCCAACTTTCCTCTCCCTCCTCCCTCCTGCGACCACCCTCTTTCCGCCAGTTTCCTGCCCGATCTTCGACTCCCCTCCCTCCGACCTTTGCCTCCGACTACCTCCAACCTTTGGCTCCCTCCCGACTACCCTTTCCCCTCCCCTCTCACCTTTGCCTTCTCCTACCCCTGCGACTATCCCCTCCCCTCCAACCTTTGCCTCCCCCTCCCTTTCCCTTCTGACCGTTGCCTTCCCTTTGACCTCTGACCTTTGCCCTCCCCTCTGACCTTCGACTTCCCCTTGTTAAGAATGGCTGGTCTAAAAATGGAGGCCACATCTATCATTACCCTGCCAGCTGATGTATATAATTCTGTAGCATAAGATTATCAAAACCATCAACGTTGGCATCTGAAAATTACTAATCTTGCTCCACACTGGAGAACTTACTCCAAAATTTCCTTTCAAAACATTAATCTATTCAGCAAAGAGAAAGTATCCCAACACTGCGGTACACCACAGGTTATAGACATTCACTTAGAGAAACAATTACATCCTCTGAATCTGAACGCCAAGCAAACTTTGGATCCAACTTGCTGAGGATACCATTGGCACCAACCATCTGGACCAGCTTTCCCTGTGGTACTTTTGTCAAAATCCTTTCTGATGTCCACACAGACTACATCAACCACAATGGCCTGTTCAAATCCATTTCACCTGAAACAAAAACAATCAAACTAGGAAGGATCTCCAATGAACAAAGCTATGATCTTGTCGGCTTGATTAATCTTCTCCCTCAGAATTATTTTCCAGTGACTTCCTCTAGTATTGGTGGCATGTAATTACCTCTTTATGACTTTAAAAACAAAAGGCAGCAGGCTCTATTCTTTACTCATTGAGCACTTCATCTGTGTCATGGCACCAATAATCTCCTCTTTTGCCTCCTAAAACAGTCTGAGGTGCATTTCTTCATGCTCTGGGGACATCCACATTCTCTTTTATGTTAATATTTCAGAATATCCCTTCCCCTTCTCTGAAATCTACAACTACACTATTTCTGTCTTTAATGAATGTTGATGATAAATTTTACATTGAAGATCTTTCCCACATCCTCTGGGTCTAACCAATACACCATGCAAGTGGTCCCAAAACAACCTCCACATTTTTGCTTTAGACCCATACCCCTCCAATCTCCTCCCATCTCAGTAATTATCCTAATGTTTCTTAAAGGAAGTTAACATACCTTGTCTCCACCAATTTGTCTGGCATCTTGTTACATATACCCACCACCCTCTGGGTAATGAACAGTCCTTTCACATCCCACCCCCTCACCTTAAATGTCCTCTATTTTCCAACTCAAGGAAACAGTCATCCTTCACTTTATTAATGCCCCATATAATTTTATGCACCTCAATAAAAACATTTTTTAAATTTTAATAAGATCCCATCTTAGTTTCATTCTAATTTTCTTGGCCTAGTTTTTCCAGTCTTTCAGGAGAACTCAACTTCATGAAACTATACCTTTTCAAACTTATAATATCCTTCTTGGAGCAAGGTGACCAAAACTGCACACATTATTCCAAGAGTGGCCTCACCAATGTCTTGTATAACTTTGTTCTCTCCACTGCAATCAGAGGCCGCTCAGGGCCAACCATTTTAATTTCACATGTCTATCCCTGGCCTCATGTACTGCCAAACCTAATATTCCACTGGGTACTCCAAAATACTTCACCAGGAGGGTGTTCATTTTCAATATTTTTATTGAAATTGAAATTCCACATCGAAAAATATGGAGTACATAAAGATACATATTAAAAGTCAAAAAATAGCACATTACACTTAGATAGGGTAACCTGCATTCTCAAACAAATTACATTATAGTAATATTTTATATAAAAAATCTAAACCCATTACCAAAAATGAAGCTGTTTGGCAAAGAGGAAAAAATTCTTATCAGAGTAATAAATTACCTTATTAGTCAACATCTCTGCATTAATACCAAATCAAAGATTTTGAAAGGAATTCAAAAAGGGTCCAGACAGTGTTTGAAAATTTTAAATTCAAATCAGAAATTGAGCGTCTGATCTTCTTTAAATTTAAACATGACGTAATGTCACATAGCCATTAAGCAGGTGGATCAACGTCCTTCCATTGGAGCCACACTGCCCACCTAGCCATAAGAGAAATAAAGGCTAATACATACGTCAGTTGCTGTTAAAGTTATGTCCAACTGTTAAAGGATTAGGCTTAAAGTTAACTTTAAAAAGTACTATAAAAGTTTGAAATACTTAATTCCAGTATTTCCCAAGGCTCTGGAATGTCCAAAACATATGAATTAATGAAACATCTCCATTGTTGCATCTATCACAACGAGGAGATACATCCGCATAAAACCAAGGTTTTATGGACTACTTTAAATTGTAGGAGTGAGTGGTGAGCACATAAAGATGAAGTATTAAGCAATTTAAAAATTAGATTCCAAGTTTCATCAAACATTAAAAGCTGAATGCCCTATTCACATGCTTTTTTAATTTTATTTATTCTCAACAAAATGTCAAAAATGTTAGATATTGAACCATTATAGAAAGGTTGCAAATTAAAAATTAAATTTATTAAATTCTTATCAATGCTCTTAGGAAATGTATGTAATTGAGATCACAAAAAAAATCAAATCTGTAAAGAATGAAAAAAAAGCTATATTTAACTGACAGTTGTTCAAAAGAAGCAAGACTTCTCTCAATAAATAAATTTTTAAAACATTTAATGCCTAATCTATACCATTCTTTAAAATTTATGTCAATCACAGAAGGTTTAAAGAAATAATTAGAAAAGATATTTTCTAACTTGTATTCAGATCCTCAAAGTATGTTTAAGCATTGAATTGTCAGTTACTTTATTTAAAGATATGGGAAGTGAGGATCCCAGAATAGAAATAATAATTGTAACAGAATTAGATTCCAATGAGACCCATATTGGACAGTCTTTATGGTTAATATAATACTGTATGATCAAAATGTAAGATTTTGTATATTGACTGCCTATAATAGAACATAAAGTTGGATAAGGCTAAACCATTCTTTTTAATTTTTTGTAGATGGACTTTATTTAGCCAAGGATGTTTGTTCTTCCAAATGTAAGAAGATAAGATTGAAACAATGGAATTTAAAAAAAAAGACTTGGGATTAAAGACAGGCAAAGTCTGAAAAAAGGTATATAAATTTAGGTAATAGATTCATTTTAATAGAGTTGATTTAACCAACCAACGATAAAGAAAGGGGCGACCAATTTGATAGCGCCCCTCTCATGTATTTTATTAAAGTGAGAAAATCTTTGAATAAGTGTTCATAATTTTTAGTAATTGATACAGTCAAACAAGTAGATTGATTTCTTACAATCTTAAAAGGAAAGTTAGTATTTATCGATGCCAAATTATTTATGTTCAATTTTATGTAAATTTAACTTATAACCTGAAAATTGACTAAAATGAGAAATTAAAGAAAGCATAGAAGGCAATGAAGTCTCAAGATTAGAAATTAAAAGCAATAAAACATCAGCAAGAAGTAAAAATTCTGTGGGATGTGCCCTTCCTTAAAATGCCAAAAATATCATTAGATTCTTGAAAAGCGATATCTAAGGGTTCTAGAGTCAGGTCAAAAAGCAATGGACTTAAAGGGCATCCTTGTCTGGTTCCACACTGATGTTTAAATGGTTTAGAATTCTGAAAATTTGGAAGAACGCAGGCAGAAGGGGATAGACATAGTAATTTAATCCATTCAATAAAGTCAGCCTCAAAATTAACATTTTCTAGCCTTAAATAAATAATTCCATTCTACCCGATCAATAGCTTCCGCATCCAGAGACATCATACATTCTGAAACCTCCTTAGAAGGAGAGTATATAATAAATGGCCTACATTGAAATGAGAATACCGATCTTTAAATAAATAAATCCAGTCTGATCATCAGATATAATAGATGGTAAAATATGTTCAAGTCTTCAAGCCAACACTGGATAGAATTTTAGTGTCAACATTGAGTAGACAGACTAACTAAATTACCCATCCCCAAAAATTTCCTGCTGGCAAAATTCCTTTATTACAATGAAACCTTGAATGTGTTCCGAATGAGACAAAACAGAGCTAGTGCAGTTAATGCCAAGGATAAACTGAGATAACTATTATGTTTCCATAATATTAATAAAGCTCTTTACCATAATTAATTAATATTAAAATATTAATGTTAATAGTTAATTCAGAATCAAAGAACTTAACATTTTATAAACTAAATGATTAAAATATCAAAAAAACTCTAAATAATCAGAATGCATAAACTCTAAGGCATTAACTCGTTGAGACTTTATTAATTAAGCACTAAAAAATTTCAATGAACTACATGGAATTAGAGAAATAGTTATTCATTTGAAGAGATAATAGATGACAGTTGTTCTTCCAAGAATTCCTGGGCCTCAACGGTGTGAACCACTTCTTACAATTGTCCTTCAGTATAATCCGAAGGTGCGCTGGGAAAGGCAGAGTGGACTTAACACCTTGATTGTAGAATTCCAACATGATCTTCTTGTATTTAACACATTAACTCATAACCTCGATGATGCCAATCTTCTGACTTTTGTAATCAATTCTTCTTCTGTGACGAGCTTCACGTAATAAAAGCTCCTTAGTTTGAAATTCATGAAAGCCCACTATACCAATCGAGGTTGCTGGTTTAGCAACCAGTGATCTATGTACATGATCTATCACAGGGAAAGTCGGCAGAACTCCAGATCCAAACAATATTGGTAGAAAACTTGCAAAAAATTTAGTAGGCCTTGACTCTTCCAAGCCCAGAATTTGTAAATTATTTCTTCTGCTTCTGTTTTTCTAGATTAATATGACCATTTTCTTGGTTAATTTTGCATTAGTCTTTGATCAAAGTTTTTACAGAGGTTTTGTGTATCATACATTCTTCCATCCAAAACAGTCACAAATGCTTAATTATCTTCAATGCATTTATCATGTTCTTCTAAGGTTGATTGAAAACAATCCAGTTTGGCATTCATCTGCTTAAATTCATTTTGAAATGTTGCAATTTATCAGGGAATTATTTTCTATGTTGTCTCAGCAAATCCATGATAGACTCCAAAGGTGCAGGAGGGTCTTCTTTTAGCATTATTCCTTGTAGCCATAATAAAGACAGTGATAATCCAGTTAAATTCACTTAGTAATGTGGAGTATAAGAATAAGGATTTAAAAAGGATAGAAATAGTAAGATAAAATGGTGCTACTACTCTATCAATGGCCAGAAGGAAGTCCTCCACTGGGAGGGTGTCGAGTGGTGGGAAATAGCCTTGGGTGATGGAAATGAGAGGAGGTCATCCAATGTAGAGGCTGGTGAAAAAAAATTCTGCCTCCTTACCCCACTGTCTTCCGCTCCATCACAAATATTCCCTTTTGTGTCACATTCACGTTTGTTTGGAAGTGATTCAAATCCTCACGCAGCAGATTTGGAACACATTGATCTGAAAGTGTGACCGAGCTAGGGCTTTTCTCTTGGGAGTGATGAAGGATGAGAGGTGTCCTTTTGTGTATAAGATAATGAGAGGATGAGATAGGGTGGACAGCCAGCACCTTTTTCCTGAGCGACAGTAGCAGGTACCAGGGGACATCGGTTTAAGATGAGTGAAGAAAGTTTAGCGGAGAAGTCGGGGTGGGTTTTTTTTGGTGGAGGATGGTATAATAGGGACATTTAAAATACTTTTAGATAGGCACATGGATCTATGAAAAATAGAGGGTTGTAGGTGTGAAATAGGGAAGGATTAGACTGTTGTGGAGTAGGTCTATGTAAGTCAGCACAACACCATGGTCTAAAGGGACTGTTCTTTGCTGTAATGTTCTATGAAACCAGACGGCCTCCAGTTTATGTTAAACCCTTCCCCGAGTCTCTTTCCCTATCCATCTATCTCCTTTCCTCCAGCCCTCTCCATTCAGAGGACTGGTCCCTTCCCCCCTCACTTCTCAGCTTTTTTCTCTTCTATTCTCCCACCTATATCCATCTATGATCTCTTGTATGTTAGCCTGTGCTCCCCTCCCTCATCCCCTCTCCTCCCCCACCAGCTTATTCAGAAGCTTGCCTGCTTTTTACGAAGGGCTCAAGCCCATAACATTGGTTGCCCTTTATTTCCATGACCTGTTGAGTTTCTTCAGTACTTTTGTGCATTACAAACTGAATCCTGCTCTGGTTGGATTTCCCCAAATGCAACATTTTGCATTTCTCTGAGATAAATTGCAATGTACATATGCACCAAAATGTTTACTTGATGCAGCTGAACAGATACTGTTAAAGATAGATAAACTACAGTAGTAAATTAATTGAATTAGATTCAGTGAAACAATAAATACCTAACAAAAGGCCCTTTCAGATAGGGCAAAAGTTCAAATGTAAAGGTGGAGAACCTCCACCAAAATGTTTAACTACGTACCTCTCTGAATGTGCGGAAGCCTTCGCCGAGCCGCATAATCGAACCCTCTTGGAGAGGGATGATCGGCGGAGCGCTGTGCTCCGTCAATCGATCTGAATGTACAGCCGCGCTAAGCGGCTGTTTAGGGGCAGGCTGATGATGCCGTCAGCCAGCGACCCATCTCCCCATTCACCTCTCTCTCTCTCTAAGTCGGGCAGTGTAAGCCCTCGGGACAGCGGGAGCCTGCAGGGCATTGGGGACCATTGGGGTAGTTGGGGCAGCAGGAGCTGGCGGGGCTGCGGGAACTGTCAGCGAGTACTGTCGGGGCAGCAGGAGCTGTCAGTGGGGGCCGCCAGGGCAGCAGGAGCTGTCAGTGGGGGCCGCCAGGGCAGCGGGAGCTGTCAGTGGGGGCTGCCGGGGCAGTGGAGCCGTCATTGGGCAGCCAATGTGGGCTGTAACTGCCTCACCGGGTCGCTTTGTCCTTAGGGGCCGCTCTCTGTAGCTCAAAATGTGGCATAGTAATGGCCGTCTTCCCTACCCATAATGCCTTACGCAGCAGAATCTGTTCTGGGAACCACAGAAAGATTCCAGCTGCCTGGTGGATTATGGGTAGGGAAAACAGCCATTGCTCTCCCGTGTTTTTAATGATAGGTGGTGCTACAGCAGCAGTCTCCCCACCTCCTTCAGATTTGGGTGGTGCTACGAGGCACCTCTGGATATGAATGAGACGTGGAGCTGCCTTTTAGGGCTGCTGTCTGAAAGCTCAGTTCTTAGTTTTCCATCTGCTCCTGTAGCCGGCCTCAAGGTGGCCTCTCATCAGAGTAAGCTGGTTGATTACTTCCAGGAGGGGAGGAATTAATAAATCTTTAAATGTTTTATAGAATTCTATTGGGAATTCATCCTCTCCTGGTGTCTTATTATTTGGTAATTTTTTTATTATCTCTTGTATTTCTACTATTCCAAATGGTTCTGTTAATTTATTTTGTTCCTCTATTTGTAGTTTTGGTAGTTCAATTTTAGTTAGAAATTCATCTATTTTCCCTTCTTTCCCTTCGTTTTCAGTTTGGTATAATTGTTCATAGAATTCTCTAAAGCTTTCCTTGATCTCCTTTGGATTATATGTGATTTGTTTGTCTTTTTTCCTTGATGCCAATACCATTTTCTTAGCTTGTTCTGTCTTAAGCTGCCATGCTTGAATTTTGTGCGTTTTTTCCCCTAATTCATAATATTTCTGTTTTGTCTTCATTATGTTCTTCTCCACCTTATATGTTTGTAGTGTTTCATATTTTATTTTTTTATCTGCCAATTCTCTTCTTTTAGTTGTATCTTCCTTCATTGCTAATCTTTTTCTATATTTACTATTTCCCTTTCCAACTGCTCTGTTTCCTGATTATAGTCCTTCTTCATCTTGGTTACATAACTTATTATTTGCCCTCTAATGAACGCTTTCATTGCATCCCATAGTATAAACTTATCTTTCACTGATTCCGTATTTATTTCAAAATAATTTGTCTTTCAATGAATTCTCTAAAATCCTGCCTTTTGAGTAACATGGAGTTTAATCTCCATCTATACATTCTTGGAGGGAAGTCCTCTAACTTTATTGTCAATATGGTCCGATAATATTCTAGCTTTATATTCTGTTTTTCTTACTCTATCTTGCATACGAGCTGATAACAAAAATAGGTCTATTCTTGAGTATGTTTTATGTCTAGCCGAGTAATATGAATATTCCTTTTCCTTTGGGTGTTGTTTCCTCCATATATCCAAAAGTTGCAATTCTTCCATCGATTTAATTATAAATTTGGTTACTTTGTTCTTTCTGTTAATTTTTTTCCCAGTTTTGTCCATATTTGAATCCAAATTCAGGTTGAAATCCCCTCCTATTAATATATTCCCTTGCGTATCTGCTATCTTCAAAAAAATATCTTGCATAAACTTTTGATCTTCTTCGTTAGGTGAATATACATTGAGTAGATTCCAAAACTCCGAATATATCTGACATTTTATCATTACATATCTCCCTGCTGGATCTATTATTTCCTCTTCTATTTTAATTGGCACATTTTTACTAATTAATATAGCTACCCCTCTTGCTTTTGAATTATACGACGCTGCTGTTACGTGTCCTACCCAATCTCTCTTTAATTTCTTGTGCTCCAATTCAGTTAAATGTGTTTCTTGCACAAATGCTATATCAATTTTTTCTTTTTTCAGTAAATTTAGCAGTTTCTTCCTTTTAATTTGGTTATGTATTCCGTTAATATTTAAAGTTATATAGTTCAGCGTAGCCATTTTATACTTTGTTTATTTTCCCTTTCCGTTTCTCCATCATTACCTTTCCTTCTTATCCATTTCTGCTTTCTTGTTTTGAACACTTTATAAGACAACATTTCTAAAACATCAAACATTTTCCCTATTCTCCTATTTAAAACTTCTTTAACCCCAATCTCCCCTCCTCCTCCTGAGTTGTCCTTTATCCCTTGTCGGACAACCACATCTCCCCTCTCCATTTGGATTTGCGAATTCACTCGCAAACGTCAGCTGATTTTGCAGTGAACTTAACTCCTCCCCACCCAGCCCCCCCCAGAAAAGATTTCAATTTTCATATGTAACAAAGGTCACTCTTTTAATTCCCTCCTTATTCCCTCTATTCCATTTCCCTCCCTTAATTCTTGTCTATACTCTATATATTTTCCTCTAAATACGGATACATTCATGTATGCACACTATTTATATATATATATATATGTATATACACACACATATACCCCTTTACACACATACATATAGATCGTGGTCATTTTTACTCTTATTACATGTCTTCATCTCTCTGCTTGTTTTGTAGTTGTTCTGCAAATTTCCTTGCTTCCTCTGGATCCGAGAATAGTCTGTTTTGTTGCCCTGGAATAATTATTTTAAGTACCGCTGGGTACCTTAACATAAATTTATATCCTTTTTTCCATAAGATCGTTTTCGCTGTATTGAACTCCTTCCTCTTCTTCAGGAGTTCAAAACTTATGTCTGGATAGAAAAAAATGTTTTGACCTTTATATTCCAGTGGCTTTTTGTCCTCTCTTACTTTCTTCATTGCTTTCTCCAATATATTTTCTCTTGTTGTATATCTTAAGAATTTTACTAAAATGGATCTTGGTTTTTGCTGCGGTTGTGGTTTCGGGGCTAAAGTTCTATGTGCCCTCTCTATTTCCATTTCGTCCTGTAATTCTGGTCTTCCCAGGACCTTGGGGATCCAATTTTTTATAAATTCTCTCATATTCTTGCCTTCTTCATCTTCCTTAAGGCCCACTAACTTTATATTATTTCTTCTATTATAGTTTTCTATTATATCTATCTTCTGAGCTAACAGCTCCTGTGCTTCTTTAGCTTTTTTATTAGATTCTTCTAATTTCTCTTTTAAGTCTTTTACTTCCATATCTAGAAATGTTTCTCGTTTTTCCATATTTTCCACTCTTTTTGCCAATTCTGATATAGCCACTTCCATTTTATTCATTCTTTCTTCTGCATTCTTAATTCTTCTTTTTATCTCATCAAATTCTTGTAATTGCCATTCTTTCACTGATTCCATATATTCTTTAAAAAAAGATACATCCATTGTCTTGCTTTTCTCTTCTTCTTCCACTTCTTTCTGTTCTTCTTCTTCCTCTGGGTTGACCATCTGTTGTTTCCTTGTTTTCTTTTTACCCTCTTCTTTCTTGTTGTCGTTATTGTCTGTGTTCTGCACCTGCTGCTGTGCTGCAGGTGTCCCTCTCAGCTGTGGAGATCGACTCCGCAGCTGTTCCCCCCTCCCGTCAGTGTGTTTTTTTTCATGCGCGTTTGCGCACTTTTACTCGGCTCTGCGAGCCGTTTTTGTAGTCCCGAGCCCGGGACCTCCACTGACCAGTGGGAGCGGGCCTCTCTCTCCGCGGCGGGCCTCTTCGGACAGGTAAGGCCTTCACCTCCTTCTTCCGACGTCTTTCCTTCTTCTTTTCTTCCCGTTGTTTTTGGTTTTTCTTTCTTCGCTGCCATTTTCTTCACACTTTTACTTTCACTTTGTTTTGGTTTTTAAGTTTGTGCCTTTGTTTTTTCACTATCTTTTTTTAACTTTTCTGGAGAGGGCTGGAGTTCCCCGACCGGCCACTACTCCATCACGTGACTCCCTCCTCATCAGAGTAAACTGCAAAAAAAGGTGACTTGCAATAGTGCATACAATTCATGGTTAATATACCAAGGAGAGGTTCAAGAGTGAGAAGAGGTTGCGATCAGGGTGTTGGAGGTCCTTTATAATGTTGGCTACCTTCTTCAGGCAGTACCTCACATAGATGTCTGCATTTTTGTCTCGTTGAGATTGGAGAAATTTGATTGTTTTCTTTGGTGTGTAGAAGGCTGAGGTGACCCGATAGAAATTGTGATAGGGTAGACAGACTGAATCTTTTACAATAGACAATAGGCCCGTCGTGCCAGCACCACCATTTATCGGATCATGGCTGATCTTTCTCTTTCAATAACCAATCCTAGCCTTATCCCCATAACCCTTAACTCCCCTGCCCACGTGAGCTTTATCTGACTCTCTCTTAAATCTATCCACCGAATCCACCCCCATCACCCTCTGTGGCAATGCATTCCACAGATCCACAACTCTCTGGGTAAAAAATTTCTGTCTTAAATGTATTCTTAAAATACACAGAAACTGGAATTATTCCAAACAAATTGAGCATACTGTCCCGAAGTGGTCATTTACACAGGGGCGCTTTTACACAGCCTTCCTTTGTTGCTGAGTTTGTCAGAGGGCCTCCTTCTTACAGAATGGCTGCGGTCATTTTACACAGTAGCTGCTCCGTAAAAATGTATATGAGTGGAAAAATTACGGGATGTAATTTACATAATAAATTCTGAAACGACATTTTTACATACCACTGGAGCAGAAAATTTCCTGAAATTTTATGCTCTTCAGTGGCTGTGTAAAAGTGCCTATTGTCACACACTGGAATGCATGCATACCTTTAAGGTAAATGTGTGTGGGGGGTATGGAAGAGTTTAAAGGAGATGTTGTAGCAGCCGTGTAGCGGGCCGAGCAGGCGCACAGCGCAGTCAAAAGAACTGTTGTTGGCATAGTTCTGTGGGCATGTGGGATCATAATATGGACAGCTGAATACTCACCTAATAGACCGCATGCGAGAGATACTGAGTGCCGAGGAACTGGTGAGTCTCCTGCCAAAAGGCAAGGAACACTCACAAGGCTTAATTTAAACCTGCCGGTCCCATGGATCGGCATCAAACTTATAATGACGTCCCACCTTGTACTGTGGAGCCCGGGACATGTGGTATATAAATGAAGCTTGTAAACTGTGAATAAATCAGTCTTGAGTTGACTAATCTGGCGTGTATGTGTGTGTTACTTTAGTAGCTCTACCGTAGTAGCCACTACAATGTGTTATTCAATTTATTTTTGAGGGGCAAGTCATTTTACACAGTGGTGTAACATGGCTGCCAGGGATAGTGGCAGATGTGATGGTCATGTTTAGGAGGCTTCAAGAAAGATACGAGCATGCAGGGATATTTATCAGGTTCAAGTAACAGAATTTTAGTTTGATCTGAACATCATGTTTGGCACTTAGGGTTTTTAGACTGCAATGTCGGGAAAATCGCTGCAAATATTAACATAATTACTGCCCGTATGGTTGTTCACACTGGGCACCTTTTTAGACTGCAAGTACCTAAGTGGAATAGTCGGTGGTTGGATGTGCAGTAGAGTGGATGACCGTCAACTAATTATTCCAGTACGATTTACACTGCAGGTGCCCACCCGTGAAGCTGCAAAATTCCTTGATTGTGCAGTTACATGCCTGTAGTCTAAAAACCATAACTGACACATGGGCCTTACTGTTCCTATGTTGTTCTTTGTTTATTGTCCTCTCAAACCTTTATCTCTCTGACTAAGATACTCCTCTTTTGTTTATGTCTCTAAGCGCCTTTCCTGATTGCATTTATGTTATTTAATTAAGTCAGCTGTGACTAAAAGCCAAGGAGACATTGATTCTAATGGCAGAAAGTTGTTTACTTCAGTCTACTCTTTTAAATTTATGAGGCTTGTTTCACTATGTTCCACTGAGATCTGCATCATTCAATATATTTATAATGGTTCCACTAATATAAACACTACTATTATCAAGGCCTCCCAGCATTATGTAATGTTTGCTAGTTACAGAAATTGCTAACATTAATCCTTGTGAACAGACTTGTAGCAGTTAAAAATATAAAGCCTTTGAGGGCCACATATGAAAAATTCAAAGGAATAATTGAGCAACACTGTAATGTGAACATGAATGTGCAGAGGAACATTTTGGGTCCAGTGAACATCATGCCATTAGTTTCAATTTAATCAGGGAGAAGGATAGGTCTGGCCCTCAGGTTGAGATTCGAGAACATAAAACACTACAGCACGGTACACAGCTTCGGCCCTCGGTGTTGTGCCAACCAAATCATTCAATTGTGCCTAAATTGGAGGAAGGCCAGTTTTGAGGAAATCAGAAAGGATCTTGAATGCATGGATTGGGATAAATTGTTTTCGGGCACGGATAAGTGGAAGAAAAGTGAAATTTTGAGAGTACAGTCTTTGTAGCCACAGGCAATCTTGGTTTTCAAGGGATACTGGGGATCTGGTTCAATAGTGTTAGTCTGCCTGTGCTGCAAACTTAGCTGTGAATAAAGAACACAGCAAAGAACCACAGAACCAGTTTAAAATACAAACAGTTTTAATAGTTCAATTATAACACTGGTGGGAGAGAGAGACAACAATATGAACTATCAGTGATATTCCTATAACGCCTGATACCCTGTCTCAAAGTTGGTACAGAAATGGGTCAAATTATATAGTAAATTTTAGATCAATGCCTACATATGACTTCACGTGTTCTAACTAATTGGAAGCAGCTTTCACATTTGTTCATGGACTTGAAATTTCTTTGTTTTAGTCAGAGATGTCTCCAAAAGCATCCAATTACTCCATAGCTTCAATTACTTACTCATCCCTGTCATAGCTAATGTCTCCTGCAGATGAAGGATGTTTCTCTCTCTTGGTACAAAAGCTATTACGACTGATTTATGTAACAGCTCTCTTGAGGAGATGTAAGCCTTGACTCTTACTTTCAGTTAAAAAGTTCATCTATAGTTACAATCCCATAATCCTTAGCAATAAGAGTTGGCCACAAACAATGTAAAAACTCTCAGAATTCTTAACAATGTCACAAAATAATGCTTAATTAACCCAAAATCTTCTACAGTGGAAGAAAGAGGCGAACAGCAGGTACAGGCAACATGGAGCAAATGAGGAATATAAAAAATGTAAGAAAAACTTCAAGAAATATATCAAGAAGGCTAAAAGAAGACATAAGGTTGCTTTGGCAGTCAATGTGAAGGGTTTCAACAGGCAGCACATTGGCGTAGCGGTCAGCACAGTGCCATTACAGCGCTAGTGATTGGGACTGGGGTTTGAATCCCACGCTGTCTGTAAGGAGTTTGTACGTTCTCCCCATGTCTGCATGGGTTTTCCCTGGGGGCTTTGGTTTCCTGTTCGAAACATACCAGGAATTGTAGGTCAGTTGGGTATAATTGGGAGTCATAGGTTCATGGGCCGAAATGGCTGTATGTCAAAAAAAAATTTAAAGTTGAAGGAATATTGAAAGCATAAGGACAAAATTGGTCCCCTTGAAAATCAGCGTGCTTGGCTTTGTATGGAGCCAAAAGAGATGGAGGAGTCTTAAATGTTTTTTTTCATCAGTATTCACTCAGGAACTGGGCACAGAGTCGTGGGAAGTAAGAAAAATAAGCAATGAGTTCATGGATCTTATACAGATTAAAGAGGTGCTTGCTGACTTAAAGCAAATAAGGTTGGATAAATCCCCAGGGCCTGACAAGATAGTCCCTTGGATTTTGAGGGAGACTAGTGTAGAAATTGCAGGGGCTCTGGCAGAAATACTTAAAATGTCCTTAGCCATGGGTGTGGTGCCGGAGGATTGGAGGGTAGCTCATGTTGTTCTGTGTTCGATAAAGGCTCCAAAAGTAACCCTGGAAATTATAGGCCAGTAAGCCTGACCTCCGTACAGTAGTAGGTAAATTATTGGAAGGTGTTCTAAGAGATTAGATATACAATTATTTGGATAGCCAGGGACTGATTAGGGTTAGTCAACATTGCTTTGTGTGTGGTAGGTCATATTTAACCAATCTTATAAAACCTTTTGAGGAGGTGACCAGGAAAGCTGACAAACGAAAGGCTGTGGATGTTGTCTACATGGACTTTAATATGCCCTTTGACTCCAAAATGGGAGATTAGTCAGGAAGGTTCTGACACTCAGTATTCCTGGCAAAATAGTAAACTGGATTTGAATGGCTGCACGGGAGAGGACAGTGGTGGATGGTGCTGGGATCATTGTTGTTTGTCACCTATATCAATAATCTGGTAAATTGGATCAGCAAGTTTGCAGAGGAATTAAGATTGGAGGAATTGTGGACAGAAAGAAAGGTTTTCAACACTTGCAGAAGAATTTGGACCATCTAGAAAATGGGCTAAAAAATGGCAGATGGAATTTAATGCAGGTGTGAGGTGTTGCATTTTGGAAGGACAAACCAAGAAAGGACGTACATGGTAAATGTAGGGGACTGAGGAATGTGAAAGAACAGAGGGATCTGGAGATGCAGTTACATAATTCTCTGAAAATTATGTCATAGGTGGAGAGGGTTGTAAAGAGAGCTTTTGGCATATTGGACTTTATAAATCTAAGTATTGAGTCTAGATGTTTGAATGTTATAGTAAAGTATAAGACATTGGTGAGGCCAAATTTGGAGTATTGTGTGCAGTTTTGGTCACCTAACTACAGAAACAATATTAATAAGATAAAAAAAAGTGCAGAGAAGATTTACTAGGATGTTGCCAGGACTCCAGGAACTGAGTTACAGGGAAAGGTTAAACAGGTTAGGACTTTATTCCCTGGAGCATAGAAGATTGAGGGGAGATTTGAGAGACGTATCCACGAGAGGACTTCTTCACACAGAGAGTGGTGGGAGTGTGGAATCAGCTCATAGCTGAGGTGGTGAATGTGGGCTCTATTTTAGCATTTAATAAGAATTTGGACAGGTACATGGATGGAAGAGGTATGGAGAGCTACGGACTGGGTGCAGATCAGTTTGGTTAGGCATAAAAATGGTTCAGCATGGACTAGAAGGGCCAAAAGGGTCTGTTTCTTTGCTGTAATGTTCTATAGTTCTAAGGACAGCGAGATGAAGATAAACATTTATATCTTGAAAAGACGCAAGTGAGTCTTCCTTGTGAAGCTGACTTATTTTTCTTGGGCAAACATTTGGGAACTTGAAATTTATACTTTGCTTCAACGTTCATGTTTTTTATTGTCACTTACAAAAGTGCATAAAATTGTTACTTTGTTAGTAAAGGCACATGAAATGGTACTACAAGTTCAGCACCTTGATGAAGAAGGGAAGGAAAAGTTCATAAAGACACATCAACAGCTTGTGAATCCCTACCACCTCCTCTGATTCCACTGCCTTCTGTGGTCCCATAACCACGGCCTCTCCTCCTTGGCCCCTGGTTCTGAACCCTAATACGATTAGGAAACTGTCGACGTTCAAGGACCTTTGGGAACCCTGCATGCCATTGAGACCCTCACAAATCCAGGACCCTAGATCTGGTTTGCACGAGCTGGTCTCGAGCAGCTGTGGGTGGGTATATCCTTTGGCTGTTGAGCTCTTCGCTGATCTACTGCTGTGGTGTCCTACCCTGTAGGTTCTGCTCCTGAGCTTTTCGACAGGAGGGGGTTCTTCCTGCTCTAATACCCAACACTGTCAGGCGTGATTGGCATGAACTTCACCATCTCCTTTCTAAAGTAGTTTAAACCTGTTTGGGGCCATTGGTCCCTGCAGAGGAGTGCTGGAAACTGCATCTTTGTTCCCTGGTCCTCCAGGGTCCATGACATGGCTGCCATTCTTTTTTAAGACCATAAGACATACAGAAAAAATAGGCCATCAAGTCTATCCTGCTATTCAATCATGAGCTGATTTATTTTCTCACTCAGCCCCACACCCCAGCTTTCTCCCCTTAACCTTCAATGCCCTGGCTAATCAAGAACCTACACTGGCCTACATAATGTTTGGGACAACTTAGCAGGTCCTGCAGTGTCCATTGGAGGGAAAGGTATATAACCAACGTATTGGGCCCGAGTCCTTCGTCAAGGTATGAGGAAAGAGCCTGAATAACAAGGCTGGGGGAGGAGGGAAGGGGTAGAGGCCGTAGGCGATCAAGAATAGGAGGGTAGGAGAGAAAAACTGAGAATTGATCGGGGGGGAGGGGTTAGCTCTGTGAAGAAAGGATAGGGAAAGCGAGAGACAAGGGGAGGGAAGCTAGATGAAAGGAGAGATAGGATGGGGAATGAGAAAGACGTGGAGGGTGGTGGCTAACGTAAACCAGGGAAGTTGATGTTAATGCCATCTGCTTGGAGGGTGCCCAAATGGAATTTGAGTATTTTTCTGTACGAGGAGCCACTAAATGAGTACTTCACTTGATCTTAACCAAAAGGCTGAGGAGCGATACTAACTGAGTATTTTGCATCAGTGTTTACCAAGGAGAAGGGCATGAACAGTGATAGGGAGCATAATGTGTAAAATGCTTATGTATCAAGGGCATTTTGAGATCAAGAAAGTGGTGGCCTGTTGAAGAGCATTAAAGTTTATGTCCACTGGGTGTGAGGGTGATCTGGCTGTGACATCTGTCACCCCATTGATCGTTAGGGATGATTCACCCTTCCCCTACCAGCTTCATGTGTGTCCCTCCTGAAGCTCAGCGCTTGGTCACAGAGGATGGCTCCTTAGAAGAGGACCGCTCCGCTGGTACAGAGGTACTCTCCTCCTAGTCTAAACCTCAAAGATGGATGTCCACTGGGTCTGATGGAATATTTCCATGTTTATTAAAAGAGGCAAGTATAGAGATAAAGAGCTTTTCATCCTCAGATAGTGACAGGAGAGGTCCCAGAGGATTGGACAGTAACCTGAGCACCTTTGTTTAAGAAGGGAGAAAAGGACAATCCACAAAATTATAGACCAGTAAACCTAACATCAGTGGTTGGGAAAGGGGTAGGATTTATGCACATTGGAAACTCATGGTCAGATGAGGAACAGTCAACATGGCTTTGTGAGGAGCTCATCATATTTTACCAATTAGAGGTTTTTGAGAAGGTGACAATGGTGTTTGATGAAGGAAATACAATGGGTGTTGTCAACATGGACTTTAGTAAGGTCCCTCATGGTAGGCAGATACAGAAAATAAAGATACAGGGGATCCATGGTAAGGTGAAAGAAGAAGTGTTTAATGTAAGGGGAGGGGGGGGAAGAAGTTTAAAGGAGATGTGAGAGATAAATATTTTGGACAGGGAGTGGCAGATGCATGGAATGAACTGCCAGGAGTATTGGTGGAAACAGGTACAGTAGTAACGTTTAAGAGACTTTCAGATAGACACAGGATATGAAAGGGATGGAGGGATATCTCTCAGGTGTAAACAGATTTAGACATGATGATCAGCACAGACATGTGGGTCAAAAGGCCTGTTCCTGTGTTGTATTGTTATCCCTTAGCTTTTGAAGTATCTTCTCCATTTTTGTTCAGACATTTGACTTTGAAAGATTTAATGAATAATTTTCCAAAAGAGAATTCGAATTGGTTCAGGGCACTTTGTCCATGCAAGCTCTTACCCTCCAACTTCATGACTTGTTTTTTATAGGTGTAGACCCACAGCTGTCCAGTTCACCACCATGGGAAGAGAGAGGAAGTGCATCTTGTGTAACATCATTTACAATTCAAAAAGGGTAATTTTCAATTTGTCTCTTGGCGGTCGCTCTTTTACCTAAAAAAAAATCTCTAATTTCCTTCCTGGGCTGGTCTTTTTGTCTCTGATGAGGCGACTGAGGGGAAAAATCCAGGCCCAGTTGAGGTGGGGGTTGCTATCAGAAGTCATTCTGATATGGTTCATTTCTGTGATAACAGATTTGGAAGCACATAAAGCAAAATGGTAGCATAGAAATCTCAGAATAAGTTGGGCAAAACGCCTAAGTGGGTAAGCCCGATACTTGATCAGCATCAGCAACTGAAGAATTGTGTGTTTCCATGGTGAAGAAATGTCACCATGGTCACCCAATACAGAGTGGTGCTTAATAAAGACCTGAAAAGGCTGAGGCAAAGATACAAATTGGCTATCATTTAACCATCTTGTGTCTTCAGGGATCAGAGGTGGTTCAAAGAAGGGCTGCAAAGCTGCCCTCTGGTACATGCTATGTGAAGGGAATGAGATACTTGGGCATCTCATGCTCTGCAAGGGGAATCATGTAGTAAAGATGTTTGAAAAGTTAATAAATCAGAGTAATGAATCGGAAAATTGCAAAGATGATGCATCTTAAATTGGGAAACAACAAACCAACTTTGAAATTTAAAAAAAATCTTAGAATAATCCCTTCAAGATCCTGACCCCAGATGGTGCTGATAACCTCTGGAAACATACCACCTAATTGTTGAGGTAAGAGAGCGTTTTAAATTTTAAAAATTTAGAAATTCTGCATGGCAACAGGCCATTTTGACCCATGAGCCCATGCCGCCCAATTTACAGCCAATTAACCTACAACCCCTCCCCCAAGAATGCTTTGAACGGAGGGAGGAAACCGGAGCCCCCAGGGAAAACCCACGCAGACACGGGAGAACCTACAAACTCCTTACAGATAGCGCCGGGATTCGAACCCTGGTCCTGATCGCTGGTGCTGTAAAGGCATTGTGCTAACCGCTACGTCAACCAGGCCACCCCAAGTGGATTTATTACTCTTGCTCCTTTGTGATATCTAGCCTTGGGTTTGCAACCCTCAGCCAGAAAACACTCCTTTCAATTGATGTTTCTACATCAGATGTGCAGAAATTGTGCACTTTCGAAAGTGTACTTCATCAACTCTAGATTATGCACCACAATCTCAACTTTCAAAATTAAAACTAAAATCTGATCAATGAGTGTCTGATTAGGACAGTGGTTATCTTTCCACTCATATCCCACTTTAAGTGATCCCTATGCCATCGGTACTCTGTGATTAGTAAGGAGTTGCTTAAGGTGGGATGTGGGTGGAAGAAAAAAGTTTGAAAACCACTGTTTTAATCTTCCCTAATTGACTCGTTATGTGCACGGTTTCAGATCTCCAAAGGAAATGGGCCAATGACAATTTTTCTCAAGCAAAAAATTTCTTTAACAATGAGGTCTAGAGCAGTGGTTCCCAACCTTCCCTTCCCACTCACAAACCACCTTAAGCAGACCCTTACTAATCACAGAACACCGATGGCATAGGGATTACTTAAAGTGGTATGTGAGTGGGAAGAAAAAGGTTGAGAACCACTGGATTAGGAAGACCAATTGATTCCTTGAGCTGGGGAACTCCATTCTTACAGTTCCTGCTGTCATTTCTACTTTTACCCCTCTTTTCCCAATATTGCTTCCACCCAAGTGTCTGTTCTTTATTTGCGTGTATATCAGCATGGATAGAACTTCTTAGTCATTTACAAGATATAGGTGTTGCTAGCAAGGAATTGAGCATTTATTGCCTATTCCTAATAGGTTTTCATAAAGTAGTAGCCAGCTGTATCCTTCAACAGCTGCAGACTGTAAATGTGTTCTCACAATCCTTTGGGGTGGTTTATTTTGGACATTTGTAGGAAGGGTTTGGTTATTATTTAGCGGAACTCCATCTCAATTTTTCCTTGCCCAGCACTTTCCCAGATACATTTACTGATTGTGAATAGATTTTTTTTCTCCTTGCTCTAGCCTTCCCAAATTTAGTGATTTCCCTATTCAGACAAATTAACTCGGCACTGACCAGAGTCGAGCTCAAACCATCTGGGGTCAGTTTTTTTTTGTTCCAATAGTGTGCATAAACACATAAACAATGATGCTGTCCAAAATTTCTAAAAGATCATCAAGAAATGAATGATTAGCTTTGTTGTTTATTGTAGGAAATGGATGAACATATGAGAAGCATGCTGCACCACAGGGAACTTGAAAATCTAAAAGGAAGGTAAATGTTTCATGTTGCAGGCAATAGCTTCTGTGATATCCCGTGTCTGTAAGATTCAGTGCCCGCGCAGAGGATTTTTACCTGTAAGCACCGTTTTATTGTAGAAACTTAGAGGAAGAGGCCATTTGTGCCCATGCTGCTTTCATTCCTCTATTCTATCTTTGGAATCCATGTCCTTGGTTACCTGGTCTCTTGTAGGGCATCCAAACAAAAGAGAGGGAGAGGAGTGGTCGCCATCTATCACTCTAAGGGAGGGAGGGGACAACAGCAGTCAAGGGGAGGAGGAATAGCTAGGTGAAGGGAGGGAGGAGAACTGGAAAGGTGGGGGGGGGAAGGGGAGAGCAGGTTAGCAGAAACAGGAAGAGTTGATGCCATCTGGCTGGAGAGTGCCCAGATGTAAAATCAGGTATGGACAAGGTCAAGATCAGTTTTACAGCATAGAAATGGGCCCTTCTGACCAATGTCTATGCTTACCAAGTTGTCTGCCAAACCTGGTCCCATTTGCCTGCATTTGGTCCGTAATACTCTAAATTATGGGAGTATTGTGAGCAGTTTTGGGATCCTTATTTAGAAAGAATCTGTTGACGTTGGAGAGGGTGCAGAGGAGGTTCACAAGGATGATTCCAAGAACGAAAGGGTTATTAAAAGAGAAGCACTTGACAGCTCTTGGCCTGTACTCATTGGAATTTAGGAGAATGGTGGGGAGGGGGGGGGGTGGAATCTCATTGTAACAGTTCAAATGTTGAAAGGCATGGAACAGAGATGTAGGAAGATTATTTCCCATAATAGGAGAGTGTAGAATAAGAGAGCCCAACTTCAGGATTGAAGGAACAAAAGTGTGGAGGAATGCCTTTTGACAGAGGGTGGTAACTCTGTGGAGTTTGTTGCCACAGGTGGTTGTGGTGGCCAGGTCATTGGGTGTATTTAAGGCAGAGATTGATAGGTTCTTGATTAACTAGGTTATTTTGGGGGAGGGGTGGCAGGCAGTAGGGCTGAGTGTAAAAATGTATCAGCTCATGATTAAATGGTGAGGCAGACTCGATGGGCTGAATAGCCTACTTCTGCTCATATGTCTTGTGGACTAGATCTTTCCTGTCTCATCTATTGAAGTCGATTGTTTGAACATTTCTATTCGCAGATTTTTGTAAATAGCAACCTATTTTCGTTATTGCTTCTTTCGGTGGCTTCCTGATAAATATATATTGAATGTTTCCAAAGATAATTTATGGGGATTCTACTAAAATAGAATAATACCTAGTGTCGCCGAGAATATTCTCCCAGAATCACAATGCGGCTTTCGCGCAAACAGAGGAACGACTGACATGGTCTTTGCCCTCAGACAGCTCCAAGAAAAATGCAGAGAACAAAACAAAGGACTCTACATCACCTTTGTTGACCTCACCAAAGCCTTCGACACCGTGAGCAGGAAAGGGCTTTGGCAAATACTAGAGCGCATCAGATGTCCCCCAAAGTTCCTCAACATGATTATCCAACTGCACGAAAACCAACAAGGTCGGGTCAGATACAGCAATGAGCTCTCTGAACCCTTCTCCATTAATAATGGCGTGAAGCAAGGCTGTGTTCTGGCACCAACCCTCTTTTCAATCTTCTTCAGCATGATGCTGAACCAAGCCATGAAAGACCCCAACAATGAAGACGCTGTTTACATCCGGTACCGCACGGATGGCAGTCTCTTCAATCTGAGGCGCCTGCAAGCTCACACCAAGACACAAGAGAAACTTGTCCGTGAACTACTCTTTGCAGACGATGCCGCTTTAGTTGCCCATTCAGAGCCAGCTCTTCAGCGCTTGACGTCCTGCTTTGCGGAAACTGCCAAAATGTTTGGCCTGGAAGTCAGCCTGAAGAAAACTGAGGTCCTCCATCAGCCAGCTCCCCACCATGATTACCAGCCCCCCCACATCTCCATCGGGCACACAAAACTCAAAACGGTCAACCAGTTTACCTATCTCGGCTGCACCATTTCATCAGATGCAAGGATCGACAATGAGATAGACAACAGACTCGCCAAGGCAAATAGCGCCTTTGGAAGACTACACAAAAGAGTCTGGAAAAACAACCAACTGAAAAACCTCACAAAGATAAGCGTATACAGAGCCGTTGTCATACCCACACTCCTGTTCGGCTCCGAATCATGGGTCCTCTACCGGCACCACCTACGGCTCCTAGAACGCTTCCACCAGCGTTGTCTCCGCTCCATCCTCAACATCCATTGGAGCGCTTACATCCCTAACGTCGAAGTACTCGAGATGGCAGAGGTCGACAGCATCGAGTCCACGCTGCTGAAGATCCAGCTGCGCTGGATGGGTCACGTCTCCAGAATGGAGGACCATCGCCTTCCCAAGATCGTGTTATATGGCGAGCTCTCCACTGGCCACCGTGACAGAGGTGCACCAAAGAAAAGGTACAAGGACTGCCTAAAGAAATCTCTTGGTGCCTGCCACATTGACCACCGCCAGTGGGCTGATATCACCTCAAACCGTGCATCTTGGCGCCTCACAGTTTGGCGGGCAGCAACCTCCTTTGAAGAAGACCGCAGAGCCTACCTCACTGACAAAAGGCAGAGGAGGAAAAACCCAACACCCAACCCCAACCCACCAATTTTCCCCTGCAACCGCTGCAATCGTGTCTGCCTGTCCCGCATCGGACTTGTCAGCCACAAACGAGCCTGCAGCTGACGTGGACTTTTTACCCCCTCCATAAATCTTCGTCCGCGAAGCCAAGCCAAAGAAATACAATGCACAGATGAATTGAAATAGTCTTGGCATCTTTCATGAAATATTTGTGCCCAGAACTGGGGTCAAACTAGTGATTCATGAAGCTTCATTAAGTTATTGTATTCTGTGCCTCTGTCAACCTAAATGTTTATTTAGTGGCCTGATCAGCTTTTCCATCTTTTGGTAGCTTCCTGGTATATCTCTATTGGATGTCATCTGAGTCCTTGGCATATTTTATGACTCTGTGAATCCTAACTTTTGCAGAATTGTTGGAACTCAGTGGGCCAAGCAGCATCCAAGAGTAGAAATGATCAGTCAATGTTTTGGGTCAGGAGCTTTTTTCAAGGCTAAGATGAAAAACAGAGGGATCCTGATGTGGAAGACCATGAGTGCCTGAAGATGACAGTATAGGTAGAAAAGATGGTGAATGAGGCATAGAATACAGGAGCCTGGAGGTTATAAATTTATAGAATATTAGTTGGCCAATGCTGGAACACTATGTGCAGTTCTGGTTGCAACACCTTAGGAAGGATGATATTAAACAAACAAGGAGAGTGCAAAGATTTGCCAGAATGTTGCCTGGCGTGGAACATTGCAGTTATGAAGGGAGACTGTTTTTCTTGGAGCAGAGGAGGATGAGGGAGAGCCTGACTGGTATTAGGAGGGATTAGAGTAGGAGGAAACTTTTCCCCATTACAGAATGTTTAAAACTAGAGAGCATGGGTTTGTATTTCAGAGGAGATGTGAGGAAGAAGCTTTTAACCCACTGGGTGGTTCTAATCTGAAACATTGCCCGAGGGGAATAGTGGAGGCAGAAACTAGAATGTTTTGGAAGAGCATTTGAATTGCCAAAGCAGAGCTATTTACCTCCTGTGCTCAGTATCCCCTGGTGTGACAGACCTCCCATTCCAAAAATCTGTTTGGTGAATCTTCTCTGCCCTCCTCCTATCGTACATGTACTCTTTCTTAGATAAGAAGACCAAAATTGTCTACATCACTCCAGGAGTGGTCTCAGTAATGGCCTCAATAATTGTAATTCTTTATTCTTTTACATTAAAAGTTAATTATCCACCTTTATTGCTTGCTGCACTTGCCTGTTAGCTTTCAAGAAGACTAACAATTTCTGCCTTTAAGAAATTCTCAGCATTTGTTTTTCCCCATTAAAGTGAACAACCTAACATTTTTCCGCACTGTATGTCTGCCATGTTATGCCACGTAAGTAACTTGTCTGAGATTTTTTTTTTCAAACCTCTTGGTATTCTGATCATATTTCCACATTTATTTTTATGTCATCACTCAGTTTGGATACATCAAGCTCAATTCCCTTTCATGCAACTCATTGATATAGATTGAGAACAGCTGGGGCCCCAAAATTGATCCTCGCAGAACCCCATATCGCACCTGCCAATCTGAGAAGGAACTGTTTATTCCCATCACACGTTCTTTGTTCACTAATTGTCTATCCATATCACTAGTGGGTCCAATTCCTTGTGCTCCAACCTTGTTCAATGGCCTTGTGCTTGGGATCTGAATGAAAACTTTCTGAAAATCCAAAAATGCATCTGCTGCCTGTTTTGTCTGCTCTGTCCAATGCACCCTCAAAACATCTTCCTGTCAATTTGTGAAACATTACCTTTTTAGAACTATCCCATGTTCTTTTAGAACCGTGCAGCAGAGGTATGGGCCCTTGGTCCCACATGTCTGCATTGAATATTTATCCCAAATTAAACCAAATCTGCTGCTTACAAATGGTATATCTTTTCTCTAAACCCTATCTATGTGTGTATAGATGCCTGTTCAATGCTACTGTTATATCTGCTTCCAAACTACTTCTGGCAGCCCATTACAGCACCCGAGGTTGCTGCAGGTTTCTTGTTGGAAATTATTTTAATTTGCCTATGCTTTCTGAGCTGTTAGCTACATTCCTATTTGAAATCTCCATGAATAAATATCCATGTAAACTACTTAAGGCAACAAAAGAAGGAAAGAAGCATATGGAGTGCAGCAGATGTTCATACTGAAACCAGGGCTGTGTTTGGTGTGTAAGAGAAAATGAAAGCTGTGATGTCTCCAAATAAAGCAGTGTTCTGTGAAACACGTCCTGGCAGCTGTCATGAGATCCACCCTCAAGATTCCAATCAGCACTGCTAAACTGGGCTGCCTGCAATTATAAGCCTGCCGTTGGTCGCAATTCCCTGTTGTCAGAATTAGTAGGAGATAAGATTAAATAAGGAAGGTGTTGCCAGGGCTGCCACACCACCTGATCTAACATTATCTGTCAAGGCTGCCTGTGAAGCATGCATTTGGTTCTAGGGTGACTTTCACTGCTCTCTTCCCAGCTGAGGGAGTGCATTGACAACTGAGCAGGAGGAGGTGGCAGAAGCATGGGGTGCCACGGTTATCGCAGTTAAATGTTAAGTTAACGGAACCGGGGCTGGTGTAACCACCCCGAGAACCTGCTCTCCCTTTCCTTTCCCCTGCTGAGCATGAACCCCCCTCTAAAATGCCTGTGTGTGCAGTGCAGCCTCCACTCTCTCCTCCTTTTGACAGGGACTGCAAACATGAATGCCGAGTCTGCAAGGTAACTGTGGTGGGCCTCTCGGCTTATGCCAAGCACATCTCCAGCCAGCACCATAAAGAGAAGGTGAAGAGCCAAGAGGGAGAAGAGAACCACAAGGACAATGGCAAGGAAGAAGAATATTTTGACAAGGAACTTATTCAGCTGATTGGCCAGCGAAAAGAACAGAGAAGGTAAGACCTTTTATCACTGAAAAATAAAAGGGAAATCACTGTAGTAGACTGAGGAGGAGTCTCACTGGAACATTACTTAAGGATGCCTGTCATATCGTCTCCTGATATTGTGGAAATCCGTAAGGAACATTTGACTGAGATGAGTAAAGAACCATCTGAAGAGGTTTGTCATTTCTTCAGCTGTGTTAAGTTCTCCCAATTTTCCACTTATTGTAATTGGCCTCCACCACCATTGTAGTATTACTGAAACAAGGACAATACAAAAAAAACTTGTTCTATAGAATCTAACACTTAAAATGGAAACAAAAATATATTTTTAAAAAACTACTGAAAGTCTGAAATATGGACAGAAAATGCTGGAAACACTCATTGCACCATTGCCATTCAATGTATATGAGGGGGGAAAAAAGGAAGAAAATTCAGATTTCAGATCAAAGACCCTTTGTCAGAACCCATCCTTGTCCCATTCTCCAGCCTGCCAGAGAAATTCTTTTGAACAGTGTTTTTAATATCCACTGATAATTCAACAGCTTGAGGAATGAGCTGTGAAGACATGGAAAGCCCTGGTTCATTCCTGAGCTGGCTTCACTTAGTGCAGCAATGGTGCTGTGTATCTTGCTGAGCTGGTGAAGCTGAGAGGGAGGAGGGAGTGGGTCTGAGTTATATAGTGAGCTCAAGCCTTCACTGAAATTCTCTTCAGGATCTGCATCATCAGTGTCCACAAATGGATCTCTGCTCAACTGGCAAGTCCTCTTTTTACACCCAAAATATAAAAATATATATACAAGGAAATCAGTGCAGTCTTAATATTCTTTGTGTCATATTTCTATGTACATTTTGATGTCGCGTTTACCATTAATTATTACTACATAGCACCATTACCACTAATGTGGCCTCTGAGGGTTACTCCCCTTTCAGCTGCTTCAGAGGCTTCTCCACCAGATTTGGTCCCTCAATGACTGGTAGTGGAAGGATACTAGACAGTGGTCCTTCCCCACAAAACCTTGCATTGGCTGACCCAAGCCACAGTGCATTCCTCAGCACGTCCTAGTGTCGCCTCGAATGTGCCAGTCGGCAGCATTCCCTCATCGACATCTCATTGTGTTGGAAGGCCCACGAGTTCCTGGCAGATCAAAGAACGTCTCTCTGACCAAGTCCCTTTACTGCAGTGCTAGCAGCTAGTTTTAGTTTATTACCAGGAAGTGGTTGTTGCTGTCATTCTTTATCACTTAATGCTTTCATGTGATGGTGACATATGTGAAGCCTTACTGTCCACTGGAGTGCAGAGTAAATGGTGCAGTATAGAGATATATACAGCAGCCTAAAAATATGTCTACCCAGTCAGTTTTCATGATAATATGACAACTTGATTCTTGTTTTGATTTGCATCTATTTTTTTTTAATTTAGTGGTTTACCAGGGTAGAGGCAGTTCCACAATCTCACAGGTCAAGAGCAAGAGGTCACAATCTCAAATTGAGATTGGCAGAGCCAAGAGATTTCTTCACCCAGAGGGACATGATTCTTTGACATTCTCAATTTTGACAAAGGTTGATAGATATTTTTATACAAAGGAATTGAATAATCTCGCTGAAAAGCAGAGCAAGCATGGGGGAGTGGGTGTCAAGTGCCTACTCCTGCCCCTGCTTCCCATGTTCTTTCTGTTCTCAAATTCTTGTTAGATGTCGGCTGTGTTGATAAGGCCTTGGAGGTTGCCAGTGATAAGGTGGGATTGGAATGGGGTGCTGACTGTGTTTGCTCCAAACTGTAGAGGTCTCCAGTGTGAGAATAAAACCATTGTATGTCAAAAAAAAAGTTTAAATCAAAATTCCACCCCTTTCCCCCTGCATTCCTCAGCCCCTTGCTCCCTCTTCTCCTGCACTTCTCTGTTCTTCCCCCTCCACCTCTTCCCCTTCTCCTCCCACCCAATCTTTACACCAATCCCCCTTCTAACTCTGCAGTACACTCTGCTACCTCTCTTTCTCACCTTCACTCTTTGACAGAGTCCTAATTGTTGTTGGCTGAAATTGTGAATGATTTCTAGACTGGCTCCTCACCTGCCGTCTCTTATCCAGCCATATTAATGAGGGTTAAATTGGCCACTATTCCTGCATTTTATTTTGCGTCATCATGTGAATGGGTCGTTGATGAGGGAATGTGTTTGTGGCACCAACTGAAGCTTTAATCATTTCAGTGTTCAGATGAAAATTTTAGGTGACAAGAAGTTGTAGGGGTGGAGAGAAATATGTGTTGCTGATTAGGAATGTGAAGTGGTTTTGGATTTTGCCTTGCTGTCTCAAGAAGTTTAAAGTTCAGGTCCCACTGAGGAGACTTGCAACACAATTGTGAGCTGAGATTCCAGTGTTGTGCGGAGAAATGCTACATTCCCAGCAGTGCTGGATGTTGAGTGAAGTGTTAAGCCAAGTGACTGGTGTGTTCTGAAAGATTCCATGATACTCTTGTAGTGCAACAGAGTTACCCTCTGAGTCCTGCCAAATATTATCGCTCTTTCAGAATATCTATAACAAAGAAGTTGACAATTGTGGAATTTTAAGTTTTGCAACTAGATCCCACCACCAGCTGCTTCCATATAGAACAATATTGCACAGAAACAGGCCCTTCAGCTGTGCTGAACCATTTTCTGCCTAGTCCCACTGACTGGTCCATAGTCCTCCATACCTGTCCCATCCATGTACCTGTCCAAATTCTTCTTAAATGTTAAAATTGAGCCTGCATTCACCACTTCAGCTGGCAGCTTCTTCCACACTCCCACCACTCTCTGTGTGAAGTTCCCCTCATGTTCTCTCTAAATGTTTCCTCTTTCACTCTTAACCCATGTCCTCTGGTTTGTATCTCACCTGGGGGGCATGGCAAGATGGCAAAGAGGGAAGATGTGCAATTTCACCTTTCCCCAGTTAGACATAAATACCCGATTTTAAAAGTGGTTAAAAATAGTATTTACAGACTTTGGAATAGAGGAGGATTAAAATGGCTACAAACGTGAAGAAATCAAAAATTCAGTTACAAAAGAAATTACCTTCTAAAAGTGTTGAAGATTTGAGGCCTACCTACCAAGTTGAAGCCATGGAGTCGCTGACTGGAGCTCCCAAGCCTCAAAGGACCCCTGCTCAGCTGAATATTACACTGGCGCCGATTGCGCATCTGCAAAATGGCGCCGGTTCTGTGATGAGCTCGACCGGCCCTGACTCGCACCCCTGTGAGCCCGGACGTGCGGGCGGATCAGGTGAGTGGGGACAGACGTGTAAGCCCGCAGTAGTGTCTGGTGGTCTAGGGACGCACAGTGCAGCGTCGGAGGACGCACCTACTCAGTTGATGACTCTTCCAGGCATGCGCGGTGCATCGCGAGTTTGGGAATTGTTAGAGAAGGAGTTGGCTGTGGGGGAACCCGAAAGATGGTGGGCTGACGAGGTCAAATTGCTGTCAATGGGTATCCAGACCCGCAGCCGCACTGGAAGAGGAATCATCGTGTCAGAAGAGGAAGAGAGCCCAGCGCTACTGGAACCAACACAGGAAGAATATATGGGGACTGGGAGCAGAGAAGGTAGACCTCAAGGGGAAGTGATGGAAACTGAACTGGATTCTGTGTTTACAATATTGGAAGGGATTGCTCATCAAATGGAAAATATGTCAATGCAGATGTCTACTCAGATAAACCAAAGGTTTATGGAAGTGAAAACTAAAATGAACAGTATGTGTGAAGCGATGACTTCTATGAAGAAAGATATGACTGTAGTTAAAAGTGATGTTAGTAGATGTATAAAAAGTGAACACTGTACAGGATAATTAAAAAAAAAATTGAATAAGCCTTTTTTGAATGTAAGAACTAAGTGGATCGTAATAGAGAAAAAATGGGAAAAGTGGAGGATTCTTTCGTGGATTGGGGGATTCAGAAGAAGGAATTATTAAAGAAGA
Organism: Narcine bancroftii; assembly: GCF_036971445.1. NCBI lineage: Eukaryota > Metazoa > Chordata > Chondrichthyes > Torpediniformes > Narcinidae > Narcine > Narcine bancroftii. The sequence continues at coordinate 137,838,050 of NC_091470.1, read as the reverse complement.
TTGACTCATTAGAGAATCAAGGTCGAAGAAATAATGTAAAAATAGTAGGCCTTCCAGAAGATATGGAAGGTTCAAATCCGATAAAGTTTTTTAAGAAATAGATTCCTGAGGTACTGGGCAATGAATTTTTTCCGGATGGTTGGAGGTAGACCGGGCACATAGAGCACTGAGGAAAAAACCGTTTCCAGGTCAACCACCGTGAGCAGTTTTGATTAGTTGTTTGAAATATCAGGACAGAGAAATAATATGAATTGCGGTGCAGAAGGCATGGCAAAATCAAACTCGAATGATGGTTCAAAATAACAGAGTGTTTTTCTATGCTGATCTGAGTCAAGAAATTATTAGAAGGCACCGAGAATTTATTTCAGCTAAAGAAGTATTGTGGCGAAAGGGTTATAAATTTGCTGTTCGTTACCCAGGTGTAGTGAAAGTTTTTATGGGAATTTTCAATCTCAATTTTTTGAAAATGATCATGGTGCATTAATTTTTGCTAATTCATTGTCAGATTTACGAGGAAGTGGACGGTCGCCATCATCGTCGCCTAAAAGGAGGGTAAATGGAAATGGGAATGGGAAACATGGAAAGAATGGAAAGAAAGTTGAACTGACGCAAAGTCTTCTTGATATTGAGGACCCGGAACAATCATTGGGACTGGAATCACTGGGTTGAATATATTTGATTAAGTACTTTGTGAAAGTCTGACTGGGGGGGGTGGATGATACTGAGACCTTTAGTCACCTGCCACTAGTGGGTTTTACCACACCCAGATTTTTAGGGAGTTACTACTTTTTAGTAGTTTGTTGGGGGGGTATATTTTTTTTCTATTTCTTTGACTTTTTGGAATTTTTGTATAGGGGGGAGGTTTTAGAATATTAAGGGATTTAGAAAGGGGAGCAATATTTTATAGTAATGTGAAATATATTATTAAATTAAAGAAATGTCCAATTTGAACTTTGCAACTTTTAATGTCCAGGGGTTGGTCATGTGTTTCCTTCTTCCTTTAATTCTAAGGCGAGGGGTGCAGCGATTTTAATTCATCGGAAATTACCTTTTGAACTGGAATCATTTAAAGGAAATGCAGGGAGGGTTCTGATGGTGAATTGTAAAATTTTTGCTGAACCATGGACCTTGTTAAATATTTACGCACCTAATGTAGACGATGAACGGTTCATGTTGGAGGCTTTTTTTATTGTTAAATCAGGCCAATTAAAATATTTTGATTGGGGGAGACTTTAACTGTGTTTTGGACCCTTTATTGGATAGACCTCTGAAAAGTATAAGGAAATCAAAGATGGCAATACCAATAAGAGCTCTGATGAAAGATTTGAATTTGGTTGATAGTTGGAGGAGAGCAAATCCTACAGAGAAAGACTTTTCATTCATCTGGACATGATTCATTTTCTAGAATAGAATTTTTTTGGTATTGGCACATTTGCAAGGTAGAGTATTACAGGCTGAATATAAAAATCGGGTTTTATGGGATCACTCTCTGTTGTTTTTCTCCTGTGTCAGTCCAGAAGTGGTACAATTGTCTTATAGATGGAGGTTTAACATAATGTTACTGAGGAAACAAGAGTTTATTACTTCTGTTAAGGAACAGATTACCTTGTTCTTGGCTGAGAATATTAATTCAGTAAGTAGTAGTTTTGTACTGTGGGACGCTTTGAAAGCATATTTGCGTGGGCAAATTATTAGTTACACTATGAAAGATAAAAATCAATATGGTTTGTATCTCACCTACCCTTAGTGGAAACAGCCTACCTATATTTATGCTGTCTAGACCCCTCATAATTTTAAATGCCTCTATCAAATCTCCCCTCATTCTTCTGTGTTCCAGGAAATAAAGTCCTAACCTGTCTAGCCTTTCCCTGTAACTCAGTTACAGCAATATCCTAGTAAATCCTCTCTGCACTCTTTCTATCTTATTGATATCTTTCATGTATTTAAGTGACCAAAACTGTACACAATACTCAATATTTGGCCTCACTAATGTCTTATACAGCTTTAGGATAGCATCCTAACTCCAATGCACAATACTTTGATTTATGAAGTCCAATATGCCAAAAGCTCTCTTGACAACTCTATTTACCCATGACACCACTTTCAGGGAATTATGTATGTTTTCCCAGATCCCTCTGTTCTACCGCACTCCTCAGTGCCCAACCATTTACCGTGTACATCCTTTCTTGGTTCGTCCTTCCAAAATGCAACACCTCACACTTGTCTACATTATATTCCATCTGCCATTTTTCAGCCCATTTTTCCATTTGGTCCAAATCCCTCTGCAAGCTTTGAAAACCTTCTTTGCTGTCCAAAATGCCTCCAAACTTAAACTTGCTGATCCAATTTACCATATTATCACCCAGATCATGGATACAGATGACAAACAACAATGGTCCAAGCACCAATCTCTGAGTTATATCACTATTCACAGGCCTCCAATCTGAGAAGCAATCTTCCACCACTACTCTCTGACTTCTCCCATCAGCCTTTTGTCAAATTCACTGTACTATTTTACCATGAATATCAAGGATCTAAACCTTCCTGACTAACCTCCCACGTGGGACCTTGTCACAGGCCTAACTAAAATCCATGTACAACATGCACAGCCTTTCTTCATCAACTTTCCTGGTAACCTTCTCGAAAAACTCTAAGATTAGTTAAATATGACCTACCGCGCATAAATCCGTGTTGACTATCCCTAATCAGTCCCTGGCTGTCCAAATAATTGTATATCTGGATCTCTTGGAACATGTATAATTTACCTACTGACGTCAGGCTTGCTGGACTATAATTTCCTGGGTTACTTTTTAGAGTATTTTTTAAGCAACACAGTATCGTGAGCTACCCTCCAATTCTCCGGGACCAAACCCGTGGCTAAGAAGATTTAAAATATTTCTGCCAGAGCCCCAGAATTTCTACATTAACCTCCCTCAAGGACCGAGGGAATATTTTGTCAACCCCTGTGGATTTATCCTCCCTTATTTGCTTTAAGGCAACAAGCACTTCCTCCTCTTTAATCTGTGTAGGTTCCATGACCTCACTGCTTGTTTTCCTTACTTCCCACAACTCTGTGCCAGTTTCCTAAGTGACTACTGATGGGAAACAAAATGTAAGATCTCCCCCATCTCTATACAAAGCCGACCACTCTGATCTTCGAGACAACCAGTTTTGCCTCTTACTATCCTTTTGCTCTATTTACCCATGACACCACTTTCAGGGAATTATGTATGTTTTCCCAGATCCCTCTGTTCTACCGCACTCCTCAGTGCCCAACTTTAGGATTTTCCTTCACATTGTCTGCCAAAGCAACCTTGTGTCTTCTTTTAGCCTCCTGGTTTCTTTCTTGAGGTTTTTCTTGTATTATCTCACTTGCTGTGTGGTGCCTATACCTGCTATACACCTCTCTCTTCACCCAAACCAGATCATCAGTATCCCTCAAAAACCAAGGTTCCCTGTACCTTTTAATTTTGCCTTTGATCCTGACAGGAACATACAAAATCTGTACACTCAAAATTTTACTTTTCACCCTTCTCCACATACCTTGCACATCCTTGCCTGAAAACAATTTATCCCAATCCACGCATTCTAGATCCTTTCACGTTTCCTCAAAATTGACCTTTCTCCAATTTAAAATCTCAACACAAGGCCCAGACCTATCCTTCATAATTAACTTGAAACTATTGGCATTATGATCACTAGACCCAAAATATTCCCCTACACATACCCTGTCGCATTCCCTAATAGGTGATCCAATATGCAATCTCTCTTGTTACTAACTCTATATATTGATTTAGTAAACTTTCCTGAATACATTTAACAAACTTCAAGCCATCCAGCCCTTCTACAGTATGGAAGTCCGCTATCTCTCGATTTGCTCCTTCAATTCTCTCTGACTATTGGGTGGTCTATAATACAACCCCATGAGTGTGGTTATACCTTTCCCGTTCCTTGGCTCCACCTAGATAGCCCTAATGGACAAGCTCATTGGTTTGTCCTGCTTGACGAGCAATGCCACTTCTCCCTCTTTCACCCAACCCCCCCCCCTTTCTATCGCATCTGAAACAACTGAAGCCCAAAACACCAGAACATTGAGCTGCCAGTCCTGGATCTCCTACAACCAAGTTTCACTAATGGCCACAATGTCATATTTCCATGTGCTAATCCATTGCTCTAAGTTCATTTGCCTTTCTTACAACACCTTGCATTGAAATACTGCTTGCATCGAAACCTGATAACATTTCTATCATGTATAACCCGTTGCCTTCTAACTCTGCATGGAATTTTCACGTAATTTTTCTGTCCTCCACTCTTCCATCTGCTCTTGCACTCTGGTTCCTATTCCCCTCCAAATCTAGTTTAAATCCCCAGGAGCAGCACTGGTAGACCTTCCCACAAGGATATGAGTTCCCCTCCAGTTCAGATGCAAACCATCCCGTCAGAACACATCCCACCTTCCCTGGAAGAGAGCCCAATTATCCAGAAACCTGAAGCCCTTCCTCCTGCACCATGTCTTTAGCCACATGTTAAGTTGTAGATAAGCGTATATAGAGCCGTTGTCATACCCACACTCCTGTTCGGCTCCGAATCATGGGTCCTCTACCGGCATCACCTACGGCTCCTAGAACGCTTCCACCAGCGTTGTCTCCGCTCCATCCTCAACATCCATTGGAGCGCTTTCATCCCTAACGTCGAAGTACTCCAGATGGCAGAGGTCGACAGCATCGAGTCCACGCTGCTGAAGATCCAGCTGCGCTGGGTGGGTCACGTCTCCAGAATGGAGGACCATCGCCTTCCCAAGATCGTGTTATATGGCGAGCTCTCCACTGGCCACCGTGACAGAGGTGCACCAAAGAAAAGGTTCAAGGACTGCCTAAAGAAATCTCTTGGTGCCTGCCACATTGACCACCGCCAGTGGGCTGATATCGCCTCAAACCATGCATCTTGGCGCCTCACAGTTTGGCGGGCAGCAACCTCCTTTGAAGAAGACCGCAGAGCCCACCTCACTGACAAAAGGCAAAGGAGGAAAAACCCAACACCCAACCCCAACCAACCAATTTTCCCCTGCAGCCGCTGCAACCGTGTCTGCCTGTCCCGCATCGGACTTGTCAGCCACAAACGAGCCTGCAGCTGACGTGGACTTTTTACCCCCTCCATAAATCTTCGTCCGCGAAGCCAAGCCAAAGAAGAAGAAGTTGTATTATCCTCCAATTTTAATCCTGAGAAAAGTAAAAATACACTGAAATGCTGGGTGAATTAAGGCGGTCTTTTCACCATCAATTAAAGCAAAGATGCATTGCTGAGGTTTGGGGCCTGAGCCCTTCTTCAAAGAGCAAGCAGAATGAGCCAGAAGCAGGAAGTCTCAGAATCCAGACAATGCTGTCTGTGGGAGGAATCCAGACCAACAATAAGTGTTAATTGGATATGATAAGGGGAGAGATAAGAATTTATCATGTCTGTGCAAAAGGACACTAGGAGGCAGAGCTGCAGAAAGATTATGGTGGAGGTAGGGGGGGGAGGAGGGGGGTGGAGGAGGGGGGGGAAGGGTTTAACGAAAGTCAGAATTTATTGTCAAGAACAAGTCAGGAAATTCAGTGTTTTGTGGCAGCATCAAAGTCGATATTAATGTCATCCAGTTGGAGGGTGTCCAGTCAGAAGACCTCATCTTGAATTGAGGGAAAAAATATGATATCTAAAACCTGCCCTTACGTGTGCCTACCTGCTGAATCATTTTTGTTCCTTGAATAGAGTGGCCCTGACTTACTTCAACTCTTGCACCATCACCAAAACCTCTTAAGCCAAAGCCTGACCACTCTGACGATGACCGACCGCTCTGCTACATAGTCCCTCACTTTTTTTTAGTGATTATTGGGTCACCTGACCTCGATTGCCCAATCAGCTGCTATCTGCTAAGTCTCTCCTTTCCACCTTCTGGGACTTCCTTGTCCTCTCCCCTGCCTAATCGCCTCTCTGTAATCCTTAGAGCTTTCCCCTGCAACTGCAAGAGGTGCCACACTGTTACATCACCTCCTCCAGTCCTTCCAGGTGAGGCAAAGACTTGTGTGTAATTTATGGACTACATTTGGTGCCCTCAATGTTACCTCCTCCACATCAGTAAGACCAAGTGCAGACAGGATCCATTTCATGGAAAATCTGCACTCTGCCTGCAATGGATGTCCCAAGCTCCTGGTTGTGTGCCATTTTAACCCTACCCCATTCCCAGACCATCCTGTCCTTGCGTGGCCTCCACTGCCAGAGTAAGAATCAATGTTGACTGGAGGAACAACACCTCATATTCCTCTTGGCCAGTCTACAGCCCAATGATATGAACATTGAATTTTCCAATTTTAGGTGATGAGCCTCCTCTCTTCTTTTAAATTTTAAATCTAAATTATAAGTTTAGACATACAGCACAGTAACAGGCCATTTCGGTCCCTGAGTCCTTGCTGCCCAATTACACCCAATTAACCTACAATAGTGGGAGGAAGCCAGAGCCATTGAGGAAAACACACAGACAGCTTAGGATTTGAACTCCAGTCCCAATCGATGGCACTGTAAAAACATTGCACTAACCGCTACAACCATGCAGCCTCTTCTGAGCTACTTCTGTTCTTCCCCTTTTCTGTCCCCTTTCCCACCCCACCCATTCTCATCTCCCCCCCACCCCCCCCCCCCCCTTGCTCCAACTGCTGCTACACATGTTTCACCAATAGATCACCCCACCGCCTGTTTTCATCTGGTCCATTATTTCCACATCACACCTCCCCTCCCACCAACAGCCTCCAGCTTCATCTTCTTCCATCTAACCCCCCCCCTCCACATTTTTCACTTGCCTTTCTCTCCCTTTGTTTTGCCTCCCCATCGGTCTATCATTCTTCACCCACCCTGTCCTCATCGTACCAGTTATTTCCCCTCTGCACTCAGTCCTGATGAAGGGTCCTGATGCAAAACATTGCTAATTCATCATCTCCCACTGATGCTGCTCAACCTGCTGATTTCTTTCTGCAGATTGTTTTTGCTTCAGATTCAATGTCTGCTGTCTCCTATGTGTTTGAAAAGATTATCTGGTCCAAATAATATTTTTGCTTCCTTTAAATTGTGACTTAAAATAGTTCATCAGTGCAAGGGATGAAGGGAATGTGGAAAGTTATATAACTACAAGGACTTTATTTCCCCTATTTTTAAAAGTTAACCATGTGGTAGGTATTGAACACAAATGCTCATTTATCGGTTGATGAGTCATTGAGAAGGAACATCCAGTGCCCTTCATAATGAGTGGGGCAAAGACCTTTTTTTTCCTTTATTTGCCCCTGTGTTCCACAATTTTAAATTTGTAATCAAACAATTCCAGATTTTATCCAAGGTTATTTGTAGACATTTTGGTTTGACCATGTAGAAATTACAGCACTTTTTATACATAGTCCCCTCATTTCAGGGCACCATAATGTTTGGGACATTTGGCTTCACAGGTGTTTGTGATTACTCGGGAAGGTTTAATTGTTTCATTGGTGCAGGTATAAGAGAGCTGGCCTTGCTTTTAAGCTTTTGATCACCTTTGAAGTCTGTAGTTGCCATTTCTCAGCATGAGAACCATTATGAGGCTATAAAACAGTAAGAGACATCGCCCAACCCTTAGAATGACCAAAATCAACAGTTTGGAATATCACTAAGAAGAAAGAGGTGAGCTCAGTAATCGCAAAGGGACTGGTGTTCCAAGGAAGACCTTCATTGCTGATGACAGAAGAATTCTCATCATCATGAAGAAAAATCCCCAAACACCTGTTTGACAGATCAGAAACACCCTTCAGGAGGCAGGTCTCAACGTTGTGCTGACCTATATATTCCTACCAAAAGCTGAGAAGAATGTCCAAATTTAACTTAAAATGAATTTGATGGTAGTAAAAATGGAAAGAGAAAAATAATAGGGAAGGAAGACAAATTAGCCTGGGAGTGTTTAACTCTACAGCTAAAATAAAAACAAGATGTAGTAAATACTTTGTAGGTCAAGCAGCATCTGTGGAAAGAGTTAACAGTTTGGATTTAGGATTTTTCATGGGTCTTGGCCCTGAAGTATTTTATGTTCCCACAGGTACTACCTAACCTCCTGAATATTTCAAGCATCTGTTTTTATTTCAGATTGTCTGCAGTCATTAGATTTTCTTCTCCCTGGTAAAACCATGTTGGCTAAGTTTTCTGTGATGTAATTTCATTGTGAATTCTTTTGTTTATTATTGTGTAGAAAGAATGACACACCCAAACCAGGAAACCGAACAACAGATGGAGATGATTGGCGATACAGGAGGAAGAGGGAAGATCATCAGACCTGTGAGCCTGTGGATCAACGCAATCAATCAATGCGGTACCACGACAATGCAGGAGAATGGGAATGGGATTGGGGATCACGGGATTATCCCAGTTGCAGATCGAGCACTTCCCAGTGGAAGAGCAACTCAGAGGGTTCTTCAAATCGGCACTCAAAAGGCACGAGGGGATTTCACAACTGGCATCCCGATGATAAAGGAGGGGCATCTAACTGGTACTTGAAGGACAGCTGGCATCCCAGTGGGTCCGGAGGGGCAGTGAGTTGTCATTACAAAAACCAAGGAGGCCTGTCCAAAAGCGGTGAGGACAGCAGATCTCACTACAAGAGACTCCAGCTTGGGAACAATGGCAATTCCATGGAGGAACAAGAGTGGAAGCGGGGTAAAGTGAAAGTGCAAACGTTGAATAAAATGGGAAACAGAAGTGTGAGAGATCGCCGTGGCTGGGAGAAGGCACAAAACTGGAGGTGGCCAGGGAGAAATCGATCAGGCAGGTGGAATCCGAACGATTATGCCATGCAGCAGTGCTACGTGGATTTCACCAGTGATGATGTGTCAAGTGAAGGAATGCTGAGATTTAACACAAGCAAGACATTCCTGAATAAAGGCACTCAGAGTGGGGGGAAGAGTTTGAGTCCGCCAAGGGATAAGAGACATCGTTGGACTCCTTATTGGTCTCAGAAATCCAAAGGCCTGTTTACTGGGAATAAAAGCAAGAAGGGTAATAATTGTGGGAAAAATTTCAAATTGGCAACAGTGAGAAATGTCAAATCTCAACACAAAGATGGCGCATTGTTCCCTGGGAAGATAACTGAAGAACTGAGCAATGATGTGAGTAATCTGACCCAACATGCAAGAGATGAAAACAAAGCATTGGACAAAGGCTGGAACCAGCTTTCTGCTGTGCGTCACACCAAATTGATTCCCAGTCCTCCTTCGTCCTCTGCCTCAGAATCAAATCCAAACAAAGATGATCCTTCGTTTAATGAAGCAAGTCAGATGTCCTTGAAGTCGCCGAACTTGGAAGCACACAGTTGTTCACTGCTTGATGAGGGCACACAACAGCTGCCGAGTGCATCAGAAGCTTATCTTTCGACAGATACTGGCACAGACCCAACTGCACAGCCCTTGTTCGTTATTCCCAGCTGTGGTGATAAACCACAGTTAGATAACAGTTTGAATGAGATGCTGAGACTGGCCAGAGAAGCGTTGAGGCAGAGTCTGTCTGAATGTGATCAAGATGGTCATCTAGAGAGTGGTGGAGACTCTGTGGAGGGTAACAAAGAGAACTGGAAAATTAGTAACAATAATTACCAAGCACCAGTGGATGCCAGGAAAACAAGTGAAGAACTTATTGAAATTGCAGAGGAATTAGACCCAAACGCAGTAGTAAATTCAGGACACTTGCAACCTTGTGCACAAACAATAAAAGAGCAAACAACCATGTTAGCTGTCAAGTATGATGATATGTTTAAAGTCTGCATAACAAAAGGTGATTCCAAAGCCACCTTGGCTTCATCCACCTTCTTTGGAGAGTCAGAAACAAAAAATGCAAATGAGGTCCAAAGTTCTGTCCCGACTGAAACATTTGATGGTTGTTCTTCTGACACTGAGCAACAGAATGGAGGAACCCTGGGCTCGAACCAAATCCTGTCTGAACTCAACAAGCTTGGACTTCCTACCTCTGTACAGAGAGACCTGACACGTCACATCAACTCCAAGTCCAGGCCTGGAACCCATATCCCCGAACCCAATCTTAACATTGCTCGCCGAATTAGGAGCATAGGAAGCCAGAGAAAAAGTGAATCAGAAAAGGAATCTGGTTTGAAACCAACTGTGCGTCAGCTGCTGAATGTATCTCGCCATCATGTCAATTGGGATCAACTTATACAGCAAGTTGCTAAGAAGAAGCAGGAACTTGGCAAGGGTTTACCAAGGTCAGTCAACAGAGATTTTGCTTTTCTTTTAGAGAAACAGTGTGTGGAATTTGATCCATGGACCCCAGAGTAGATTGGGTCATTCCAATAGTGTTTCACCGTTTTATTAAGGATCACTTCCTTCTCACTGCCCCCCCCCCCCACCACCACTGCAATGTTCATTGAATGTTTGGTGTTTAGCCTCTGGAATGGATTTGAACCTATGGTCTTCTGACTTGAGTGAGAGTGAAAAGTTGCAGTTGACACATCGGTGATCTCTTTTTTTATAACTTTATTTATTCGTTCAACAAGGTTATTATATACAGTAAAAAAAAGTACATATTATGAATGATAAAAAAAATTTATATATTAAATAAAAAAGAGGAACCCTCCCCCTCTCAGCCAGCTCTCTTTAGGAGAGCCAAAGGGAAAAAAAACTGAAATATATTTACTAAAATCTAATCAAGGTAAATCTAAATGTAAATATTCTGAATATAAAGACCACTTATTAAGGAAAAAAGAATAATTATCATGAAAAACATACGTGATTTTTTTCCATTACCAAACATTTTTCCATGTACTTGCTATACATTTTTTTGCTACAGATAAAGCTAAATATACAAAAGCAATCTGAAATTTGTCTAATCCCAAATCTTTCAAAGGCTTCAACTCACCCAACAAAAATATTGTCGGGTCTAGAAGTATTTTGATCTCATACAAATGTTCCGAAAACAATTGAATTGCTTTCCAAAAAGATTGTATATGTACACATAACCAAACAGCATGAAAAAAAGTTCCAACCAAATTACCACATCTAAAACAAGAGTCTGATTCACTAAAACAATATTTTTTTAAAAACTTTTCAGGGGTTAAATACAATTGATGTAAAAAAATGTAATTAACCATTGAATAACGAACATTTATCAATCTAGTAACATTATCCTGACAAATGTCTAACCAGTCATCCTTGGAAAAAGTAAGGTTAATATCCTTTTCTCATTTAATCTTAGATCTATCCCTTCCCTTTTTTTCTATACTTTCCTGTAATATTTGGTACATCAATGAAATATATCCCTTCTTTGGTGCAATCACAAGGAAAGATTCAAATTTAGTCAATTTAGGTAAAATCATATCTCTACCAAATATTTGTTTTACTAAGGATCGAAGTTGATAATAAATGAATAAAGAATTCCCATTAATACCAAAATCTTCCCTCATTTGATTAAAGGATAAAAATTTACTTTCTTTAAAACAATCCCCCAAGTTTTTTTATACCTTTAGATTTCCAATGTAATAAACATTGATTATACATTGAAAAAGGAATAAGTTGATTATTATACAACGGTGTTAAAGTCAATAATTTACCCTTGGAACCTATCGTTCTATTTTTCTATCCGTAACTTCATTAAATGTTTTAGTATAGGCACATTATATTGTTGTAATAAATTTAAATTCCACCAAAACAAAAATTGATATATTTCAAACCAATAGCTAGGGTATTGACAAATGGTCAGATCTCGGAACCTTTTAAATTAACTCGTTCAACTCGACAAGGTTGTCCTTTGTCTCCAGCTTTGTTTGCGTTAGTAATTGAACCTTTAGCACAGTTGATACGACAAAATACACAGATACAAGGTATGAGAGTTTTAGATGAGGAGTATACAATTAATCTATTTGTGATGATGTACTGGTGTATTTAACAAACCCAGTTCAGTCACTTTTACACTTGAAAGAAGGTTTAACACAATATGGATCTTTGTCTGGATATAAAGTCAATTGGGGAAAAAAGTGAAATTTTACCGATATGTGAAGGAGATTATTCAGTTTATAAGAATATTATTAATTTGAAGTGGACTGATCGAATTAAATATTTGGGTATAAATGTGGATGTTGATTATCAATCTTTATATAAATTAAATTATGTACCATTAATGAAAAAGATTAAAGCTGATTTGATTAAGTGGAAGGATCTTCCTATAAATTTAATTGGAAGAATAAATACAATTAAAATGAATATCTTTCCACGTATACAATATTTGTTTCAGTCAATTCCGTGTTTACTTAATAAGAATTTTTTTCGAGATTTAAATAAAATGGTTAGGGAATTTTTATGGAAGGTAAATTTCCGAGAGGAGCTTTGAATAAGATAATCTGGAAATGTGCATTAAGGGGATTACGTTTACCACATTTTCAAAATTATTGTGAGGCAGCTCAATTTAAATTTATTAGTTCATAAATGGATTTGGAATGGCCTCCTAGTTGGGCTAAAATTGAGATGGCGAATATTTCTGAATTTGAAATACATCGGCGATCTCTATTGTGCTTCAGTGATAATAGTCGGAGGGGTGACAGACACAGAAGATTCAAAAGCTGGTCTAAAGGTACTATAATGCACACAGAGATAGAAACAAGGAGGATGATCTTGCTATAGAGCTAGAGATTGGAGAGTACGATGCTGGGCCATTTCTGAGTCGTGGCTAAAGGATGGATGTCACTGGGAGCTGAACGTCCAAGGATACATAGTGTATCGCAAGGATTGGCAGGTAGGTAGAGGGGGCGGCATAGCTCTGCTGATCAGCAATAATATTAAATAATTGGAAAGAAGGGACATATGATCAGAAGTGGTAGAGATCTTATGGGTTCAGTTAAGGAATGGCAAAGGTAAAAGCAAACGAATGACAGTTAATGGTATATTTCGGCCTCCAAACAGTTGCTGGGATGTAGATTACAAAACTAGAAATATATAAGACATGTCAGAAGAACAGAATTATGATAATCATAGGGAATTTTAATATGAAAGTAGATTGGGAAAGTTAGGTAAATTTTGGATCTCAGGAGAGAACATTGGTGGAATGCCTATGAAATAGCAATTTGGATCAGCTTATTGATAACCCCACCAGGGCATCCGCTGTTCTGAATTGTTCAGAGGTGATTAGAGAGCTCAAGGTAAAGGAACCTCAGAAGGCAGTAATCACAATATGATTGAGTTCACTTTGAAATTTAAAAAGGATTGAAAAGTATTGGTTTTCACTGGAGTAAAGGAAATTACAGTTGCATGAGAGAGGAACTGGCCAAAGTCAAGTGGGAAAAGCACACTAAAGGGGAAGACAGCAGACGAGCAATAGCTGGAGTTACTGCGAGAAAGGAGGAAAGTGCAGGACAGGCACCGACCAAAAAGAAAGAAAATTCTGAATGGGAAAATGAGAGAATTGTGGCTGGCAAGGTAAGTTAAAGCCAAAGTGAATGCAAAAGGGAGGGCATAGAAGCAAAAATTAGTGGGAAGATAGAGGACTGGGAAACTTTCAAGAACTTAGAAAAGACATTTAAGAAGGTGATTGGGAAGGAAAAGATGAATTATGAAGGGAAGTTAGCAAATAACATCAAAGAGGATGCCTAAAACTTTTAAGAATATATAAAGAGTAAAAGAGTGAGCGAAATAGGAAATGACGCTGGGGAAATTGTAATGGGAGACAAGGAGATGGCAGGGGAACTGAATGAATATTTTGGATCAGTCTTCACCGTGGAAGATATCAGTAGCATAATGGACTCTCATGGCTCTCTCGGAAGAGAAGTGAATATAATCAAGATCATGAGTAAGAAGGTACATTGGAAGCTAAATGGGCCAAGGCTAGAAAGTCTCCTGGACTGGGTGGAATGCACCCTCATGTTCTAAAGGAGGTAGCTGTAGTGATTGTGAAGGCATTGGTAATGATCTTCCAGTAATTAATAGAGTCTGGCATGGTTCCGGTGGACTGGACGATCTGATGTTTAAGTAGGGAGGGAGGCAGCAGAAAGGAAATTAGAGATCTATTAGCCTGACTTCGGTGGTTGGGAAACTGTTGGAGCTGATTGTCAAGGATGAGATTACAGGGTACCTGGAGGTGCCTGGAAAGGTAAGCCCAAGTTAGCATGTTTTTTTTTGTAAGGGAACTTCATGCCTGACAAATCTATTGCAACTTTCTTTTAAGAGATTACAAGTAGGGTAGTCTGGGGAGATGCAGTGGATGCTGTATATTTGGACTTTGACAAAGTGCCACAAATTAGGCTGCTAAACAAGATGAGAGCCCATGGAATTATAGGAAAGATACAAGAATGGGTAGAGCATTGGCTGGTCAGCAGGAAACATAGTGGGAATAAAGGCTACTGGTTACGAGTGGTGTTTCACAGGGGGTGGTGTTGGGATGGCTTTTTATGTTGTATATAAATGATTTGGATCATGGAGTAGATGTCTTTGTGGCTAAATTTACAGATGATTTAGTGGTAGAAGAGATGGTGCTGAGGATACAGAAAGGCTGCAGAGAGACTTGGATAGATTAGGAGAAGGGGCAAAAAGGTGACAGATGAAATACAATGTTGGAAAGTGTACGGTCATACACTTTGGTAGAAGAAATATTCGGGCAGACGATTATTTATATGGGGAGAAAATTCAAAATTCCGAGGTGCAAAAGGACTTGGAGTCCTCGTGCTGGATAGCTTACACGTTGACCTCCAGGTTGAGTCAATGGTGAAGAAGGTGACTGCAATCTTGTCATTCATTTCTAAAAGAATAGGATATAAGAGCAAGGATGTAATGTTGAGATGCTATAAAGCACTAGTGAGACCTCACCTGGTATACTGTGTACAGTTTTAGGCACCTCATTTGAGAACAGATGAACTGACGTTGGAAATGTCCATAAAAGATTTACTAGAGTGGTACCTGGAATGAAAGGGTTAGCATATGAGGAATGGTTGTCAGCTCTTGGACTGTACTCATTGAAGGGACCTCATAGAGGCATTTTGAATGCTGAAAGGCTTGGACAGCGCTGAGAGGGGAAGTAGTGGCGACATTGAGGGGGGAAGTAGTGACGGCGCTGTTTCCCATGGTAGGGTATTCTCGGGCAAGAAGGCCTAACTTCAGGATGAAAGGGCGTAAATTTAAAACTGATGTGGAGAAGAATTCTTTAGCTAGATGGTTGTGAGTCTTGTCAGACAGCTGTGGAAGCGAGGTTGTTGGGGTGTATTTAAGGCAGAAATTAACAGATATTTGATTAGTCAGGGGATCAAGGGTTGCAGGGAGTGCTGGGGAATGGGGCTGAGTGGCTGGATCAGCTCATGATTAAAATAGCAGAGCAGACTTAATGGGCCTAAGTCTGCTCCTATGTCTTGTGATTCAGAACCCTTGGATGTGTGGATAGAGAGATCTCTTGTTCACTGGTTTGAGTGCAGTAACATGAAAAAAAGGTGAGCTCTGGTGGGATTTCAGTGCTGTGAGCACATTGATGGAGGACGTAGAGGCATGAAGGGCAGGAGGGAAAACTAGTTTCTGCACTCCATAATTTAGAGCTATGGTGACTAGCATTTCAGCCCTGAGCTTTGATTTTTTTTTGAACCTTGGCTTACTCTGGCAAGTGCGAGGTGTTTCACTCACCCTGGAGCTGGTTGGAAAACAGAGAGCTCAGAATACAGATGCAGAGCCCCATGAAAGTGGCAATTCGGGTGGATAGGGTATAAAGAAAACATTTGGCATGCCTGCCTTTACTGGGAAGATGTGACCTCGTGATACAACTGTACAAGATGTTGGTGAAACTACTCAAAGAGCTGAGGTTTCAGATCTGACAGTAAATGAGGAGGATCTTCTGATGGAATGTGTTCAGAATAAGCAACACAGCTGTTCATGGAGTACTTCCACACATTTCCTTGATATAGCTTGGGCTTTGTGGTTCAGATGTTCTTGGAAGTAGCATGCTTATGGAGTTGGCTGCTTGAGTTTGTCTTGAAACATGTATGGTTGTGTTCCCAGGTTTGGGATTGAGATGGTTCCCTCAGTGCAAACCAGCTTGGAGGCCCCAGAGTTGGATGAAGATGAAAAACAATCTTCTCTGGAAGGCTTTCAATGGGAGGTAATTTCCAGTTCTCCAGCTGGAACCATCCGGAAGCGCAGCCTATCTGAAAGCAGTGTGGTCACAGACAAACAATCGATTTACAACCTGTTTGGCAATGACTTAAAACACTTGGAAGGGGCCACAGGGAAGGAACAGGATCTCCGCGTTCCAAGCAGCAAGCTACCTCCACCACCTCCAGGACCAAAGACTTCGACCTGTCAAATGAAACAGGATGTCGAAGACAACTCCGGCTTCCCAGAAACACGCCAGGTTGCTAACGATGGTGACAAGAGCAGCTTTTCAACACAGGCACTTCCCTCAGTGAAGAATGAAGAGAACTCAGACAGACTGGTGGGATTTGACAGCATCTCCGTGAAGAACAGTGAGGCGGAAAAGGAATCCAGCCTCTCGGCCACTTATGGTTCTTGTCAACTTGGAGCAGAGGGAAATGACACAGTGCAAGCCCAGCAGAGTTCTTCGGGTGCTGTGCAAGCTCCCATTGCAGCAGATGGTGCCACTGACAGTAGTGACACATCTGGCGGTGAACTAAATGACAACCAGATGCTGGGCAAGAAAAGAAGAGCAACAGCTGTAAGTGACACAGTACAAGCACTGCCTAACTGATCCTTGCAAGCCTCCTTGTCTTGTTCCATCAATTTTCCCTCACAAATTTAAATACAACTATGCACTTTGTATTATCTACTCTAAGTGACATCAAATTTCTGAAATCTGTGTGTTGAAAGATGTTCCTGCACTGTCATTTCATTAGTGAAATCACTTTGAGTTCTTCATATTGTTAGCAGCTCAGAGGACCCCAAAACTCAGCATCAATAGATATTCACCAAGACAAATGGTTACTTAAGCGAAAGTGGCTTTTAATTATCTTTAAACATGAAAATAAGATCAAACTTTAACTTATCACTCTTAACCCCCTTCTAATTCTAAGTGCACGTGTATATAATGCGTGTGTAAGTTCAGAAAAGTTATTTGATTCACAGTCCAATCTCACTTCTCATTCCTCCAAGTTCACTGGTTGCAGGCAATTCTTATATTGTGCACAGAATTTAACATTTATAAAGTTCACCAGGCTTCGGTGCTTGAAAGGTAAATGGTTACCGCTCAGGAAGGTTCTTGTCGGTTTTCAGAGAGAGATTTGTTGCTTGTGGACACCCACAACTGATTCCTTTTAATCAGCCACTTCAGTGTCTTGCTGAAGAAACTTGCTCCACCAGGGTTTTCCAGATGATAACCTCTTTCTTTCAGGTCACCACAGAATGCCTTTTTGTTTCTCTTATTTCAAGTGAAACATTAGGCAGCCAGTCCTCTCTTCTTGTATGAACCATAAGGGCTTTGACCAGGCTGAACTAAGCAACAAACCCATCTTCCAAATAGGGTCTCTCCTCAAGCTTGCCATCTTGTCCTGTTCCAGAAAAATTGTGGAACTGAATTTTTTTTTTCTCTCTCTCTCTTTTTCTTTCTTCCCCCTCCCCCTTCTCTCTCTTAGAGCAAAAGACTGTTTGACTCTCTGCTTGCAAAACCACATGACCCTCTTAGAACAGCAAGCTGCACTCCAGACAGCATGCGGCTCTGAAATACTCCTCCGATTTCTTTCATCTGTTGCTTTCCATTAGTGAAGACTCGGGCACTTCCCAAAATGTTTGCAAATTCCCCCAGGAACAGCCCTGTCTGGCATGAGCAGAGCTCCAGTATTTAAATGAGATCTGTTTTGAAGTGTTTATATGTGACCTACACTAAATAACCTGCCCCAATTTATCTCCCCAAAATATATCTATGTACAATACAAACACAACGTAATATGTCACAACATCAAGTGCAATCTTACCCTCACACCAACGTGGCTGCCTTCCACCAACTCAATCCTTGACTTCTTCCTGTTTTGTCGTCTTGAGAAGAGGTAGATGCCACATAACCTTTTGTATATTGTCCAAGTAAATGTAAGCAGAGTATGGTCGCTTGGCAGATTTTATTTCTAATAACACAGGAAGTTGGTTAGCCATCACTGTGGTCCACTTTCTGTAGAATATAGAATATGTTCTACAGGTGATGTGGTTGGCGTGGCGTTAGTGCGACACTATTACAATGCCACCGGCGCTGTCTGTAAGGAGTTTGTCTGGTCCCCCCATGTCTGTGTGGGTTTTCCCTGGGGGCTCCAGTTTCCTCCCACGCATGAAAATGTACCGGAGGTGGTAGGTTAATTTGGATGTAATTAGATGGCATGGCTTTAATGGCTGGAATTGGCTTCTACTGTGTTATCATTTTTTAAAAATATCACAGCACAGTACAGGCCCTTCAGCCCACATTGCTGTGCCAAACTATATAAACCTTTTCTGCAAAAATCTAATCCTTCCCTTCTTCATACCCATCACCCTCTATTTTTCATATATCCACGTGCCTATCTATGACTTGAATCCTCCTGCCATTGTCCACCACCAGGCCCAGAATGCATTACAGGCGCCCACCACTCTTTTTTTTAAAAGCAACTCACATCTGACATCTCCCCCTAAACTTTCCTCCATTCATCTTAAACAGATGTCCTTGGTATTTGCTGTTATCGCCCCAGGAAAAGATGCTGGCTGTCCACCTTGTGTCATAATTTCACAGAGAAAAGAGTCCTTTGGTCCACTGCACGTCCACCATCATCCTTATCTATATTAATCCCACTGAACTGCATTAATTCCATATTCCTCAATGTCCTGCTTATTTATGTATTTGTCCAGATGTCTCTTAAATGTTTTTTAACGTTCTTGCTCCATCACCACCTCTGACAGCTTATTCCAGATATCAGTTACTCTGTAAAATGTATTTCTCAGAACCTCTTTAAACCTCATTCCACTCACCTTAAACTTATGAACTTGTTGTCAATACTCTTAACATGGGAAATGGACTCATTATTTAGGCCTCTCATAATTTTATCTACCTCTGTCATGTTACCTCACAGTCTCCAGCAAACACAGATCCAATCTCTACCCGTAATTAAAACTCTCTGATCTCGGGGGACATACTTGTAAATATTTTCTACACCCTTTCTAGTTAATCACAAACTTTCTGCAGTGTGGCACATATTGCACCAAATTCAGCCTTATCAGCATTTTGCAAAACCATAAATGACATCCCAACTCTTATCCCCAATGCCTCAGGTGATGAAGGCAAACATGTCATACCGACTTTTGTACCTGTGTTCCCATCTTTAGGAATAATACACCTGTACCCCAAGGTCTCTGTTCTACAATACTCTCCAGAGAAAACACAGAGAGCACAGTTGGCGTAGCGCCTTTACAACGTCAGCAATTGGGACCGAACCTGGGTTTGAGTCCCGCGTTGTCTGTAAGGACTTTGTACGTTCTCCCCGTATATATGTAGGTTTTCCCCGGGAGGCTCTGGTTTCCTCCCACCTTTCAAAATGTACCAGGGGTGTAGGTGTTAATTGGGTGGCGTGGACTCATGGGCTGAAGTGGCCTGTTGCCATGCTGTTTGTCTAAATTTTTAAAAAATTAAGAATCTGTCACATCCATGAGAAGTCATGATTTTATTTCAGCATGGTTAGCATAGTAAATTGGTTCCTAAACTTTTTCAGACTGCCACCCCCTTGCCCTCCAGTTCACACTCCGAGTGCCCTTCCTCAGCCCAATACAACGGTGCTGGTGGGAGGGTAGTGGCGGCGCTGAGCAGGGAAGTAGTGGAAGCGCTGAGAGGGGAAGTATTGACGGCGCCGAGAGGGGAAGTGATGGTGGCACCGAGAGGGAAAGTGGTGACGGCGCCAAGAGGGGGGTTAGTGACAGCGCCAAGAGGGGAGGTGGTGACAGTGCCGAGAGGGGGGGGTTAGTGACGGCTCTGAGAGGGGCTTTAGTGGTGTGTTGGTTGGGGGTTGCGGTGGCACTGATGGGGGGTAGTGGCTGCGCTGAGAGAGGCTAGAAAATTACTGCACTGGCCTCTTCATTAATCTTTGCAGCAGACTGAATAATTGCAAGACAGAAGGTTTGGAACGCCCCCTTTTTCCTCATTGCCCCCTTGGATCTTTCCACCACCCAAGGTGGGGCAGCAGTGCCCACTTTGGGAATCACTGGCATTGCGGTTATCGCAGCACCGGTGACCCGGGTTTGAATCCGTAAGGTGTTTGTATATTCTCCCTGTGTCTGCGTGGGTTTTCTCCGGAGGTTTCAGTTTCACCCAACATTACGAATACATATTCGGTTAATTGGTCACATGGATAAAATTGGAAGGCATGTGCTCAGTTGCCCTGCTTTCTCTCTAAATTTAAAAATAAAAAATAGAATTATCTACCAGCAAAAAAGCTAATCAAACTGCTAGATTGCTGTAAAATTAAAAAAATAATTTCATTAATGTTTCTTTGATAACCTTAGCCTGTCTGGCCTTTGTCTCCATTTGGCTCAAGAACATGCTTGACTTTTAACTACTCTGTGATTCATGAAGGTACATGCACACTTGGCCATCTATTTTAGGGTAACGAATGACATGTTAATTGACCCTCTGACCCTTGTGGCCTAACACTTTCGAAGGTGCTTGTTACTTTGCCTTCTTTATTCAACTGCCTGGATGTGGCAAATCACCTGGTCTTCTGGGTCTCTGCTAAACCTAACCTATCCCCATGGCAGGAGATATGAACAAAATCATATTCTTCGAACAGTAAAGTTTAGCGAATTTAGATCAGAATCTATACATCTGGACCAGGTTCAGTTCACTCAGATAAGGACCTGTACATCTGGACTAGTTCATTTCACTTCGATTAGAATCTGTACACCTGGACCAGGTTCAGTTCACTCAGATCAGGATCTGATTTTGGGCTTCACTTCTGATAATGTTCCATTTGACGATGTTAATTTAATTTAGACATACAGCATGGTTACAGACCCTTCCAGCCCTTGCGCTTGTGCTGTCCAATCCCAGTACGTTTTGAAGAGTGGGAGGAAACAGGAGCACCCAGAAGACATGGGAGAATGTACAAACTCCTTACAAACAGCATGAGATTTAAACCCAAGTAGCTGGCACTGTGACAGCACTGCACTAACTGCTATTTATAACATTAAGTTTTTTATGTCTGAATTTAATGTATTGATTGCACTTGGTTCAACAACCAATAGATTGACTGCTGTTCACATATGATCCCTCTCCCCATCCCACCTCACCCTGCCACCTTCCCTCTCCCTTCTCTCCCACTCTTTCTCCCTGTAGGATGGCCTATCTCCAGAGGTAACAGGTTTGGAGAGAAAGAATAAAAGGAGGAAAATCAAAAATAAAAGAGGTGAGTGGGCAAGCTTTAGCAGCTGGATATAGATACTACCTGATTGTTCCACTTGGCGAATATAAAGATGAACCTTGTAGCACAGTATAGGCCCTTCAACCCACAATGTTTTGCTGACTGAATGAAACCTACTGAACAAATTAAATGTTGCCTACCTTACACATGTAACTCCCTATTTTTCTTGCAGCCGTGTGCCTGTCGAAGAGTCTTAAAAGTCCCTATTTTATCAGACTCCACCAACACCCTTGGCAATGCAATCCAAGAGCCACTCGACTCTGTGTTTAAAAATAGCTTACCCTTGATGTCTCCCCTAAACCTTCCTCCCCTCACCTTGACACATGTCCTCTGATGTCCACCCTATTTATGCCTCTCATAATCTTGTAAACCTCTATTAAGTCACCTCTCATCCTTCTTCACTCCAAAGAGAGAAGCCCAAGCTCTGTTAATCTTGCCTCATAAGACATGTTCTCCAATCAAGTCATCATCCTGATAGATCTCCTCTGTACCCTTCCACAGCTTCCACAACTTTCCCATAATGAGGTGTGCAGAACTGAACACAGTATTCCAAGTGTAGTCTAATCAGAGTTTTGTAGAGTTGCAACAGTACTTCACAACTCTTGAATATCCCTATTGTACTAGCCTCCTCTACCACCCCTGGCAATATATCCAGGCACCCACCACTATCTGGGTATATTTTAAAAAAAACCTCTTCTCTGATGTCTCCTATAAACTTTCTTCCACTCACCTTAAATAGATGGGCAGCACGGTTGGCATAGCGGTCAGCACAGTGCCATTACAGCGCTAGTGATTGGGACCGGGGTTCAAATCCTGCACTGTCCGTAAGGAGTTTGTACGCTCTCCCCATGTCTGCTTGAGATTTCCCCAGGGGCTCCAGTTTTCTCCCACCATTCAAAACATACTGGGGGTGTAGGTTAATTGGGTTTTAATTGGGCAGCATGGACTTGTGGGCTGAAATGGCCTGTTACTGTGTTGTATGTCTACATTTATTTTTTAAAAATATGTCCTCTGGTACTTGCTATTGTCATCCTGAGAAAAGGGTGTAGGCTGCCCATCCTATCTAAGCCCCTCTTAATCTATTATACCACTATTTTAATTCCCCTCTCGTCCTTGGTTAGTACAAAGAGTAAAGCCCAACTTCTGTCAGCCTTGTTTCATAAAACATGGTCTCCAATCCAGGCAACATCTTGACAAATCTAATCTGCACTTGTCAAAGCTTCTACATCCTTTCTGCAATGAGGTGATCAGGATTGAATGCCAAGAGTTATCTAACCAGAGTTTTGTAGAGCTGTAACATTACTTTGCAGCTCTTGAACTCAATTTCCTGTCCAATGAAAGCTCATTCTTAACACCCTATCAACTTGTGACGCAACCTTGAGGGTTATAGAGATTTGCAGGATGGAACCAGGCCCTTCAGACCAACTTTTCCATGACAACTAACTTGAAGCTGCTCCCTTTTGCCTGCATCTGGCCCATGCCCTTCTAAATCTTTCTTAGATGGAAACCTGTTCAAATATCATTTAAACATTGTAATAATTCCAGCTCTGCTATTTTCTCTGACAGCTTGGACCAAATACCCATCACCTTCTGTGTGAAATGTAAACAAATTATTCAAACTGTATATCATTAGCGGACAGCAAGTGTGCTGGTCACAGTTCTAGTGGAAGAACTAAATAATTACAGAGGACAATTATAAGAGGGAACAATATTCCTCTTTGCCTGTGTGATGTGGCTGTTGGATGCAAATCAAGTATTGAGCGAGCTATGTTAATTATATTTCGTATTCTCTTTTGCTGGTCTTTCTCATGCTATAAGGGGTGCTGGGCCATACTAATGATGACTCTTTGTCTGCCTTAAAGTGTGTCATATATTTTACACTTTTAATGTATTATTACGAGACAATATAAGGAACCTTGCATCTCCTCCGTAAGTGGTGTGCCATGTGAGATTATGCCACTGTCCAACATGTAATGAACTTGATTTCAGATAGGGGCCAGCTGGACCAGCTGTTGAGCATTTCACTGCAGGAGGATGAGCTGAATAAAACCTGCCAGGAGGTGGAAGGGAACCTGCTGCGGGCTCGTGCGGCTCTCCAAGCCGCCTATCTGGAGGTTCAGAAGCTACTGCTCCTTAGACAGCAGGTAACACCACAGGGAGGAGATCTGACATTTTGGTGAGCAGGCATGTTGTAAGTGATCAGTGTTCACTGACACAGCACAGAATCAGGCCATTCAGCCCACCATATGCCAACCATTGAGTACCCATCAGTATTAATCCTATTCATCAGGAATTGATTCACAGCCTTTTGGGCCTTGGCAATTCAAGTGGTTGTCCAGATGCTTTTGTAACATTGTGGAAGTCCTCATAATCTTGTAAACCTCTATTAAGTCATCTCTCATCCTTCTTCACTCCAAAGAGAGAAGCCCAAGCTCTGTTAATCTTGCCTCATAAGTCCTCTTCCACCAGCTAGTGCCTGCCAGATTCCAAACACCCTCTTCCTCTTATCTCTTCTTGCCCCCAGTCATTCTAAACCTCTAGTTTCCGTTACTATGGGAAAGTTTTTTGACTTTCTACCCAATCTTGTATCCCTCTATTGGCCTCCTTCAGCCTTCTCTGCTCAGTGGGAAATAAGCCCAGCCTCTCCATCTTAAGATTCTTCCTCTCGTATGGAAACCAGAATTACACACAATGCACTAGTTGTGGTCTAACCGAATGATATAAATGTGTACCATGACCCTCCTGCCCTTGTTCTATGCCCTAGCTAAAGCCAAGTCTCCCATATGCCTTCTTCACCACCTTATTGATCTGTGATACCACCTTTTAGATTTTTGTGGACTTGTACTCCAAAGTACCTGTATTTCTTGATACCCCCTTAGTCCCAATCTGTCTGATTCAACCGCCCCCAAAATGCATCACCTCACACTTACCAGGATTAAATTCCATCTGCCATAGCTCTATGTGTTTTCCAAAATTATCAGTAGTGTTCTGACTAAGACTACCATTCTCACTATCCTCAGTTGATGGCCAGCAGAGACCTGGTGGCCCAAGGCCCAAGTATTACTCTGACTGCCAATTTTCCTGTCATCTACAAACTGGATGTCCGGCTAATGATGCATTCTTCACCTTTTGCTGAGCAACTTTGAGATCCTGCCATACCTCTCCATACCAGGTTCCCAACCACCCCTGCACAGTTTGCCTACATTACAACAGTGATACACTTTACAGGGTGGGCATTAAAGTCCTTGTAAGGGGTTGTTGTTGTTGTTGAAAGGGAACAATGCCACCTTAGCAAGGATGGCCGTTTACCAAGACTGAGGATGACTTTTAAATTTGAAAGCCTTTTTATTTCCTTTAATATAGATTTGTCCTCAGCCCCAGGAGAAGTTTCTTGAGTTTCTCTTGAGAAAAACTGTTTGGATACATTAGCTGTGGCCTGGTTATTTCATCATTGTGTCTCCCACACAGGTCACCATGGAAATGGGCACACTAAGGACCAAGAGAATAGAGATCCTTCAAGGACTGCAAGGTCTGTCCGAGTCTCAGCCTGGTTTCCTTCTGCTCAGAAGTTTTGGAGATTTGTCCAATATGGTCTTTAGCTTTTGAGGAAGAGAGAGATTTCAGTCATAGTTTACCAAAGAGCACTGTTCCACTGAGTTGAGTGATTATGAATACAAATCCCATGGCTGACAGTGTGTAGGTATCTTGGCAAGCACCAGGAAATGGAGAGTGTGCAGGAGTAGTGCCTGCTGGAAACACCTCTGCCTGTTATTGGATGGGACAAGAGATTTCTGGTGTGGTGCTGGCTCCTGAGGGTGTCAGGGCCAGGATATGAGGAGCATTCCCCCCCCCCCCCCCAGGTCAGTCATTGCCCAAAATGAGTTTCTTAATACCCACTGTGCTTTACCATGAACCCTTGTGACTGCTCCACTGCCTAGTCCATTTCTCATCCAGTCGCCCCACCAGTCAGATTCTCCTCCCAGCCTCCGAAGAGGTCCCAGTAAATGAGGGGCAGTTCCCTCAGAGCACAGCACCTGACACCTGGAGTTGGGACTGTGGCAGAAGGCAGTGCAGAAATGGTCTTGCCAGCAGAGAGGATGCTCTGTGGGCATGTATCCATGCAGGGTCTGAAAGAGGAGAGTCACCTTCTGGAGTGAATGCACACCAATGACTGCACTCCTCAGTTGGAGACTCAGAAATGAGGCAGAAAATTTTACGTGGAAGAAATACACCAGCTCCTTGTAGATCATGCTGTTGAAACCATGGGGGAAGGGGTGGTGGGGGGGGGGGGGTGAAACAATATGACTGGATGCTAGAATTGCGGATGTCATTGTGGTGTTCGTTATCCGTTGCATTTTTTGAACGTTACCCATTGCTGACTGAGTACTTTTGGTTTTCTCCAGAGTTCAGTGTTCCTCCTGGAGAGCGAATAATGCAGAGCCCAGGCACAGAAACCAGCAGTCTGCACAGAGGCACGAGCCAGCTCAACTTCCACATCCCCTTCTCGCCCCTACTTCACCCGACTTCCTTCCCTGGCTCCAGCACTGACCTGCAACCTCAGCTTGATGCTGTGCCATGTTTTGGAGCTGGTGCACAAGGTCCCTTGCCGGCTGTGTTGAATGCCTCCATTAAACAGGAGCCTGCTTCTCCAAAAAGGCCGGAGGAGATTGTGAAGAATTCTGCCCCGCTACACCTCGCTGGCCAAATGATGCGTGACTGCCGTGGCTCATCTCTATCCCCAGTACTTCTCCCAGCAGTTTATGCTAAAGGTACGCTCAGTTTTTCTTTGGATACCAGATGGACACCTGCATTTCTTGTTCAACGTTGTGAAAATGAACATCTGGCAATGTTATAGGAGTGGTGTGTCAAAAATTAGCAAATGCTCATGCTGTAAAACTAAGTATAGTTATGGAGTTCCTGCTGCACAAAACCCAGTCAGCTCATCGAGTCTTTTGGTTCTCTATTGCAGCCTGGTCACTCCTATTCCCTGACAAAGGCAGAGAACTCTGGAAACACTCAGGATCAATGTTCCCTCTCTATTTTTAGTAGTGAGTGTGTACAAAAATCTTATGCTGCACCATTTTTTTTTCCTGTGACAAAAGTATGTGCGCACTGAATGCTTGTGCAAATGTAAATTGTTTCAAAATAATTTTGTCACAGTCTATCTCTCATGGCCAATAAAACTGTATTAATATGTTTTAATATAATATAATTATGATTACCGTATATGACGGCACATATTCGTACAACCTTCAAAAATCATTTTAAAATGGAGGTCGGCTTATCCACCAGATATACTTTTGAGACCTTAAATTTAGGTCAAAAATTGTTTGACTCTGCTTCGGCGAACAAGTCGACCCCGGAAGCACTAATTCGGCGTATTAGTCGACCCTGGAAGCATCTCCTCACCATTGACGCCGCCATTCCTTGTCACCTCCCTACCACTGGCACCACCGTTCCCTGACATCTCCCCATCGCCGGACTCCACCATAACCCACCCAAACATTCTACAACTATAGAGGCCAAGGTCCCCGCTCCTACCCAGGAGCCTGAGATAGCCGCTCCTGCCCAGTAGCCAAAGTTCCTGCTCCTGCCTGATAGGCCTAGGGTTTTTTTCACTTGCTTACAGTAATTTACAGCTTTATTACTTGGCAAATGGGGTGGGGTTTTTTGAATATTTTATTTATAATTTTTCAAACTCAAAGTGTCAACCATAATACTCCTGGATAATAAAGACACACAGTAGCAACTACTCCGGTAGAGCTACTAAATCAACATGCATACACAGGGTTAGTCAACCAAAGACTGCTTATTCGAGTTTGCTATGGTTCTTTTACATCCCTCCCGTTTCGGGGTCCACAGGATTTGTGGGGGGGGGGGGGTGACGTCACTGTGTTTGCCACCAAGCTGTGGGGCTGGCGGGTTAAGGTAAACGTGGTGGGAGCCCTGCACCCTTGAGAAAGGCATAGCAATCCAGCGTGCCGTTACTCAGCACGCAGTACCATGTGTACGCGGTCCATTGCCCAGGTGAGTGCATAGGGGCTGGCCTGCGGATCTACGTGTTCGCTGGTGATCTGCACCAGCGATGGTTTGCATTATGCGCCCGCTCAGCTTGTTACATTGCCGCTACCACACTACATTTTCCAATTATATACAAGCTTCACCATTGAGTTCAATTTTCCCCTCCCTTATCCCAACTAATATATCCAAAGACAAAATTAAATAGACAGTTTTTCTAAAAAAGAAAGACCACAACAATGAATTAGTCCTCATCCTTTATTCCAGTAGTGCTTTAAAGTGAGCATTTGGGGTGTTTTTAAAAAAAAAATTGGGTTGTTGCTGGGAAGCAACCCGAAAATTGAGGTCGACTTATACATCGGATATACCCTAAAACCATTAAAATGAGGCTAAAATAAAGTGGGGGGGGGGGGGGGAATTGACCTATCTGCTGGTTGACTTACACACAGAAATATACAGTAGCTACTTGTTCAACCAACTAACGAGTTAACAGAAACAGTTAGCTAAGAGATTATTTTCAATAAGTATAATGACTAATTACTACATTATTTTTGGGTGCTAACCTTTAGTGCGCATATTAATTTCTTTTGTGTGTCGGTTGCGAAACGTGTGCGTGCGCACAGCTTAGAGGGAATGGTGCTCAGGATCCAAATAGTCAGCATCTGTAGGGAGAGAAACTCAGTCAACATTTCAGATCATCCTCAATCACTTCCAATGGCAGCTCGTTTCATATACCCTTCTCCCCTGGGTGAGAAACAAAGACCACATACTTCCACAGTCCTCCCCTGCCCATGTCCGTTAGAACCATAGAAACTGAAAAAGTGAGAAAACCAATGCTTTAAGTTGTGAAGAGGTGAAGAAAACAGGGTGCAGGTCAAAATTGTCCAAGTCACAATTAGAGTGTTGGTGGAGTGGGGGGAGGGGGGGGGGCGGGTGGCGGGATCAGACGCAGAGGAGAATAGACATATCTGTGGAGAGGAAAATGTCCTGAGGGAAGATGAAGTGCCATTGCTCAAACTTGCATTGGACAATTGAATTGCAGCCAGAAAATGCTGAACTGTTCAACAGGTCAGGCAGCATCAGAACTCTTGTTTCTCTTTCCACTAAATACTGCCAGACCTGCTGAGTGTTTCCAGCAGTCGCTGCCTTTCAGATTGGCTTTTTTTCTTTATTCTAATTTTTCTGGATTTCAGAGCCGTATCAGAGTCTGAAGACAGCTGGTGGAGGTCTAGAATGTTTAGAAGGGTATGTGACCAGTGAAGTGGGCTATGGTGAACCAATTGATGTTGTGCATTTGAACTTTCAAATAGCTTCAGATATGGTCCCACACAATGGGTATGCACAATTTGAGAACATGTCACAGGAGATGAAATGGAAAGAAAACTGGTTGGCAGGCAAGGAGCAGAGTGCAGTAAATGGGTCCTTTACACACTGGCATCTACAAGTAGGATACCACAAGGTTCAGTGCTATGATTCCAGCTGTTCACAATATATATTAATGATCTAGATGAAGGAATTGAGTGTGATTCTTTAAGTTTGCCGATGACACGAGGCTGGGCGGCAGAGTGAAGGGTGAGGAAGATTCCAAGAAAGTACAGGGTGTCTTAGCCAGATGAGACTGGGCAGATGGATGGCAGATGCAATCTGATATAGATAAATGGGAGGTTATCCATGTTGGTGGCAGTAATAGGAATGAAAAAGGATGAGAGGTGACTTAATAAAAGTCTAAGATTCTGAGAGGCATAGATAGGGTGGACGGCCAGCACCTGTTTCCCAGGGCGACAGAAACAAATACTAGAGAACATCTGCAAGGAAGTTTAGAAGAGATGTGGCAGGCAAGTTTTTTTTTTACACAGAGTTGTGGGTGCCTGGAATACATTGCCAGCAGGTGGTGGTGAAAGCCGGTATTATAGGGGTATTGAAAACACTCTTAGACATGAAAATAGATGCAAGAAAAATAAAGAGTTAAAGGTCTGAGATAGGAGAGATTTAGATTATTGAGTAGATTTATGTATGACAGCACAACATTGTAAGCCAACCTATATAAACCGTAAAGGGCTGTATGTGCTAAAATGTTCTGAATGATGAGAAATGAGGGAGGTGAAATGAGGCTTGGGCGAGCTGGTGCATCAGTATCGAAGGTCATGAAGAAAGTAAATGGTTTTGAATATAGAAGCAGGGAGGTCTTACTGTAGTTGTACAGGTTCTCAATGAGGCCACATTTGGAGTATTGCGTCCAGGTTTGGCCTCCTCGACTGAGGAAGGAAATTCTTGCTATTGAGGGAGTGCAGTGAAGGTTCACTAGACTGATCCTGGGACAGCAGGACTGATGGATGAAGAAAGATTGGATACATGAAGGTTTACTCATTGGTATTTAGAAGAATGAGAGTGAACATTGAGACATATATTCTGACATGAGTAGGTTAAATGCAGAAATGATGTTTCCAGTGTTACACAGTCAAAGGCTAAGGGGGAAAGGCATTTAGCACTGAGACGAGGAAGAACCTCTTCACTGAGATTTCAGGGCGGTTCAAAAGGGAGTTGAGTGTGGCACTATTGCTATATGGATTAAGAGAGAGGACAGAAAACAGGATTAGGGTACCAAGGTCGCATGTTCAGCCATGATGATTTT
This sequence comes from Narcine bancroftii, assembly GCF_036971445.1. Lineage (NCBI taxonomy): Eukaryota > Metazoa > Chordata > Chondrichthyes > Torpediniformes > Narcinidae > Narcine > Narcine bancroftii. The sequence goes on along the minus strand of NC_091470.1, from coordinate 137,808,006 downwards.
GAATGTTTGTGGATGCTCTGGGAGCTGAATGGTCATCTTCGCCTGTTTTCTGTTGTCTATGTTTCTCTATGGGGCAAATGCAGGCAAATGGGACGAGCTCAGTCCATTCACAAGATGGGCCAAAGGACCTGTTTCCATGCTGTTTCACTAACTCGAATTGAAGCGGCAGGTGACAGGAGGGAGAACAGCATTCAGTGGACTGAACCGAGTTGGGCAGCGCATTGAAACTACATTCCTTTTATTCTAATCTTTCCGCATAACTGTGCAAACCTTTTACCTTGAACTTTTTTTTCCATTTTCCTTTCAAGTAGTGCATTTTTTGACAGTCCAGCCTAGTTCATAACTGCTTTCTGTGTTTGGTGAAAGGTTTCCTTAATTGTTACTTTCTGCAAGGACAATTTCCAGACCAAACCAATGTGTTTACACTTTTTTCTTTCCACTATCCCTTTAAGTATTCCCTATGCCATTGATGCTCTGTGATTAGGAAGGGATTGCTTAAGGTGGGATGTGAAGGTTGAGAATCACTGCTCTAGACCCAATTGTTACTGAAATATTTGCTTGAGAAAAATTGTCATTGGACCATTTCCTTTGGAGCTATGAAACTGTGCACATAATGAGTCAATGAGGTACGATTAAAACAGTGGTTTTCAAACTTTTTCTTTCCACCCACAAATCATCTTAAGCAATCCTTTACTAATCACAGAGCACCAATGACATAGGGAATACATAAAGTGGGATGTGAGTGGAAAGAAAAAGTTTGAGAACCATTGGTTTATACAAACTGTCAACATTACCTTGCTTCTGAAACTTAAGGTCCAATGTGCTGTATTAACCCCACTATCAGCCTGCTCCTCCATATTTAGAACCATGCTCTTTGCCCCTATACCTGCTTCTCATTGTTTCTTTTTTTCCCTGTTCTTCTCACCAATAATTCACAAAAGATATCTTGAAAAAAACACAGAAATGCTGGAGAAACTCAGCATGTCAAACAGTGCCTTTATGTAGCAAAGGGGAAGATACATCACCCACATTTCGGGCTTGAGCCCCTCACCCGCATCTCCTCCATTCCCTGCTCATCTGCCCTAGCCCCCCCCCCACCACTCCTAGAAACAATAAACACAGAATTCCCCCTCGTCCTCACCTACCACCAGCCTCAGAAAAAGTTTGACCAGCTGAGTTTCTCCGGCATTTGTGTGTTTTTTTTTTCACTTAACCATCGGTGTCAAAAAAATCCTGTGTTTTAAACCACCCCCCCCACAATGATATCTTGGGTTGTTTAACTGCCACTTGGCACTAGTAGCCAGTATTGTGAAGCATTTAGCAGGGTGGTGGGTTTAAATTCTCCAACAACCACAGTGGAAAACTGTATAAAAATCCAGAATTTAAAAAGCAATCAGGAACCCTGAGGATCATCATAATGGTCCATCCACAGTTACTCCTGCTTCAGTAATTGTGCTAGATTGATCGTCCACTCTTTGTTTGCCTTTGCTAAGCAGAGGGAAGTTTTTTTCTGTACCATGTGTTCGTGACTATAAATTGAATCTGAAACCCATTTGTTGAGTGGGGCGAGTGGAAAAGGGAATGTGGAGGGACAGTGGATCCAGACCCGAAACATTGATGGACAATACTTGTCCATGGATGTGGCCTGACTCATCTGGTCTCGCCAGATTGTCTTTGTTCATTCAAGTTTCCAGCACCTGCAGTTCTGGTGGGCTTCTGGAGGAGATCTGCTTGTCCTTCCCTGGCCTGGCCAAAACAAGAGGCGAACGTGGTTGATTTCCTCATTGGTTCAGGGGCAATCAACAAACGATATATGTTCACATCTCACAAACAACTAATTCAAGGCAAGGACGAGACCTTGAATAGATGTTTGATTTCCAGTGATCCTATTGTCCATGATGCATTCAGGTGCTGTGGTACCACACTCATGCCATCAATCAGCACCTATAAGGATCAGATCAGATACTATTGTCATGTAATATTGCACAAAAATGCCTTCAGTCTGCCATAAGGCAAGCAAAGACTATTAGCATTCTCTGGTACTTCTTACAGTCAGAGAAAGAGAAGGAACAGAAAGTCCACTCAGGGTCACTGCAGATCCATGGACTTGCCTCCAGTATTCCCACAACATCTCCAGCTGAACAAGACACCTCTTGAATCCTGGTTGTTCCAATATCTGGTCTTCATGAGCCGGTCTCCAGCAGCCTGCAGCCAGATGTGGGTCCTTTAACCTCAAGTCTGTGTGGCCAACAGCTCGCCACCTGTGTATGTCCTTTAGCCACAGAGTCCCTCGCTGGTCCACCGCCATGGTCACCATCCTTGGGGTTGTCTCCTCTGCTTTGCCTTATCAACTGGGAGGTGCTCTGCACTGGTCTGTCGCTCCCCCGGAGACTGCAACCTCTCAAGCTGCTGCCAAACACAGATGCTGTCATCTTATTCCACAGTAGCAAGGTTTCAAATAAAATGCAATTGGCTCCTTTAACAGGCCGTTTAAAGCCTGTACAAAACCAATGGCAGTAGATCTTGGCAATAGGACCCCGTGGAAGTGATGTGACTCCTCTCCTTGCTCTCCCCAGTTCTGCACCAGGGGCAGTGCAGCAATTCCAGCAGTTTTGCCTTGTCTCTTTTAACATGGATGAGGCAGATTTTCAGAGTACTTGTCTCTACACCATTTGTTTACATTATTATTGTAGTACTACCTGCTATATGAGTTGACTTGCCTGGGTAGCACATAAACAAAGCTTTTCTCTGTGTCTCAGTACCCATGATAATGAGCAGCTCAGTCGCTCTGTAAGAGCTGTCACATTCAGTCAGCCAAATGAACCGTGCTGATTTTTGAGTTGCAGTGGCACCAGGAAGTGAATCTTATTGCTGTTGATGTGTCCTCTCTCCTGTCTGCTCACATTTCCCATTCCCTGCCTGCAGATGAAGTCACATCCACTGGGTTCCCAATGGTCACGCTGCCTTCGCCTCTCCTCACACGGCTGGGGCATGGAGGGAAAGGTGTAGAAGTGGGCCACACATGCCACAGGACTTCCAAGACCAGCACCAACATCCCTCCTGCGTCTGCCCAAAAGTCGGGGCCCAACACTGGAACACCTCAGCAAAGCGAATCATTCATTGTACCAGAGAAATGCAGCTCCCTGACTGCAGACAAGAGGCAGAAGTGTCCCAGGCTCCAGGGGAGAGAGGGGAAGGGTCGGGGAAGCGAGCTGCAGCAGGTTGTTGAGTCCTCCATCACCCCAGTGGAGAATATAAGGTCCAAGAAGAAGAAATTCAGAAAGAAAAAATCTCTTCGGGTGGCCCAGTCTGGTGAGAACAGTGACACGGAGCAGGACACTGAACTTGTCCGACCTCAGCGCAAGGCGAAGAGCAAGAAGGTGTCCAAGGCGAAGGTCACGACCTCGACCCCCCGAGGCACTGACGGGACCTCCAGAGCAGACAGCCATCAGAAGGGTGAGGGGGAGCTGCACAGCGCTTCCTCAGACAGCGACTCCTCCATCGAGCTTGTGGAAATGAGCAACCCCAACTCGGAAGTGGTTGACATTGAGTCAGTAGAATCTGCCAGTGAGCAGCACAACAGTCCAGCCAAGAGTGAGGATGCAGCCTTGGTGCAGGGCGAAGCTGACCCGCTCAAAGCAGCATATGGTGAGGTGACCTCCACCAGTGAGATTGGAAGCAGTTGTGCTGAGGCTGTCGTCAGAGGGTGAGGTTTCCTGTGAATGGAAGACATGCGCGGGCACACACACAAACACACACACACACACACACACACACACACAAAATCAATCATCCTCCCAGCCTTTCGCCACCCTCCATGCTCAGACTCTCCTGCTGGGTGACGCTCACCCCATTCTCAGCCTGCATCTTGTCCATAGCTCCTGGGACGTACTTCAGCTGGATTGAAATCCGCCCGGTCTCAACCGCACCGTCTCATTCCACTGCTACTTCCTTTCGAATTTCTCCCCGCCCTAGCTCGCCCCCCACCCCGACTCACCCTCCCTCCACTCTCCTGTCTCTATCCTATCTAATCCCAAAGCCCATTCACCCCTCCACCTTATCCATCCACCTCTATCCTTACTCTCCTCTCCTTTCCCCACATCTCTCACCTTCCTCCTCCATTTCTGCCTGTTCCAACCCACCCCTGATGATGGTTGTGGGGTGTTGGCATTGAAGCACAGTGGTCATGTCTCAAACTCTGTCTCTCCATCTTTGAATAGTGTGACTGAGACTCAGACTCCTGTATCTTCACAGAGGGAATCGAGGAATACATCAGGTATCAATGCACAATGTCTATCCTGTTTAGTCCTGCGTGAGCACATACTGATTTGAGTAACCCCTCATTCATGTGGTCTTGGATAGGGAAGCAGGCTCTTCCTCCCAGCTCCCTCCACAACAATATTTTGTGCAGTTTTGATCGCCGAGTTACAAGAATATATACAGTATAGAGAGAGTGCAGGGGAGGTTTACGAGAATGTTCCTGGGGTTTCAGGGTTTGAATTACAGGGAAAGGTTGAGCAGGCTGGGACTTTATTCCCTGGAGTGTGAAAGATTGAGGGTGATTTGATGGAGGTATTCAAAATTATAAGGGGGAACAGATAGAGTTAATATGTATAGGGTTTTTCCACTGAGAGTGGGGGAGATTCAAACAAGAGGATATGGATCCAGCAGAAGTGATAGAAGCGAGATTGATGTTAATATTCAAGAAAAGGTTGGATAGGTATATGGATGGGAGAGGCGTGGAGGGTTATGGGCTGAATACAGATCAGTGGGTCTAGGTGGGAGAAGATGTGGACAACGATAAGGTACACAGCGTGGAGAATATTCGTGTATCAGGGCATTGTGAGATGGTGATTAGTTCTTTTGTGGAGCATTAAGATGGACCTGATGGGATATAACAGGGTTATTAACGAGGCAAGTGAACAGTTTGCTGAAGTGATAACAAAGGTCTTTTCATCCTTGTGTAAAAGGTTGCACCTTTGGTTTAAAAAAAAGGGTAATGCAGGAAATTGCAGCTCAGTGAGCCTCACATCAATGGTTTAAAAAATAAACTACTGAGGGGGATACTTCATGCTAGGGTTTACAAGCATATGAAGGAGCATGGTGCTATTGGCGATAATCAGCATGAGGGGCAAGCCGTCTCGAGGTGTTAAAGTTGTTTCCTGTGGTAGGGGAGTCAAGGACAAGAGGGCACAACTTCAGGATTGAAGGGCGCCAAGTTAAAACAGAGATGTGGAGGAATTTCTTTAGCCAGAGAGTGGTGAACCTCTGGAATTTGTACCACGGGTGGCTGAGGAGGCCGGGCCTTTGGGAGTACTTCAGGCAGAGACTGATAGGTATATGAACAGTCAGGGTATTAAAAAGTTATGGGGAGAAGGCAGGGGAGTGGGGCTGAGTGGGAGAATGGATCAGTGGACTCAACAGGCCAAATGGCCTACTTCTGCTCCTATTTCTTGTAGTCTCATGGAGGCAACAAAAAAAATTGATGAGAGTAGAGTGGTGGATGTGGTGTAACTGGATTTGAATAAGGTGTTTAATATGGTATGCTCATCCAGAAGGTCATAGAAAATTGGCTGCATTGGATTCAGAATTGGCTTGACAACAGAAGGCAGAGTAGATGGAGTGTATTCTGCCTGCAGCACAGAAAATAGTGATGTTCTGGGACAGAAGTGGAGGGATGGGTCACTAAGTTTTCAAATGATACAAAGGTCGGAGATGTTTTGAGGGTGTGGAAGAGTATCGTCAGTTACAACAGGATATAAACAGGATGCAATGATGGGTGGAGAAGTGGCAAACACAGTTCAATCCGGAAAACTGTGAAGTGATATACCTTAGAAGATCGAAGTTGTAGGCAGAGAATGTAGTTAATGGCAAGATTTTTAACATTGCAAAGGAACAAAGAAATCATGGGGTGCAAGTTCATAGATCCATTGGTGTTGTCACACAAGTTGATAGGGTTATGGTGTGATGGACTTCATTTGTTGGAGGATTGAGTTAATGTAGTAGTTATGTAAAACTCTGTTCGGTTCTGGTCACCACATTATAGGTAGAATGTTGAAGCTTCAGATGGGGTGAGGAGATGATTTGCCAGGATGCTGCCTGGATTGAGGAAAGGCTAAATGAGCTAGGATTTTTCTCTTTAGAGACGGGGAATGAGAGGCCACCTTATAAAGGTGCATTTGGAGGAGGAGAGGCAGAGATAGTAGACAGTCAGCACCTTTTTCCTAGGATGGCAATGGTGAATACCATAGGACATGTTTAAAGTGAGTGGAGGATGGTGTAGGGGAGATGTCGAGGATAAGTGGGTTGCCTGCTTGGTGGTGATGGTCTGATTAAATAGATTCTTAGATGGATGTGAGAAAAATGGAGGGTTTATGGGTTTTGAGGGAGGAATTGTGCAGTGTTTTTTTTTTTGGTTGGCAGACTATCATGGGGTGAAGAAAATGTACTGTCCTGTACTTTTCTGTGTGCTCTCGAGCTATTAACACCCAGACTCGCGTCTTGGTTGGTACGTCTCGTGCCCTGTTCCCAAACTCAAAATGATCTGTTGGCTGGAAATAACTGGCACATATGGGAAAATTTCATTCCTCCTCCATGTTGAAACGTGACAAAATTGCCCTTGGAGTGGTTTAGAGAATGGGGACGGAGAGGATGTACAACTCAGATTGTGACCTGCTGCCATGCATCTCTCTGCTAGAAATGTCCTCTGATGATGGAGAAGAGGAAAATCCGACTGAGGGAGCATTTGAGGGTCACCAAGCGGCTGTGAATGCTATGCAGATATACGGTGGCCAGCTGTACACCTGTTCCGCTGATAAAACAGTGCACATCTACAATCTAACGGTGAGAGAGGTCCAAGCTTGTCAGTTTAACTGAGCTTTTCCTTTCTTGAGAGGATTTTGGTTGGTTTGTTGTGGGGATTTCTTTCAGTAGTTCCGTGGCAGCTATAGGTGATCAATGTGTGTGAGAGTTTGGAAACTCCTTGTACCCTTTCTGTTAATGGGTCTACCCAGTCCCTTCAGACCACCCTCCATCTCCAGTCTACCCTAGCAGTTTGTGGGCACTTAACCTGTGATATTCACTGTTTTTCCAGGGAACACCCCTTTAACCTTCTTGTGGTTCCGTCCTACTCTCTAGTTGTTAAAGATGCGTGTCTTCTCAAATCTTATTGAAACAATGTTGGAGAAACTCACCTGGTCAAACAGTGTACTTTATGTAGTAAAGATAGATACATACAGATACTCCCTGACTTACGATGATCAAAATCCATTTTGATTAAAGGTAAATCGGGGTCTATCTGTATCAACCTGCTTGCTTTTCCCCCTCTGAAGGAAATGCTTCTGATCGCTTCCCACCACCACCCCCCCCCCCCCCCCCACCAAATGTCATCTTGTAGCAATGTCGAGGAAACGTGCTTTGTCGGACCCAATGTCGTGTTTTTTTAAAAAAAGGTCATTTGGAACACATGCACAGATTGGCGTCGCTGGGAAGGTTGAGAGAGATTGAAGAGGGAGAGAGAGCATTCCAAATCACAACGTAGGTTACCCAGTGCCACGTCGGCCTCTCTCCTAGCGGGAGCGGGGACGCTGGCCCCCTGGCAGATTCAAAGCAGGTTACTTGCGATGCAAGTCCCGGAACCAAACCCCATCGTAAGTCAGGATCTACCTGTAATCAACGGTGCATACCTTGATGAAAGGCCCAACCCAAAACTTTGGTTTTGTATCTCTATTTTTGCTCTACAAAGTACATTGTTTGACCTGTTGAGTTTCTCCATCGTGTTTTTGCTTCTGCAATGGTGTCTGCAGATTTCCATGTTTTACTTCCTTCCGTTATTGTGTTATGTTTCTACTGCAGCACAAAAATGGGCCATTTAGTTCACTATCGCGGTCCCGTCCATACTAACCCCATTTGTCCTACAGTGGGCCCTCTCCTTGACTATGCAAGTCATAGCCAAGATCCTTAAATATTATGAATCAAATACCAGAATTCATGCACTTACGAAGAGCAAGGTGAGTGCCTCAAAGGCACTTACATCTTCTGTGATAAGGTGCTTTGAGAGTTTAGTTATGGAGTGAATCAGTAAAGTCCTGGACCCACTTCGATTCGCCTGTCCGCCATAACAGGTATAAGGTAAAAACATCATGAGATGGGAACAAAGCAGACCTAACACAGGTCAATAGCAGACATCATCTCATGGGTCCTCCGCTCTGCTTTAGATGCCCTGGTGTGTAAGGACCCCCACGTTAGGCTGCTGTTCATCAACTGCAGCTCAGCTTCTAACATCATTGTACCAGTAAAACCCATGATCAAAGAAACAAATCTCAGACTCTGTTCGTCCTTCTGCAACTGGATCCTTGACTTCTTCATCGGTGGGTGGACCCCAAATCAGTGTGGATCAGTAATACTGTATCACCTCCTCCTTGTTCACTAGGAACAGGAGCACCTAAAGCTGTGTGTTTAGTCCCCTGCTATACTCCCTGCACCCCCATGACTGTCAAGCCAAGTATGGATCGAATTCAATCTATAAATTCACTGATGACTCCACCATTGTTCGCCAAAAAACAGGAAAATCATGAGTTAAAATCAAATGTTGAAGAGCTCTGAGCTGTTATTTTTCTTTTAATTTAGAGTTGCAGCATGGTAACAGACACTACTGGCTCACAAGCCTGTGCCGCCCAAATACTCTCATGTGACCAAATAATCGACTAACTTTGTTTAGTTCTTTGGAACTTGGGAGGAAACTGGAGAACTTGGAATAAGCACAGTCAGACAAGTTCCTTATAGACAGCAGCGTAGTGGGGGAACACATGCTCGGCCCCCCCCCCCCAGCCCCGCCCTCTCCCCCCTGACCCGTGCTCGGCCCCCCCGCCCTGCACTCGGCCCCGCGCTCCCTGCTCTGCCTTGCCCCACACTGGCCCTCTGCCCCGCTACCCTCTTCCCCCCCCCCCACGCCATACCCTGCTTACCGCGCCCTTCCCCCACCCCATATTCCAGTTCCTTCTGGCTGAAAGAATCTTCTCTCTAAACATTGTACCCTTTACCCTAGCACTGAAACCTCATTAAACCATTCTGCTGTGGGGATAAGTTTGCTGATACCGATCCTATCCATGTCCTTCATAGTTTTGTAAACATCTGTCAGCATGTCCTCGATCTCCTCTGCTCCAGGAAAACAAACCTGGTCTCTGGTCAGGAACATCGTGGTGAGTCTCCTCTGCACCTTTTCCAGTGTTGTCATGTAACTTCAGAGAATATTTTGCAGTTGTGCCCACAATCTCCAATGTTCTCATCTCCAGTTTTCTTTGATATGGTTGACAGGTCACGGACATGGTGTTGAGGAATTTCACAAAGCATTGGGATGAAGTGGGTGAAGAAGGTCGTGAACCAGTCCTGGCTTTGAGTTGTTGAGGCTTTTGCATTGATTCTGAATGACTGATGCTCCACCAAAAAACTATCACTATGCGTTTTCAAACTGCCATGTAAAATGGTGTAAACCAGGCAATTTGCCCAGTTGGTGCCCCAGTTACGCGGCAGTTAGAAAGGGTCCGACCCAGTCAACCCCGTCGGAATCCATCTGGGTCCTGCACCTACCTCAGAGGTAGTCAGGGTACCCAGTAAACATACCTAGGCTGCATCCACAGACAAAATGAAAATGGCCGACCGGCTTATTCCAGTGACGTCGACGCTTGTGTGTGTACATCACTGGGCAGCCAGCATCAAACATCTGGCAATACTTACAGTGAGTATGTGACATGTCATTGCAGGGGCAACGATCCCCCTTAAATCGCTGGGTTGGCGATTTAATGGGTTGATCCCACTGCAATTTAAAAGATGCTTCCAGCACCTTTGTCCCAGGAGAGTGACCCAGGTACTGCAGTTTAAAGAGACTTGTGTTTCAGTTCTGATCCCAGGGCTTGTGTTTCCACATTTTCAGAATCGGCAGCGTGTCGGTACGTTTGAGGCTCACAGTACAAAGGTGAACTGCCTACTGATTGTACAACTGCAGAGAAAGCAAGCGCATCTGTACACGGGATCCAGCGACCATACCATCCGTTGTTACGATGTGAAGGTGGGTTGTAACAGTATCTTGTGAATTTATCAGCCATCTTAAAAGTGCCAATGGAGATTCCACTGGGGCCCAGGGTTTAGTTAACCTTCAGCTCTCCCTTCATTAATGTCTGAGCTAGGCAGGGGACTTGGCTCTATGTTTTGGGCTGCCCTCCTCCTGTTCTGAATTCCTCCTTCAACACCTGGATTGGATTATCGTCATTATTGGGGATTGTAAGGGCAGTCTGTTCACAACAGGGCTGATTGACAACTGGATGTGTGAGCTGTTTACCAGTCGTTGCGCCTGAAGCAACAGTGGCTCCTGGCCTCTGAACCTCGAGGCTGCATCTAGTTTCTGTTGAACAACATGGTCTGCACAGCCTATAATTAATGCTGACACCAGCACCACCCAGTGTCATATCTGAGAAAGAAGAGTGCCAAAGGGCACAGCTCAACTGTCTTCATTTTCCTTCCAGGCATAAATGGGAAGCAAGACATATTTTGGAGGGTGTGAGGCAGAATCCTTTCTTTACATCTCTTACTTGGCCTTTAATGGATGGCTTTGCATGCTGTAATTGTTGGATATTGCTGAGATTAGATCCCATTGTAAACTCTCCTTTCATTGTGCACAGACCAAAGTTTGTTTGGACCAATTCACCTTGTCAGACCGGGTCTTGAGTCTACATAGTCGATGGCGAATCTTGTATGTTGGGCTGGCAAATGGCTCAGTGTTTACCTTCGGTGTTAAGGTGAGTTCCTGTGTTCTCACTACAATGTACTTTTGGTAAAGCTCTAATCATCCAGCACTCCTGGGACTTCAGCAGCAGATTTTCCAGACCCTTGTATGTTATTTTTGTCAATGTCCCAACACTTTTCATTTACTGTTTTTCAATCAAAGAGTCATACAGCACAGAACAGGCCCAACTGGTCCAAACCAATTGAGAGCAATGATCCATAATCTCCCTAAGCCCCTACTATCTTAAAAGCTGTCCAAATGTCTTTGAATGTTGTAATTGTAGCCACTTCTTTACTTGCCTCTGGCAGCCCGTTCCAGGTACGGATCCCCTTCTGTGTGAAAAAATGGCCTCATGGGTTCCTCCTAAATATATCTCCTCTTACCTTAAATCTGTACTCTCTCGCTCTAGAAATGTCTACCCTGGGAAAAAGGCTGGGCACTTTCACTCCATACATGCCCCCTCATGATTCTGTAAACATAGATTTTGGCAGCCCAAAACATAGATTTCCCCTTAGCCTCCTTTTCTATAGAGAATAAAGGCCCAGCCTATTCAACCTCACTGTAACTCAAACCCTCCAGATGCGGCCACATCCTGGTGAATCTACTCTGTATTAATTGATATTTATGTAGTCCAGTGCTTCTCAACCTTTTTCTTTCCACTCATATACCACTTTAACTTCAGAGAATATTTTGCAGTTGTGCCCACAATCTCCAATGTTCTCATCTCCAGTTTTCTTTGATATGGTTGACAGGTCGCGGACATGGTGTTGAGGAATTTCACAAAGCATTGGGATGAAGTGGGTGAAGAAGGTCGTGAACCAGTCCTGGCTTTGAGTTGTTGAGGCTTTTGCATTGATTCTGAATGACTGATGCTCCACCAAAAAACTATCACTATGCGTTTTCAAACTGCCATGTAAAATGGTGTTAACCAGGCAATTTGCCTAGTTGGTGCCCCAGAAAGGAACATGAGAATGTTGCAAGTAGGATGTAGGAAAGCTCCAAGGTGTCTCACATGGCTTGGGTGCAGGTCAATGGGACTAGGCAAAATAAAATGGTTCGGCACAGATGAGAAGGGCCAAAGGGTCTGCTTCTGTCCTGCAGTGTTCTATGGTTCTAAGAACTGGGGAGACTAGAGTGAGGATAGAACTACTCTGGAATAAAGAGGGAAACATGTCTGAAGGTGGAGCTAGGGAAGATCCTGAGTGCATACTTTGCTACAGCGCTCACCAGAGAGGGGGACCTTGGTCAATGTGAAGTCAGTAAAGAACAGGCTAATCTGCTGCAGCATGTTGAGATTAAGAAAGACATCATGTTGGAGCTTCCGAGAAACATTCGGATTGATAATTCCCGGACTGGACAGAATATATCCCAGGTTGCTGTTGAAAGTGAGGGAAAATATTGCTGGGGTGTTGACATTGATCCTCCCCGGCCATAGGAGTGGTATCGAAGGATTAGCAAATGGCAAATTGGTTCCCTTGTTCATGAATGATTATGGGGAGAATCCTGGGAATTAGTCTTGTGTCAATGGAGGACAAATGATTAGAGGTAAGCATTTGTAAGCATTTGGAGAAGCATTGTGTTATTCGGGATAGTTTGCATGGCTTTGTGAGGGGTAGGTAATGCCTCATGAGCCTAACTGATTTTCCTGAGGAGGTGACAAAGGAAATTGATTAAATTGATGGTGGATGTGATGTATATGGACTTTAGTAATGTGTTGGTCAAGGTTCCACATAATAGGCTCATCCAGAAAGTTATGAGGCATGGAATCCTTGGAAATGTGGCTGCTTTGATTCAGAATTGGCTTGTCCGCAGAAGGAAGAGTGTGGTAGTTGATGTAACATATTTCTGCCTGGAGGTTGGTGACAAGTGGAATTCTGCAGGATCTGTTTTGGGAACCTTGCACTTTTATCATTCTTATAAGGTTAATGGTAGTGTGGGGCAACAGGGGGATTTTGGGGTCTGAGTCTTTGGATCCCTCAAAGTTGCTGGGCAGGTAAGTGTGGTTAAACAGGCAAAATAATGTTGCAGCTCAAACTCTGGTTATGGTGTCCAGTTGTGGTTGCCTCATTATACAAAGGATAGGGAGCACAGTCAAAAGAGGGGGGTTGCCTGGATTGGAGAACCTGTCTTGTGAAGAAAGGCTGAGTGAGCAAGGGCTTTTCCCTTTGGAGCAACAGAGAATGAGAGGTAACTTAATGGAGGTGTATCATATGAGTACATCAGACAGCTAAGTACCTTTTTCCCAGGACAGCAAATGGTCAAAATCAGAAGGGCGGCTAGGTTGGCACCAGACATTGGGACTGGGGTTCAAATCCCACACTGTCTGTAGGAGTTTGTACGTTCTCTCTGTGTGTGGTTTCATCCCACCGTTCAAACGTACTGGGGTGTAGGTTAATTGGGTGTAATTGGGCGGCACGGGCTCGTAGGCTCGTAGGCCGAAATGGCCTGCCACGGTATGTCTAAATTTGTCTCATCAATTTAGGTGAGTGGAGGAAAGTTATGGGAGACCTCAGAAACATGTTTTTTTTTACACAGAGCAGTGGGTGCCTGGAATGCATTCCCAGTTGTGGTAGTGGAGGCAGGTACAATAAGGACAATTCAAAAGAATTTCTGATGGACATATGGATGAAAGAAAAATAGAGGGTTATGGGCTGTGAGGGAGGGAAGGATGAGATTGATGTGGAGTATGTTTACATAGGTCAGTAAAACATTGTGGGCTACAGGGCTTGTGTGCTGTAATGTTCTGTGGTCTATGTTAAATTTAGAGATACAATATGGTAACAGGCCCTTCTGGCCCTCGAGCCAGTGCCTATTGAGGAATTGATCTATGTGATCAATTGGCCAACTAACCACTTACTGTTTTGGAATGTGGGAAGAAACCAGAGCACCCAGAGGAAACCCACGTTGTCACGGAGAACGTACAAACACCTTACAGACAACGGCGGATTTGAACCAGGGTCGCTGGCACTGCAATAGTGCTGAGCTAACTGCTATACTAAAATGCCCAGCCTCTTTTGTCTCCTTGTATGAGGTTCTCCAAGCTGCAAGTCCCTGCATGCTTGTATAAAGATTCTTCTAAACACATGGAACTCAGGCCCAAACTTTGAAGTCTCTTTCAATAGGATGATCCTTTGATGAGATAGGGAAGGAACATGATCAAGTGCTTGAGTTGTGTCTTTTGTTCCATTGTCCCCAGAACAACAAGCAGCTGGATGTGTTTGACTGTCATGGTCCTCGAGCAGTCAGTTGTCTGGCCACTGCACAGGAGGGAGCTCGCAGGCTGCTCCTGGTTGGCTCCTATGATTGCACCATTAGTGTCCGCGACGCCGGTAATGGCTTATTACTCCGAACCTTGGAAGGACACACCAAGACAGTCCTCTGCATGAAGGTAGAGCTGGAGGAGTGTGGGAGCGGACGGGTGTGGTGAGAGTGAGGGGCTCTGGGCAGGGGCATGAAATGGTGTGGAAAGGCAGGGAGGAAGCTGAAAGTAGGTGTGCCATGGGCAGACAAGGCATGGGCCAGGGACAGAGGCAGATCCATTCTGGGTCCAGGGCTCAAGAGTGGGGGGGTGGGGGGGTAGGTCCAGGTCCAGGGGCAGAGCCATCTCTGCTCTGGGTCCAGGGGGCAGGGACTGAAGCAGGCCTGCTCCAGGTTCAGCAATGGGTCCTGATCAGGGTTTTGGATAGAGGAAGGCAAGTCTGGGTCCAGGGTGAGGAGGTGGTCTGGTTCCTGGCTTGCTGGGGGTGGTGGGGGGGGGGGGGGGAGGAGACAGATCCAGGTCCCGGTGGGGTGGGAGGTACTGTCTTGCTGTGGGAGAGGCAGGGTGGGTTCTAGGTGAGGGAGGAGGTGGGACTGACTCCCTGGGGGTGGGGGGGAGGCCAGAATAACAGGTGGAGTCGTTAGGAGACAACTGACGTTTATTGTGTTTCCAGGTGATCAATGACTTGGTTTTCAGTGGATCTAGTGACCAATCTGTCCACGCTCATAACATCCATGTAAGTGCTGTTCTGTGTACAATGCCTCCCCTAACTAACTGCCAGATCTCCACCAGGTCAGTCATTCCTCAGCATCTGCCCTGGGAAACAAAGGCCTCCAGCAGGTGGCATTTGCAGTCACCGCTGCATCATCCCAGGGGAAAGTGAGACTCCAGTAATAGAGACGAGCAAACCTAATCCTTAATTGGCTCACCAACAGAAGACACAGGATGATGCAGGGCTGTTTTTGTGATTGGGAACCTCACATTGAATGTGGAGGTAGAAACAATATTAGTTTGTAGATGGCACCAAGACTGATCGAGTTGTTAAAAGTGTGGAGGGTAGTATTAGGCAGAGAAGTAACAGATGGTGTTTAATCCAGGTAAATCTAAAGTGAGGCATATTGTGAGTGCTTATGAGGCCTGGCATACACCATGAATGGTCGGGTCTAAGGGAATACTGAGGAACATAGGGATCTTGGTGTGCACGTCCATAAATCCTTGGAATGTGGCAATGCAGGTAGATAATTTGCTTAAGACAGCAAATGCTGGCCATTGCTAGACAAGGCATTGAATACAAGAGTAGGGAGGTTGTGCTCCAAAGCTTTGATCAGGCCAAAGCTGGAGCTCTGCATGTGGGTTTGGTAACCTCATCACAAGAAGGATGTGAGAGAGTGCAGGGGTGATTCTACAGAAAGTTGCCTGCATTGTAAAGGTTCCATCATTGTCATGTAATACAACATTTAGAATATAACATACATACAGGAAAGATTAAAACAAGAGGACATGAGTTAAGAATTAAGGGGCAGAGGTTTAGAGGTAACATGAGGGGGAACTTCTTTACTCAGAGAGTGGTAGCCGTGTGGAATGATCTTCCGGGAGAAATAGTGGCGGCGGAGTCAATTGTATTATTTAAGAAAAGGTTGGACAGGTATATGGATGAGAAGAAGATGGAGATGAGAAGAAGATGGAGGGTTATGGGCATTGTGCAGGGAGGTGGGACTAGAAAGGGGTGTTTGGTTCGGTGCGGACTAGAAGGGCCTAATGGCCTGTTTCCGTGCTGTAATTGTTATGTTATGTTATATGTTATGAAATTCTTTAACCTGTCTACCCTAAGGAAGACAGAGTCACCACTTTTGTCAAACACCCCTCGCAGAAATGAGGCCTCAGTGAGGAACAAACTCGTGTCCCCTGGTTACAGTATTTCCATTGTAGAACATAGTACATTACAGTATAGTACAGGGCCTTTGATATATGATGATCTGACTGATAGAGCCCTTCTCCACAATAATCAAACCCTTCCTCCATTTTTCATGCGTGCCCATCAAAGAGTCTTTTCACAGTCCCTATTGTTCCAGCCTCCTACACCACCCCTGTCAATGCATTCTAGGCACCCAGCACTCTCTGTTTTAAAAAAAAAACATCTGGCCTCCGACATCTCCCCTCAGCCTTCCTCCACTCACCTCAAGCAGATGTCCTCTGGTATTTGCTAATGTCACCACAGAAATAAGGTGGTGGCTGTCCACCCTCTTTATGATTTTCATAATCTTATATTCTTTTAAATACAATAAGAATCCTTTGTCATTCCAAAGAGAAAAGCCCTAACTCAGTCAACTTTACCTCATTAAGACATATTCTCAATTCTGGGTAACATCCTGGTAAATCTCTTCTGCACCCTCTTGAAAGCTTCCACATCCTATAATGAGGTGGCCAGATCTGAATACAATACCCCAAGTGTGTTCTCAACAGAATTTTATAGAGCTGCAACGTGACTCATGGCTCTTGAACTCAATCCCTCAACTACTGAAGGTTGGCACTCCACATGCCTTCTTAACCACCCTATCAACTTGCACGGCAACCTTGAAGGATTCATGGACCAGGATTCCAAGATCCCTCTGTTCCTCCACACTGTTAAGAATCCTGCCATTAAGCACATTCTCTGCCTTCAAGTTGGACCTTCCCCAGTGCATCACTTCATACCTATCTAGATTGTACTCCATCTGCCACTTCTCCACCCAACTCTGCATCGTGCCTGTATCATACTCTTACCATCTATCTATACCATCCACAACATCTCCCACCTACATCACCTCCAAACTTACCCACCCTTTCAGTTCTTTGTCCATCATTTAGTAAAATCACAAAGAGCAAGGGGTCCCAGAACCGTTCTCTGCAGAAAACCACTAGTCATGATCCTCCAGGCAAAATACGCTCGATATTTCACCACCCTCTGCCTTGTGCAGGCAAGCCATTTCAGAATCCATGCAGCCAAAATTTCGTGGATCCCATACCTAAAGACTTTCTGAATGTGACTACCACAGGGGACCTTGTCAAATACTTTACCAAAATCCACCACCTTACTGTTATGACAGAGTATATAGAAGTGTTTGGGATATAAATTAGGAAAGATTTGTTAGAGCAGGTCACACACAAACACTTTAAAATACAGAATTTTTGTAGGAGCTTTTGCAAGAGTGGGCAGACTCATAATGGACTGTCATTTGCAAAAGGGCAACAAATGTAACAACAGGCAGTAGCAGCTTTGTCTGGAAAAGAGAATTTACTGTCTGCAGGCAGAGAGGAGAAAGAAGCAGGCTTTGTTCTCAGAGAGGAGGGAGTGAGAGAGAGGAGACAGAGGAGAGACACAGACATCAGTTACAGAGGAACAAGCTGGGAAGCTTTGGAAGACAGCCTGGAATAGGAATAGGAGAAACAGAAAGGAACTCTGTGGTGACCTAAAACAAGAAAAACTCTCTCTGAAAACCAACAAGAACCCTTCTGAGTGGTAACTATTTACCTGTTAAGCACCAAAGCCTGGTGAACTTTATTAATGTTAACTTCTGTGCACAGTATAAGCATTGCCTGCAACCAATGAGATTGGAGTGTGAATCAGGGAACTTTGCTGAACTTAGACACACGTGCACTTAGCATTAGAAGGGGGTTAAGTAGGTTAAGTGACTCAATAGAGATAAGTTAATTTAATTCTATTTTCTTGTTCAAAGATAATTAAAAGCAACTTTTGTTTAAGTAATCCTTTGTCGTGGTGCATATCTATTGCTGCTTGGTTTTGGGGTCCTCTAGACTCGTAACACTATCATAAATTTGCCTTGTTGCCTTCTCAAAACTCCGTTAGGTTCATGAAGCATGACTTGTATCTCTCAGAGCCTTGTTGACGATCCCAGAGCAAACGATATTTCTCAAAATGCTCATAAATCATGTCTTTAAGAATCCTCTCTAATAGATTCAAAATTATTGTCATGTAATAAAATAGAAAATGTGATATTACCCAAAATATCCTTTAGCCTACCATTAGGCAAAGATTCACTATCGGCAAAAATTGCCCAGCATTCCTTCCGCCAGAGAAAGAGAAGCAAAAGACAGTACCCCAAAGGTCACAACTTCCAGAGCTTCACCTCCAGTGCCCCTGCAGCCTGTCAGCCTTCAGTCCAAACCATCAGCACTCTGAACTGCAGATGCACCCTTCTGACACGATACCTTGTACCCTTTCAGCCAGTCTCCAGCAGTCCGCAGCCTATTAGGAGTTATTTGACTGCAGTCACCAGCAACCCCCATCCTATGTGGGTACCTTGCCTTGAGTCACCACAGCTGTGTTCCTCAGCCTCAGAGACTCTCAATGGTCTGCTGCCGTGGTCTTTGTCCCGTGGGTCATCTCCTCTGCTTCTCCTTCTCAAACGGAGGGTGGTCTCCCCGGTTTCTGCTACCCTCTGCCAGTCCTCTGTTTCTCCGGTGCCTGCAACCCCTCGTGGCCACTGCTGATCATAGGCGCTGCCTTCTTGGGCCTGGGGTTACGGGGTTTTAACATAAACTACATGATAAAGGAGCCAATGGTGGTTTAAAGCCGGTACAGAACCAGTGGCAGTCGGACTGGGCAGTTGAACCTCATGGGGAGCGCTGAGACTTTGCTCTCCGTGGGTCTGCAGCAGCGGCAGCGTTGCCATTGCACCAGCTCTGACAGCACCGCAATAGATTGTTCACAAACCACTGACATGAGACTAGTTTTCAAACCACTGATGCAAGATGTACTGTTACCTTTCTCAAACAAGGGAACTATAACTGTTTGCTGATAGAGCAATGTCCTTAAGCCCACTGCTCCACAATCCCACCAATTATTCTTCTCCAGATCCAAACAATTCTCCATTCAAGGTGCTAATTGCATGTCCACCTACACATACTCTTTTGGATCAAAATTCTTCTCTGAAAGTTCCTACATTGTTGCCCAAAATGACTCCTCATAGCTGAGATATCTAATAAATGTAGCTTCCCTCTGTTCACCTTCTTCAAAGCATAAGCCTGTTTGTGGAATCAAGCTCCTTGAACAAGGGTACAAGGTATGTATATTCAGATTATTTTGTCTGCATCAAGATATGAACCAACAACATCTTGCCCTTCCTTTGTTGTAGACTGGAGAGTTGGTGCAGATTTATAAAGGTCACAGTCATGCAGTCACAGTGGTAAACATTCTGGGCAAGGTGATGGTGACAGCCTGCTTGGACAAGATGGTACGTGTCTACGAGCTACAGGTAAGGATGGTTGATGCCTGCGCTGGTGTATCTACGCAGCGTTACGTGTGATGGTTTGTTCAGAATGGCTTCCCCACCACCAGGCAGCTGGCTTAGAGGGACAGGCGGATCACAGTGCTACCACCTGGAGGCAAGGGGGAGGGAGGGAGCTGGAGCACTGACAGAAGGACTGCAATAGCCAGTGACACTCTACCCACCCTTAATAATGTCACAGAGGAACCCCCCCCCAACCATAAACCGCCATCACTGAGACTCTGCCCACCGCTAACAGCATCACTGACACCCCGCCCATGGTCCAAGGCAGGTGGGCGGGTGGTCCCGCCCGCAGTCAAGGTAGCCGGTTCTTGGTGCTGACATTTCAATAAACATTCCCATCTATTTTCTGAGAGTCCTTAAATGTTGTTCCTTGTTGCCCATGGTTGCTGAGTGTCATGGTTCTCTTGCCTCCACCTGATCACTTCATCTTATAGTGGGGCTTGTTCTGCTGGATGTAAAAATGATTGGATAATGGGAGTCACGTGATGCAATGGCTGAGATGGCTGCCTAGAACGATGCTCCACGCTGATGGTATATACTTTTAAAAATTCACTGTTAAGTCTATTTTATGACAGTTGCAGCTCTAAAATGTCACCGTTTGTGTAAGATGTCAAAATAACTTAAATTGACAGCTTCTGAAGATTACAGGCAACATTTCAGGTCATAGTGCTTTTGGACAGGAGCCCTTGGATCAAGATTTTGGAGGATCATCGTCTGAGGGAGTGGAGCAAGAGGAGACTCGTGATTTGGCTGGCATATATGTGGTTTGGAAAAAAAATCTCGGATGACCTTAGGCCTGGAAGAGATAATGCTATTCTATTAAGTCAGTGGAGTCAAAATTGTCGTCACTGATAGACAGGCTGGCAGAGGTTGAGAAGTGGGTTGATGATCTAGAAGTGGTGGATAAGGAACAAGAAGTTAATCTATTGGCTTCCAAAGTGGATATTGACCAGCTAACAAATAAATTGGAGGACTTTGGCACAACAATCTCCGATTCATCGGCATTCCAGTGGAAAAGGAGGAGCAGGATATCATTGCGTTCATGAAGTCTTGGAGCTTGTCGGCAATTGAGAAAGATGGAAATAGAACATGCTCACAGAACACTGGGGCTTAGATCCAGTACTGGAGATAGGCTTGGGCCTATCCTATAAAGATTTCAGGTCAACAGATCAAGGGTGGCAAGGCTCAAGGGCAAGTTTTCCTGGAACAATAATCATATTAAGATTTTCCCGGACCTCCAAGTAAAACGAGGAAAATTTAAAGAATGCAAGATGATGCCTTGTGAGCATGTGAGCTTTGCGCTTCTTTACCTAGCCAAGTAAGAATAGAGACTAAGGACAGCTTTTAAGTTTTTTGATTATCCATATAAAGCAAGAAATTTTATTGAGGAAATGAGGTAGTCTAACTACACTAGTTAATGTGAGCAAGATGTGAGTTGGGTGATATTTGTTTTTTTAAAAATCTTGCCAAATTGTATTCCACTGAAGCTACCTTATCTTCATTACGACTGACATGCTGTTAACTATGCTATATTGACTCTAAAATTGCACCGGTGTCGTTTCTGAGCAGTTAACTGGTCAGGGCATTTCATGGACCATAATCTTTGTGGAAGGGATGTTTGGCTGTGTTTTGTGGCCACTGTGGTGTGCGGGAGAGTATTAGGCGGGAGAGTATTTTCAACTGGGATTGATGAGTCAGGGTCAAAATATTGTGATATATTTGTTTGCTTTTCTTAATTATGCTTCACTGCATGGAATGTTAATGGACTAGGGAATCCTTTAAAAAGGAGAAAAATAATGAATAAGCTTAAGAGACAAATGGGATGTGGTATTTCTACGGGAAACACAATACCAGCAGAGGAATGAGTAAAGCTGTTGCGTGGTTTTACAAATCATGTTTTTTTTTACAGTGCAGGGTCAACTAAGAGCAGGGTGTTACAACACTTATAGATAGCTGCAGTTTATATGTAAGAAACAGTTCAAAGATGAAGCAGGGAGAATTCTTACTAACTTGGCAGAAATACATATGCACCTAATATACAAGATGCAGGCTTTTTTTGTGGATCTTGAAAGAAAACTAAACTCTACTGCAGCTTATGACATCATACTGAGGGGGAGATTTTAATTTAGTAATGGATGCAATCATTGATCGATTCAAGATATTATCTAGAACGTCAAAGCCCACTGTGATAGTACAACAGGCCCTTGGGCTTGTAGATGTTTGGTGCCTTCTGAATCCCAGTGGGAGGGTTACACTTTTTTTTCTGCAGTTCATAAAGATTGAATTTTGTACTTGTATCCAAGTCAGTTACTCAATCTGTGTCTCAGTGTGCAATTGGTAATATATCAGATCATGCTTGGGTTTGTCTAGATACAATACCTCAGTATAAGAGAATACAGTCACAAGATTCTATATTTGGGCAAGCTATGAGACAACAAATCAAAGAATATTTAGAGTTAAATATGCCCTGAAGGCAGTTCTGAAGGGATATATTATTCAACTTATATATAAAAAAAACCCAAAATAATCAGAAAATGACAAATTTAGAAAATAAAATCCAAGGAATTGAGACAAAATTGAAGCAGCAGGTGTCATTCAAAGACTTGAGAAAATTAACACAGTTGAAATATCAATACAATCTAATGTTATCCAGAAAGTAGAATTTTGGCTTTTTAGGGCAAGACAAAGGCAATTTGAATCGGGGGAGAAAGGTAGCGAGTTTCTGGCAAGGTGTTTAAAAAAAAACCCAGAATCAACGTCTGTCATCCCAGTTATTAGAATAGCAACTGATGATATTTTGACGATACCCAAGGATATTAATGATGCATTTCAAGAGTTTTGTAAGGACATATATATATATATTATATATCTACTTCCGACTCTAGTGAGGATGAAATTGATAGTTTTCTGAGACCATTAGGATTGCCCAAGTTGACGAAAGAGCAACAACAATATCTGGATTCTGCTATAACATTGGAAGATACATCAGATGGATTTACTGCGGAATTTTTTAAATGCTATGCGGAGGAGCTAGCCCCACTACTGTTTAATATGTATAATGAGTCTATAGAACGGGGTAATTTACCCCCTACTTTATCACAAGCATTAATTACATTGATTCCGAAAGAGGGTAAAGAGCCGTGTGAATGTAAGAATTATGGGCCAATTTCTCTAATTCCAATAGATGTGAAAATATTATCAAATATTCTTACAAACTGTTTAGATACAGTAATAACTTGCTTAATACATAGTGATCAGGTAGGATTTATCAGGGGCACTGCTCATCTGATAATATCAGGTGTTTTGTGAATATTATGTGGTTGGTGGCCAATAAACAATCTCCTATAGCAGCTATTTCACTTGATGCTGAAAAAGCATTTGATCAGGTGGAATGGAAATATTTGTTTAAGATTCTTCAGTTTTTTGGATGTGGACCCATCTTTTTAAAAATGTTAAATTTTTATATAACTCTGAGGCAACAGTTCAGACTAGTGGTTACATTTCACCTTATTTCTCTCGTAGGAGGGGTATTGGATGGGGTTCCCCACTTTCCCCAATGTTGTTCTGCCAGCTTTAGACCGCCTGGCAGTGTTGTTAGAGAGAATGAGAACTTTGTAGGGATATCTGTGGGAGGACAGGTTCATAAACTGATGATCTATGCGAATGATAGTTGATTATATATGTCGGACCCTGGTTGGTCAATGCTATGTCTTTTGAATATTATAAAGTCTTATTCTGGATTCTCAGGTTATAAGGTTATTTGGACAAAATCTGAAGCATTACCATTGATGGCATACTTCCCTGCATCTGCTTTCTACCCAGGCCAATTTCACTGGCCAAAGAAGGGTATACAATATTTAGGTATTAATTTTTTCCCCCAACTGGAGGATTTAGTAAAGGTAAATTTTGATCCATTATTGCAGAAAATTTCATGTGATGTAGATAGATGATCATAATTGTACTTGTCAATGTCGGGACAGATAAATGCCTTGGAATAGTATTTCAAAGGTTAAGATATTTTAATGAATTTGATAAACTAATTAAAGCTTTTATTAGGAATGGTAAATGCCTACGCTTGAATGTTGATAAACTTGGGTTTGCCAAAGTTAATGTACTATTATTATGCTTTTACTCTTGGGTATTTAGCACATCGGTCTCTCCCTCCAGAGAGAGCACCTCCTTGGTATCATATTAAGTGCTCTGCTCTTCCTCCTATTCCTCCATTACAATGTTTGTCTATCAAGTTACCTCCTGAGGCAAGATCTCACCCAATTATATTGCATATGCATTTGTTCTGCAATAAATTAGCCAGATTGTTAAAATTTAATTTATATTTAAATGAAGCCTTGAGCATTTGGATGAATTCAAAGTTATGTATTGACAAGTCACCTTTTTTTTGGAGGGAATGGCAAGGGAAAGGTATAATTAAATTGGGAGACTTTTATAATAGTGACAGTTTAAAATCTTTTAATCATCTAATCCATGGGTCTCTGGGTCACAATTTTGGGGATATCTTCGACTGCATCATGTGGAACACACATCTTTTGGTTCTTTACAGCAACCCCCGCAAGTTGCTATGATACTGCCTACTGTACTGGCTGCATATGGTAAAGGTCACAAAACCTCATTTTATGATTCAGCTTTAACACAAATCTCAGGAGATAAACTTCTGTTGGGTCTTAAAAGAGCATGGGGAAATTGACCAGAGCATGGTTTTGAGATGGAAGAATGGGACAAAATTTGTAAAAATATCAAAATAATGTCAAGAGACCTGAGAGAGCACCTTATTCAGTTTAAGATTCTGCTCCACTTTTATTGGACTCCAGCAATGTTATATAGATTAGGTTAAAAAATACCCCTGAATGCTGGTGCTGTGAGGCGGATAAAGTGGAATTAGTACATGGACTTGGGTCTTGTCCCAGAATTCAATAAACACTTTGTCTTGGGAGAAACACATGGGTTATTTGGAGAAATACTCTCAAAATTAGATTGTCAAGTGTAATGGTGGGAAGACAACTTGGAAGGAGGTTGGAAGAATCTAGGGGCAACCATTATTTCAGGAGTGGCCTCAGAAATGTCCAAAGTGGCCTTGTTTGAAAGCACGTCCTAAAGTTTGATAAATTGGACATCGAGACACAAAAATGGGGCAAATATCTAGGTTTCATGGGGGGGGGAATAGTGGGGGATGTTGTGGTGAAGTATATTAATGAGCAGCAATTTTTTCCTGATATTAGAGGTCCAAATAGACACATGTGGTTATTATATTGATATTTTTTGTTGCCATGTCTGTTTTTATTTTATGGATAAGTTTATGTTCTGTAATATATGATTTTTAATGCTGACTCAAGGGTTTGGGGAAATGTTTTTTTAAAGAATTCAATAAAATTAAATCATTAAAAAATGTGATTGGAAAATGGAGAAATCTGTGTTCAGCAGGATTTTGTTCTCTTTCTTTGTTGTCTAGTCACACGATCGCCTGCAGGTGTATGGTGGTCACAAGGACATGGTGATGTGTATGGTCATTCATAAGAGCATGGTGAGTGAGCATCGTACGTAGTCCCTTCAGCCTGACTGTGATGGACATCAGAAATCCACCTTCAGCACTTGGCCTGGAGCCTTCAGTGCTTTGGCAGCTCATCCAGCTGCATACCCCAACTCTAGCTTTCTCTGGGCCCACCATTCATTGTGTGTTCCTACAAAAATGCACTCTGATTGGGATTAAATTTCTGTCCATCTCTTCAATATCTTCAAAACGACCATCCTCGCTGCCCACTATGTCAATTTTCGTGTCATCTGCAAACTTCCTTCATTGACATTTAATTGCCTCTCTATGTGGTAACACTTAGGGTCAAGGACCATTTCCTGAGATCACCAATCAATGACCAACCATCAGTCTCTCTTGTTTTAGTTGCAATTCGCCAGCTCATGCTGGATCCCGTAGGCTCCAACTATTTTGAGTCCTATGAAATCCTACTGAAGTCCACGTAAATGGCATGAACCACCCACACTGTTTCCTCTGCAAAAGCTTCAATCCAATTACACAGGAGCTCTTTTCAAAATTTTTCAAAAATTTAGACAAACAGCAAGGTAACAGGCCATTTTGGCCTATGAATCTGTGCTGTCCAATTTACACCCAATTAACCTACACCCCTGGTACATTTTGAACAGTGGGAGGAACCCGGAGCTCCTGGGGAAAGCCCACACAAACACTGGGAGAATGTATAAGCTCCTTATAGACAGTGCGGGATTCAAACTCCGATCACTGGTGTAAAGGCATTGTGCTAACTGCTATGCCAGTCGTGCCACTCTATACTTGGCAGAGCAGGGAGTAATCAACATTGTTTTTGTGGAGATTTATCCAAAATTACTCAGGACACGGGGAGATTGTGCAAGTCCTTTCACCAGAAGTGTCTCAAACTAGACAAGTTGGATTATAGGGTCTGTTTCTGTACGATGAAATGCTGACAGAGGTTTGGGCTTCAGAGGGAATGTGAGGAGGAAGCTTCTCACCCCGGGAGTTGTTGGAATCTGGAACAAACCATATGAGAAGCTGGTGGACATTTCAGAAGGATCTAGATAAGCACTTTAATCACCGTGACTTGGAAACTGTGGACCAAGTACTGGAAGTGGAATTAGTTTAAAGATGTCTATTTGATGGTAAGGATGGGCATGCTGCACCGAACAGCCGTTTTTGAGACACCACTGTTCTTTGCTTGCAGATCTATACAGGCTGTTATGATGGGAGCATTCAAGCAGTGAGGCTGAACCTGATGCAGAACTATCGGTGTTGGGTAAGTGAGGATGGGGCAGGTAATTCACTTGTCCTGTATCTGTCTGCTCTCAGCAAGGGCCCATTTCGCTGCTGTTTTAGTCCCTTTGAGTCACTGAACAAACCAGCACCCAGACCATGTTTCAGAAATATCCTCATGGAGGGAGGTGGGAACTGGGTGTGTTGCACAGCTTCCTCGCCTACTGCTTTAACTCTGCCCTGCTTCTCCTGTAGTGGGCTGGCTGCACTCTGATCTTCGGAGTCTTGGCGCATCTGAAACATCATTTGGTGACCAACCATAACAGCAACAGCTCCCAGATCCAGAAGTGTCGCTGGCGCCACTGTGCTTTCTTCACTGTGAGAAATGGGTCCAAACAGGTGAGGAGGTGGTTGTAAATGGGGTCATAATGTGCATGGGGAGTTTGTCGGGTATCTTCACTAGTGAATGTTTGCTGGGTGATGGGCTGGGATCAGTGATCATGTGGACCAGATACAGGGATCGTAGCCAAGTTGGGAAAGCCCTGGGAATGGTATTGGAAGGACACTTGGTTATGAGTTTTTGATTTTGGCCCAGCTGCCTCTCAAGATGGGATTCCAGGCTAAAGTTGTGTGTAGAGATAGTGTCATCAGTCACTCCTTTATTTCTCCATGGTGAGCCTTTGTTTGTTGATCTTCCCCAGGATTTTCCCAAGCACCTCTGCCAACACGCTGAGGAGAATAGCCAACAGGACCCATGAGACGTTTGGGCTCCCAAATTGGGAAGCAGTTCAAATCTACACCATGCCTTTACGTGAACAGTTTCCACCATTCCGAGCTGACAGCAGATCCCAGTTCACGTGTTGACTGGGATCTGCTGCCCTTCAACACAGGATACATGGCAAGATGGCAAACTAACGATATGAAAGGAGTGAAGTGATCAGCAGTGTGTAACTGTGTCTGAGTGTCAGCCCTCATATTTTCCACTTTTTCCCATGTACCAGGCTGCTTTAATAATTTTACCTGCTGTTTATTTTGTGTGTTGGGTTGTCATGTTCTTTGTAACTCATCAAGATACAAACAAACTTGTGGTTTGTAAATCTGGGATGAAACACGTGAAGAGCTGAATGAGCACGCTGCAGGGCAACATTTGGCACTGCCCTATGGCTGAGTGCAAATGGATGGGTTTCCTTTTGGGTTCTCCGCACTGTGTGATGTTGACACTTTCACTTGAAGTGGAGGTCTTGGCTACAAATAAGGATTGAGGAGTCTCACTTCCTTGTGCCCCTGATTTGTTTTCAGAAATGATTGATTTGTTTTTCAAGATTTGAAGCCAAAGTTGATAAATGGATGTGGTGACGTAGAGTGATGAGAATCCTTGCCTGTTCTCTGTATTGTATGTGAGGTGTGTTGTGGACTGTGAGACAGCGTACGGTCACATTACAACACGCAGCTGCAGGGTGCTGAGTGAGCTGTGAGCTCACAATGGCCATGAGGTGGTGTATTTTATATGCAGTAAGGCTGCAAATTGTCAGAACATGATGGGAATAAGTATCTTTACAGTAAGTGATTTTGCAACAATTTGAAATTAAGAATTTAAATAAATTCAACAAGCTGAACTTCTTTTGTTTTGATGCTTAATGATTGTGTCCTTGCCTCATACCAACCAACTCATCTTTGTTTCAAAATTGCAAAGTTCAGAAAGCCCAGCAAAAGCTCTCTCTCCTTCACCCTCTTTCATGTATCCTTGAAAAGGAGCTCAGGCCTGAAACGACACCAATATATCTTTACCTCCTGTGGATGGTACGAGACTAGTTGAGTTTCTCCAGCATTCCTGTGTGCTTTTACTACAATCTCAGCACATGCTGTCTTTTGTGTTTCTCTGCTTTGTCTCATCCCACTTTCTCCTGGCCCCACATGGGGCCCAGCTATGCCTGCCTATTTGTTGGCTTTGTGGAGCTATCCATGGTACAAGCCGACACAGGCAAGGCCCTTCAACTATTCCTCCGCTACTACTTGCTGCTGCCTCATGTACCCTTGGTGAGCTAATCCACTTTGCTGCCAACTTCCACCCCAACCTTTATCCCCTATGGACGCTATGAGACCAGCTGAGTTCCTACAGCATTTCTGTTTTTACTCAAATTCATTTGGTCCATCTCAAGCAACATTCTCCCTTTTCCCTCAATCTCTCTTTCTCCATCTCATGAGACAAACTTGTCAGACATCTACAAACCCACCAACTCCCACAGCTACCTTGACTGTACCTCTTCCCACCCTTTCAACTGCAAGGATTCCATTCTCTTCTCTCAATTCCATTGCATTTGCTCTCAAGACTAGGTCTTCGGTGCCAGATCATCAGAAATGTCCTCCTTCTTCAAACAACGTGGCTTTCTCTCTACCTCCATTACCTGCACATCTGGCCTGGCCCTCTCCACCCCATGCACAACAAGGTCAGAATTCCTCATCCTCACTTACCACCCACCAGCCTCTGCATCTAACACATCATCCTCCGCCATTTCTGCCACCCAACATGTGATCGCACCACCATTCACATCTTCTCTGCCTTCCGCAGGGACTGCTCCCTCCATGACTCCCTTGTCCACTCCTCCCTTCTCACCCACCTTCCCCCTTAGCACCTACCCCTGCAATCACAGGATATGCTCCACTTGCACCACCTCCCTCACCATCATTTGGGGCCCCAATCAGACCAAATTAAGCAACACTTCACTTATGAATCTGCAGGGGTAATTTAACCATTTACAGCACAGAAACAGGCCAGTTCGGCCCTACTAGTCCATGCCGAGCATCTTCTCCCACCTAGTCCCATTGACCCACATCCAGCCCATAGCCCTTCACGCCTCTCCAACCTTTCCTTGAATATTAACACCAATCTTGCTTCTACCACCTCTGCCAGAAGTTCACTCCACACCCCCACCACCCTCTGCGTGAAGAAAGATCCCTCTACATGTTTCCCCTAAACTTTTCCCCTTTTACTCTCAATCCATGCCCTCTTGTTTGAATCTCACCTATTCTAAATGGTAAAAACCTGGCCACATTGACTCTATCTGTCTCCCTTTATAATTTTGAATACTTCCAACAAATATCCCCTCAACCTTCTACGCTCCAGGGAATAAAGTCCCAGCCTGCTCAACCTTTCCCTGTAACTCAAACCCTGAAACCACGGCAGCATTCTCATAAATCTCCTCTGCACTCTCTCGATACTGTTTATATCCTTCCTGTAATTCAGCCACCAAAACTGCTCATAATATTCCAAATTTGGCCTCACAATTTCAACATAACATCCCAACTCCTGAGTTCTATACTCTGATTTATGAAAGCCAACATACTAAATGCCTTCTTCACCACATGTGATTCAACTTTCAGAGAATTATGAACCATGACTCCTAAATCCCTTTGTTCCACTGCACTCCTCAATTGTCTACTATTTAATATGTATGACCTATTTTGATTAGTCCGACCAAAATGTAGCACTTCACATTTATCAGTATTAAACTCCATCTGCCATCTTTCAGCCCACTCTTCTAACTGTCCTATATCACCCTGTAAGCATTGATAATCTTCCTCACTGTCCATAACACCACCAACCTTTGTATCATCTAATCCAATTTGCTATCTTTTTTTTCTTTGGCTTGGCTTCGCGGACGAAGATTTATGGAGGGGGTAAAAAGTCCACGTCAGCTGCAGGCTCGTTTGTGGCTGACCAGTCCGATGCGGGACAGGCAGACACGATTGCAGCGGTTGCAAGGGAAAATTGGTTGGTTGGGGTTGGGTGTTGGGTTTTTCCTCCTTTGCCTTTTGTCAGTGAGGTGGGCTCTGCGGTCTTCTTCAAAGGAGGCTGCTGCCCGCCAAACTGTGAGTCGCCAAGATGCACGGTTTGAGGCGTTATCAGCCCACTGGCGGTGGTCAATGTGGCAGGCACCAAGAGATTTCTTTAGGCATTCCTTGTACCTTTTCTTTGGTGCACCTCTGTCACGGTGGCCAGTGGAGAGCTCGCCATATAATACGATCTTGGGAAGGCGATGGTCCTCCATTCTGGAGACGTGACCCATCCAGCGCAGCTGGATCTTCATAAGCGTGGACTCGATGCTGTCGACCTCTGCCATCTCGAGTACTTCGACGTTAGGGGTGTAAGCGCTCCAATGGATGTTGAGGATGGAGCGGAGACAACGCTGGTGGAAGCGTTCTCGGAGCCGTAGGTGGTGCCGGTAGAGGACCCATGATTCGGAGCCGAACAGGAGTGTGGGTATGACAACGGCTCTGTATACGCTTATCTTTGTGAGGTTTTTCAGTTGGTTGTTTTTCCAGACTCTTTTGTGTAGTCTTCCAAAGGC
The DNA here is from genome assembly GCF_036971445.1 of Narcine bancroftii. Taxonomy (NCBI): domain Eukaryota; kingdom Metazoa; phylum Chordata; class Chondrichthyes; order Torpediniformes; family Narcinidae; genus Narcine; species Narcine bancroftii. The sequence goes on along the minus strand of NC_091470.1, from coordinate 137,777,579 downwards.
GCTATTTGCCTTGGCGAGTCTGTTGTCTATCTCATTGTCGATCCTTGCATCTGATGAAATGGTGCAGCCGAGATAGGTAAACTGGTTGACCGTTTTGAGTTTTGTGTGCCCGATGGAGATGTGGGGGGGCTGGTAGTCATGGTGGGGAGCTGGCTGATGGAGGACCTCAGTTTTCTTCAGGCTGACTTCCAGGCCAAACATTTTGGCAGTTTCCGCAAAGCAGGACGTCAAGCGCTGAAGAGCTGGCTCTGAATGGGCAACTAAAGCGGCATCATCTGCAAAGAGTAGTTCACGGACAAGTTTCACGGACAAGATCATTAATGTATATGATAAACAGCAGTGAACCCAGTAGCGATCCCTGAGGTGCTCCACTTGTCACCGGCCTCCAATTCGACAAACAATTTTCCATCTCTACTCTCTGGCATCTCCCATCCACCTCACTACTTCATCATTAACACCTAATGCTTCCACCTTCCTTACTAACCTCTTATGGGGAGCCTTACTAAAGTCCAAATAGACAACATCCATAGTCTTCCCCATATCAATCTTTTAGTAACCTCTGAAAAACTAAGATTTGTTAGACATGATCTACCATGTCTAAGACCATATCAGACTTACAGGTCTATAATTACCAGGTTTACTTTTGGATCCTTTTTTGAACAGCAGAACAACATGAGCCATCTAGTCCTCCGGCACTTCCCCCCGTGGCCAATGACATTTAAATATTTCTCTCAATGCCCCCACTATTTGTTCACTAACCTCCTTGGGGTCCTAGGGAATATTTTGTCAGGTCCTGGAGATCCACCTTGATCTTTTTTAATATAGCCAACACTACCTTCTCATTAATTCTTCTATTATCCATGAGCTCCCGACCACATTTCTTCACTTCATCTGGCTCAATATTCTTTTCCTTAGTAAATACTGAAGAAAAAAAGTATTTAAAATATCTCCCATCTCTTCTGGCTTCTCACGGAGCCTATCCCCCTCATCTTCAAGGGGTCAAATTATTTTATTTTATTTAATTCTCACTATTCTTTTACTTTTAATGTACCTGTAGTAGCCCTTTCGATTTATTTTTACTTTGCCTGCCAAAGAAGCTTCACATCTCCTTTTAGCCTTTCTAATTTCTTGTTTTTTTTTTAAAATATAATCCTTATATTATTCAAGCAATTAATCAATTCCCTGCTGTTTATACCTGTTGTACACATCCCTCTTTCTCTGAGCCAAGTTCCCAATATCTTTTGAAAAACAAGGCTTCCACAGTTTCTAACCTTTTCTTTAATCCTCAGAGAACATACCAACTCTGTGCTCTCAGAATTTCTCCTTTGAATATCCTTTATTTATCTGGTACATTCTTCCTTGAAAATATCTTATCCCAATCCACACCCTCCAAATCTTTCTCCTAATCAAGAATCTCAACCTTTGGCCCATCTCTATTATTTTCCATTACTGGCCTAAAATTAATAGTATTGTGATCACTAAACCCAAAGTGTTCCCCAACACAAACCTGTCACCTGACCCATCTCGTTCCCTAATAGGAGATCCAATACTGCTCCCTCTAGAGTCACTTCCTCTACATATTGATTAAGAAAACTTTCGTGAACACATTTAACAAACTCTACAGTTAACATGCGGAAAGTTGAAATCTCCGTAACTATCACCTTGTGTTTATTACACATATATGTAATCTCCTTACAAATTTTCTCCTCTAATTCCCTCAGCCCATTTGGTGGTCTATAATACTCTCCCATTAATGTAGTCATGCCTCTGCCATCCTTCAATTCTACCCAAATAGCCTCACTGGACAATCTCACCAAACCATCCTGCCACAGCACTGCTCTAATAGGCAAAGCAACCCCTCCACCTTTTATCCTCCCTGTTCTATCATGTCTAAAACAATGGAATCCTGGAATATTTACCAACCAAACATGCCCTTCCTGCAAACAAGTTTCACTGATGGCCATCCATGCCTTAAGCTCATCCTCCTTATTTACATTGCTCCTTGCACTAAAATACATGTCCTTGGGAGACAGTCCTCCACATATACTCCTTTTGTTACCATCTACCTTTACCTCCTTCCCTCCTTCATTTATATTTTCCTTCTGGTCTAGGTCTTCTTCCTCCCTACTCTCTGTCCCTCATTCTGATTCCAAACCCCCTGCCAAACTAATTTAAACCCTCCCCAACAGCTCGAACGAACCTGCCCACCAGGATATTGGTCCCCTCCAGTTCAAGTGAAGCCTGTCCCTTTTGTACAGGTCAGACTCCCCCAGAAGAGATTCCCAATGATCCTGAAATCTAACCCCCTGCACCAGCTCCTGAGCCCCACATTCATCCTCCACAACTTCCTATTTCTACCCTCACTAGCGTGTGGCATAGGCAGCAATCCCGAGATTGCCATCCTTGAGGTCCTGCTTTTCAACTTACCTAATGTAATCCTTCTTCAGGACTTCATCCCCACTTCTAATTATGTAATTGATCCCCACATGGACCACAACTTGTGGCTGCCCACCCTCCCCCTCCAGATGCTGTGATCTCTATCAGATACATCCCTGACCCTGGCCCCTGGAAGGCAACATAACAACCGGGAGCCCCAATCTCATCCAGCAAACCTCCTATCTGTCCCCCTAACCTGCAAGTTCCCAACAAGAGCCCTTCTCTTTTTCCCCCCTTCTGAGCCAAGGATTCAGCCCCTGTGCCAGAGACCCGACCTCCATGATGTCCCCTGCAAATCATCCCCCTCAACAGTATACGTTGTTGAGGGGATCAGGCACAGGGTTACTCTGCACTGCCTATCTCCCCCTTTCCCTTTCCTTACAGTCACCCATTTCCCTGACTCCAGACTGTTGGGGGTGACGGCCTCCCCATAACTCTTACCAATCACTGCCTCTGCTTCCCTTCTGATCCACAGTTTATCCAACTACAACTCCAGTTCCCTAACCCAGTTTCTGAGTTGCCTCTGGATGCACCTTTTGCAGGTGGTGTCTCACATCCGTGCTGTCCCTGACCTCCCATATCCTGCAATCAGCACTCTACTGCCCCAACTGCCTCCATCTCCTGCTCTTCAATTTAGAGTAATTTAGATAAACTTAAAAAGACTTACCACACCTCACTAGGAAGCTCTTCCTCAACCTCTGCTCATTGTTGCCTCTTGAGTCAATACCTTCCCTGGGCTGCTCATTTACTTCATCCTCCTTTTATTGGCTCTTTACCAATGAACCTAATTACTATCTCCCACAAATCAACTCCCAGCTGCAAAGCAAGGCAAGTTGTCCTGCCCTTTTTAAACCTGTCGCTCGAATGATGTCACATGCCTGCGCACTAGGCCCCCTCCCCGACCTTAGTCCCTTACACTTCTAAGTAAATAAATATAGATTGAATAAATAAATAGACAGACTAAAATGGGTGGCCACTTGAAGCTTCATGCTATTGCAGCAGACAGTCTTCCAGTCTGCATCCTGTGCTCCTGTTGTGGTCACCTCTAAATCGGAGAGACTGAATGCAGACTGCTGCTATAGCATGAATCTCCAAGTGGCCATCCATTTTAGTTCCCCATCCCATTCCTTTACCTACATGTCTATCCATGGTCTCATGTACTGCCAGACTAGACCACCTACAAATTGGAGGAATCTTCCGTCTGGGAACCCTACAACCAGATGGCATTAATATTAACTTCTTTTGTTTCCATTAGTCATTCCCCCTCAACCATTTCTTTGATTCAGGCACGAAGAAGGGTTCAGTTCCGAATCACCAGTAATATATCTTCACCTCCTGTGGACACTGCGAGACCGGCTGAGTATCTCTAGCATCTCTGTGGAAGAAGGGCTCAGGCCCGAATCATCAGTAATATATCTTCACCTCCTGTGGATGCTGCGAGACTGGCTGAGTTCCTCCAGCATTTCTGTTTTGACAGTGTCCACAGATTTGTGTTTCACTTCACATACTTGTAGAATGTCTTGGGGTTTTCCATAATGTTGCTCTTCAAGGCCTTCTCATGGACCCTTGTAGCTCTCCTCAGTCCTGGCAACTTTGATATTTTCTACAGCTCTATCATTCCTCTTAGCCATCTCGTAAGCTTTTCTTCTTAACGAGATTTGTAGTGGCACACCGAGGTTCTTTAGTCTTTCCATCCTTGTACTGCCTCAGTGAAACAGACTTGTTCTCTGAACACTTGCCACATTTCTGCAGTGCATTTCCATGAATACATCTGCTCCAATTTATTCCCCCAATCTCCTGCCTAAAATAGCATCATACTTTCCTCTACCCCAGTTAAACATTTCCCCAAATTGTCTATTCCTGACCTTCTCCAGTGCTAGGGTAAAGGAGAGGGAGTTGTGATCACTTCCTCCAAAATGTTTGCCCTATGTGAGATCTGTCTTAAAGCCTATTCCTTCCTGAACACACCGAACAAATTCCACTCCATCTAAACCCTTCACTCTAAGAAGGTGCCAATCAATATTAGTGAAAATCACCCATGGGGTGGGGGGGGGGGGGGGCGGAAAGAATCTATAATATATACCCAGTAGGGTTATTTCCCCTTGCCTGTTCCCAACTTTTACCTACACTGACTCAGCAGATTTTTTAAAATGTAAATTTCTTTCATTTGTTGGTAGTTATGAGCCTTGCCTTGCTCAGTTTACAAACTCACCCAGATCGCTCCTCATCAAATCAACTTTTATTTCACTTCGCTTGCCATCTAAAAATCCAAGTGTGGTTCTTCCCTGCTCCTTTTTCCTTCCTGTAAGTGGCCAGGGTGCATGATGGCTTCTGCTCTCTGCCATCAGTACCCTGGAGCTCAGCTCTGCTGAAGGTTCTCTGACACCTGGCAGATTTCCCCTCTGTTCCTGTCTGTGATTCTGCTACACCAGAGCTGTGCAATAGAAGAGGAACTGTGAACATGAGCAGAGTAATGGTGATCCAAGGTGAGACTATGTGTACTCTATCCCTGGCCCACATCAAGGGGCAGGAACAACCTGGTCACGGGTGGCAGAGTAGTGTAGCAGCACAACACTATTACAGTGCCCAGTGACCTGGGTTTGAATCCAGTGTTGTCTATGAGGAATTTGTACATTATCCTCATGACTACATGGGATTTCTCCCACGTTCCAAAGACCAACAGGTTTAGAAGATTAATTAGTTACATGGGTGTACCTGGGCGGCATGGGCATGTGGGCCAGGAAAGGTCTGTTATTGTGCTGTGTTTCTTAAACAAAAATTAATCAAGCAGAAAAGTTGCAGCAAATGAAAGAGGCAGGTAGAGGCTGCAATGAGCTCAGTTCATGGGGACAGAGCTCAAGGCAGCTCTGACAGGAATGGTGGCTGACAATTGGAGTTGGAGTTAGAGAGGTTTCTCATGAAATGGGCAAGGTATGGAAGAGAGATTGGGAGAAAGGAAGCAAAGAAGATGAGAGGAAGTGCATGACGAGGGCACCCAATCTGCTGTTAATCCCAGGCAGGACGTTAGCTGGGACTTGTGGAACAAAGATCTCAGCATACAGATACAGAATTCACTAGGAGTGGAGACCATGGGAGAAGGTGAAGGCTTTCATCAGGGACTGAGTATAGAGGAGGGATGTCATATTACAACTGTACAACACACTGGTGAGACTGTGCTTGGAGTAATTTGCCCAGTTTTGGTCATCCAGCCATAGGAAGGATACCATTAAAATGCATAGGGTGCAAGAAAGAGTCACGATGAAGTTCGGGGTTTGAAAGCTGAAGACATGAGAGGCTTGATCGGCTGGGAGGCCTTAGAGGTTTAGAGAATCATGAGAGATAGAGACAAGGGGAATAGTTATTTTTTTCCCAGAGGCTGAAACTCGAGGACAGAGGTGAGAGAAAGGGTCCTGAGGCAACCTTTTCATGCAGAAGGTGGTGGGTTTATGGAATGGACTGCCAGAGGAGGTGGTGGAGGAGGGGAACAAGACAATATTTAAAAGCTGTTTGGACAGATGCATGCACTCGGGCCAAAACAGGTAAATGGGATTGGCTCAGGTACATAATTTGATCGGCGTAGATATGTACTGAGCTTTTTCATGCTCTGACCCTGAAAGGGGCCAAGCTTGAATGAAAAACAGTGGCTCATGAAAACCTTGAGTTCAGTTACCTGCGCCTCAACCTCGCACTCAAAATCCTTGACACGTGCCTGCATTGGAGAGGGACTTGGGTCTGAAAGAAAAAATGAATGTCATAGAACACACCACCACAGAAACATACCCCTTCAGTCCTTCCAGTCTGTGCTGAACCACTTTTTTTCCCTAGTCCCACTGACCTGCACCCAGTCCATAGCCCTCCATACCTCTCCCATCCATTTACTTGTCCAAATTCTTAAATGTTACAATTGAGCTCACATTCACGACTTTAGCTGGCAGCTCATTCCACACTCCCACCAATCTGTGTGAAGAAGTCCCCCTCATGTTCTCTCTAAATGTTTCCCCTTTCACTCTTAACCCATGTCCTCTGGTTTATATCTCACCTACCCTCAGTGGAAAAATCCTATCTACATTTGTTCTGTCTATTCCCCTCATAATTTTAAATACCTCTATCAAATCTCCCCTCATTCTTCAACACTCCAAGGAATAAAGTCCTAACCTGTTCCTGTAACTCAATTCCTGAAGAACGGGCAACATCTTAGTAAATCTTCTCTTCAATCTTTCTATTTTATTGATATCTTTCCTGTATTTAATCCAAATTTGGCCTCACCAATGTCACTTTGATTTATGAAGCCCAATGTGTCAAAGGCTCTCTTTACAACCCAATCCACCTGTGATGCCACTTTCAGGGAATTATGTATCTGTATTCCCAGATCCCTCTGTTCTCCACTCCTCAGTGCCCTACCATTTACCATGTATGTCCTTTCTTGGGTTTGTCCTTCCAAAATGCAACATCTCACACTTGTCTGTATTAAATTCCATTTTTCCAGCTGGTCCAGATCCCTCTGCAAGCTCTGAAAATATTCCTCGCTGTCCACAACACCTCCAATCTTAGAATCATCTGCAAACTTGCTGATTCAATTTACCACATTATCATCCAGATCATTGATAATAGATGACAAACAACAATGGTCCCAGCACCGATTCCTGAGACACACCACTAATCACAGACCTCCAGTCTGAGAAGCAATCATCCATTGTGGTTTTTCCCGTTCAGCCATTGTCAAATCCAGTTCACTACCTCACCATGAATACCTAGCATTTGAACCTTCCGAACTTGATGGTGGATTTATCCCAGACCGAACCACCATGACTGTCCCCACAACAGCAGCTACAGTTCTGACTGGGCCACATCCCACCAACCTCAGACTTGTCGACCTGACTGCCCAAGGTTGCAATCCTATGTTAACACTTCTAAACTATTCCCCACACCACTAGTATAAAGAGGGATGGAGGCAGAGAGAGTCAGGAAGAGAAAAAAATGCAATGCACACCTAACTTGAGTATAGGCTCCCCACCCACCCTGCCTGATGTGCCTCTCATCCCCCAATCAGTGTTGCCACTGAATCGTCAGCAGTTTGGTCCGACCCATCATGGTCTGGTGCCAGCCAGTGGTCCCACCCTCCACTGTCCGGTGCCAGCGATCAGTCCCACCCGTCACGGTCTGGTGCTGGCGATCAGTAACATCTGTCACAGTCTGATGAAGATGTTCAATCTGCTTTTTTAGCACTTTTAGCTGTTCTGGTTGTGTCTTCAGATTGATCCACTCCAACTGCTGGGAGACATTCAACTTCACCTTTTCCAGTCTCAGCAGCTTCGACGTGACCACATCTTTCTGGCACAGGGTACAGACCTATACATGGCAAAGAATCAAACCTACTGTCAAGCTGGGTGCTCTTAACTTCATTTAAAACATGCTCTCCATATATCAAATGGCTGAATCTGGGAATGCATGACTTGTCCAGGTACACAGACAGGGTCCCATGCATCCTTCGGATCACACTGACTGGGGGTGGAGGGGAAGGTAATGCGGGGAAAAGGACCTGCTGTTCGATTGAGAAGAATGCTGTTCAGTCTCTGAGATGAAGACACACAAATAGGTGCAGCCAATTTTTGGTGTTTCTACCTGATCTTTTATCTTTTTGACCATTCCTTCTTCCATTTCACTGCGGCCTCCCAGACTTAGCAGAGCTAATCTCACATCTCTGTGATGAGAAAGATAAAGATGTCAACATTTCCACCTATTATTTTCATTGCCACACTCTTCCTGAGTCCTTGCCCTGATGGTATTAGATAAGATGGTAAGCATTGATCTCCCACTGCATAGCGAGGCAGAGGAAGCCCTTCAGAGCATGCCAAGAGGAACAACCAGCAATGTTACTAAACTCCACAGGTTCTTTCACATGAACAGACAAACAAATATAGAGGCAGAAAATTCACAAAAGAATAATTGGGGGTGCTAAATGCAGTGTCAGTGCTGAGTTGCTCATTAACTGGTTGAAGAGACATTGGGCAAAGTCATTTGTGACTTTGATCAGAGTGGCTTTAGCACTGATGAGAAGCTATCGAACAGAGTTAAACAAGATGATGGGATGGTAGTTTCATACAAAAAATGTGCTGGAGGAACTCAGCAGGTCACATAGTGTCCATTGGAAGCAAAGATGTGAAACAAACATTTCAGGCCTGAACCTTATGTCATGATATGAGCAGAAAGCTGGCAAGCACCTGAATAAACAGGTGGGGGGAGGTGGAAGAAAGGGCTGGGGAAAGAGGAAAGGCCCATAGGCAAGAGGCAAGACTTGCATATGGGTGGGAGGGCAGAAGCGAAAAAAAGCCGGTGATGGGGGAGGGATGGGGAGCTGGAGGAAAGGAAACAGGAATAAAGGAAAAGAGAGAGAGACAGAAGGGAAGAACAGAAACTGGAGGTCTATGTGAATGCCATCGGGTTGGTGAGTGCCCAGATGGAAATATTAAGTGGTGTCCCCCAATTTGCAGGTGACCTCAATTTGGCAGTGCATGAGGCGATGGACAGACATACCAGTGTGAAAATGGGGCATGGAATTGAAATGTGTGGTTCACAATATTGAGCAGACAGAGAAAAGATGCTCAGCAAAACCTTCTCCCAGTCTGTGTCCAGTCTCTCCAATGTAGAAGAGGCCACAACGGGAGTACTGGATGCAGTAGATGATCCCTTCAGATTTCACAAATGAAGTGTTATTTCACAAGTGAAGTGTTACTTCACTTGGAAGCACTGTTTGGGGCCCTCTGGTTGTGAAGGAGGAGGTGGGGGTACAAATGGAGCATTTCCTGCAGTGACAGGGCTAGGTCCCAAGGAGGTGATTTCTGGAAAGGGATGAGTGGATGAGAGAGTCAGAGAGCAAGCAGTCCCAGCAGAAGGCGCACAGGGGAAGATGTGTCTGGTGGTTATTATCACTAGAGCTTTTTTCTCTTTTGCCCTCCCACTCATGTCCATCTATGGCCTGTGCTTCTCCCCCGCCCCTTCTTCCTTCCTTCTCCCATCTTTTCACTCAAACATTTACTGCTTTCTACTAATACTTTGATGTAGGGCTCAGTCCCAAAATATGGGTGATATAGTATACCTTTGCTTCCTATGGATGCTGCATGACCTGCTCAGTTTCTCCAGCACTTCTGTATATCAAACAGGGACTTGTATAGCAGGGGAACATACCGACCCAACACATCCATGCCAACCAAGGTGCCTATCTGAGTAGGTCCCATTTGCCTGTGTCCAGCCCATTATCCCTTTTCTCTTCATGTACCTATCTAGAAATCTTTTTAACATTCTCCTTCCTCTGGCAGCTCATTTCACAAATCCACCTCCCTGTGTGTGAAAAAGATGCCCTTCCCCTTTAAATCTTTCCTTTCTCACCTTAAATCTATACTGCTCATCATTTTATTAACATTTGTAAGGTCTCTCTCATGGTCCTGGAAAAGAGTCCCAGCCTTCACTTAACACTTAGACCCATCAGTCAGTTAAATCCACAGGAGCCTGCGACCTTTCCAGATTAATGATATTCTTTCTATTGCTTTGAATTTGAGTAGCCGGTGTGGTAAACAACTTTAGAGCCAGGATGGTAGGATGGTAATGTTCATGAGCAGACTGTGGGAATGAAGATGGTTGAATTTAAAGGGCAATGGCTAAGAAGTCAGCTACATTAAAATTATCAGCTGATGTGGAGGCAGGCAGGGAAGGGAACAATGCTTAGAGCTAGAGTCATTGGAACAAGGCAGAATAATAGTTAAGAACAGACTAGATGGACTGAAGGGCCGTTTCTGTGCTGTGGTGCCATATAATTTGATTTTAGAGTAAGGGGTTATTTTTGTTCTACCCTTAGAGGGAATCCAAGGAAGAGGGTGGTTATAATTAGAGGTAAAAAATGTTCCACATTCCAATGATCCTCTGGAAACAGCATTTAAGTATCTAGACAAGGACTTGTATCCCTAGGGTATAGAAGACTACAGGCCAAGTGCTGGTGAATGGAATTAAGGTTGGCAAGGGTAAGGAGGCCCAAGGTTCAAGCTCAGTGTTGCATGGCTCCAAGATTTTATTCAAACTTTTGTGATGTTAATTGGAGTATTTCCTAAATTGGTGTTTGGATGCACACAAACCACACCTGGAACATTGTGTGGGTCTGATCACCAGGGAAGGTTAGACTTGCAATGGGGAGATTACACTTGAAAGGGAAATCAGAAGGGCAGAAGAGGACACAAGATGGACCTGCCAAGCAGACTAAAGGAAGATCAAGTGATTAAACAGGTGTAATATGAAGAAAGGGTAGCACGAAAGAGAATTGGTCCCCTTAAAGGCCTTCCTTGTGTGGTTAGGTGAGATTAAAAAATGAATATTTTGAAACATGGTCTTTTCACCAGTTAGAGATTTGAGAGATCATGTTGCATTTGTATAAGATGTTGGTGAGCCCCTATTTGGAATACTGTGCAGTGCACAAGAGTTGGAGAAGCTCAGCATCCATAGAAAGTAAAAGTCAATCCACATTTTTGGCTTGAGCCCTTTTCAGGTCACCCCTCTCATTTGGAGAACTTTGTTCATTTTTGGTCACCATGCTGCAAAGAAGATTTATGAAAATGTCAGGATTTAGTAGTCTGAGCTATTGGGAGAGGTTGTAGCAGGCTTTAGCAGGGATTTTATCTGAAGGCTGCACCTGGCAATTGGAGTCAGGTGACCCAGGCAGTTGGTGTTGAAAAACTCAGATCAGCAGGAAGCTGATTGGGCAATAAAAATCAAGTGATCCAAAGCAGGCTGGAGTTTTATACCGGAGTGCAGAATGAGGGGTGATCTCATAGAGGTGTACAGAATTATAAGAGGAATAGACCAGGTGAATGCAGTTTTTTGCCTAGAATAGGGAAATGGAAACCAAAAGACATGGTTTATGGTGAGGAGAGATTTAATTGGAACTTGACAAGAGGGTGGTGGGAATTTGGAAAGGGCTGCTGGAGAGGTCATTGTGGGAGGTACGATGGCAATGTTTAAGAAAGAGATGGAACAGATACAGGGATGGGATGGGTTTAGAGGGATACAAACACAAGCAGATGGGGCTTGTGCGTATGAGACATTTTGGGACTGTTTACATGCTCTATGCCTCCAATTGTCATTTTTCCTGACTGTGGAAAAGTCATAGGAGCAAAGGAATTGCAGCAAATGAGTTGCGATGTCCTGGAATCAAGGAGGTATTGGTGGCCTTAGACTTCAACAGCATGGACATTGACCCAATTAATCCATTCTGACCAGGCTAGTCCCATTTGCCTGGATTTGGGCCAAAGAAAGTGCAGCAAAACCAGAGTATTAGAATGTGTCTATCTGTCAGTACATTTGCTGGGAAGTTACTTTTCATACAGCTAAGCTGGCCAAGCATTGGATCATACTTGAAACACCAACACTTACTTCCAGACCAATGGGTCACTCTCCACCAGGAGGCGCTCTCTTAAAACTGCCTGTACCTTGGGATCCTGCAGGTTCAAGGATACAATCGTGTTGCAGATTTCCATTCGGATGCCAGGTTCGTTCTCATAATGGAGTGCCCAAAGTAACAAGTCCTTCAGCTCCTCAGTCACGTAGCCAATGGCTCCTAAAGCTTCTCCATTCAGGACCAAGGAATAAGAATCAATGTGGATGGTATCAGAACCTGGACCTAGTTATCAGATCTTGATCACATCCATAAAAACGAGCAAGGACACAGCAGAGAGAAACTCCCCTACCTCAACAACTGCATTGGAGCTGCTTCCTGCATGCACATGGAACTCATTAATTTTATCATCTTTGCTACTAATTTCCCCTTTGCTCTCAAATTCACTTGGATGCTCTGATACTTCCCTCCCTTTTCTGGGTCTCTTTCCTTCTCAGTTGACAAACTGCCCATCAGCATAGCCTATATATCTCCCTCTGCTGCGTCTGATCTGGAAGGTGAAGTCTTCCAACTCAAGATATCTGAAATGTCCTTGCTTTTCATGGCTTCTCCTCCATTCTGGTTAATGGACATTCCTTGCAGTTCTGGTCACCCTTTCTTCCCCCAGCCCTCACCTTTCACCCTATCCACATTCAGCACATCATCCTTAGACATTTCTGCCAAGCTCCAACACAATTTTATCAGCAGTTACACATTACCCTACCTATTCCTTTCGGTTCTGAGGGAACAACTCCACCCATGTCTCCCTGCTCTGCTCGCCCCACCCCATCTCTCAATGATCCCTGCACCTCCTCCATCCTGGAACGTGAACAGCCCTCCCAGGTGAGGCAGACACTCATGGGCACCTCACAGACTGCATTCAGTGCTCTCAATATGGCCTCCTCTCCATTGGAGACACCAAACACAGTGTGGGTGATCACTTCATTGAACAGCAGCACTTTGTCCTCATTGACCATCCTGAGCTCCTGGTTATATACCATTGCAACTCCCCTTCCTATTCCCACCCTTGATCCTTCTCCACTCCCAATGTAACCCAACTTGTACTTCAGTGAGCAGCACTTCATATTCTGACTGGATAGTTGATCCCTAACCCATTGGTATAAACATTGAATTTTCCAACTTCAGGCAACCCTTACCCTTTTGTGTCTTCCACTCTCCTGGTCCTCTTCCATTCCACCTACTCCCTACAATTTTCACCCACCTCCTCCCCTACCTGGTTCCATCAGCCATTCACTTCTTCCCCCAATGGTTCCCATTATCACCTTCCTTCAGATTTCAGCACTGGTGGCCTTTGCATCCCCGCATTACCCTCTAGCAACCGTCTCTTCCTTCAGCCAACCTTCCCACGTCTGCTTCCACCTATTACCTCCTGTCTCCCAATACCCCTACTGAGCTCATCTATCTGTCATCCTTCACCCCTACTGCTCCCTGTCTTCTCAGGTTTATAGTAGGAATCTTTCCTCTCCATTCTCAGTCCTGTTGCAGGGTCTCAACCTGAAACCAATAATTCCTCCTCTTCCCCCAACCCCCACCACCCCAATGGTGCCACTCAACCCAGTTTCTCCTGCAGATTTTTTCTCCTAGAAACCACAGATCCTTTGGAGAGGGAGAGACAGCCCAGGAACTGGAAATCAATTTGAGAGCAGCTGTGCCCATGAGAGCTCTTGCCATGTTTTAAAAAAAAACAGCAGAAGACTACAGACAAATACAGTAGCAGCCACATCAGTATGAAGGTGCAGGGAGCTATTGGGTCTGGTGGGATATTCTGTTTGTCCATATGCAACCCCTACAAGTTTAAACCAGTGGGTCAAAATGCATGAATCTTGTAATGTCTACTTTCCTCCTTGCCCTTTCACCAGTCCAGCAGAAGTGATTGTTTCCCATGAACCTTCTCCAACCACTGGAGATTCTTAATCCAGCCTCCTAATCCATCCTCTTCATCCTTACACTTCAATGTCCATATGGCAGAATCTTGTAAAGGAAGGGTACAACCTCACTTTGCAGGCCTGCCCAGACTCAATGCACAATGCATGCCCTAGCTTGAGAGTTCACGTTATATCGCATATACCATAGTCCTATTGAAAGCAAGGGGAAGGGATGCATGGGCTCTTGGGCTGAACCCTCTAAGGTGAGATGGAAATGTTCTGCTTGTAGATATCAATGCAGCAATTTGGACACACCTACCCTTTATTGCATAGGCCTTCACCTTCCAGATATGGTCAGACTGCATCAGCCGTAGGAGGTGATCAAGGACCTGAAAATGACAGTGAAGAATTACTCGGCATTTATTGCTCCTTTCCCAGTTTTCTCAAGACCCCAACTCTCAACCAAAAACTGTTGTCATGGACCATGGTCTATTGGCCAGCAATGGATGACAGCTAACATCTGTCAAGCGTCATGTATATGGCTACTCAAGTTCAGTCTGTGCAATTCTAGACAAACAATCAGGGACAGACAAATCCACCAGGTAGTTAGAAAGGTGATTAAGTGGAAGAAATTAGGAATTTGGTATGGTGGAAATTAAGGATTAGATAAGTAACTCAGGAATAAATAAAAATGAACTTATGAATGAAGAATTAGTGACAGACAAATCAGGTTCGAACATTGGGGCAGGAAACTGGGGACAGACAGTCATGGATGGAAAATTAGAGGTGGGCAACTAGGGATAGGTAGTGGGGCACAGGCAATTTGGACAGAAAATCAGGACAGACAGATGGCATGGGAAATAGTCAAAAACTGCAGATGCTGAAAATCCAAAGTGTAAACAAAATATCAGGAATGCTGTAGATATAGCAGCATCTGTGGAGACAGAATCCGTTTCTATTTCAGTTGTGACAAGGTGTGTTTCATCTTTTTCTGTTTTGGGTTTGATAATTGGTGGAAGGGATTGGGACATTACAAATGGGGAAACTAAGGATGGGAAATTTGGACTGGAAATTCTAGTACCATTGCATCACAGAAGTAGGAAGTCATGTGGCTGTAACCATTCATTACAGAAGGAACCCAAGTGTCTATCATGTATGTGCCAGAGCAAGCCTTCTGACGCACCAACTCTGGTAGCCTTGCTCTCCTTTTCCCTAACTCCCTCTTGAAGGGGACAATGTCTACCACATTCAGTCGCAACAATTTGGGATGAGAAATAAGGGACAGATATTTACAGACACGAAATTAAACACAGATAATAGGGAATAATGGAACCCGAGTTAGGGACCTGGAGATGGATAAACTGTGGATCTTGAGGGAGGCAGAGGTAGTTGCAGACAGGAGTGTCAGAGAGGCAGTCATCCCAAAAATTCAGGAGGCAGGCAGGTAGCTGGGTGACTATTAGGAGAGGGAAGGTGAAGATGCAGACAGTGCAGAGCATCCCTGTGGCCATTCCAATCAGCAACAGGTATTCTGTTTTGGATACTGTTGCTGGAGACACCAACCAGGTGGACACATATTCGGTGCAGAGGCTGGCCCTCACTCCAGCTCAGAAGGGAAGGAGAGCAATGGTGATTGGGGACTTGTTGGTTAGACAAGTGGATTAGGATTCTGTGAACAAGATTAAGGCTCCCAGATGGTAAGTTGCCTCCCATGTGCCACAGTCAGGATTGTCTCTGATCGAGTTCATAGCGTTCTGGAGGGCGAGCAGCCGGGTGTTGAGGTCTACGTGGGGACAAATGACATAGAGAGGAGTAGGGATGAGGTCTTGAAGAGGGAATACAGGAAGTTAGGAATGAAGTTAAAAAGCAGGACCTCAAGGGTGGTAATCTCAGGATTGCTGTTTGTGCCAGAGGGTAGGAACAGGAGGTTGTGGCAGATGAATGCATAGCTGAAGAGTTGGTGCAATGGGCAGGGGTTAGATTTGTGGATCATTGGGGTCTCTTCTGGGGAAGGTCTGACCTCTACAAAAAAGGTGGGCTGCACCTGAACTGGTGGGGGATCAATATCCTAGCAGGCAAGTTTGCTAGATCTGTTGGGGAGGGGTTAAACTAGTTTGCCAGGAGGGTGGGAATCAGAATGTGATTGCAGAGATTAGGGTAGAAGGGAACCAAGGTGTTAGGGTCGAGAAAGAGGAATTTAGAAAAAAGTCAAAAATAATGAGCAGCAAGGAAGACAAAAAGGACAGGCAGGTGAAAAGTCAGGATAATTTGCTGTACAATAGAAATACAGCAAGATCGGTAACAGATACTGGTCTAAGGGTATGTACCTAAATGCACGGAGCATTAGGAATAAAGTAGATGACCTTGTTGTAAGACTTTTGATAAGGTTCCGCATGGAAGGTTAATAAGGAAGGTTCAGTCACTAGGGATTAGTAGAGAGATTGTGACATGGGTTCAGAGATGGCTGGAAGATAGACAGCAGAGAGTCATGGTGGACAACTGTCTGTCAGGTTAGAAGCCTGTGACAAGCGGAATGCCTCAGGGATCAGTGCTGGGTCCCTTGTTGTTTATCATTTATACTAATGATTTAGAGGAGGGGGTGGTTAACTGGGTAAGCAAATATGCAGATGATACAAAAATAGGGGAGTGGTGGATAGTGAGGAAGGTTTTCTTGGATAACAGAAGGTTTTGGTTTGTTTGGAAGAGTGAGCTGAAAGATGGCAGATGGAATTTAATGTAGACAAGTGCGAGGTGCTGCATTTTGGTAAGAATAACCAGAATGGGACATATGCAGTTAAGGGGAGGGCATTGAGGTATGCAGAGGAACAGAGTGACCTGGGGGTTATGGTACAGAATTCATTGAAGGTGGATTCCCATGTAGACAGGGTGGTTAAGAAGGCATATGGTATGCTGCCCTTCATAAATCATAGTATAGAGCAGGGGTGGCCAAACCACAAGCCACATACGGTAGGTGTCCGCAGCGGGGAGGGTACTTCTTTAGGGCTTCTTCACTATCTGCAGTGTATCAGCATTTTGCAAATGGATGATTTGCAAGACAAGGATTGTAAAATACTTTCCCCAACAAAACTGTACCGGGGTGGGCAACCTCTCACGCCAGCAGCCACAGCCCCTGTATCCCACGCCGGGGGGCTGTCAGGCGTGGGGAGTTGGGTCACCGGTTGATTGTCATCAGCCCGCCCCTTGCTAGGCACCTGAGAGCGGCGAGCCACTTTCAGGCTGCTGCTTTCAGGTGCCTAGGGGGAGCACTGGGAAATGGAGAATATACCTCCCCAAGGTGGGTTGAGTAAGTTCAACTCAGGGATGGGTTCTCTGCTTTCAGGTGGCCTCCCGACAGCCGCATTTGGGTATTTTAAGCGACTTTACATTCGGGTATTATGGCCACCTGAACGATAGTGAGTGTGGGTGTGGCTTGTGATCGTGTGATTGCTCCGGCTCTCAAACATTGAAGTTTATGGTTCTTATGTTAAGCAAGTTTGGCCACCCCTTCTATAGGACATAGGATCTGGGAAGTGATGCTGCAGCTATTTAAGGCATTGGTGGGGCCTGTTTTGGAATACTGTGCTCAGTTCTGGTGTCCAAATTATAGAAAGGATAGAGATAAGGTGGAGAGGGTGCAGAGGTTTACAAGGATGTTGCCTGGCTTACAGCATCTGGATTACAGAGAGAGATTTAAAAAACTGGGACTTTATTCACTGGAACATAGACAGCTGAGAGGGGACTTGATAGAGGTATTTAAAATTATGAAAGAAATAGATAGACTAGACATAAACAGACTTATTCCCCTGAGGACAGGGGAGGTTGGAACAAGAGGGCATGTTAAGGGTAAGGGGGAAAAACTTTAGGAGAAATATTAGAGGATGCTTTTTCACTTAGCGAGTGGTGGCAGAATGGAATGATCTTCCAAAAGAGATAGTTGCAGCAAGGACCCTTCTGTAATTTAAGAGAAGGTTGGATGTGTACATGGAGGGTTATGGGCGGAGAGCGGGAGGGTTGAGCTAGTGGAGTTGTTCAAGTGAACCGGTGCGGACTCAAGGGCCGACATGGCCTGCTTCTGCACTGTAAACGGTTATATATGGTTGTCCAGCTACAGTTTGAAAGATATGACTGGCCATCACTGAGACATGGCTTAATGAAGGATGTGATTGGGAGTAGAATGTCCAAGGGTACACAGTGTACAGGAAAGATAGTCAGGTAGGTAGAGGGGGTGGCGTGGCCCTGATGGTAAGTAATGATATTAAATCACTAGAAATAAGAGACATAGGGTCAGAAGTGGTAGAGTCCTTACGGGTTGAGTTAAGAAATGGCAAGAGTAAAAGGCAGTTATATACAGCCCCCAAAACTTCAGCTGCGAAGTGGACTACGAGTTACAGCTGGAGACAGAAAACGTGTGTCAGAAGGAAAATGTCAAAATAATTATGGGGGATTTTAACGTGAAAGGGGATTGGGAAAGTCAGGAAGGTACTGGATCTCAGGAGAGGGAGTTTGTAGAATGCCTATGGGATGGCTTTTTTGGAGCAGCTTGTTGATAAGCCCACCAGGGGATCGGCAGTTTTGGATTGGGTGATGTGTAATGAACCTAAGGTGATTAGGGAACTAAAGGTAATGGAATCCTTAGGAAATAGTGATCAGTTTCAAATTTGAAAAGAAGCTGATATCAGGGGTGTCAATATTTCAGTGGAACAAAGGGAATTACAGTGGGATGAGAGAGGAACTGGCCCAAGTTGAATGGAAAAGTAAGCTAGACGGCAGAGCAGAATTGGATGATATTACTATAAGAAATAAAGAAAGCGCATGATAGATATAGTCCAAGAAAAAGCAAAATTCTGAATGGAAAAATGGCACTAATATGGCTAACAAGAGAAGTTAAGGCTAAAATAAAAGCAAAACCGGGCAGACAAGGAAGCTAAAATTAGTGGAAAACAAGACTGGGAAACTTAAAAACTTACAGAAAGAGAAAGAAAATCATTAGGAAAGAAAAGATGAATTATGAAAAGAAGTTGGCAAATAAGAGTTTTTTTAAATATATGAAGAGTGAAAGAGAGACACTGGTAGATATAGAACTGATTGAAATTGATACTGGAGAAATGGTAATGGGTAACAAAGAGATGGCAGAGGAACTAAATGAGTATTTTGAGTCAGTCTTCACTGAGGAAGACTATAGTGATATACCTGACAGTCAGAGGTCTCAGAATAGAATTACGTACAGTTAGGATTACTAGGGAGACAGTGCTTAGTAAGCTGAATGGACTGAAGGTAGATAAGTTGCCCAGACCGGATGAGGTGCACCCACGAGGCATTGGAATTGATTTTCCAGAAATCAAAAGATTTTGACGTGGTTCTGGAGGATTGGAAGGTGGCAAATGTTGTTCCATTGTTTAAGAAAAGAAGGAGAAAAAAGGAAATGATAGGCCTATTAGTCTGACGTCAGTATTTGGAAAGTTATTGGAGTCGATCCTCAAGGAGGAGGTTATGAAATGCCCGATATGATGTGTCCAAGCCAGCATGGTTTCATGAAGGGAAGATCCTGCCTGACCAACCTAATGGAAATTTTTGAGGAAATCTCAAGTAGGATGGACAAGGGAGAGGCTGTGGATGTTGTGTAATTGGATTTTCAAAAGGCCTTCGATAAGGTGCCGCATAAGAGGCTGCTTTAATAAGATGAGAGCCAATGGAATTACAGGAAAGATATTAGATTGGGTAGAGCATTGGCTGTTAGGAACCAAAGGGTGGGAATAAAGGGATCCTGTTCTGGTTGGATGCTGATTACTAATGGTGTTCTGCAAGGGTCGGTGTTGGGACCACTTCTTTTTACAATGTATATTGATGATTTGGATTATGGATTGAATGGTTTTATGGCCAAGTTTGCAGATGACACCAAAATAGGTGGTGGAGTAGGAAGTGTTGAAAAAACCAACAGGTTAAAGCATTATATAAGGGACCGTTAGCGAAAGTGACAGTAAATGGACATGTATCAAAGCAATTTAACTTAAGCAGGTCAACACGGCAGGGATGCCTACTATCACCTTTATTGTTCGCGTTAGCTATAGAACCACTAGCAGAATTGATAAGAACAGATAATAATATAAAAGGAATAAAAATAAAAGACAAGGAATATAAAATCAGTTTATTTGCGGATGATGTTATAATGTACTTAACAGAACCAGAACTATCAATAAAAGAATTATATAAGAAATTGAAGGAATATGGAGAAGTGTCGGGTTACAAGATAAACATAAATAAAAGTGAAGCAATGCCTATGAATAATGCGGATTTCTCAAAATTTAAGAAGGAATCACCATTTAGATGGCAAATGCAAGCAATAAGATACCTAGGTGTACAAATAAACAAAAATCTCGGCCAACTATATAAACTCAATTATTATCCACTAATGAAAAAATTACAGGACGATTTAGAGCATTGGAAAGATTTACCACTAACACTAATAGGAAGGATAAACTGTATTAAAATGAACATTTTTCCAAGGATATTATACTTATTTCAGGCATTGCCAATACAACTGACAGAGAAATTCTTCAAGGAGTTAAAGAAAATAATAAGGAAATTTTTATGGAGAGGGGGGAAACCGAGGATAGCACTAGATAAATTAACAGAATGGTATAAACAAGGAGGCTTACAACTGCCAAACTTTAAAAATTATTATAGAGCCGCACAATTAAGATACCTATCAGATTTTTATCAAACAAGGGAAAAGCCAGATTGGACCAGATTAGAATTAGATAAAATAGGGGAAAAAATACCTGAACACATATTATATAAATGGGATGAAAAATTGGTACAACATAGAAGTTCTCCAGTATTACATCATCTCCTCAATATTTGGAAGAAGATTCATGTAGAAAGAAATAAAACAAATTATCAATTACCAAAACTAATATTGACGCAAAACAAGTTACTCCCTTTTACAATAGATAACCTTTCCTTTAGAGAATGGGAAAAAAAAGGGATTAAAAGAATAGAAAATTGTTTTTCAGGAAATAGATTCTTATCCTTTGAACAAATGAAAGATAAGTACAATATAACTCAAGATACAGCGCTGGCATATTACCAATTGAGATTGTACTTGAAGGATAAATTAGGAAGCAGTTTGAGTTTGCCAGAGGGAAGTAACCTTGAATATGTGATTACAGATACAATGTTAATCAAAAGATTTATAACAAATATAAAACTGCAAGAAAAGGAGAATGAGGAAACAAATGGTCAAACTAAACAAAAATGGGAACAAGATTTAAATATAAAGATAAAAAAGGAAACATGGGAGAAGTTATGCTCCGGAACGATGAGAAATACAATAAATACGAGGTTACGTATGATACAATATAACTGGATACACAGGCTATACATTACACCTCAAAAGTTAAATAAATGGGACCCAACAGTATCTGATAGATGTTTTCGATGTAAAAAAGAAATGGGAACAACAATTCATGCAATCTGGACATGTGAGAAAGTAAAAAAATTTTGGGAAGATCTAAATCAGATATTAAATAAAATAACAGAAAACAATATACCAAAGAATCCAGAGATCTTCCTCCTAAGTAACATAAAAAACAAAGAATTTGGAATTGATTTGGAGGATGCACAAAAAAGATTTCTTAAGATAGCTCTAGCCGTAGCAAAAAAATGTATTATGTCAACCTGGAAATTGGAAGATAATTTGAAAATACAACAATGGTATATAGAAATGAATAAATGTATTCCATTAGAAAAAATAACATATAGTTTAATATTTAATATTGAAATATTCGAACAAATATGGGAGCCTTACATTAAATACAATAGCGAAAAGCTACCGGGGACAATCATTACCTAAGTTAACGGAAGGAAAAGGAAATGAAAAGAATGGACTCAGTAGAATTTCTGGTGTATTTTTATTGAATGACAACATTGTCTGACTGGTTTAATGTATCCTAGATTGTATACCTTAAATGGACGGGAGGGGGGAGGTAGGGAGGGTGGGATGGGAGGAGGGAGAGGGGGGGGAGAAAATGGCACTGTATATGTGTGAAAAGGAAAAAGTGTGTACCATGGTTAATGTGATTTATGGTGTGAAAAAAAAATTTTAAAAAAAAGAAACCAACAGGTTGCAGAGAGACTTGGAATAAACAGGCAGATTATTATTTGGATGGGGAGAAAATTCAAAATTCAGAAGTGTAAAGGGACTTGGGGGTACTCATGCAGGATACCCAAAAGGTTAATCACCAGGTTGGATCACCAGTAAAGAAAGCGAATGTTATGTTGGCATTCGTTTCAAGGGGAATAGTGTCTAAGAGTAAAGAGGTATTGATGAGGCTCTATGGGGCTCTGGTGGGACCTCATTTGGAGAACTGTGTGCAGTTTTGGGCCCCTTATCTGAGAAGGGATGTAATGATGGAGAAAGTACAGAGAAGATTGACCAGGATGAATCCTGGAATGCAAGGACTACCATATGAGGAACACTTAGCGGCTCCTGGACTCTATTCATTGGAGTATAGAAGAATCAGAGGGGATCTCATAAAAATATTTCAAATGCTGAAGGGATTGAAGAAAGTAGCCGTGAATAAGATGTTTCCTTTGGTGAGTGAATCCAGAACAAGAGGGCACAGTCTTAGAATTAGAACATGCCCATTTAAAACCGATTAGGAGAAATTTCTTTAGCCGGGGGTCTGGATTTGTGGAATTCATTGCCACAGACAGCAGTGGAGGTTGGATCATTGGGGGAGGTTAAGGGGAAGATTGATAGGTATCTCATTAGTCAAGGTATCAAGGGATATGGGGAAAAGGCCAGAATTTGGAACTAGATGTGAGAACTTAGCAGACTTGATGGGCTGAATGGCCTGCTTCTGTTCCTTTTTCTTGTGATTGTGAAAAAGAAAAGAAATGGGCATTTTGGGATTGAAAATTAGAAAGTAGGGAATAAGGACAACCTGGCTACCATGGAAGAATAATTAGGGAAGTAAAATAAGGAAGAACAAGTTTATCAGGTGATCATAGACCCTGGCAAGTGGGATGAAGAAGTGGCTGGGAAACACAGAATGGTCAATGCATCTTTGATCAGAGATCACTGACATATGTAGAGTTAAGACAATTGCTAAAACGAACTTAAAAAAAAGCGTAAACATTTGGTGCCATTTAGAAACTAATGGAATTGTATTGATGTAATATACTGATAGTCTCTGAACACTGCCTTAAATTTTACATTTTTTGTTAAACAACAAAATGTCCCTCTTTTGTTCTGTCCCAAGGTGGAAGCTTTATGGATCCAAGTCTGAAACAATTGGCTAGGAATTAAATACAGACATTTGTACTAGTGTATTATGGACAGGATTTTAAGTTCAGACATACAGCATGGTAACAGTCCATTTTGGCCTACAAGGCCGTGCTGCCCAATTGATCAACATTTGAATGGTGGGAGGAAACTGGAGACCCCAGGGAAAACCCATGCAAACATGGGGAGAACATACAAATTCCTTACAGACAGTGCAGGAGTCAAACCCTGGTCCCAAATGCTGGTGCTGTAACAGCTTTACACAAACTGCTACGCGACCAATGCCTTTAAGTGAAAGACCTTAACATATTTAAGTGATGTACATAATTCTTTGCACATACAGGAAATGTGTATGTGGAATTTGCAATGGTAAATTTGGGCAAATAAAGAATGAATAACTGGACTGAGTAAATGGACCAAGTCACAAAAAAGATTTGTTTCCTGTCATGTTTCCTGATGGAGATGAGCATTGTCTGCCGCACCCCGCCTCGTGTGTTATGTGGGTGCACTATGGTTCCCTGAACCTTCTCATCCTTTAACTTCAGCAAACCAGCCGTTAGGCACGCCTCTCTCCTCACACCAGTGAAATCATCCTTGAAGCAGTCGAGAAAGCTGGGCATCAGTTTCCCCGTCATCACCCCGAGCTGGCCAATGCAAGACAATGCCTCGATTCGTGTCCTGCTGTCCCCTTTTTCCAGTCTCTCTCTGCAACACAAGTATGCATCTTACCCTGCATTCATGAATCCCGCAAATTAATAACATCAACTCTCTCCCATTTTTCACCCCTCAAACCCAGTTCTCATTCCTCACCTTCTTTAGGAAGCCCCTTGTTTGGAAGACAAGTTGCTTCTACTTCTGATCTGTGGAATTTGAGATGGCTGATGAAGGCAGCGTGGGAGATGCAGCCCTTCCACAGACAGGGCAGAGGGTGGCTGGTTGGGAAGCTTGTGAGGTTGTCCACTTTCCTAACATTTGTACAAAGCTGATGCATGAAATTCATGCATCCCAATGGTCAGGGGTCAAAGAATGCTAGGAGGCATTAGAATCTTGCATTAAGGACCTCCTTGAATATCTTTCTCTGTACATCTGATTCTCATACCTACCTCTTCTCATTGGAGTTTGGAAGGATGAGGATGATCTTATAGAAATGTATAAAAGTAAGAAAGGAGGAGATAATAGAATAGATAAGCAGGGAGATTGTTTTCACTGGTGGGGGGGGGGAGACCTGAATGAGGGGCCACAGCCTCAAGATTTAGGGAAGTAGATTTAGGACAGGGATGAGGATAAACTGCTTCCTGAATAAAAGAGTATTTCATTAAATTTATTTAAGGCACATATAGATCTTTGAATGTAGTGGAATGAATGATTAGGAATTAGTAGGTGGAGTTGAGCCCATGATCTTTGGGTTGTGCAATTTAACAAGTCTTGGGGGTGTGATATTAAGTTGTGGGGTCAGGAGGGAGGGCTGGTGTGGGGATTGGGAGGTTGTTGGTTGGGTAGAATAAACACTATCTCTGATAGGGAGACTCCAGGGATCTCACTGAACAGGAGATCACCTGGTTAATGGGAATCTAGTGGAGGAAGAACTTGTTCCTTTGTTCATCATAACATTTATGTTCTAACTGCTTTTCTGACTTGGTATCTATGACAGTCTATAGCTTGTAATAAAAATAGCTTGAAAGATCCAGATGCTAAACACAAATCAAAACTTAGTAAAGACTGAAGTTTCAGAGCAGAGATACACAGAGGATACATGTGTCATTGGACAGGCAGAATGGGCTCTCCACACACCTGAAAGATCAAGGTATCTCTCTTACCTGAGCTCATCATGAACTTTCTTCCCCAGCCCCAAGGCTCCGAGTGCTTGTGTAGCTGCCTGGCGGACTTTGTTATTCCAATCATTCCACATTAGGTAGACAATCTTGTGCATCAGATCCTGGGACACAAAGAAAAGGCAAATACTCTTCTGTATGCACCTGCAGGCGCACACATAAACTTGTCCTTTTGAACCTCCACTTTTTGCATTCACCTCATTTAGAAAATCATCTGTGCCTTTATTCCTTCTACCAAAGTACATATCCATACACTTCCCTAAATTGTATTCGATCTGCCCATTCTTCCAACACTTTCATTCAATGATGCGACCGATGAAGGCAAGCAACCCAAACACTCTCTTCGCTTCTCTGTCGACCTGCACCACCATATTTAAAGAGTCATGTACCTGGAGCCCTGGGTCCCTCTGCTCCATAACATTCACTGCCACTAACAAAATTATTCTTACTCAAATGTAACACTTTGCACTTCTCCGAGTTGAACTGCATCTGCCATTCCTTAATCTATTTTCCCATCTGGTCTACACATTGATGTAAACTTAGGTAATCTTCTTCACTGTCCACTGTAGCACATACTTTTGTGTCATCAGCAAACTTAGCTTGCCACAAACATCCTCGTCCACATCATTACTAAAAGCAAAGCTCGTAATACCAAGCCCTGAGTTACTCCACTGGTCTCAGTCCTTCAGTCTGAAAAACTGCCTTCTACAACTGCTCTCTGACTTTTATCACCAAGCCAAATTTTTTTTTTTTTTTTTTTTGGAGTTGCCCTCCTATCCTATATGCCGTAACCTTCGATACCAACCTACTATGTAGAAAGACATAGTAGAAACCCAACATAACATAACCTCTCTATTAAAATTCATAAAATAGCATCATCTGCCTTTCCCTCGTCCACCTTCTCAGTTGTCTCTTTAAACAATTTTTTATCAAGTTTGTGAGGAATGATTTCCCATGTGAAAATCTATGCTGACTCTCCTTGATTTTTACCTGGCTATCCAAATGTTGATTGATTATATCTCTCCAGCAGTTTCCTCGCCACTGACATCAGATTAATAGATCTGTAGTTACCAGGATTATCCTAACAGCCCATTTTTAATAATACCACCATATTTGCCACCCTCCAGTCCTCTAGAACTTGTCCCATCTTCAGTGATAAGTTAAAAATTTCTGTCAGGCCCCCAAAAATGTCCATCTTGCCTTCCTACAATGTTCTGGACCTGAATATTTATCCACCTTGATATGATCTAAGATTGCTAACACCTCTTCACTTCTCATGTAGCAATGTCCTAGGCTATCTTTAGTTACCTCCCTCCCCCCAATCTGTTTATCCTGCTCCACATTACATATATTCACAAAACATTTATACATGATATTCCCCATCTCCTCTGGTTCTACACGTAGATGTCCATCCTGATCTTTCACTGGTGATCCTTTAGTTCTTGATTCTTAATGTACTGATTCACTCAAACCTGCAATACACAAAAGTGCTGGAGAAACACACAGCAATCGTAAGAGTAAAGGGTAACCAATGTTTCGAGGCCGGGCCCTTCATCAGCAATAAGAGAAAAGACAGGCAGGTTCTGAATAAAAAGGTAGTATGTTCCTCTTGCAGGATGTAGGAAATTTCGGACAGCACAAGAGTCACTGATGACGACACCTGCAAAAGGTGTATCCAGCTGCAGCTCTGCATAGACCGAATTAGGGAACTGGATGAACTCTAGATCATTTAGGTGGCAGAGGGACTGATAGACAGGAGTTATAAGGAGGCAGTTACATCCTGGAGACAGGAAGCAGTTAGCTGTGTGACTGTCAGGGGAGGGAAAGGGAATATGCATAGGCAGTTGGTGCAGTGTGTGTGTGTGGCCTCTGTCAGTCATGGTCGACTCATGGGTACTGCACCAAGTGAAGCTGGAGTGGCCTCTCCAGGTGCAAGCCAAGGCAGAGTTGGTATGGTGATCCATCTATTGTCCATGCAGTAGGACCCCACCCCCCCCCGCCCCCCGACAGGTCAAAATGAACATCGGACTCTGGATTTTTCCTTGGGGTTTACTCCCAAAGCCTTTTCAGGTATAGCCACAAGGCAAAGGAGGTTTTTTTTCCAGAGTTTTCCCTCTCCTAGATGAGTTACTATCCATGGTTAACAAGCCCAACATACACAGAGCAACTGGTTTCAAGGTGCCAGTGGCCTGCCTTTGACCCTTCTCCTGACAGTGAGAACAGCTCTGCTGGGCATAATAACTATGCCACATGTGAAGGCCAGGAGTTGCACTTGGTTGTCAGAGGCTGTTTGAGATGCGCGCCATGAAGAGCATTTATGTAGCAATAGGAACTCATCCCCATGACCACACTTCAGCTACGACAACTTTTAGAGCCCTAAACCGTATGCAATATTGATAGACCATAAGACAAAGGAGCAGAAATTAGGCTATTCAGCCCTTTGAGTCTGCCCCGCCATTTAATCATGAGCTGAACCACTCAGCCCCACTGCCTGGCCTTCTCCCCATAACCTTTGATGCTCTGGCTAATCAAGAATCTATTGTCTCTTCCTTAAATATTAAATACACCCAATGACTATGGCACAGATTTACCACCCACTGGCCAATTCCTTTACATCTCTGTTCTAAGTGGATGTCCTTCAATCCTAAAGTTGTGCCCTCTTCCCACCATGGGAAACAACCTTTCTACATTTACTCTATCCATGTTTTTCAACATTCAAAATGTTTCAATGAGATCCCTCCTTATTCTTCTAAATTCCAATAAGTACAAGCCAAGAGTTGTCGAACAATGCTCATATGATAAGCCTTTCATTCCAGGAATCATCCTTATGAATCTCTTCTGAACCGTTTCCATCATCAGCACTTTCTTAAATGAAGAGCCCAAAACTGCTCACGATACTCTATGTGAGGTCTCACTCGTGCCTTTTAAAGCCTCATCATTACATCCCTGCTCTTGAATTGTCACCATTGCATTTTCTTGCTTCACCATTGACTCAATGTGCAAGTTTACTTCAAGCTGTTCTGCATGAGGGCTCCCAGGTCACTTTGCATCTGGCCATTTTTAATTTTCTCCTCATTTAGATTATAATCTGCCTGTTTATATTTTCTTCCATGACTACACTTTCCAAAATTGTATTTCATTTGCCACTTCTTTGCCTATCCTCCTATTTTGTCCAAGTCCTTATGCACCCTCCCAGTTTCTTCATCACTGCCTGCTCTTCCATGTACCTTCGTATCAGCTGCAAACTTGGCCAAAAAAGCATTAATTCCATCATCCACATCATTAATATACAATATAAAAAGAAGCGGCCCCAACTTCAACCCCTGTGGAACTCCACTCGCAACTGGCAGCCAATCCTCTACTCACGCTAGTATGTTTCCTGTTATACCATGGGCTCTTGTAAAGTATTCTCATGTGTGGCATCTTATCAAAGACCTTCTGAAAATCCAAACACACATCCACTGCATCTCCTTTATCCAGTCTGTTTGTCACTTCCAAGAATTTCAATTCGGTTTGTCAAGCAAGATTTTCCCCTAAGTAAACCATGCTGGCTTTGTCCCTGTCTTGTCCTGTGCCTCCAAGTACTCCGTCACCTCATCCTTGACAATCAACTCCAACATTTTCCCAACTACTGATGTCAGTTGAACTGGTCTATAACTCCCTTTCTGCTGCTTCCCTCCCTTCTTGAATAATGGGGAGACATTTGTGAATTTCCAGTCCTCTGGGACCATACCAGAATCTATCAATTCCTGAAAGATCACTGGCAATGCCTCCACAATCTCTACTGCTACCTCTTTCAGAACCTGAGGATGTAATCCATCTGGTCCGGGAGACTTACCTACCCTTAGACCATTCCGTTTTCTGAGCACCTTGAAATGGTAACTGTACTCACTTCCCTTCCTTGATACCCTTCAACATATGGCAGGCTGGTGGTGACTTCCACAGTGAAGAATGATGCAAATTATTCATGTATTTCTTCTGTCATCTCCTTGTCTCCCATTTTCATTTCTCCAACGTCATTTTCTAGAGGTCCTATAAACTACTCTCACCTCTTCTTTATTACAGTACTTGAAAAAGCTTTTTGTATTCTCTTTGATGTAATTTGCTAGCCTACTTTCATACTTAGTCTTTTCTTCTGCAAGTTTTTAAAAACTTCCCAATCCTCTATCTTCCCACTAATTTTGCTTCTTTGTCTGCCTTGCTTTTGTTTGGATTTGACTTCCCCTGACATTTTTCCATTTGAATATTTCCTCATTTCTGTTATGTATTTATCCTCACCTTCCTTATTTCTTGCAGAAACTCCATCCCTGTTGCTCTGCCATGTTCCCTCCTAGTGCTTCCTTCCAATCTACTTCCTCTCTCATGTCACTGAAGTTCTCTTTACTCCACTAAAATACCAACACATCTGACCTTAGGCTCTTTTAAACTGCATCACCTGGGACCCAGGTGCGATTACTGGGGAAATGGTGCTGGAGCACCTTTTAAACTGCAGGGGGATCAACCCATTAAATCGCCAACCCGACGATTTAAGGGGGATCCCACCCCTGCGATGACACAGTCACAGAACATCGGTAAGTTTCCCCTACCCCTCCTCCCCAAACCGCCGACCATCAGTCACTGCCGACCGTAAAATCACCAACCCTAAAGTCAGTCACCCTCCTCCCCAACCCCAAATCAGTTGTCAGCCACACCGTCAATCAACACCCACCCCATCAATCGCACCCCCCTCCTCAGTAATGTCCTGCTGCCATGAACATTGATCTGTCACTATGAAATGGAGTGGCTTTTGAAGAAGTGGCAGTTCACAGAAACCCCCCCCCCCACCCCCGAGGCAGCGATCCTTCTACCGCTGATCATGGGACCTCCAGCGACCTCACTCCCCTCATTTGTGCCCCCCCCACCACATCAGAAACCTCTTCTTCTCCTCCCCCCACCCACCCACCCTGGGCCCCGTGGCAGCAACCCCTCTCTCCCCCCGATCGCAGCAGCACTTCAGCTAGGGGTTTCCCTGTGACACCAGCATGCAAGCATTGATATCACATGAGTAACCGGGCAGGTAATTTTCCTGTTCAAATTGCTGATGGACGTGACCTAGGTAAGTGTAACTGGGTTCCCTGACTACTTCTGAGGTAGGTCAGGGACCCGGTTTGATTAGGTTCACACTGATCGGGTCGGTCCCTTTCAAGCTTCCACGTGAGTGGGGTGCTAACCGGGCTAACCCCATTTTAAACGGCAGCTTAAAAGGGCCTCTTGTTAAATCTCAAATTGAATAGTCATAATGTAATCACTACCCCCTAATGGTTTCTTTCCTCTCAGATATTTAATCACCTCTGGTGCATTACATAACACCAAGTCTAGTGCAGCCCATCCCCTAGTTGCATTGCAACTCATCCCAGTGGCTGTCTGACCTTCCACACAAATTTCCTACCAGGTATCCCTACTTCCCACTGT
Organism: Narcine bancroftii; assembly: GCF_036971445.1. Taxonomy (NCBI): domain Eukaryota; kingdom Metazoa; phylum Chordata; class Chondrichthyes; order Torpediniformes; family Narcinidae; genus Narcine; species Narcine bancroftii. The sequence continues at coordinate 137,747,270 of NC_091470.1, read as the reverse complement.
GAATGTAGTTTGAACACCCCCCCCCCCCCCACCCCTGCCCCCTAACAGCATTAGCAAACCTCCTTGACAGGATATCGTTTCCCCTCAAGTTCGGGTGCAACCCATTCCACTTGTCCAGAAAGTAAGGACACATGGAATCCAGGGAGGCTTTGGTTTGTGGATATAGAATTGGCTTGCCCAGAGAAGGCAGAAGGTGGATGTAGATGGTTTGTAGTCTGCATAGAGGTCAGTGACCAGTGGTGTTCGCAGGGATCTGTTCTGGGACCCATCCTCCGTGATTTTTGTAAATGACCTGCCACAATACAACGTTAATGGGAGAACTCTTTAGCAGTGTGGACAAACTGAAAGATCTTGGGTCTAGGTCAAAGCTGTTGCCTGTGCGTTGACAGCGTTGTTAAGTATGGTGTGTCCCACTGACCTGCACCCAGTCCATAGCCCTCCATATACCTGTCAAAATTCTTCTTAAACGTTAAAATTGAGCTCACCTTCACCACTTCAGCTGGAAACTCATTCCAAACTCCAGCCACGCTCTGTGTGAAGAAGTTCCCCCTCATATTCCCACTAAACTTTTCCCCTTTCACTTGTAACCCATATCCTCTGGTTTGTATCTCACCTCCCTCAGTGGAAAAAGCTTATCTACATTTACTCTATCTGTCTCCTTCATAAATTTAAATACCTCTATCAAATCTCCCCTCATTCTTCTCTGCTCCAGGGAATAAAGTCCTAACCTATTTAACGTTTCCCTGTTCAGTCCCTGAAGTCCAGGCAACATCCTAGTAAATCTTCTCTGCACTTTTTAAAATCTTATTGATATCTTTCCTGTGGTTACCTGACCAAAACTACACACAATACTCCAAATTTGGCCTCATCAATGTCTTATACAACTATAACATCCCAATTTGTGTACTCAGTATTTTGATTTATGAAGGCCAATGTGCCTCTTTATAAACCTATCCCCCTGTGATGCCACTTTCAAGGAATTATGTATCTGTATTCCCAGATTCCTCTGTTCTACTGCACTCCTCAGTGCCCTACCATTTACCATGTATGTCCTTTCTTGGTTTGTCCTTCCAAAATGCAGCACTTCACACTTGTCTGATTAAATTCCATCTGCCATTTTTCAACCCATTCTTCCAGCTGGTCCAGATCCTGCTGCAAACTTTGAAAACCTTCTTCGCTGTCCACAACACCTCCAACCTTAGTATAACCTGCAAACTTGCTGATCCAATTTACTGCATTATCATCCAGATCATTGATATAGATGGCAAACAACAGCACCCAACCCTAAGGCACACTACTAGTCACAGGACTTCCATCTGAGAAGCAGTCATCCACCACTACTCTCTGACTTCTCCCATCCAGCCATTGTCGAATCCAGTTCACTACTTCACCATGAATTTCTAGCATCTGAACCTTCCTGACTAACCTCCATGCGGGGCCTTAGTAAAGTCCACGTAGACAACATCCACAGCCTTTCCTTTGTCAAGTTTCCAGGCAACCTCTTCGAAAAACTCTACAAGATTAGTTAAACATGACCTACCACGTTGACTATCCCTAATCAATCTATGGCTATCAAAATTTAAAAGAAATATCCCATTATCAACCCATTTCAATTCCCCATCCCATTCCCGTGACATGCCCGTCCATGGTCTCATGCACTGCCAAACTGAGACATGGACATACAGCACGGTAATAGACCTCCAGCAAATTGGAGGAACAACACCTCATTTTTTGTTTGGACATCCTCCAACCATATGGCATTAACACTGACTTCTCCAGTTTCCATTAGGCCACGCTCCCATCCCTACCTTTCCCTATCCCTTTGTCTCCTTTCTTTCAGCTCTGCATTCTCAGAACTACCCCATTCCCTGATCAATTCTCAGGTTTTCTTTCCTCCCTCCTCTCCACATCCACCATGTATGGCTTCTTGACTGTTGCCCAATGCTCCTCTCCCTGCCTTTTATTCAAGCACCTGTTTGGACTGGACCCACTGCAATTCGCCTATCGTCACAATCACTCTCCAGTCAGCTCTTGATTACCTTGAAAACAGCAACTCAAATAGAGTTGCTCTTCATCGACTACAGCTCAGCCTTCAGCACCATTATTCCATCAGTGCTGGTCAGCACGCTCCAGATCCTGGGCCTCTGCACCCCCACTCTGCAACTGAATCCTTGACTTCTTCATCAGAAGACCACAGTCAGTACAAATTGGAAACAACATCTACTCCTCACTGACTATCGACACAGGTGCCTCTCAAGGATGCGTATTCCTAGTACATTGAAGACTCTTGAAAACCTCTACAAGTGTACCGAGGAGAGCATTCTGGCTGGTTGCATCACTGTCTAGAATCTTTACCTCCTGAGGATGTGGTGGGACCTGCTGAGTTTCTCCAGCACATATGTGTACTCTCTACAAGCAGTGTCTGCAGACCTCTTTGTTTCATCCCTTTGAGTGTTTGAGTGCAAGGACACCCAGGTCTCTCAACATCAACACCCTTCAGTCTTGACGAGATGATGTGAAATGTGATAATGACAACTTGCATATTTAGCAGGCACATCATCAGCCAAAAAGCAGATATGAGGCCGTGTCCAAGAAAGAATATTCTTGCACATTCACCTGAGCCTTGAAGTCTTCCACTCTTTAAATTAAATTTCTGTGTTTGCTTCTGTAAAAGACGCATGGAGTTAGGAGGTTGATTGGTCACATGAGTGTATTTGGGCAGCTGTGTGCATGCTGTATCCCTAAATTAATTACATTTCTCTCACATAGCGATCATTGTTTCCAAAAGCCCCTTTAGCTTCCAGATCATGAATTAACCCTTCCTCATTACACAATAACAATCCAAAGAAGTTTGATCCCTTGATGGTTAAGAAAAGCATTTTTCTTTTCAAGCTAATCTTGACACTATTACGGCCACTTTTTGCATCCTAATCTGTTTGAAGATTAAAGCCAACAGGATTATTGTTTTACCCTTGTTACATCCATCTGGAATTTGCTGGTTTCTGCTGGCCTTTCCAGGCCAGTCTTTCATCTCTTCAGGACTGAACCGAGCTAATACAAACAACGAGCATATGCTTACAAATGGGGATGGGAGCTAATAAGTGAAACTCAAGCTTACCATGTTAAGTGACCCACGCAGGCAGGAGAGGACCTTGCATGCCAGCACTTTGTCTTTCCAATCATGGTTCTTCAGCTGAGTCGCCAGGATAAAGTGCACCAGAGACTGGACAAAAAGAGAGCTCATCAGCAGGAAATGTCCCAGAGTCCAACTCTAATGCTACCATGATATGTCATAAAGTACTGGAATAAAAATAGTCAATGCTGGAAATACTGAATAGATCAGGGAAGAGAAGCAGTTCATGTTTCTTGGGACGGAGATAAAAGAAGAGCTTAGAGAGAATGGGGGAGAGAGGTATCTCTCATACAGTTAAACTGTATTGAGTTTAAGCTGTAAACAAAGCTATATGGTCAAATTGTGAATGGGACAGTTAGAGAGTGAGAACATTGAGAAAAGAAAATAGAAGCTGTGAAATGTAGAGCAGGAGGACAAGATGGGCATGGCCTCCACTCCCTCACATAGATGACTGACACAGAATTCAGCACCGAGACCAGAAGTCTGCAATGTGCCCAGACAGAAGTTGAGCTGCTGTTTCTTAACCCTGCATTGTCTCATTACAACAGCGTAGCAGACCACTGACTTATTAGTCAGAGTGGGAGTGGGGTAGAAATTTAAAGCGAGAGGAAATAGGAAACTTAGAGTCACCCATGCGGACAGAACACAGGTGGTCTAATTATCCAGTGTAGAGGGGACTACAAACTCAAGTCAAGTCAACTTTATTTATCGTTCATACCATGCTCGCTAAGTAGGATGAGACAGCATTTCTCCAGGACCACGGAGCACATTTACAGAGATACAAGTTAAGATAGCATTAAAATATTATGGTACTAAGATGTATACACTGAAAGTCTGCATACACTATCCACATCTAGACTGGGAAATGGCTTGGGGGGCAGGGGGAGTAAAAGCCTTTTCCCACTATGGACATAAGGGCCCTGAGTGCTATGGTTCCTTCTGCCAGATGGAAGAAGAGAGAACAGTTTATATGCGGGATGTATGGAGTCTTTCACAATGTTTATTGCTTTCCGCCTGCAGTAGATAGTAGAGGCAGGGAGAGGACAGTTTACATACCGTCCTCCCACTGAGTGGGCCCAGGATGAGGCAGACTTGCTTCACAGTCTGAGCTTCAGACATTTCGAAGAGATGCTGGATAATTCTGTTGACCACAGGATAGTTGTAAGATCAGCCACATCTCATGGAATTTAAACTCGGTAAGTCTCAGGGAGAATGGGCAACTTAACACAGACATCGCCCAAGGTCAGGACTGAACCCTGTTTGCTGGAGCTATGAAGCATCTACACCACCCTTCCTCTACCACCCATTTCCTTCAGAAAAATATCGCTTTTAATAATCTGATAATTACCAGATTGCCCTTTCCAAGATCAGCTTTTTATTTTTGGTTTATTTAATTAATTGAATTTAAATTGCTTAATTGTTTGATTTAAATGATTATTGAGATCAAAAGACTAACCTTCTAGTTATTACCCAAGTGATTATCCAATCACAATACTCATGGAGAAATTTAAAATAATAAGATATTTGAGTGGGAAATCAAAACTACAGGTAGATAGAATACAAAATAGTCACCAATAAGTCAATAGGAATTCTGGAGAGGTTCTTGATCCATGAGTGGTGAGAAGGTAAAACACAGTCTCATTAGGTCAAGTGAGTAGCAGAAATGCAGTGAAAGAAAAACTGTTGAAGGCACAAGAGAGGAAAGAATGGAAAAATTGTTGATATAGTGGATACAGTAGGGTTACAGAGATCATAAATGGACAATGGGTGCACACCAGTCAGGATCAATACTGTCTCTGTGCCGTAGACTCAACGTAACTAACAGAGTGAGGGCAAGGATGAAATCCTACCTGTAATCCATCACTCTTTGTTACTTGTCCAGCATCCAATCTCACCTCGTGCAACCTATCTTGAATTAATACTCTGAATCACCCTACTTTTATGGTTTGTAAAGTTCATGTGAATAGTGACAGTTCAACCCTCTATCATGTTGCAGAATTAACCAGTCAGGTCACCTTTCCATCCATGGATCTTTGAATTCAAAATCTCAGTGGCTGATCCAATCACCCTCAGGCTATCATATCTCAATGTTGCTCCTCCACACAAGCAACAGTCCCTGCCTGTGCCTGGAATAGAATCTGTCTGTGAATTCTGCAACATGTTTGTGGGTATTGGTACAATTTCTATCAGGTTTACTTACCGTCTTCTCACTGAGTGGGCCAAGGATGTCGCAGACTTGCTTCATGGCTTGAGCATCAGGCATTTCGAAGAGATGCTGGATAATTCTGTTGACTACAGGATAGCTGTCATCACCAGTGAGAGCTAGGCTTTGAGCTGCAATCCAACGATCAGCCACATCTCCTGGAATTTGAAAGGAAAGCATTAACCACTGAGGACTACAACTCAGTTGAATTATCCAATGAATCCAACAATCAGTATTTCCTTGCTTCAAACAACTGGATACCACAGGAGGTGCCTACCTCAGAAGAAACAATGGTCTGGCTGGATGGAAGTTGAATGTCTCAGTGATCAGTCACTGCTCAGTCCAACATCTGAGTCTAGACCCAGATTTTACAAAGAGAGCATGGGGGACCTCACGCATGTCTTCAAGATCCTGGGAGTCTGTGTATCGCAAGACCTCTCCAGGAGTCAGCATGTCGAGGCAATTGTGAAGAAGGCACACCAATGACTCTACTTTCTAAGAAGTTGGAGGAAATTTTGCACGTCATTGAATAGTGAATACTTCTACAGGTGAGTTATAGTCACACAGGCTGCTGGTGACTTGAGACAAAGGACCCACACAGCATGTGAGCTGCTGGACACCAGATAATCAGGATTTAAAAGGATGCTGAAGGCAAGAAGAGCTCCCAAAGGGCCTTGGGCACTGAAGACTTACCTGATTCTAGCTGAAGGCTTCCTGACTGTATCGGACGTTTGGACATGCAGCTTGCTTGGGTTGATCAGGAGCCTATGTGGCTGCAGAGGCTGTGGGAGTGCTGCAAGCAGATCCACATGACACCGAGTGTCTCTGAAGGGACACTCTTTTGCTTCTCTTTCTCTTATTGTAAGGGGCACTGGACAATGCTCATGGCAACTTTCTGTTGTCTTACGGCAGACAAAAATGGAAGTATGTCACTTATCTATCATGTGAATTACATCTTTATGTGACAATGAAAGGAACGTTGAGGTGCGTTGTGGTTGCATCACACCCAGTTTAGAAATACAAGTGTCCAGCAATGCAGAAATCTGCAGATGGTTGATCACACTCTCTGACCTCCAACCCATTGAAGTCATTGATGTATACACTGCCTTAAGAAGGCAGGTACCATCATAAAGTATCCCCATCACCCTGGTCACAACCTCTTCTCACTGCTACCTTTGGACAGAAGCCTGAAAACCAGCTCCTCTTGGTTCAAAAATAGTTTCTTTCTGACATCAATCTGACTTGTTATACTAATCCCAAATACTCCAGCACAACAAAAAAAACTGTCTGCACTACTGCAACACCACTTTTTTTTGCATTGAATATTCATTTTCTATCTTTTGTATTTATTATCATTATTTCATCTGTACAATCGTAGTCATTTTTTTTTACAAGTACCTGTTCAGCTGCGGCAAGCAGGAATTTTGACGTATACAGTATGTATATTGTTCAAAGTATCTAACAATAAACTCATAATCATTATCAAATGCTGGTGCAGTGCAAAAGGACTCCTTGTCTCCCCTCTCAGGTGAATGCAGAACCCACAAGGGAACAGTGTGGTGGGATAGGTTTACACAACAATCTAACCCTTTCCACCTTGCACCTATAAACCTCTGTTTTTCTTATAGACATGTCTTTTAAATGTCCCTGTTGCACTAGCCTCCACTGCCATCCCCTGCAATGCATTCCAAGCACCCACTACTCTGTGTAAAACATGTACCTTAAACTTTCCTCTACTCACCTTAAACAGATATCCTCTGGCATTTGCTACTATTTCCAAGGAAAAAGATGCTAGCTGTCTGCTCAATCTTATGTACCTCTCATTCTTTGTTGCTACAAAGAGAATAGGCCTAGCTCGCTCAACCTTTCCTCTTAAGACATGTTCTCCAATTCAGACAACATCCTGATAATCTCCTCTGCGCCCTCTTCAAAGCTTCGACATCCTTTCTGTAATGAGGTGACCAGAACTGAACGCAATACTCTAAGGGTGGTCATAGTGTGGAAACAGCCCCTTCAGCTCAAATATCCCACCCGTCTGCATTTGACCCATATCCCTGAAAACCCATCATATCCATTTATTTCTTTAACACTGCACGACTTTCTGAATGAGCCTACCATATTGGAAATGTGGAGCAATCCATGTTGAAAGACTACACAAGCAAGGCTGCTCAACTCTTCCTCTGTTATACTGATGATGACACTGGTGCTGCCTCTTGCATCCATGATGAGCTCATCAACTTTATCCTCATTTCAGAAGCAACCATCTTTTATAAACTCACCAACTCCCACCACCCACCCCCAATACTTATGCCAGTGACCAAAAGAAGTCAAGTCAAGTTTATTGTTATCTGATGTACAAGAACAACCCAATGAAACAACTCTATTAGTTTTAGGGTAGTTTTAGGGAAGAGCAAAGAAGGGCCTAAAGTTGACGTTCTGGATTGGAGAAAAGCAAATTTCGAAGGAATGAAAATGGCTTTGGGGAGTATTGAGAGGGACATGATTTTTTTTTCAGGAAAGGATGCAAATGAAAAATGGCGAAAACTCAAAGAAGACATTTTGAGAGTACAGAGTAGATATGTCCCAGTGAGAATCAAAGGAAAGGCTGGAAGTCATAGGGATCTTTGGTTTTTGAGGAATATTAGAAATTTGGTTAGCAGAAAGAGGGAGGTGTACAAGAGGTATAAACAGCAGGGTGATGAGAAATTGAAAGAGGACTACAAGGAATGTAGAAAAAATCTTAAGAAAGAAATTAGAAAGGCCAAAAAGAGGCACAAAGAGGCTTTGGCAGGGAGAGTAAGAATAAATCCAAAGGGTTTCTATAGGTACATTAAAAGTAAAAGATTAGTGAGGGATAGAATTGGACCCCTTGTAGATAGGGAGGGTAGGCTATGTGAAAAGTCAGAGGAGATGGGGGAAATTTTAAATGATTTCTTTCCTTGGTATTCACTATGGAAAAAAAATATTGTACCAGTTGAAGTAAAGAAAAATAGTGGGGAAGTCATGAATCATATAGGGATAACCGAGGAGGTAGTGATGGCATTGTTAAAAAAGATAAAGGTGGACAAATCTTCGGGTCCGGACAATGTATTCCCAAGGACACTCAGGGAGACTAGTGTACAGATAGTGGGGCCATTAACAGAGATATTTAGGATGTCACTGGTCACGGGGCAGTGCCAGAGGATTGGAGGGTGGCTCATGTTGTTCCGCTCTTTAAGAAAGGGTCCAAATGTAAGCCTGGAAATTATAGACCTGTGAGTCTGACATCTGTGGTGGATAAGTTGATGGAAAGTGTTCTGAGGGATGGCATTTACAAATATTTGGAAGAACAGGGATTGATAGGGAGTAATCAGCATGGTTTTGTCAGGGGTAGATCATGCTTAACAAACCTTATAGAGTTTTTCGAGGAGGTTACAAAAAATATTGATGAAGGGAAGGCTGAGAATGTTGCCTATTTTGACTTTAGTTAAGCTTTTGACAAAATTCCCCACAGGAGGTTAGGAAAAAAGGTGGAGGCATTAGGTATAAATAACGAGGTAGTGAAATGGATTCAGCAATGGTTGGATGGGAGGTGTCAGAGAGTAGTGGTAGAAAATTGTTTGTCAAATTGGAGGCCGATGACTAGTGGAGTTCCTCAGGGATCGGTCCTGGGTCCACTATTGTTTGTTATATATATTAACGATCTGGAAGAAGGGGTGATAAATTGGATAAGTAAGTTTGCAGATGATACGAAGATTAGTGGTACTGTGGACAGTGAGGAAGATTACCGTAGCTTAAAAAGAGATATAGGAAAGCTAGAGGAGTGGGCTGAGAAATGGCTGATGGAATTTAATACGGATAAGTGTGAAGTGTTGCATTTTGGAAAGGCAAATCTAAGTAGGTCATATACATTGAATGGTAGACAATTGAGGAGTGCAGAGCAACAAAGGGATTTAGGAATTATGGTAAATAGTACTCTCAAAGTTGATACTCAGGTAGATAGAGTGGTGAAGAAGGCATTTGGAATGTTGGCCTTCATAAATCAGAGTATTGAATTCAAGAGTTGGGATGTTATGATGAAATTGAACAAAGCATTGGTGAGGCCAAGTTTGGAATACTATGTGCAGTTTTGGTCACCGAATTATAGGAAGGATATAAACAAAATAGAGAGAGTGCAGAGAAGGTTCACGAGAATTTTGACAGGATGTCAGGGTTTGAGTTACAGAGAAAGGTTGAGCAGCCTGGAGCTTTTTTCTCTGGAGCGTAGAAGATTGAGGGGGGATTTGATGGAGGTGTTCAAGATTTTAAAAGGGACAGAGAGAGTCAACGTGGATAGGCTTTTTCAATTAAGAGTGGGGGATATTCAAACCTGAGGCCATGGTTTGAGATTGCAGGGGGAAAATTATAAGGGGAACATGAGGGGAAATTTCTTCACGCAAAGGGTGGTTGGGATGTGGAATAAGCTTCCGGCAGAGGTGGTTTTTTTTTAAATTTTTCATTTTTCACACTATAAACCATATTGACCAAGATACATACAGACATTTTTCTTTTTAAATATATACAGTGTCATTTTCTCCCCCTTTTTCCCCCCTCCCTTCCCTCCCTCCCTCACCCCCTTCCCCATTTATTTGGTTTAATCTATAAGATACATTAAACCCGTTAAAACAATGTTGTCACTTAATAAAAATAAACAAGAAATTTTACTGAGTCAGTTCTTTTCGTTATCTTCTCCTTCTGTCATTTTAGATGGTGGAAGTCCATGGTAGGATTTCTCTATTGTGTTTCATGTATGGCTCCGATATTTGTTTGAATATTGTAATGTTATTTCTTAAATTATATGTTATTTTTTCTAATGGAATACATTTATTCATTTCTATATACCATTGTTGTATTCTCAAGTTGTCTTCTAATTTCCAGGTTGACATAATACATTTTTTTGCTACAGCTAGGGCTATCATAACAAGTCTTTTTTGTGCTCCATCCAAATTGAGTCCAAATTCTTTGTTTCTTATATTACTTAGGAGGAAGATCTCTTGGTTTTTTGGTATATTGCTTTTTGTGATTTTATTTAATATCTGGTTTAGATCTTCCCAAAATTTTTCCACTTTCTCACATGTCCAAATTGCATGAATTGTTTGTTCCCGTTTCCTTTTTACAGCGAAAACATCTGTCTGATACTGTTGGATCCCATTTATTTAACTTTTGAGGTGTGATGTATACCCTGTGTATCCAGTTATATTGTATCATGCGTAACCTCGTGTTTATTGTATTTCTCATAGTTCCGGAGCATAGCTTCTCCCATGTTTCATTCTTTATCTTTATGTTTAGATCTTGTTCCCATTTTTGTTTCAGTTTACCATTTGTTTCCTCGTTCTCCTTTTCTTTTTCTTGCAGTTTGATGTACATGTTTGTTACAAATTTTTTAATTATCATTGTGTCTGTAATCACATATCCAAAATTGCTTCCTTCTGGTAACCTCACACTGTTTCCCAATTTGTCCTTCAAGTAGATTTTCAGTTGGTAGCATGCAAACATTGTATCGTGAGTTATATTATATTTATCCTTCATTTGTTCAAAGGATAATAATTTATTTCCCGAAAAACAATTTTCTATTCTTTTGATCCCTTTTCTCTCCCATTCTCTAAAGGAAAGGTTATCTATTGTAAAAGGGATTAGCTGATTTTGCGTCAATATTAGTTTTGGTAGTTGGTAATTTGTTTTATTCCTTTTTACATGAATCTTCTTCCAAATGTTGAGCAGATGATGCAATACCGGTGAATTCCTACATTGCACCAATTTTTCATCCCATTTATATAGTATATGTTCAGGTATCTTCTCCCCTATTTTGTCTAGTTCTAATCTGGTCCAATCTGGTTTTTCCCTTGTTTGATAAAAATCTGATAGGTATCTTAATTGTGCGGCTCTATAATAATTCTTAAAGTATGGTAGTTGTAAGCCTCCTTGTTTGTACCATTCTGTTAATTTATCTAGTGTATCCTCAGTTTCCCCCCTTTCCATAAGAATTTCCTTATTATTTTCTTTAACTCCTTGAAGAATTTCTCTGTTAGGTGTATTGGTAATGACTGAAATAGGTATTGTATCCTTGGGGAAATGTTCATTTTAATACAGTTTATCCTTCCTATCAGTGTTAGTGGTAAGTCTTTCCAATGCTCTAAGTCGTCTTATAATTTTTTCATTAATGGACGGTAATTGAGTTTATATAGATGGCCGAGGTTTTTATTTAGTTGTATACCTAGGTATCGCATTGCTTGTGTTTGCCATCTAAATGGCGATTCTTTCTTAAACTTTGTGAAATCCGCATTATTCATTGGCATTGCTTCACTTTTATTTGCGTTGATCTTGTACCCCGATACTTCTCCATATTCCTTCAATTTCCTATATAATTCTTTTATTGATATTTCTGGTTCTGTTAAGTATATTATAACGTCATCTGCAAATAGACTGATTTTATATTCCTTATTTTTTATTTTTATCCCTCTTATTTTATTTTCTGTTCTTATCAGTTCTGCTAGTGGTTCTATAGCTAACGTGAACAGTGAGGGAGATAGTGGACATCCCTGCCTTGTTGATCTGCTTAAGTTAAATTGTTTTGATATATATCCATTTACTGTCACTTTCGCCAATGGCCCCTTATGTAATGCTTTAATCCAATTAATATATATCTCTGGTAGGCTGAATTTTTGTAGTACTTTGAATAAATAATTCCATTCTACTCTGTCAAAGGCCTTCTCTGCGTCTAAAGCAACCGTTATTGTTGGAGTTTTATTTCCTTCTACTGCATGAATTAAGTTAATAAATTTACAGATATTGTCTGTTGTTCGTCTTTTTTAAATAAATCCAGTTTGGTCTAGATTTACTATTTTTGGTACAAAGTCGGCCAATCTGTTTGCTAATAGTTTAGCTATTATCTTATAATCTGTGTTAAGTAGAGATATTGGTCTATATGACGCTGGTGCAAGTGGATCTTTCCCTGTCTTTGGTATTACTGTAATTATTGCTATTTTGCATGAATCTGGTATGCTTTGTGTTTTATCAATCTGGTTGATTACTTCCAGGAGGGGAGGAATTAATAAGTCTTTAAATGTTTTATAGAATTCTATTGGGAATCCATCCTCTCTTGGTGTTTTATTGTTCAGTAGTTTTTTTTAATATCTCCTATAATTCTTCTATTTCAAATGGTTTTATTAATTTATTTTGCTCCTCTGTTTGTAATTTCGGTAGTTCAATTTTAGTTAGAAATTCATCTATTTTGTCTTCCTTCCCTTCGTTTTCAGTTTGATATAGTTGCTCGTAGAATTCCCTGAAGTTTTCATTGATCTCCGTTGGATTATATGTAATTTGTTTGTCCTTTTTCCTTAATGCCAATACCATTCTTTTAGTTTGTTCTCTCTTAAGCTGCCACACTAGGAGTCACGTGATGGAGTAGTGGCCGGTAGGGAAACTCCAGCCCTCTCCAGAAAAGTTAAAAAAAGATAGAGAAAAAGCAAAGGCACAAACTTAAAAACCAAAAACAACGGGAAGAAAAGAAGAAGGAAAGATGTCAGAAGAAGAAGGTGAAGGCCTTACCTGTCCGAAGAGGTCCGCCACGGAGAGAGAAGCCCGCTCCCACAGGTCAGTGGAAGTCCCGGGCTCGGGACTACAAAAATGGCTCGCAGAGCCGAGTAAAAGTGCGCAACTGCGCATGCGCAAGGAGTCGCGCATGCGGGATGCGCAAGAAAAAAAAACACACTGACAGGAGGGGGGAACAGCTGCGGAGTCGATCTCCACAGCTGAGAGAGACACCTGCAGCACAGCAGCAGGTGCAGAACACAGACAATAACGACAACAAGGAAACAACAGATGGTCAATACAGAGGAAGAAGAAGAAGAAGAACAGAAAGAAGTGGAAGAAGAAGAGAAAAGCAAGACAATGGATGTATCTTTTTTTAAAGAATATATGGAATCAGTGAAAGAATGGCAATTACAAGAATTTGATGAGACAAAAAGAAGAATTAAGAATGCAGAAGAAAAAATGAATAAAATGTAAGTGGCCATATCAGAATTGGCAAAATGAGTGGAAAATATGGAAAAACGAGAAACATTTGTAGATATGGAAGTAGAAGACTTAAAAAAGAAATTACAAGAATCTAATAAAAAAGCTAAAGAGGCACAGGAGCTGTTAGCTCAGAAGATAGATATAATAGTAAACTATAATAGAAGAAATAATATAAAGATAGTGGGCCTTAAGGAAGATGAAGAAGACAAGAATATGAGAGAATTTATAAAAGATTGGATCCCCAGAGTCCTGGGAAGACCAGAATTACAGGAAGAAATGGAAATAGAGAGGGCACATAGAACTTCAGCCCCGAAACTACAACCGCAGCAAAAACCAAGATCCATTTTAGTAAAATTCTTAAGATATACAACAAGAGAAAATATATTGGAGAAAGCAATGAAGAAAGTAAGAGAGGACAAAAAGCCAATGGAATATAAAGGTCAAAATTTTTTTTTATCCAGACATAAGTTTTGAACTCCTGAAGAAGAGGAAGGAGTTCAATACAGCGAAAACGATCTTATGGAAAAAAGGATATAAGTTTATGTTAAGGTACCCAGCGGTACTTAAAATAATTATTCCAGGGCAACAAAACAGACTATTCTCGGATCCAGAGGAAGCAAGGAAATTTGCAGAACAACTACAAAACAAGCAGAGAGATGAAGACATGTAATAAGAGTAAAAATGACCACGATCTATATGTATGTGTGTAAAGGGGTATATGTGTGTATATATATAGTGTGCATACATGAATGTATCTGTATTTAGAGGAAAATATATAGAGTATAGACAAGAATTAATAAGGGAGGGAAATGGAATAGAGGGAATAAAGAGGGAATTAAAAGAGTGACCTTTGTTACATATGAAAATTGAAATCTTTTCTGGGGGGGGCTGGGTGGGGAGGAGTTACAGTCACTGCAAAATCAGCTGACGTTTGCGAGTGAATTCGCAAATCCAAATGGAGAGGGGAGAAGTGATTGTCCGACAAGGGATAAAGGACAACTCAGGAGGGGGAGGGGAGAATGGGGTTAAAGAAGTTTTAAATAGGAGAATAAGGAAAATGTTTGATGTTTTAGAAATGTTGTCTTATAAAGTGTTCAAAACAAGAAAGCAGAAATGGATAAGAAGGAAAGGTGATGATGGAGAAACGGAAAGGGAAGATAAACAAAGTATAAAATGGCTACGCTGAACTATATGACTTAAAATATTAACGGAATACATAACCAAATTAAAAGGAAGAAACTGCTAAATTTACTGAAAAAAGAAAAAATTGATATAGCATTTGTGTAAGAAACACACTTAACTGAATTGGAGCACAAGAAATTAAAGAGAGATTGGGTAGGACACGTAACAGCAGCGTCATATAATTCAAAAGCAAGAGGAGTAGCTATATTAATTAGTAAAAATGTGCCAATTAAAATAGAAGAGGAAATAATAGATCCAGCAAGGAGATATGTAATGATAAAATGTCAGATATATTCGGAGTTTTGGAATCTACTCAATGTATATTCACCTAACGAAGAAGATCAAAAGTTTATGCAAGATATTTTTTTGAAGATAGCAGATACGCAAGGGAACATATTAATAGGAGGGGATTTCAACCTGAATTTGGATTCAAATATGGATAAAACTGGGAAAAAATTAACAGAAAGAACAAAGTAACCAAATTTATAATTAAATCGATGGAAGAAATGCAACTTTTGGATATATGGAGGAAACAACACCCAAATGAAAAGGAATGTTCATATTACTCGGCTAGACATAAAACATACTCAAGAATAGACCTATTTTTGTTATCAGCTCGTATGCAAGATAGAGTAAG
The DNA here is from genome assembly GCF_036971445.1 of Narcine bancroftii. Classification (NCBI taxonomy): domain Eukaryota; kingdom Metazoa; phylum Chordata; class Chondrichthyes; order Torpediniformes; family Narcinidae; genus Narcine; species Narcine bancroftii. Next base: position 137,732,081 of record NC_091470.1, on the reverse strand, counting down.
AAAAACAGAATATAAGGCTAGAATATTATCGGACCATTCACCCTTAATATTGACAATAAAGTTAGAGGACACCCCTCCAAGAATGTATAGATGGAGATTAAACTCCATGTTACTCAAAAGGCAGGATTTTAGAGAATTCATTGAAAGACAAATTAAAATGTATTTTGAAATAAATACGGAATCAGTGGAAGATAAGTTTATACTATGGGATGCAATGAAAGCGTTCATTAGAGGGCAAATAATAAGTTATGTAACCAAGATGAAGAAGGACTATTATCAGGAAACAGAGGAGTTGGAAAGGGAAATAGTAAATATAGAAAAAGAATTAGCAATGAAGGAAGATTCAACTAAAAGAAGAGAATTGGCAGATAAAAAAATAAAATATAAAACACTACAAATATATAAGGTGGAGAAGAATATAATGAAGACAAAACAGAAATATTATGAGCTAGGAGAAAAAACGCACAAAATTCTAGCATGGCAGCTTAAGACAGAACAAGCTAAGAAAATGGTATTGGTATCAAGGAAAAAAGACAAACAAATCACATATAATCCAAAGGAGATCAAGGAAAACTTTAGAGAATTCTATGAACAATTATACCAAACTGAAAACGAAGGGAAAATAGATGAATTTCTAACTAAAATTGAACTACCAAAACTACAAATAGAGGAACAAAATAAATTAACAGAACCATTTGAAATAGTAGAAATACAAGAGATAATAAAAAAATTACCAAATAATAAAACACCAAGAGAGGATGGATTCCCAATAGAATTCTATAAAACATTTAAAGATTTATTAATTCCTCCCCTCCTGGAAGTAATCAACCAGATTGATAAAACACAAAGCATACCAGATTCATGCAAAATAGCAATAATTACAGTAATACCAAAGCAAGGGAAAGATCCACTCGCACCAGCGTCATATAGACCAATATCATTACTTAACACAGATTATAAGATAATAGCTAAACTATTAGCAAACAGATTAGCAGACTATGTACCGAAAATGGTAAATCTGGACCAAACTGGATTTATTAAAAAAAGACGCACAACAGACAATATTTGTAAATTTATTAACTTAATTCAGGCAGTAGAAGGGAGTAAAGCGCCAACAGTAGCAGTTGCTTTAGACGCAGAGAAGGCCTTTGACAGAGTAGAATGGAATTATTTATTCAAAGTATTGCAAAAATTCAGTTTACCAGAGAAGTATATTAATTGGATTAAAGCATTATATAAGGGACCTTGGTGAAAGTGACAGTAAATGGATATATATCAAAGCAATTTAACTTAAGCAGATCAACAAGGCAGGGATACCCACTATCACCCTTATTGTTCGCGTTAGCTATAGAACCACTAGCAGAATTGATAAGAACAGAAAATAATATAAAAGGGATAAAAATAAAAGACAAGGAATATAAAATCAGTTTATTTGCGGATGATGTTATAGTATACTTAACAGAAGCAGAACTATCAATAAAAAAATTATATAAGAAATTGAAGGAATATGGAGAAGTGTCGGGTTACAAGATTAACGTAAATAAAAGTGAAGCAATGCCTATGAATAATGCGGATTTCTCAAAATTTAAGAAGGAATCACCATTCAGATGGCAAATGCAAGCAATAAGATACCTAGGTATACAAATAAATAAAAATCTCGGCCAATTATATATACTCAATTATTATCCACTAATGAAAAAATTACAGGACGATTTAGAGCATTGGAAAGATTTACCACTAACACTAATAGGAAGGATAAACTGTATTAAAATGAACATTTTCCCAAGGATAAAATACCTATTTCAGGCATTGCCAATACACTTGACAGAGAAATTCTTCAAGGAGTTAAAGAAAATAATAAGGAAATTTTTATGGAAAGGGGGGAAACCGAGGATAGCACTAGATAAATTAACAGAATGGTATAAACAAGGAGGCTTACAACTGCCAAACTTTAAAAATTATTATAGAGCCGCACAATTAAGATACCTATCAGATTTTTATCAAACAAGGGAAAAGCCAGATTGGACTAGATTACAATTAGATAAAATAGGGGAAAAGATACCTGAACACATATTATATAAATGGGATGAAAAATTGGTACAACATAGAAGTTCTCCAGTATTACATCATCTACTCAATATTTGGAAGAAGATTCATGTAGAAAGGAATAAAACAAATTATCAATTACCAAAACTAATACTGATGCAAAATAAGTTACTCCCTTTTACAATAGATAACCGTTCTTTAGAGAATGGGAGAAAAAAGGGATCAAAAGAATAGAAAATTATTTTTCAGGAAATAGATTATTATCCTTTGAACAAATGAAAGATAAATACAATATAACTCAAGATACAGTGCTGGCATATTACCAATTGAGATCCTACTTGAAGGACAAATTAGGAAGCAGTCTGAGTTTACCAGAGGGAAGTAACTTTGAATATGTGATTACAGATACAATGATAATCAAAAGATTTATAACAAATATGTATATTAAACTGCAAGAAAAGGAGAATGAGGAAACAAATGGTAAAACTAAACAAAAATGGGAACAAGATTTAAATATAAAGATAAAAAAGGAAACATGGGAGAAGTTATGTTCTGGAACGATGAGAAATACAATAAATACGAGGTTACGTATGATACAATATAACTGGATACACAGGCTATACATTACACCTCAAAAGTTAAATAAATGGGACCCAACAGTATCGGATAGATGTTTTCGATGTAAAAAAGAAATGGGAACAACAATTCATGCAATCTGGACATGTGAGAAAGTAGAAAAATTTTGGGAAGATCTAAACCAAATATTAAATAAAATTACAGAAAACAATATACCAAAGAATCCAGAGATCTTCCTCCTAAGTAACATAAAAAACAAAGAATTTGGAATTGATTTGGATGATGCACAAAAAAGATTTGTTAAGATAGCTCTAGCCGTAGCAAAAAAAATGTATTATGTCAACCTGGAAATCGGAAGATAATTTGAAAATACAATAATGGTATATAGAAATGAATAAATGTATTCCATTAGAAAAAATAACATATAGTTTAAGAAATAATATTGAAATATTTGAACAAATATGGGAGCATTACATGAAACACAATAGAGAAAACCTACCGGGGACATTCACTACCTAAATTAACGAAAGGAGAAGGAAATGAAAAGAATTGACTCAGTGGAATTTCTTGTTTATTTTTATTGAATGACAACATTGTTTGACTGGTTTAATGTATCCTAGATTTTGTACTTTAAATGGATGGGGGGGAGAAAATGGTATGGAGGGTGAGATGGGAGGAGGGGGGGGGGGGAGAAAATGGCACTGTATATATTTGAAAAGGAAAAAGTATGTATCATGGTTAATGTGGTTTATGGTGTGAAAAATAAAAATTTTTTTAAAAAAAGCTGCCACACTAGAATTTTGTGCGTTTTTTTCCTAGCTCATAATATTTCTGTTTTGTCTTCATTATGTTCTTCTCCACCTTATATGTTTGTAGTGTTTCATATTTTATTTTTTTATCTGTCAATTCTCTTCTTTTAGTTGTATCTTCCTTCATTGCTAATTCTTTTTCTATATTTACTATTTCCCTTTCCAACTGTTCTGTTTCCTGATTGTAGTCCTTCTTCATCTTAGTTACATAACTTATTATTTGTCCTCTGATGAATGCTTTCATTGCGTCCCATAGTATAAACTTATCTTTCACTGATTCCATATTTATTTCAAAGTACATTTTAATTTGTCATTCAATGAATTCTCTAAAATCCTGTCTTTTAAGTAGCATGGAGTTTAATATCCATCTATATATTCTTGGAGGGATGTCCTCTAGCTCTATTGCCAATAACAGGGGTGAGTGGTCCGATAATAGTTTAGCTTTATATTCCGTTTTCCTAACTCTCCCTTGAATGTGGGCTGATAACAGGAATAGGTCTATCATTGAGTATGTTTTATGTCTACCCGAATAATATGAATATTCCTTTTCCTTTGGGTGTTGTTTCCTCCATATATCCAAAAGTTGCATTTCTTGCATCGATTTAATTATAAATTTGGTTACTTTGTTCTTTCTGTTAGTTTTTTTTCCAGTTTTATCCATGTTTGAGTCCAAATTAAGGTTAAAATCCCCTCCTATTAGTATGTTCCCTTGCGTATCTGCTATCTTCAAAAAGATATCTTGGATAAATTTTTGATCTTCTTCATTAGGTGAATATACATTGAGTAAATTCCAAAATTCTGAATATATCTGACATTTTATCATTACATATCTCCCTGCTGGATCTATTATTTCCTCTTCTATTTTGATTGGTACAGTTTTATTGATTAATATAGCTACTCCTCTGGCTTTTGAATTATATGATGCTGCTGTTACATGTCCTATCCAATCTCTCTTTAATTTCTTGTGTTCCACTTTAATTAGATCTGTTTCTTGTATGAATGCTATATCAATTTTTTCTTTTTTCAGTAAATTTAACAGTTTCTTCCTTTTGATTTGGTTATGTATTCCATTAATATTTAAAGTCATATAGTTCAACATAGTCATTTCATTCTTTGTTTATCTTTCCTTTCCATTTCCTCATCACCACCCTCCCTTCTTATCCATTTCTGCTTTCTTTTTTTGAACACATTATAAGGCAACATTTCTAAAACATAAAATATTTCCACTATTCTCATATCTAAAATTCCTTTAACCCCAATAATCCCTCCCCATTCTGAGTTGCCCTTTGTCCCTTATCGGGCAACCACATCTCTCCTCTCCATTTGAATTTGCGAATCCGCTCGCAAGCGTCAACTGATTTCGCAGTGACTGTTATTTTCCCCCACCCAGCCCCTCCCAGAAAAGATTTTAATCTTCATATATAACAAAGGTCACTCTCTTAATTCCCTCCTTACTTCCTTTCATCCCTTCTTTCCCTTCTTAGTTTTTACCTATACTCTATTTTTTATATATATAAATATATATATATATTTATATATATACACACATACATATATATATATACATACATATATATATATACATATATAAATATATACACACACACACACACACACACACACACACACACACACACACACACACACACACACATAGTTTGTTGTCATTTTTGTTCTTGTTACATCTCTTCATCTCTCTGTCTGTTTTGTAGTTGTTCTGCAAATTTCCGTGCTTCTTCCAGATCCGAGAATAGTTTGCTTTGCTGCCCCGGAATAACTATTTTAAGTACCGCTGGGTATTTTAACATAAGTTTATAACCTTTTTTCCATAGGGTCGTTTTTGCTGCATTGAACTCCTTCCTCTTCTTTAGGAGTTCAAAACTTATATCTGGATAGAAAAAAAATTTTTGACCCTTGTATTCCAGTGGTTTTTTGTCTTCTCTTATTTTTTTCATTGCCTTCTCCAATATATTTTCTCTTGTTGTATATCTTGGGAATTTAACTAGAATGGATCTTGGTTTTTGTTGTGGTTGTGGTTTAGGGGCTAATGTTCTGTGTGCCCTTTCTATTTCAATTTTTTCCTGTAATTCTGGTCTTCCTAGGACCCTGGGGATCCATTCTTTTATAAAATATTTCATATTTTTGCCTTCTTCATCTTCCTTAAGGCCCACTATCTTTATATTGTTTCTTCTATTATAATTTTCCATTATATCTATCTTCTGAGCTAACAGCTCCTGTGTTTCTTTAACTTTTTAATCAGATTCTTCTAATTTCTTTTTTAAGTCGTCTACTTCCATTTCTATGGCTGTTTCTCGTTCTTCCACCTTGTCTACTCTTTTTCCTATTTCTGTCATGATCATCTCTAATCTATTCATTTTTTCTTCTGTACTTTTTATTCTTCTTTTTATTTCACTGAATTCTTGCGTCTGCCATTCTTTTACTATTTCCATATATTCTTTAAAAAAATATATCTCCATGTACTTGCCCTTCCCTTCATCTTCCATTTCTCTGTGTTCTTCCTCCTCTTCTTCTGAGTCCACTCCAGGATCTGTGTCTCTTCTGGTTTTCTTGTTGGGTTGTTTGTTTTATTTTGTTGGGTATTTTTTGTCTTCTTATTTTTATCAAAAGTGTCTTGGTGTTGGTCTTCTTCCTCTGGGTTGGTCATCTGTTGTTTCTTTGATATCTTATTTTTATTCTCTTCCTCCTTGTTCTCATTATTTTCTATGTTTTCCTGTTGAGAGTCTTGCTGTTGTGTTGTGGTTTCAGCTGTGGAGATTTACTCCTCAGCTGGTCCCCCTTCCCGTCAGTGTTATTTTTGTCTTGCGGGGTTGCGCATTTTTGTTTGGCTCTGTGAGTCATTTTTGTAGTCCCGAGTTCGGGGCTTCCACTGACCTCAGGGAGCGGGCCTCTCTCTCCATGGCGGGCCTCCTCGTACCGGTAAGGCCTTCCCCTTCCTCCTCCGACTTCTTTCCTTCTTCTTTTCTTCCCGTTGTCTTTGATTTTTCTTTCTTCGCTGCCATTTTCTCCACACTTTCACTTTGTTGTGGTTTCTATGTTTGTGCCTCTGTTTTTTTCTCTATATTTTTTTTACTTTTCTGGAGAGGGCTGGAGTTCCCCTACCGGCCATCACGTGACTCCTTCTGGCAGAGGTGGTTGAAGCAAGGACGTTATTTACATTTAAGGAAAGACTGGATAATTACATGGAGGGGAGAAGATTAGAGGGGTATGGACCAGGTGGTGGTCAGTGGGACTAAGAGGGTGGGGATTTGTTCTGGCATGGACTAGTAGGGCCAAACTGGCCTGTTCTGTGCTGTATATGGTTATATGGTTATATAGAAACAGCATTCTCAAGTCCTCAGCACAAAACACGCAGACACATAACCAGACAAAACACACACAAACAATATATATTCAGGACAAGTATTTTATCTATAAAAATAAATCATAAATATTGTTTTGTACAAATGAGAGTCACAGATGGTTAGTGTGAGCAGTTCCTTTGGTCATTCACACCTATACTAACACCTCACTACTGTTCGGAGACCCAAAACAGTCCCAAGTGAAGCAATAATTCACTTCTTAATCTGTCAGGGTCATTACCAAAATGCACAGGGTGTATTTGGGCAGCATGTCTGGAACTGTAACATTTAAATTTAAAATTTGCCCCATCTAGTGCTCACAATGCAACCTCCTACCCTTCAGGGAGACTAGATGCAGAATGGGAGATCATTTCATTGAACACCTTCACTCTGTCCATTGTAATAGCAAGGAACTCCCAGTGGCCAACCACATCAATTCTCCACCTCCCTGTTGCCGCAGTCATGTCTGTCCATGGCCTCACGTACTGCCAAGTTGAGACCATCGCAAATTGCAGGAACAACACCTTATTCCATCTTGGCTCATTTCAATCAATATAGACCTCCAAATTTCATTAACCCACTCCCCTGGACTCTCTCTTTCTCACACCCCTCGGTCTCCTTTCCTCCAGCACCCTTCCCCCTTCCTTCTTCAATCAGAGAGCTGTTCTTCTTAGCTCTCTCCACCAATCACTTCTCAAGTTCTTCCTCTTATACCCTCCAACTGTATCCACCTATTGCATCTTAACTGTCAGTCTGTGCTTCTCTCCCCACCTTTTTATTCAAGCTTCTGCCTAATTTTTAACAGTCCTGAAGAAAGGCTCAGGCCCGAAATATTGACTGCCATGGATGCTGCATGACCTGCTGAGTTCCTCCAGCCCTTTTGTGCACTGCCTGACATGAGGGAATCTTTTCAATCACTTACACCACATCAATTTCTTTTCTTGTCTACTTGAAAAACTCAATTAGGCTTGTGAGGCATGACCTGCCCCTCACAAAGCTATGCTGACCATCCCTGAGAAGACCATGCTTCTCTAAATGCTCATAAATCCTGTCCTTAAGAATCTTCTCCAATAGTTTGCCCACCACTGGTTGGTACCTCGATGTATTGATTCTGAAAACTTTCTTGAACACAATTGACAAACTCCAAGCCATCCAGCCCTTTTATAGTATGGGAGTCCCTGATAACATGTGGAAAATTAAAATCCTCTGCTATCATAACCTTGTGTTTCCTGCAGCTGTGTGTTATCTCTCCACAGATTTGCTCCTCTAATTCTTGTTGACTATTGGGCAGTCTATAATACAACCCCATAAGAGTGGTCATACTTTTCCTGATCCTCAGTCCACAGATATAGCCTCAGTGGATGAGCTCTCTGGTCAGTCCTGTCTGAGCACAGCTGTGATATTTTCCCTGATGAGCAAAATACCCAAACATATGTCCGTCAGATCAGAAGAACTCTTCAGGAGCCAGGTGTACATATGTTAATAACTTTATCTGCAGAAAGACTACATGAACAGATGCTACACTGCAAGATGCAAATCATGGCCACAATGGTTTGGATCTTGGGCAGTTCCTTTATGCTTCCACACTTTGCTCTGGTCATCACTCTGATTCAGGTTAATCTTGGCCTCATCTGTCCACAAGACCATTTTCCAAAATTCTGCAGGCTCTTTTAAATACTTCTTGGCAAACTGTAATTGGGCCATCCTTTCTGTTTCTAACTCGAGGCTTGCATCTTAATGATGGTCCAAACAGTTGATTTTGGAATCCTAAGGTTTGTGCGATGTCTCTTACTGTTTTATTCTTGTTTTTCAGCCTCATAATGGCTTCCTTGACTTTTCATTGGCACAACTCTGCTCCTCATGTTTAAAAATGGCAACTACAGACTCAAAGGTGATCAAAAGCTTAGAAGCAAGCCTATCTCTCTTATCCCTGCATCAATGAAGCAATTAAACATACCTGAGTAATCACAAACACCCATGAAGCCAAATGTCCCAAACATTATGGCCCTGAAATGGGGGTACTATGTGTAAAAAGTGCAGTGATTTCTACATGGTCAAACCAAAATGTATATAAATAACCTTGAATCGAGGTCAGGTGACCCAAGCGGTTGGAGGCAAGATCTGAAAAGCTCAGACTCAGCAGAAAGCAGCTGATTGAGCAATTGAGGTCAGGTGACCCAAGCAGTTGAAGGCAAGATTTTGGTAAGTGACTGCAACTCCCTTCAGCACAGCAATGGAAAAGGATAAAAACAGACAAAATGGGAAAATGCTTTACAAGGGTAAAGTGGAAACATGATCAAGGATGAAAGCTCAGTAGTAATGTGGAGGAAGTTTAGGGACCACTTGTGCAGGGTTCAAGATAGGTTTATCCCACTCGCACAGGATAAAGATGTTAGGAAAAGGGAACCATGACTGATGAAACAACTAGTCAAGAGGAAGAAGAAAGCATATGTTAGATATAGGAAGCAGGAAGGGCTCATGAGAAATATATGGTAGCCAGGAAGGAGCTTATGAAAGGATTAAGAGAGCTTGAAGGGAGCATGAGAAAGCCTTAGCGTGTAGGATTAAGGAGAATCCCAAGGCATTCTATACGTATGTGAAGAAGGTGGGGCCAATAAAGGATAAAGGAGGCAACATGTACCTGGAGGCAGAGGAGATTGGGGAGGTCCTAAATGAATGCTTCACTATTCACAAGAAAAAAGGACCTTGATCAGGGTGGGGTCGAAATATAACAGGCCTATGTGCTGGAAAATGTGGAGATTAAGGAAGAGGAAGTGTTGGATCTCTTGAAAACAGTAAGATTGCTAAGTCCCTAGGGCCAGATGTGATGTACTCCAGGTTACTGTGGGAAGTGAAGGAAGATGTAGCTGGGGCAGTCGCTATGATCTTTGAATCTTTTTTTGGCTATGGGGAGGTGCCGGAGGATTGGAGAATGGCAAATGTGGTCCCCTTGTTTACAAAAGGTAATTGGGAGAAACCTGGAATTATAGACTGGTGTGCAGTATGTCAGTGGTATGCAAATTATTGGAAAGGATTCTTAAGGATAGGATCTATGAGCATTTGGAGAAGTACAGTCTACTCAAGGATCATCAGCATGCCTTTGTGATGGGAAGGTCGTGCCTCATGAGCCTAATTGAGTTTTTTAAGGCGCTAACAAAAAATATTGTTGAGAGTAGGGCAGTAGATGTGTTCTACATGGATTTTAGCAAGGCATTTGACAAGGTCCCCCATGAGAGACTCATCTAGAAAGTCATGAGGCATGGGGTCAGTGGAACCTTGGCAGTGTGGATAAAAAAAATTGGCTTCCAGGTAGAAAGCAGAGAGTAATAGAAGTGGAAGGAAGTATTCTGCCTGGAGGGCAGTGACTAGTGCCACAAAGATCTGTTCTAGGTCCCTTGCTCTTTATGATTTTTATAAATGACCTGGATGAAGAGATGGATGGATGGGTCAGTAGGTTTGCACGTGACACAAAGATTGGAGGATTTGTAGATGGAACTGAAGGTTGTTGAAGGTTACAAGAGGATATAGACAGGATGCAGAATTGGGCAGAAAAATGGCAGATGAGATGGTGCGTTTTGGAAGGGCAAACCAGAAGGCTGAGTACAGGGTTAATGAATGGTTAGTTAAGAGTGTGGATGAACAGAGAGACTTGGGGTTCAAATCCTAAACTAAGATCTGTGGGATTTTATTCTTCCCCATTGGCTCTCATCCTTTCTCCAAAAGAGGTATTGTATTTTGGAAGAGCAAACCAAGCTAGGACATACACAATAAAATGGTAGGGCGGAGGAGCAGAGATCTGGAATACAGATACATCATTCCCTGAAGGTGGCATCACAGGTGGACAGGGTTGTAAAGAAAGCTTTTTAAAGCAAACTACTGAGTATAGGAGTTGGGATGTTATGTTGAAGTTTTTTAAGACATTAGTGAGGCTAAATTTGGAATATTGTGTGCAGTTCTAGTCACCTAACTATAGGAAGGATATCAATAAGATTGAAAGAGTGCAGAGACGATTTACTAGGATGTTTCCAGGTCTTCAGGAGTTGAGTTATAGGGAAAGATTAAATAGGTTAGGACTTTATTCCTTGGAATGAAGAAGAATGAGGGTGATTTGATAGAAGTTTACAAGATTATGAGAGGTAATAGACAGAGTGGATGCGAGTAGGCTTTTTCTACTTAGATTGGGGGAGATAAGTATGAGAGGACATGGCTTTAGGGTGAAAGGGGAAAGGTTTAGGGGGAACTCCAAACAAACTCCAAGACTTGGGAGTTAACATCCCACTGGATTATAGATTTCCTCACCTCCAGATCACAATCAGTGAAGATCGGTAAGAACTTCTCCTCCACAATCTCCATCAGTAATGGAGCACCACAGGGCTATGTTCTTAGTCCCCTTATGCCTACAACTCAGTAATACAATAGCACCATCTACAAATTTGCCAATTATACCATGGTAGTGGATTGTATAAAGAATGGGGATGAGCCTGCATACAGGATGAAGACTGAAAACTTGGCTGAATGGTGCACAAAAAACAATCTTACACTCAATGTCACCAAAACTAAGGAGCAGATTATTGAATTCAGGAAAGAAAAGCCAGAGGTATACAATCCTGTGATCATTGGGGCATCAGAAGTGGAGAGGGTGAGAACATTTAGGTTCCTGGGAGTCACTATATTGGAGGATCTTTCCTGGATCCCTTACACCAATGGCATTGTAAAGAAACCACAAGAGCACCTCAACTTCCTCAGGAGTTTGTGGAGGTTTGGTATGTCATCAAAAACCCTGGTAAATTTGTCTTGCTATGTGGTGGAAAGTATACTGACTGGTTATATCACGGTCTGGGGGAATGGGATCACCAATACGCCGAAGCGTAAAGTTCTGTAAAAGGTAGTGGATACAACCAGGACATTACTGGCAAAACCCTCCCCACTACTGAGTACATCAACAGGGAACACTCCCATCAGATGGCAGCAACAATCAACAAAGATCTACACCACCCAGCGCATACTCTGTTCTCGCTGCTGCCATCAGGAAAGAGGTATAATGCCACAAGACTCACACCACCAGGTTCAGGAACAGCTGTTACCCCTTCACCATCAGACTCCTCAACAACAACCTCAATCAGGGACTCATTTAAGGACTTTTACTGTACACTTTATTAATTTTCTTTGGTCTCTCTGTATTGCACAGTTTGTTTGTATTTGTTATCTGTTTATATGTTCACATGCTATCTGCACTATCAATTAGTAGTAATTCTACTGCACCTGCAGGAAAAAGGAATCTCAGAGGTGTATATGTCATGTATGTATCTGACAATGGCAGAGGTCGACAGCATCGAGTCCACGCTGCTGAAGATCCAGCTGCGCTGGATGGGTCACGTCTCCAGAATGGAGGACCATCGCCTTCCCAAGATCGTATTATATGGCGAGCTCTCCACTGGCCACCGTGACAGAGGTGCACCAAAGAAAAGGTACAAGGACTGCCTAAAGAAATCTCTTGGTGCCTGCCACATTGACCACCGCCAGTGGGCTGATAACGCCTCAAACCGTGCATCTTGGCGCCTCACAGTTTGGCGGGCAGCAGCCTCCTTTGAAGAAGACCGCAGAGCCCACCTCACTGACAAAAGGCAAAGGAGGAAAAACCCAACACCCAACCCCAACCAACCAATTTTCCCTTGCAACCGCTGCAATCGTGTCTGCCTGTCCCGCATCGGACTGGTCAGCCTCAAACGAGCCTGCAGCTGACGTGGACTTTTTACCCCCTCCATAAATCTTCGTCCGCGAAGCCAAGCCAAAGAAAGATCTGACAATAAATCTGAACTTTTTTTGAAAATTTTATTTATTAATGATAAGTCATACAATAAAAAAAACATAATACAAACAGGATATTTTTATAAATGATTACCCACCCCCCTCTAAACTACCCCAAAAGAAAAAAAAAGAGAAGAGGAGATCACATAACTAAAACTCTTCAATTATTTGCCATGGTTCAGAGCAACACCATCAATGCATGAGAAAAAAATTAATAATTCAACCCCATATATTCCAAATACGGGCTCCATTTTAACAAAAACAAATGACCTTTTCCAACAGAATACAAGATCTCATTTCCAAGTGCCATCGCTGAATACCTCAAATTAGTCTCATTTTCCCAAGTAATTGCCAAATATTTTCTAGCCACAGCTAAAGCCAATCTCAAAAAAGCAATTTGAAATGTATTTAGTTTTAAGTCCAAACTTAATTTCTTAATAAAAATACTAAAGCATCAAATGAAATTTTCAATTTAAAAATAGCTTCTAAAAGTTCCTTAAATGTACTGATTACTTCTCGCATTTTGAACAGCAAGTCTTAAAATCAACTCTGTCTTGGTAGCGCAAACATTGAATCAAAATAGAACATGGAGCTTGGCCAGGAAGTGGTTTCCTTCTTATTGCTCAGTGAGCTTTGTCCAGTTCCAGATCATTAGGAAAAAATACTGTTCCCAAAACCTTGGGAATCCACTTCTGGAAAAATTGAACCGGGTCCGGACCTTCAAAATCCTCCTGAAGACCAACAATTTTAACATTATTTCTCCAAATTTGATTCTTTGAGGCATCAATCTTCTTCAATTAATCACTTTTATGAATTTCCCAGCCAATAAATGAATCCTCCATCTGCCCCAATCTTTCTTTATATTGGTCCACATCATCTTTACAATCAATAAATTCTTCTTCAATCTTCTTAAATTTATCCTGAACCTTATCCACCGCTTTCAAACATTTTGCCATAACTGAGAACCTTTGACTCATTTGAATAGCTGGTTCTCCATCTGCTTAGACAAATCAATAGATAAAGTTGGCTCTGAATGATGAGATCTGCTTAAGATCTGCTTCACTATGGGCCTAACCTTATATATAAAATTGTACCCTCCTCCATAGCTTGTTCCTCCTCTTTCCAGTCCAACGATGTCCACCTCTTCCTCTTCTGTTGATATGGAGGTTGCCTCAACCTGACTACGCAGCCTGGGGCATATTGGGAATAATGCACATGTGAAGTTTCATGCATGTGCAGTTTTCATCTTGATCGGGAAGGGGTCGATGTCGGTCACCTGCGCCATCTTCTGCAGCAATGGTTGGAGTTGGCGCCAGTGTAGTATGGATCCTACCAGAGGATTGGCATTGTGACCGAGGATGAGAAGAAATGGAGTCCAGAGGTTCCATTTGGTAGTTGTTAACTATTTAATAGCCATTATCTTTGCTGGTTGAGCTTTAGTTTCCCTCATAGCTGCTTGTAAGGTACTTCAACAGTGTAATCAAAAGTTTCTAAAAATATTTTTAAAACTTTAAACAGGTTTTGAGTAGTTCTGCCAGGGAGAGGTGTTTCCCTATGTCTTCTCCCTACACCATGCCCCTGAAATCTGAACTTCTTCACTCAAAGAGTGGTGGCAGCGTGGAACGAGCTGGCACCTGACGAGGTGAATGCAGGGTCACTCTTAAGTTTTAAGAATAAATTGGATAGATACATGAATGGAAAAGGTTAGAGGGTCATGGAATGGGAGCAGGCCATTGGGACTAGCAGAATAATGATCGGCCCAGACTAAAAGGGCCGAATGGCCTTTTTTCTGTGCTGCAGCGTTCTATGGTTCTAGAGCAATAACTTTAAATGTATTGTCACTTGTACAGTTAAAAAAGTTTGTTGTACTTGTCATCCAATAAAGTACAGCAGTTAAAAACTGTAGCACAGAGTGCAGAATTATAGAGAAAGATTAGTTGGAATAGTGGGGTTCATTCATGCGTTTGTTAAAGGCAGGAAGAAGCTGTCCTTGAATTTAGTGCTGTGTGATCTCACACTCATGAATCTTCTCCCCAGTGGGATGAAAATGAAAAGCATGGGGAGGATGAGTGTTTTAAGACGTTGGCTGCTTTTCCACAGCAGCAGGAAGTGTAGACAGAGACAATAGAAGGTAGGGGGCTTATGTCAAAAGTATTTCATTGGTTGTTGGCTATTTTGGAACAATCAGAGGAATTTAAATGCACCGGGTAAATTCAAAGATTCTCACAATGTCAGATAGTGATAGTTTGTACCGTGAAGGAGAGCATCCTGAAGAATCTCTCTGACTTTTCCATTCACCTGCTCCATTGTGACGTGGCAAATTGCTGCCGCCAATCTCACTCGTCTGTTGTCATTGCTCAGAGCCTCATTGATGAGTGGTTGCAGTGCCTCTGGGACAACTTTAACCTCATTGTTGCTCCTTGAGTAAATATGGATAGCATCTGCAATTAAATCATAAGACCATAAGGCATAGAAACAGAAGTAGGCTATTCAGTCCATCAAGTCTTCCCACCATTTAATCATGAACTCATCCATTTTCCTACTCAGCCCCACTGCCCAGCCTTTTTCCCATGACCTTTTATGCCCTGACTAATCAAGAACTTATCAATCTCTCTGCCTTAAATACACCCGATGAACTAGCTTCCACAACCTCTGAAACACTACTCTGCACTTTTCACTTGGAATGCTCCAGGCAACATTAGCTGTCCTACAATCTTCTGCTTCTAATACTTCATCTGGGGCAAACAGAAATGCAAAAGTCTCTGTCAGAGATCCACTAATCTCCTGACTTGCTTCCCATAGCATTCAGTGATTGGGGATCTAGAAGGAATTTGTACGTTCTCCCCATGTCTGCCTGTTTCCTCTGGCTTTGTCACAATTTTCAAAAATGATTGTAAGCTAAATAGTGTAATTGGGTGCCATGGGCTCATGGGCCGGAAGAACCTGTTACCATGGTGTTAGTTTATAATTTAACTTTTATGTGTCTTCAGCAACTCACTCAATTCCAGTAGCCTCTATCTGTCCATGTGCTTCTTTTGTTTACCTGATCAAATCTTCAATTACTTTTGTCATCTAAGATTCCCTTACCTTGCTATATTTGTCTTTCACCCAACTGGAATACCCCCACTTGTCAGATTTTGTTGCACCTACAAGCATCTGCTCGACCGACTTTAGTCCTCTCTTACACTACTGAAAAGCAGTGAATGGAAAAGTCAGAGAGATCCCATAACTTAAGTCCTTAACATGAGGACTTGAAGGATTCACCGCTCCAATTTGTACCAAGGATTGTGTTTTATTGCAATGTCAGATAAGATGTACCTTGAACATATGGGAGAATATAATATAGAAAAGATTAATTTAAAAGGTTTGAGGTTTTTAGAGATACAAGTTAAACAAAACCTTGGTCTTCCTCCAGCTTTGGACACTCCAGTGCCCATGAGGCACACGTTGCTAAGGCATTGAGCTGAATATGACTGTGCATTGCCCTGAGATCTCTCTCCAGTTCTTCAACAGTGACATCCTGCCAGTGAGAATCTAGCAACAGGGACACAAGTTAAAATTGTGCATTGGCTTCTTATAAATTATATTGAGTTTATTGTCATACACATTGTACAATGCACACGGCACTGAAATTCTTACATTTTGCAGCTGAACAGGTAAAAAAAAAACTCTAATAGTATATAATATTAAAAGAGATAATGAATACACAGTAATTCTAGTACAAAAAAGTGGTTTGCAATAGTGCAGACAGTCCAATGGTATTGGACCTGTCCTGATTAGTGTAACAAGGGGAGGCTCAAGAGCCTGAGAGATGTTGGAAATTGTCCTTGAACATACAGTTGCTGGTTTTCAGGATGCTGTACCTTCTATCCAAAGGTAGAAATGAGAAGAGGTTGGGACCAGGGCAATGGTGTTGGTGTCTCACATAGATGTCGCCAATAGATGGAAGGTCAGAACTTGAAATGGTTATGTTTGCTACCCTCTGCAGCCTTCTGTGTTCTTGAATTTCCCAACTAGGTTGTGATTCAACCAATCAGTATACTTTCAACAGTGCACCTGTTGAAGTTTGATCAAGTTTCAGGGAATCTATATTTGAGAAGACCTCTACTGGAACCAATACATCGAGGGAACTGGAAAAAGACTCAAATTCCCTTACTTCCTAAGGAGTCTTTGAATACTCTAAGGTTCTGACTCTCTCCACCTCTGTCTCATCAATACAGACAGATATGTGGTCCATTCATCTCTCCTTCCTAAAATCAACAATAAGCTCCTTGGTGTTTGTGATATTAAGAGCAAGGTTATTGTTGTGGCACTACCCAAGCTATTTCTCAATCTCCATCCTGTATTCTGACTCATCATTTCCGGTTATTTGACCAGCACCAGTGATGTCATCAACAAATTTGTAGATTGAGTTGGAGCTGAACTTGGTTACACAAGATATTGGTGTACAAGGAGTAGAGCAGGGGACTAAGCACACAGCCTTGGGTGCCCGTGTTGATAGTCACTGAGGGGGAGGTGATATGGCTGATCCACAATGATTGGGGTCTGCCGATAAGGAAGTTGATGATCAATTTGCAGATGGACAGA
The DNA here is from genome assembly GCF_036971445.1 of Narcine bancroftii. Classification (NCBI taxonomy): domain Eukaryota; kingdom Metazoa; phylum Chordata; class Chondrichthyes; order Torpediniformes; family Narcinidae; genus Narcine; species Narcine bancroftii. The sequence continues at coordinate 137,714,896 of NC_091470.1, read as the reverse complement.
CAGAGTCCCAGATCCCTTAGTTTAACCATGAATTTTGCTGGTGAGATGGTGTTGAACACTGAGATGTAGTCAATGAACTACAGCTTAATGCACTATTCCTGCAGTCTAGTGATCTACCAGAGTGGAAAGCCATCTGCCATTGACCTACTCCATAACCAACTTCTTAAAGCACTTCATCACAATAGATGTCAGTGTCATGGGCTGATAGTCTTTAAGGCAGGTCACAATTAAGGATGTTTCTGAGGGAGTGGTCATCATTAGAGTGGGCTGGGTCAGAGTGGTAAGGCTTTGGCGAGAACAGGCAAGAGGCGAGGGATAGTGGGAGTTGAAGTCAGAAAGGGCCACCCTTTTCAAGGAACAAAAAAGATTGAGCAGGTAGGCACAGGTAAGGGCAGGTTTTGGATATTTTATTCCTCTCGCCATTGACAGCAGGAATGGCAGTCGAGGCAGGGAACGCTCCTCTTACAGAATGTGGGTCATCAGGGAAGCCAGCAGTATCCCTGACAACTTCATCTGTGAGAAGTGCATCCATCTGCAGCTCCTGACAAGCCAAGTTAAGGTGTTGGACGGACTCCAGATAATTCAGGAGGCAGAGGGTGTGATGGACAGGAGGTACAAGGACACCATCACACCTAGGAGACAGGAGGGGGTAGATGAGTGACAGTCAGGAGAGGGAAAGGGAATTGGCAAGGAGTGCAGGGCACCCCTGTGGATGTTCCCCTCAATAACAAGTACACCATTTTGGATACTGTTGGGGGAGGAACAACCTAATAGGCACAAGCCACAGTAATCAGGTCTCTAGCAAGGAGTCTGGCTAAGAAGGAAAGGGAGAAGAGGTGAGTTGTAGTGATAGGGGATTCCATAGTTAGGGCAATAGATAAAAAGTTCCATGGAAGAGATCAAGTATCCCAGATGCTATGTTGCCTCCTTGATGCCAGGGTCCAAGATATCTCAGATCAAGTTCATGGCATTCTCAAGAGGGAGGTGTGGTGTTACAACCACTGGACTGTTGGCAACTGCCTACGCCTGTCCACACTCCTACACTGCCTACTGCAGGGGGCAACCTATTGTCCCTGCAGGGAGGTAACCTGGGAGACTGGCTCCACCTACTCCCTGCCAATCACTGGCCCCACATAGTGGCTCACATCGCCCCCACACAAAGCCATGAAGGATACAGAAACTGATATGCAAGTCTTAAGTTAATTAAAGCCTGTATGTACAGCCTTTCATTGTTTATGCCCGTTTGTTTGCACTGCAGCACACCACAGGAGGGTGAGCAGCCAGATGTAATGGTCCATATTCGGGACCAATGACATGGGCAGGAAAGGTGAGGAGGACTTGCAAGGATAGTTCAAGGAGTTGGGTGCTAAGTTGTGATCACAGGATTGCTACCTGTGCCACCTGCTAGTGAAGTTAGAAATAGGAGGATAATGAACTTTTTGAACTTTGGCTTGGCTTCGCGGACGAAGATTTATGGAGGGGGTAAAAAGTCCACGTCAGCTGCAGGCTCGTTTGTGGCTGACCAGTCCGATGCGGGACAGGCAGACACGATTGCAGCGGTTGCAAGGGAAAATTGGTTGGTTGGGGTTGGGTGTTGGGTTTTTCCTCCTTTGCCTTTTGTCAGTGAGGTGGGCTCTGCGGTCTTCTTCAAAGGAGGCTGCTGCCCGCCAAACTGTGAGGCGCCAAGATGCACGGTTTGAGGCGTTATCAGCCCACTGGCGGTGGTCAATGTGGCAGGCACCAAGAGATTTCTTTAGGCAGTCCTTGTACCTTTTCTTTGGTGCACCTCTGTCACGGTGGCCAGTGGAGAGCTCGCCATATAATACGATCTTGGGAAGGCGATGGTCCTCCATTCTGGAGACGTGACCCATCCAGCGCAGCTGGATCTTCAGCAGCGTGGACTCGATGCTGTCGACCTCTGCCATCTCGAGTACCTCGACGTTAGGGGTGTGAGCGCTCCAATGGATGTTGAGGATGGAGCGGAGACAACGCTGGTGGAAGCGTTCTAGGAGCCGTAGGTGGTGCCGGTAGAGGACCCATGATTCGGAGCCGAACAGGAGTGTGGGTATGACAACGGCTCTGTATACGCTTATCTTTGTGAGGTTTTTCAGTTGGTTGTTTTTCCAGACTCTTTTGTGTAGTCTTCCAAAGGCGCTATTTGCCTTGGCGAGTCTGTTGTCTATCTCATTGTCGATCCTTGCATCTGATGAAATGGTGCAGCCGAGATAGGTAAACTGGTTGACCGTTTTGAGTTTTGTGTGCCCGATGGAGATGTGGGGGGGCTGGTAGTCATGGTGGGGAGCTGGCTGATGGAGGACCTCAGTTTTCTTCAGGCTGACTTCCAGGCCAAACATTTTGGCAGTTTCCGCAAAGCAGGACATCAAGCGCTGAAGAGCTGGCTCTGAATGGGCAACTAAAGCGGCATCATCTGCAAAGAGTAGTTCACGGACAAGTTTCTCTTGTGTCTTGGTGTGAGCTTGCAGGCGCCTCAGATTGAAGAGACTGCCATCCGTGCGGCACCGGATGTAAACAGCGTCTTCATTGTTGGGGTCTTTCATGGCTTGGTTCAGCATCATGCTGAAGAAGATTGAAAAGAGGGTTGGTGCGAGAACACAGCCTTGCTTCACGCCATTGTTAATGGAGAAGGGTTCAGAGAGCTCATTGCTGTATCTGACCCGACCTTGTTGGTTTTCGTGCAGTTGGATAATCATGTTGAGGAACTTTGGGGGACATCCGATGCAGCTTAACATATGGCTAAAGACATGGTTTAGGAGGGAGGGCTTCAGGATTCTGGATCATTGGGGTCTCTTCCAGGGAAGGTGGGACCTGTTCCGCTGGGATGGTTTGCATCTGAACTGGAGGGAGACTAATATCCTTTTTTTTAATGCTTGAAAATATTATTTTTCTATTTGCATCAAATACAAACATATGTTCCTTTATCTTGAGTAATATAATAAAAACAATGCAAAATGATACATAGTTTAAATTTTATCCCCCTCCCCCAAAAGAAAGAAAAAGAGAGAAAAAGAAAAACACCCGGATAGTTTTACATCAATCAATATTTATATTTTCTAACATATTAATTCTTTCTTAAACCTATTAATTGGGAAAAGCAGGTGTAGCTGGCAGCATGGATAGACTTTTATTAACAAAATCCATATATGATTTCCAAATCCTATAAAATTTTATTATAAGTATTTTTTTCTAACGGCATACAGAACAATGTTGTATTTCCACATCCATCTATCCGCCCCTACAATATTGTCCGACTTCCATGTTACCACCATACACTTCTAAGCCACCACTATTACTACACTCAGAAACTTTCTTGATACTGATCTAGCTTCAATTTAATACTGTTTCATATAATTCACCTAGCAAAAATATTCTAGGATCTTTTGGTACTCATATCTTCAAAATTCGTCCCAATTATACATACAAATCTTCCCAAAACTTTCCAACTTTTTCACACAATCAAACTGCATGCAGTAAAGTACCTATTTCCTAGTTACATCTAAAACACTTGTCAGAGCAATTTGAAGAGGGGGATTAATATCCTTGTGGGAAGGTTTGCTCGTGCTCTTCTGGTGGGTTTAAACTAGATTTGCGGGGGATAGGAACTAGAGTGCCAGAGCAGATAGAGGAGGAGGGAAAATATTATGTGCAAATTGGTTACAGGAGGACAGGACTGGCAGCTAAATGATCTGGGCTTCCATTGCTTTTGACACGATAAAGCAGGGGAATGAAAGGGGGAGGAGTGGCATTCCTCACCAGGGAAAATATCACAGCTGTGCTCAGACAGGACAGACCATAAGGCTAGATGAGTGGAGCTGAGGAACAGGAAAGGTATTACCACACTCATGGGATTGTATTGTAGAATTGGAGGAGCAAATCTGAGGAGAGACAGCAGACAGCTGCAGGAAATATAAGGTTGTGATAGTAGGGAATTTTAATTTTTCACATATTTGCTGGGGCTCCCATACTGTAAAAGGGCTGGATGGCTTGGAGTTTGTCAAATGTGTTCAGGAAATTTTTCTAAATCAATACAGAGGTATCAACTATAGAGAATGGAACACTGGATCTCCTTTTAGGGAACGAAACAGGTCAGGGGACAGAAGAATGTGAGGGGAACATTTTGGGTCCAGTGATCATAATGCCATTGGTTTCAAGTTAATTATGTAGAAGGATAGGTCTTGGCCTCGGGTTGAAATTCTAAATTGGAGAAAGGCCAATTTTGAGGAAACTAGAAAGGATCTAGAATGTGTGGATTGGGATAAATTGTTTTTGGGCAAGGATGTGTAAGGTGAATGGAGGACCTTCAAAAAGTGACATTTTGAGAGTAGAGTTTGTATGTTCCTGTCAGGATTAAAGGCAAGGTTAGCAAACATAAGGAACCTTGGTTTTCTAGGGACATTGGGGATTTGGTTCATATGAAGAGAGAGGTGCATAGCAGGAAAAGGCAACATGGAGCAAATGAGGTACTTGAGGAGTATAGAAATGCCAGAAAAATCAAGAAAGAAACCAGGAAGGCCAAAAAAAAAGACATGAGGGTGCTTTGGCAGACAATGTGAATGAAATTCCTTAGGGTTTCTACAGGTACATTGAGAGCAAAAGGATAGTAAGGGACAAAATTGGTCCCCTTGAAGATCAGAGTGGTCAGCTATGTATGAAGCCATATAAAATCTTTTTCCATCTGTTTTCACTCAGGAAACTGGCAGAGACGTGGGAAATAAGGAAAACAAGCAGTGAGGTCATGGAACCTACACAGATTAAAGAGGAGGTGCTTGCTGTCATAAAGCAAATAAAGGTGGATAAATCCCCAAGGCCTGACAAGATATTCCCTCAGATCTTGAGGGAGGCTAGTGTAGAAATTGTAAGGGCTCTGGCAGAAATATTTAAAATGTTCTTAGCCACGGGTGGGGTGCTGGAGGATTGGAGGGTAGCTCACATTGTTCCATTGTTTAAAAAAAGGCTCCAAAAGTAACCCTGGAAATTATAGGCCAGTGAGCCTGACGTCAGTAGTAGGTAAATTATTGAAAGGTGTTCTAAGAGATCAGATATACAATTATTTAGATAGCCAGAAACAGATTAAGGATAGTCAATATGGCCTTGTGCGTGGTAGGTCATGTTTAACCAATCTTGTAGAGTTTTTCGAGGAGGTGACCAAGAAAGTTGACAAAGGAAAGGCTGTGGATGTTGTCTACGTGGACTTTACTAAGGCCTTTCACAAGGTCCCACAGGGGAGGTTAGAAAGGAAGATTCATACACTAGGTATTTAGGGTGAAGTACTGGATTCGGCAATGGAGAAGCCAGAGTGGTGGATGACTGCTTCTCAGACTGGAGGCCTTTGACTAGTGGTGTGCCTCAAATAACCATTGTTGTCATCAACATCAATAATCTGGATGATAATGTGGTAAACTGGATCAGCAAATTTGCAGATGACACTAAGATTGGAACCATTGTGGACAGTGAAGGTTATCATATCTTGCAGAGGGATCTAGACCAGGGGTGATTTGATTGAGGTATTTAAAATTATGAGGGGGATGGACAGAGTAAATGTAGATAGGCTTTTTCCACTGAGGTTAGGTGAGATACAAACCAGAGGACATGGGTTAAGAGCGGAAGGGGAAAAGTTTAGGGGGAGCATGAGGAGGAACTTCTCACAGAGTGGTGGGAGTATGGTACAAGCTGCCAGCTGAGGTGGTGAACGTGGGCTCAATTTTAACGTACAAGTTGAGTTTGGACAGGTACATGGATGGGAGAGCTGTAGAGGGTTATGGATTGGGTGCAGGTCAATGGGACTAGGCAAAAAAAGGTTCAGCACAGACTATATGGGCCGAAGGGGCCTATATCTGTGCTGTAGTGTTCTATCGTTCTATGTCCTTTTGATGTCCTGGTTGAGACCTCTGACCACTGTAGCAAGAGGTTAAAATTGTCTGCAAAATCTCCAGCTATTTGGTCTGTACAGATCATAAGGATCCGGTCAGGTACACTGTCTGGAGGATACTTTCCAAGGATTCACCCTTATGATTTTGTTCATCTCAGCCTCGGAGACTAGGAGCACAGTTAACAGGCTCATGAGGGTGCATCATTGTTTTCTCTCATCAAACCATGAATCTTGGCATCCTGCAATGTGTAATGGACCCATATGCACATCAAGGTCAATAAGGCAAATCCAGATTCTCATCAACTATCATGATGCTTCTGGGATACTTCATGGATGTTGTTGCTGGGGAGTAAGCATGTCATGAGCATTCGTTTTAATCAGACTATGACTCCTATTGACCTACAGGTTCCCCAAGCACTGACTTTCATTATAGAATCCTTGGGTATTGGGTACTGGTATAGGCTTCCCTTAGCATCTCAGCAGTTCTGAAGGCCAATCACTACCCTGGGACCACCTCAATAATGTGTGCCCAACATTATTGACAATCACTGGCAATCATATTTTTGGACTGGCCTGTCATTCAGACCTGAGGAAATGTACCCCAATGAAGTCAATGCTTGGAAAGGCTGATTCCTGAACAACGACATGAAAATGTACTCCCCAACAAGTGCCAGTGTCTGTGGAACATATGTAAACTGGGTCCTGTAAACCTGAGCACTCAGTATGCATGATTAATTAAAATGCAGAACAAGTAGACCGTTTATTTTTATTACCACACTCAGGGTGTTGATATTAAGGGCAAATGTACAGTAAAAGAGAGCTGTAATAAAAAGCTAGTGTAGCTGTAATAAAAAGCTAGTGTAGCTCCAGATGCTCCGGTTTTCTCCCACGTTCCAAAGATGTACGAGGTTGGTTGGTTAATTGGTCAAATGGTTGTAATTGGGCAAAACAGGCTTGTGGGCTGGAAGGGCCTGTATCTCCAAATTAAAAGAGCATAAAAACAACAACTGACTCAACCAGCCTCCTCTACCCCTGCCATCACTGCCCTAACTGAACAAATCCTTTAACTCCACTTCCTTTAGCTATGAGAATCCAAGCTATTCTTATCTATTTGTGCCATGTATTTCGGCCTTCCACAGTCGTCTCCCCTCTACTTATTGCCAGACCCTGTTACTGCTGCAGTTAATTTCCATAATGGTCTCATTTTCACATGGTCCACCCAGCTCTTCCACTCCCTTTCTTGGCTTCTCTATCTTCATACTGGAGGGTAGGTTATTGGCCAACATCCATCACTAGCCCAGGACTTCCACATTAAGCTAGGCCACAACTCTACCCTGTTTCCGGTAAGAACGCATTCCACTCTACCACTTTCTCCTGCTCCATCACATCTGCTCTAATATTGAGATGTCGGTCTCATTGCTTAATTGTGACTTTACCTCTCAAGCCACACTTCTGCTCTCTCCCACTTTCCTCTCTTATCTTTAACCCTTATTTCTCATCTTCTTCCTAAACCTTGCAATTTTTTTTCCTGGTGTATGGTATCTCAGGAGCTAGGTTTCTCTCAGAATTTGGTACTTTCGGAGTTTGGTTTCTTTGCTGCTAAGTATTTCTTATTCTCAGGTTTAGTAACCTGGAAGTTGTATCAAACTTAGATTTAAAAATAAATAAATGGATTACAATGAAATAAATCTGGAATACATTAGACCTTGAAACTATTACTGAATATACTCATGTAATAATCAAGTTTTTGAGACCAATTGTTTGGGTCAAATTAGACTTTTACAAGTTCGTACTTTTAACTGCAGTAAGTACCTGCATTGTTCAAGGTGTCAGAAGCTCGGATGGCAAGTCCACATTTGGGGCTTTGGGAGCTTGGATGGGCGGTCAGTCGGGGCATCAGAAGCTTGGATGGGTAGGTGGCCAAGGCGAGTGTTTGAAGCCGGGGCATTGAGAGCATGGATGGCAGCGGTCAGGGCCAAAAAGAAGGCGGTGGACTTTTACACTGGATCGATTATTGTACAAGTATATAGAGTAGATTGTCATAATAATCTAACAAGTCCCCAAATACATCTCATGTAGTCTCTTATCGTCAATCATACTGGCTGATATCGGATACCAGACATCTTCACTGAGGGTGCCCTCATCATCTGTGAAAACAGCTCTGGACATCACACAAACCTTACCTCCCTGCCATTCACTCCATCTACACTTCCTGCAGCCTTGGAAAATCAGGAGAAAGATTCATGAGTGTGAGATAATGCATCACCAGATTTAAAGATGATTTCTTTCCCATCATTATCAGACTCCAGAATGAACCTCACACTAGTCAAATAATGTTGGGTTTGCTCTTTCTGTAACTTGGTAAATCTGCATTGTGTTTTTACTGCTGTACCATGCTAGACTGCTTGCAAAATTAATTTTCTCTCATTATCTCTGTTCATGGGAGAATAGATTTGAACAAGAACTTGATTTAGTGTGGTACAATCACATGCTTTGTGAGAAATAATGAAAATAAAACTTCAGAGGTAGTCAGTGCCTGTGAATGAAAGGGGGAACATTGGCAGATAATTTACCAACTTCATTCTGAACAATTAACGTACATATGCACCGAGCTTTGATCCATTCTGTGACCATGTTACGCAATACTTGCAGATCTTTGTGTGTCGTAGAAGATTTCTCCACTGGTTTGTCTGTGAGTACATAGTCTGGTCGTCTCAGTCCTTTCTCTGTGGTATAATCAGCCAGAGTGGGCAGAGATGTCCACCTCCTCAGGCCTCGGGACACCTTCTCAGTTCCTGCAAAGGGAAAAGTTGGAAGCAGTGTTTAGCCTGGCTTACTTCCAACAACAAATGGGGCAACAATGACACTGCTTTCATTTTTCAGAGGGCTTCCTTTATCTATATCCTTCCAATATTCTTTTTCAAGAATCTAAATTTCAATATTATTCATGATTCATGGTATGTCATGAAGCTTGTTTTCTTCTTTGCGGGTAAACACATCCTACTCTCAGATGGGCAACAACAAGACCGCCCACAACTTTACCGTTACATGGGAAACTAAAATTGACAGAAATTACTCGTGTGATCACTGACAGACAATGGAACGAATAGGTCCATTCTCAGACCACACATTGGGGAAGATAGAATGCTACAGCACAGAAAACAGGTCATTCAGGCCCTCTAGTCTGTGCTGACTCCCTCGTCCCCATTGACTTGCTCCCATACCATAATCCTCCAGTCCTCTCATATCCATGCACCTATCCAATTTACTCCTAAAACACACAATCAAGCCCACATTGACCACATCAGATGGCAGCTCATTCCCACCACCCTCTGAGTGAAAAATTTCCCCCCAATATTCCCTCTAAATCTCTCCCCCTTCAACTTAAAACTATGACCTCTCGTATTTATCTCTCCCAATCTAAGTGGACAAAGCTTACTCGCATCCACACTGTCTATACCTCTCATAATCTTGTAAACCTCACTCAATCGCTCTTCATTCTTCTTTGCTCCATGCAATAAAGTCTTTCCCTGTAACTCAACTCCTAAAGACTTGGCAACATCCTAGTAAATCTTCTTTGCACTCTTTCAATGTTACTGTTATCCTTCCTGTAGTCAGGTGCCCAGAACTGCACACGATATTCCAAATTTGGCCTTATCAATGTCTTAACCAACTTCAACACAACATTCCAACTCCTGTACTCAATACATTGATTTACAAAAGGCTAAGATACAAAAAGCTTTCTTTACAACCCTGCCCACCTGTGATGCCACCTCCAGGGAACAATGTATCTGCACAAGATCTCTCTCCTTCACACTCCTCAGTGCCTTATCATTTACTGTATATCTCCTACTTTGGTTTTCCCTTCCAAAAAGTATCACCACACTCGTCTGCATTAAACTCCATCTGCCATTTTCTGGCTCATTCTCCCAGTTGGTCCAGATTCTTCTGCAAGATGTGTCTCTTGGTGGATGGCTGAAGAAATCACTCTCCCCAAGAAGATAGGAATATATTGCTTTAGAAGATGCACAAACTTTAAAATGAGAAGTTATACACAGTTACAGGTGGATGGTGGAGGGGATGGGCAGGGAATGGGCAATAATGGAAAAAAACTCCATTGGGTCAGTGAACACAAAGTAGGAAATGAAAATAAGGACACAAGAAGAGGCCTGCAGCTCCACAGCTGCAGTAAATCATTCCTCACACACTGATCAGCCGGCAAATCCATCCCCACAGACTGAACATCCAGCCAATCCATCCCCATAGACCAAAAATCCGGCCAATCCATCCCCACAGACCAAACATCCGGAAAATCCATCCCCAGAGACCTCTGAACACATGGTACATTGGTTAAAACCACTGATTCCCATAGAAATTATTTCCTCTGCCTTTGCAGTGGATAGCTCCATGGTTAGGGTCTGACAACACTAATAAACTCCCAATCACTTGATTCAGCTCACAGAGTCAATTGTGAAGTTATGATGGACAGTCAGGGAAGCCTTACCTGTTTCAAACAATGGTAGCAGGGCAGAGATGACTGGGAATTAAGTAATTAAGGCAAATTAAATTGGATGAGGCAGTCTTGAAGAGGACTTTACAGAATGCATATGTGATAGCTTTCTTGAGCAGCATGTTACTGAACCTACAATGGACTGTGCTATATTAGATCTGGTCCAATGATCTCATTCTGTGGGATCCCCTTGGAAAGAGTGATCATCATATAGTTGAATATCTCAAACAGACGGTAGGTCAGAAAATAAGATCTAAAACCTAAAAAAAGCAGACGACAACAAGGTGAGGGAGGAGTTGACTAGTGAAGACTGGGAACGCAGGCTATATGGTAGGACAATGCAACGCTTTTAAAGTGATTTTTCACAGCGCTGAACAAAGTATAGGATAGTTAAAAGGACGGTCAATAAGGGGTGAGAGACCTAGGTGTGGATAAATGAAGAAATAAAGGAAGGCATTGAATTAAAAGCTAATGCATACAAAGTGAGCAAGACTAGTTTGAAACTAGAAGATTGGGAAAACTTTAAAAAGCAGCTAAAATCTAAGCTAACATTAAAGAAAATAAATACCATCAAATTCGAGATTTTTTGCAAATACAATTTGGTAAGGATTTAGTTTTACCAAGTCAATCGAAGTTTGAAAATTTAATGTTGATAAAGAAACAAAAGAGTTTATATCAAATATGTATAGGTTGTTGCAGGAAAAGATGGAGAAAGTTGGGATATATAGGACAAAGGAAAAATGGAAGAAAGATTTATATATTGAGTTGTCTTGGGAGGAATGGTCAAATATATGTACTGATAGCGTTACAAAATTAATTAACGTGAGATACAGTATGGTTAATTATAATTTTATTAATCAATTATATTTGACTCCTGAGAAGTTGAAGAAATATGGGTTTAGTTTAACAGATTTATGTTTTAGGTGTGGAAAAGAGACAGGTACTTTTATGCATTCTGTATGGATGTGTAAGACAGTTAAATTTTTTTGGGAAAAAGTCATAACATTTTTGAGAGATTTATTTAAAATTGATTTGCAAATGGATCCAATGATGTGTTTATTGGGCGTTATTCCAGGATTGGTTGGTAAGTCACAAATGGCATTTTTGTGATTAAGGTTAGCAGTTGCTAGAAGATGTATAGCGATAACTTGGAAAAATTATGTAGAATTGAATATACAAAGATGGCATAGTGAATTGCAATCGTGTTTATATATGGAAAAAAAAACATAATTTATGAAATAATTATTCTTTTTTTGTCAAAATGTGGAGTTTATATTTGGAATATATGGCTATTGATTTTAAGTAAATGATATATAAAGAGTTGGCACATTGATTTATTATTTGTAAATGTTAAGTTTTTTTGTAAGGCTCTGAGGGGTGGGGAGGATAGTTGAGATAGTGTGGTGGGGGAATTTTATACCTTTTTATCTTTGTTTTTTTTTGTATTTGTAATTTTGTATTTTGTTTTTTCTTGTAATCTTTTATAAATTCTTAAATAAATTTTTTTTAAATAAATGAAAACTAGTACAGAATACAGAGATAGATTGTAAAGGTTTTTTGGGTGCACAAAGTAGAACATAGCAGCAAAAGAAAACATAATTCTCTTGGAAGATGAGAAGAATTAATAACTGCAGCTCCTTACTGAATGCGTCAAGGAATTAGTTCAGTGGTCGGCAAAGTGGCCTATATTGATCCCTGGGGGTCGATGGGACCATCCAAGTGGTCGATAAATTTCTAGATTATAGAGAAATTTATCATTGATAATATTTATTTTACATGCTTGGGGGTCAATGAGAGATCAAGGATTCCATGAAGAGGTCGATGGTTTTAAAAGTTTGCCAACCTCTAATTAGATTTACCTAGGATCTTTCAAGAGGCAGAGCCATAGAATATAGTTATAGAGATGTGGTCACACTGAAGATAGAGGCTGCAGGTAGTTGGGGCCAATCCCCCCCCCATTAACAAGTATACCACTTTGCTTACTGCTGGGAGATGAGTTCTTAGGTACTATGGTAGCAGCAGCAGCCAGATCATTGGCTCTGAAGCTCAGCAGGGAAGGGTGGAGTTAGGTAGAATGATCATGGTAGGAGACAATCAGGGGCACACACAGGTTTTTTTTAAGCCACATGCAAGACTCCAAGACGGTGTGTTGCCTCCCTGGTGCCAGGGTCCAGGATGCCTATAAGCAGGCACAGGATGTCCTGAGAGGAGAGGGAGAGCAGCTGGAGGAGTGGTCCATTTTGGCATCAATGATGTGTCATGCAGATAGAGTTCAGAGCGCTGGTTAGCAAGTTAAAAAGTAGGAGTCGCAGGATTACTTTCAGTGCCACGTGCTAGTGAGGCAAGAAACAGGAAGAGAGTGCATCTTAACGAGCTGGTGCAGGAGGGAAGGATTGAGATAGTTGGATCATTGGGCTCTTTTCCAGGGCAAGTGAGATCTGAACACAAGGGAAAGATTACACCTGAACTGGAGAGGGACCAATATCTTTGCAAGAAGGCTCACAAGTGCCTCTGGGGAGGGAAGCTGAGCAGCAGGGCAGAAAGTGGAGGAGTTGAGGGGATGGCAAGCAAGCCTGAAAGGAAGGAGAGTAAGGGACAGGTGAATGGTTACTGCAAAACTGAGGGATGCAGAACAGTTTATTTAATGTGAGGAGTATTGATGGTAAGGCAGATGAACTGATGATCTCAAACAGAGATACTTAACATAACATATAACATAACATAACAATTACAGCACGGAAACAGGCCATTAGGCCCTTCTAGTCCGCACCGAACCAAACACCCCTTTCTAGTCCCACCTCCCTGCACAATGCCCATAACCCTCCATCTTCTTCTCATCCATATACCTGTCCAACCTTTTCTTAAATAATACAATTGACTCCGCCGCCACTATTTCTCCCGGAAGATCATTCCACACGGCTACCACTCTCTGAGTAAAGAAGTTCCCCCTCATGTTACCTCTAAACCTCTGCCCCTTAATTCTTAACTCATGTCCTCTTGTTTTAATCTTTCCTGTATGTATGTTATATTCTAAATGTTGTATTACATGACAATGATGGAACCTTTACAATGCAGGCAACTTTCTGTAGAATCACCCCTGCACTCTCTCACATCCTTCTTGTGGTGAGGTTACCAAACCCACATGCAGAGCTCCAGCTTTGGCCTGATCAAAGCTTTGGAGCACAACCTCCCTACTCTTGTATTCAATGCCTTGTCTAGCAATGGCCAGCATTTGCTGTCTTAAGCAAATTATCTACCTGCATTGCCACATTCCAAGGATTTATGGACGTGCACACCAAGATCCCTATGTTCCTCAGTATTCCCTTAGACCCGACCATTCATGGTGTATGCCAGGCCTCATAAGCACTCACAATATGCCTCACTTTAGATTTACCTGGATTAAACACCATCTGTTACTTCTCTGCCTAATACTACCCTCCACACTTTTAACAACTCGATCAGTCTTGGTGCCATCTACAAACTAATATTGTTTCTACCTCCACATTCAATGTGAGGTTCCCAATCACAAAAACAGCCCTGCATCATCCTGTGTCTTCTGTTGGTGAGCCAATTAAGGATTAGGTTTGCTTGTCTCTATTACTGGAGTCTCACTTTCCCCTGGGATGATGCAGCGGTGACTGCAAATGCCACCTGCTGGAGGCCTTTGTTTCCCCGGGCAGATGCTGAGGAATGACTGACCTGGTGGAGATCTGGCAGTTAGTTAGGGGAGGCATTGTACACAGAACAGCACTTACATGGATGTTATGAGCGTGGACAGATTGGTCACTAGATCCACTGAAAACCAAGTCATTGATCACCTTCATGCAGAGGACTTTGGGTGAGGAGAGATACACAGATGCATGAAAGTGGTGACTTGGGTAGATAGAATGGTGAAGAAAGCTTATGACAAACATTCCTTCATTGGATGTGACATTGCAGTCCTCACAGCATTCTAAAATGAAATTTGAAAAATCCTGCTACCGTGGCAAGGAGAGAGCACTCTTCAAGGTGAGAAGCATAGAAGTGATTTTTACTTGGGGGTTACAGTGGGTTTTTTTTCTCAGCTTCTCCTAATGGTATTGGTACTGGGGTGGAAGGAGACTCAATGGTTTACCCTCATCCGTGAACAGGACATCAGAATCACATCTGTGAATTTTCTACTGTGGCAGTAGTGAAGATAAGGTACACAATTTTGATCTGAGGACCTTTTGACACTGTTATCCTGCAAGACACACAATGAGGGAAACTGAACCTAGACGAGTTTGCTGTTGGTCTTGGTCCTCTTTGCCCTTTGACCATTCTGCTGGATGTGGAGGGAACAGCTCCTGGAGGTGCTTCTGATACTCTGACAGGTTGTTCATGATGATTCGTTCTTTGTATTTCTCCCCATGGTGGTGAACAACTCTGGACAGCCCTACAACAAAACAAAAAGTGATAAATACTTGGTAATATAAACCAGCTGTAATTCGATTCTGAATTATTCCACACTTTAATACTCTGTACAACAGGACAAAGATATGATGTACATCCACTCCTATTCAATTTCACTTATACCTTTATAAAGGCCTCAAGCCCAAAACGTTAGTGAAATATCTTTACCAATGCTACACTGTTTGCTGAGTTTCTCCAGCATTGTGTTTTTACTTCAAGCATGATGTTGGCACCCCTTTTCAATGTCAGATCTAGGTTTTGACTTAATTCCCAACATTATTTTCTCTTCCCCACTACCTACAGACTTAGCACAAAAGACACAAACATGTTGAATACTGAAAAGACTTCTGCAGGAAATGAATCTCAGGGTTGTATGTGATGTTATGTATGTACTCTGAACTTTGATGACTTAAATTGTAATTTTAACATGCTTTCACAGTCCAAAAGAATGTGCTCTGTGTGAGTGAAAGTTGGGGGTAGGGGGAGCTGGGGGGAGAGAGGAAGAGAGAAAGATATACAATGCCCTCCATAATGTTTGGGACAAAGACATTTTCCTTTATTTGCCCCTGTGCTCCACGGTTTTAAATTTGTAATCAAGCATTTCACACATTCCAGATTTAATTCATGGTTATTTGTATACAGTTGGTTTGACCATGTAGAAATGACAGCAATACATAATTCCCCCATTTCAGGGCACCATAATGTTTGGGACATTTGGCTTCACAGATGATTGCAGTTACATTACTTCATTAGTGAAGGTATAAGAGAGCTAGGCTTGTTTCTAAGATTTTGATCATCCTTGGAGCCTGTAGTTGCCATTTTTCAACACAAAGAACACAATTTTGCTGACGAAAGTCAAATAAATTATTATGAAGCTGAAAAACGAGAATTAAACAGTAAGAGACATCGCCCAACCCTTAGGGTGACCAAAATCAATTGTTTGGAACATCATTAAGAAAAAAGGGCATACTGGTGAGCTCAGTAATTGCCAAGGAACTGGCATTCCATGGAAGGCCTCCACAGCTGATGTCAGAAGAATCCTCATCAGAATGAAGAAAAATCCCCAACGACTGTCCAAAGAAACAATCTTCAGGAGGCAGGTGTGGGTGTGTCAAAATGACTACTGTCCACAGAAGACTTCATGAACAGAAATACAGAGGCTACACTGCAAGATGCAAACCAAATGTTAGCCACAGAAACAGGATTGCCAGATTACATTTTGTCATTAAGTATTTAAAAGAACCTGCAGAATTCTTGAAAAAGATCTTGTAGACAAATGAGACCAAGATTAACCTGTATCAGAGTGACGACAAGAGCAAATTGGGGAGGCGTAAAGAAACTGCCCAAGATCCAAAGCTTACCACCTCATTTGTGAAACATGGTGATAGGGTGTTAATGACCTGGGCATGTTGGGCTGCCAAGGTACTGGCACAATTATCTTCATTGATGAAATAACTGCTGATGGCAGTAGCAAAATTAATTCTGAGATTAATAAATATCTTATCTGCTCAAGTTCAAGGAAATTTCTCCAAACTCATTGGACGTCACTTCATCCAACAGTAAGATAATGATCCCAAACAGATTGCTGAAGCAATAAAGGAGTTTTTCAAAGTTAAAAGCTGGTTAATTCTTCAATGGCCAAGTCAGTCACTCGATCTAAATCCAATTGAGCATGCCTTCCATATGTTGAAGAGAAAATGTAAGGGACAAGCCCCTGAAACAAGCAGGAGCTGAAGAAGACTACAGTAGAGGCCTGGCAGAGCACCACCAGAGAAGATACTCAGCACCTGTTGATGTCTATGAATCACAGACTTTAAGCAGTCATTGCATGCAAGGGAGATGCAACAAAGTTACTAAACGTGACTATTTTAATATACATACCATTGCTGTGTCCCAAATATTATGGTGCCCTGAAATGAGGGGACTATGTACAAAAAGTGCTGTCATTTCTACATGGTCAAACCAAACTGCATACAAATAACCCTAAATAAAATTTGGAATGTGCACTTTAATCACTTGTGAATTGCTTGATTACAAATTTAAAACTGTGGAGCATAGGGGCAAATGTAGGAAAAATGTGTCTTTATCCCAAAGTTATGGAGATACTATAGACTGATTAATTAAAACTGAGTTATCATGGTCACACAGAGGGAGAACCCCCACAAAGAACAGCAGGGTGATAAAAAATCATCAGGAAAGAGAGGCACTTTGAAAGAAAGTACAGACACATCAACTTATGAACAAGAGAAGTCCACTCAGTCCATCAAACCTGGTTCTGCCATTTAACTTGCATCACGGTTCACCTGACTAACCTCAGCTGTGCATTTCCATCCACTTCACTCGCTTCCTTATTAACTATCTACTCTCCTTCTACTTCCCATTGAGGAAGAGAATCTCAAAGACTTGCAAACCCCTAAGAGAGAAAAAAAACCTTTTCGTTGCCTAAAGTGGATAATTCTTGATTTTTAGTAGAACTCCTGTTCTAGTTTCACTCGCGAGAAGAATAAAAAACATAGAACCATAAAACATTACAGCACAGAAAAAAGGCCATTCAGCCCTTCTAGTCTGTGCTGACCATTATTCCGCAAGTCCAATTTACCTGCTCCTATTCTATAGCTCTCCAGACTGCTCTCATCCATGTATCTATCAATTTATTCTTAAAACTTAAGATCGAGTCTGCATTTACCATGTCAGATGGCAGCCCATTCCACACTCCCACCACTCTCTGATTGAAGAACTTTCTCCTAATATTCCCCTAAACATTTCCCTTTTCAGGTTAAAACCATGACCCCTCATATTTATCTCCCCCAATCTAAGTGGAAAGAGCCTACTCATATCCACTCTGTCTATACCTCTCATAATTTTGTAAACCTCTATCAAATCTCCCCTCATTCTTCTACACTCCAAGGAATAAAGTCCTAACCTATTCAATCTTTCCCTGTAACTCAACTCCTGAAGACCCGGCAACATTCTAGTAAATCTTCTCTGCATTCTTTTAATCTTATTGATATCCTTCCAGTAGTTTGGCAACCAGAACTGCACACAATATTCCAAATTTGGCCTCACCAATGTCTTAAAAAGTTTCAATATAACATCCCAACTCCTATACTCAATACTTTATAATGGTTAAGGTGCTAAAAGTCCACCTACGACACCACCTTCAGGGAACAATGTATCTGTATTCCCAGCCCTGCCATTTACTGTGTATGTCCTACCTTGGTTTGTTCTTCCAAAATGCATCACCTCACACTTGTTTGCATTAAACTCCATATACCATTTTTTGGTCCATTCTCCCAGTTGGTCCAGATCCCTCTATAGCTTTGAAAATCTTCCTCGCTGTCCACAACGCCTCCTATCTTTGTGTCATCAGTATCCTTGCTGATCCAATTTACCACATTATCATCCAGATCATAGATTATAGACAACAAACAACAATGGTCCCAACACAGATCCCTGAGGCACATCATTAATCACCGGGCTCCAGTATGTGAAGCAACCATCCACTACCATTCTATTTTCTCCTTCACACCCAATTTCAAATCCAGTTTACAGCCTCTCTATACTGTCTTAACCTTCTGAACTAACCTCCCGTGTGGGACCTTTTCAAAGGCCTAACTAAAATCCATGTAGACAACATCCACAGCCTTTCCTTCATCTACCTTCTCAAAAAAAATCCAAAAGATTTGTTAAATACAACCTAATACACACAAAGCCATGCTGATTGTCCTTAATCAGCCCATGGCTGTTAAAATACCTATATATCCCATCTCTCAGAATTCCTTCCAATAATTTACCTACTACTGACGTCAGTCTCACCGACCTATAATTACATGGTTTATATTTGCAGCATTTTTTAAACAATAGGATAATATGAGCTCACCTGTGGCTAAGGACAATTTAAATACATCTGCCAGGGCTCTTGCAATTTTTACACTAGTCTCCCTCAAGGTCCGAGAGATTATCATGTCTGGCCTAGGGGATTTATCTACCTTTAATCATTGCAAGGCAGCAAGCACTTCTTCCTCCTTAATCTCCATATGTTCCATGAGACTTCTATTTGTTTCCCTTCCTATGCACTCAGTTTTCTGAGTAAATACTGATGCAAAAAAAAACTGTTTAAGATCTTCCCTATTAAGTGAGACTCCACACATAGTTGACCACTCTAATCCTCTAGGAGACCAATTTTGTCCTTTACCATCCTTTTACTCAATATATTTGTAGAAACCCTTCATGTTTACCTTCACATTATCTGCCAAAGCAACCTCATGCCTTCTTTTTGCCTTCCTGATTTCCTTCTTGAGTATTTTATTGCATTTTCTGAACTCTTCAAGTACCTCATTAGCTCCTTGTTGCCTATATTTGCTATATGCCTCCCTCTTCTTCTTAACCAGATCACCAATATCCTAAGAAAACCAGGGTTCCCTTTGCCTGTTAACTTTACCTTTGACCATAACAGGAACATGAAAATTCTGCACTCTCAAAATGTCACTTTCTTAATACAGCCTTATCAGAAATAAACATATCCCAATCCTCTCTTCCTAAATCCTTTCACATTTCCACAAAATTTGCCTTCCTCCAATTGAGAATCCCAACATGAAAGGATATTAATCCTTTTCCATTTCAGATGCAAACCGTCCCGTCAGACAGATTTCGCCTTCCCTGGAATAGAGCCCAGTGATCTAGAAACCTAAAGCCCTCCCTACTACACCATGTCCCCAGCCACGCGCTAAGTTGCCTTATCCTCCTATTTCTAACCTCTCCAGCACATGGCACGGGTAGCAATCCTGAGATCACCACCTTGGAGGTCCTCTTCTTCAACCTTGTGCCTAATTCCATGAACTCTCATTGCAGGACTTCATGCTTAAGGTATTGGTCCCTACATGCACCTTTTCACCTAAGAATGACATGAACGCAACATCTGGAATTCACGATCTCCTCATCTGCCTTCCTAACTATGGAATCCCCTAGCACTACAGTCTGCCTCTTTTTCCCCCTTCTCTTCTTAGCCATTGCACCAGATTCCATGCCAGAGAACTGCTTGCCATGGCTTGTACCTGGTCGGTCATCCCCCTCAACAGTATCCAAAATGGTATACCTGTTTTTCAGGGGGTTTTCAGGGAGACTCCCACTCTGGGGGCCCTGCTCTGGCCTGCCTGTTCCCCCACCT
The DNA here is from genome assembly GCF_036971445.1 of Narcine bancroftii. Lineage (NCBI taxonomy): Eukaryota > Metazoa > Chordata > Chondrichthyes > Torpediniformes > Narcinidae > Narcine > Narcine bancroftii. Next base: position 137,694,901 of record NC_091470.1, on the reverse strand, counting down.
CTCTTAATTGTAACCCATCTACCCTCTTCCCATCTGCTAAGTGTAATAGTGTCCCTGTAACTCCTATCTATCACACCTCTGCCTCCTGAATGCTCCGGAGTTTATTCACCCCCTGCTTGTCAGGAGTATCAGGTGGATGCACTTCTTGCATTTGTCGTCATCAGGCAAACTAATGACTTCCTAACAATCCACATTATACAAGAAGAGTATTCCACTGTCCTGGGCTCCATACCCTGTGACAGAGTATTTAGAGGTGGTTTGGGAGGAATTTTTAGAGCAGCTTGCACACACACACACACACACACACACACACACACACACATTTTAAAACACAGAATATTTGCAGGACTTTTGCAGAAGGCGACAAAGTAGGACAGCAGCTGCCTGGGAGAGCATGTGATCTTTGCAGGCAGAGGAGAAGAGTTTTGCTCTCAAAGAGGGAGGGTGTGAAACAGAGAGAGAGGGGGAGGAGACAGAAATCCATTCCGGAAGGATAAAGCTGGCCAACTTTGGATGGCTGCCTGGTCAAAAGAGGAGATTGGCGGTCTGAAAGGTGATCTGAAAGAAAAAGGATCATCTAGAGAACCCTGAAGGGGGCAAGTTTCGTCAGCAAGACTAATTGAGAAGGAATCAGTTGCGGATGTCCTGGAAAAGGAATCTCTCTCTGAAAACCAGCAAGAACCCTCCTGAGTGGTAACCATTTGCCTGTTAAGCACCAAAGACTGGTGAACTTTGTTAATGCTAACTTCTGTGCACAGTACAAGAATTGCCTGCAACCAGTGAGATTGGACTGTGATTCAAAGAACTTTTCTATACATTACACACACCCATGCTTAGTATTAGAAGGGGGATTAAGTAGTTAGGTTAGTAAAGTAGGTTAAATAATAAGTTAGAGTTTAATTCTGTTTTCATGTTCAATTATAATAAACTACTTTTGTTTAAGTAACCCTGTGTTGTGGTGCATACACATTGCTGTCGGTTTTTGGGGTCCTCTGGATTCCGTAACAACCCACTCTCTCTCTCTCTCTCTCCCCCCCCCCCCCCCTCCCCTTACTATACTACGACTTTCTGACTACTATGCTGGAAGTGTGGTTTCCTGGGGGAATATAAATGATATGAGTCTCTCAAAACACACTGTACTCCCAGTCCTGTCACTGCCTGGCATCAGTCTCCAGAAACACACCACTTCTAGCTCTGTCACTGCTCGATAAATATCCCATAACACACTGTACTCCTGGCTACTGCCTGGCACCAATTACCAGAAACACATTCCCAGATCTGTCACTGCCTGACACCAGTTAAATCTCCTTTAAAACTCCTTCCTTTCTACTTTAAAACTATACCCTTTTGTTTTTGAAACCCCCTACCATCTGAAAAATATTTTGGCTATCTAACAAATTTCTACTTCTAATAATTTTATGTACATCTGTCAGATCATGCCTTGGCTTTGTATCAATAAAGGATTTCGGTTCAAAACATCAACCAATCTTTTTCTTCCACTGACAGTGCTAAGTTCATCCCGCTGATAATGGACAACATACCTCAGCCTCTTTGGCTCCAGGGAAAATAAAACTTCTCCCCATAACTAAAGCATTTTAATCCAGGCAACAACCTGGAAAATCTCACCTGCACTCTCTCCAGCTCAACCAAATCTTTCTCCTTGTGCAAACTTAGCAACAACTTCTTGATCATCCAATTCAAAAATTAAAAAGTGGAGTCTTTGCTATTGATCCCTAAGTTACTTGCCTTTCCCTTCACCTAACAGGAGCATGTTACTGAACTCTCCCACTTGCCAGGTATCCTTTTACCTGTAAACAGCCTCTCCTAATCAACCTGAGTGAATTCCTGTCCAAAGCCATCAAAAATAGCCTTGCCACAATTTAGGACTTTAACTTTATCCATAACTATTTTAAAACTAATGGAGTTATGGTCACAGGTCCCAACAAACACCCCCACTTATATTTGCCCATTCTCACAACCCCAAAGGAGGTCCATTGGTGCCCATTCTAGATCTCTCTCAACACTGTTTGAGAAAACAGTTCAGTCAAGTGTATCCAAATCTCATCCCATGCTACCCCTAAGCTCAATAGCAGTTCCAGTCAACATATAGGAATTTTAAATCCTCTACGATTACAACCCTGTTATTCCTACAACTATCTGTGATCTTCCTGAATTATGTGTTCCTCTAATACCCACTGACTGTTGGGGGTTTATAATACAATCCCATCAAAGTGATCATCCCCTTCTTGCACCCAAGTTCCACCCATATAGCCTCACTGGACAATCCCCCAGGAATATCCTCTAAGCTCTGCCATGATATGTTCTTGATCAAAAACTCCCTTTCTTCTAGTTCTATCACACCTGGAGCATCTGCACCCTAGAACATCTCCCAATGATGTTTCTGTGCCAATAATATCGCAATTCCATGTTTTGAACCATGCTCTGAACCCGTCTTCTTTACCTACAGTAAAATAAACACAGTTTGATTTATCTGACCTTCCTTGCTCCCTGTCCTACCCTTGTCTGTCCCGTCTACTGAACTTGCTTACTGTTATTGTAGACTTGCCTCAATTTTATCAAATGTGCCGCCTCTAGTTTGTGCCCCACCTCCATGCCAGAGCAGTTTAAATCCTCCTGAACAGCTCTAATGAATCTCCCTGCCAAGATATTGGTCCTCCTTCAATTCAGGTGCCATCAAATTCTGTTTGACAGTTCAGCCCTGACCCAGAAGAGATCCCAATGACCCATGTATTTGAAGTCCTCACTCATGTACACACTCCTCAGCCACACATTCATCTGCCTTTTCCTACCCTAATTAATTTGTGTTTCCAGGCATAATCCAATTATTACAATTTTTGAGGTCTTGCTTCTCAATCTTCTGCTTATCTCCCTGTATTCACACAGAAGGATTTCATACCTTTCTTTTTAATCCTATGTTGCTGTTATCAAGAATCTACCAGAAACTCATGTCCTCTGATTAAAGGAACCTTTACAGAGAGGAATAAATTGCTGTTTCTCCCACCAATGCATCTCATATCCTCCCTCAGCCTTTTCTGCTCCAATAAAAACTAGAGTGGTTGTAGTAGTCTCTCCTCATAGCTGCAATGCTCCGTCCCACTGAATTTCCTCGGCATCCCTCCAGATTAGAGTCAAAGTCACAGCATGGAAAAGGCTGTTCGGCCCAACTAGTCCATGCTAACCAAGTTGCCTAACCACACTAGTCTCTTTTGCCTGTGTTCAGGCCATATTCCTCTAATCTAATTCTTTTTATCCTATCTAAAATTTATTTAAATATTTCAATCATACTCTACCACTCTCTCCAGTAGCTCATTCTGTGTCAAGAAGTTGTCCCTCAGGTCCCTTTTAAAACTTTCCCATCTCACCTTATTATATGCCCTCTAGTTTTATACTAATACTAACCCTATCCTGGAAAAAAGACTTCAATCATTTAACTATCTATGTCACTCATAATTTCATTTACCTCTATAACTTCCCCTATTGGCCTCTTATGCTCCATGGAGATAAGCATGCCACATGCCTTCTTTATCACTCCATCCATTGGAGTTGCCACATTCATGGAGCTATGTATCTATAGGCCTCTGTTCTACAACACTCACTGTTGTCAGTCCTACTCTGGTTTAAACTACCTAATCGAAACACCACACATTTACTGGCGTTAAACACCAGCTGCCATTCATTGCATCGCGTGGATTTTGTGGTAATTTCAGATAACCTTCTTAACTGTCCACTGCATCATTAATTTTCTGTAAACCTACAAACCATGCCACATTGTCACCAAAGTCGTTAATAAAGATGATGAACAGAAGTGGACCCAGCTCGTATCCTTGCAGCACACCACTGTCGTAGGCCGCCAACCTGGAAAACAACATTTCACTACCACCCTCCGACTCCTCCCATCATAACAGTTCTGAATCCAATTGGCCAGCTCACCCTGCATTCCATATGATCTGACCTTTTGGACCAGCCTACCAGCTGGGGCCTGGCCAAAGGCCCTGCTAAAATTCATGCAGACGATGTCTGCTGCCTGCCCTTGTCAATCCTCTTGGTTACTTCTTCAAATAAATTGTTCCCAGACAAAGCCACACTGATGATTCCCTAATTGGTTCCTGCCTTTCCAAATGCAATATAATGCCAAAACAACTTAAATTGCACAATGAGATTTGAATCTGGGTCTCTAAAACACGAAAGTCTGCAGATGCTGTGATTATAGTAAAAAGCATAAATTCTTGTGGAACTCAGCAGGTTTCACAGCATCCATAGGAGATAGATATATAACCCACATTTTGGTTCCTAGCTCTTCTTCAAAGTATGAGTAAAAAGCAGGCAGGTGCCTGAATTAAAAGGGCTGGAGAGAAGGAAAGAAAAGGAAGGTGGAAAAGGACAGGCCAGCAGACAAGGATAGGATATGTGGAAGTGAGTTTGGGTGAGAACATTGCCATAGAGCTTGAGAGCAGGGATTGCAGATGAGGAGCAGTGAGGGAGACTTTCATAGAACTCCCTTTGAAGAGAGGAGGAGAACTTCTTCAGGGTAGGCATCCCTCAAACAGATTTTGCAGTGGAGCAACTGAATGGAGTGAAACATGAAAGTCTGCAGATGCAGACTTCTAGTAAAAATACAGAAATGTTGGAGGAACTTGTGTTCATTGGAGGTCAAGGTAACCCAAGCCTGTGAATTATAAATCCAATAGTTAACCCCCCATGCCACCAATGCACTTCAAGTACCAGTAGATTAAAAGTTTTAGCCTTTTATTTTTTCAACATGTTTGTGTACATTCCGATAATCCATCCCAGAATACAGCATGGGTGAAAAGAGAAGCCCTCGTTATATAACCAATACACAAACATCTCTGGTGGAGCAAGTGCATGGGCAGTAGATGCGAAGAGAAGGGATCTGTTAAGTTCTGGGAAGCAGGTGAAAGCATTAAATGGTGAGAAGTTGGGAAACAAACAGTCAACACTGGATTGCAATGAATTTTGAACTTCAGCAATATTTTTTGGAATCTAATGCTCCAGCTCTTTACAACTTATCAATAGGCAAGCACACACAATTCTTCTGTCTCTGGTTACCAGTGTAAAGTTCTTGCTCAAAGACATTTTCTGTGTAATATACGTGTTTCCCAATCTTTGAGTTCAGCATGGTCTTGGGCTTTGGAGGAAGCTCCATCCGCTTCACTTTCAGGTTGGCTGCACTCCAGTTTAAAGCTCCAGGCTCCTTCACAATGTCCTCCTTCAGTTCAAATCCTGGAACCCTGCAGAAAACCAATCAGAGAAACAAGCTGCTAAATAGATCTGTTTTTGTGCTGTCAATCAATGCTTTTCCTTGAGAAGGTGAGAAAGATGATTGATGAGGATAGTTAAAGTTCACCTTTATTGTCACACGGACCAAGGTGCTGTAATGGAGGTTGTTTTGCAACCAGACCAGTAGAACTCTCATACATTGTACAAGTAAAACACATTACAAAAGTGCAGTCACAGACGTAGCAAGTTGGTACAATCCAAAGGCAACACTATCTTACAATGGTGAGTGCCAACATAAGATCCAAGGAGTAAAATGTTGAATCATAAGACCCTAAAATCAGACATAGGAGCAGAAATAGCCCATCGAGTTTGCCCCACCATTTAATCAGGAGCTGATCCATTTCTCCACTCAGCCCCACTGCTTGGCCTTCTACCCATAACCTTTGATGCCCTGGCTAATCAAAAACTTATCAATCTCTGCCTTAAAACCTAGCCTCTGCAACTGCCTGAGCAACATATTCCACAAATTTTACCATCCTCTAGCTGAAGAAATTCCCATGCATTTCTGTTCAAAGCAGATGCACTTCAATCCTTAAGTTGTGCCCTCTTGTCTTAGATTCTCCCACCATGGGAAGCAACCTTTCTACATCTACTCTGTCCACGCCTTTCAACATTCATAATGTTTCAATGAGATTTCTTCCCCTCCCCCCACCCCCTCCCAACCATTCTCCTAAATTCCAATGAATACAGGCCAAGAGCTGTTAAATGCTCCTTTAATTTCCAGTGAACCACCTTTGAACCCTCTCCATGCCAGAACAGAGATTAAGAATAGTAACAGGGAAGAAAATCACTGGTGGGAGTTGTATATAGGCCATCAAATAATAAAACTACTGCATAGTCCATAAACCAAGAAATATCTGATGCATGTTACATTTGAACAGCAGTTGTCATCGAAGACTTTAAAGTGCACAACAGCTTTGGTGAATCTGGTTGGTCAAGTCAGTCTTGAGGACTGTGTCCTTGCTTGTTTTCTTAAACAGCATGTTAGTAAACCTACTTGGGAACATGCTATCTTAGACCTGGTCCTGTGCAATGAGTCAGGTAAAATTAGTGATCTTGTAGTTAAGGATCCTCTTCAAAGCAGTGATCACTATTAAGGTAAAGGTCAAGGTTCATTATTGTCACATAATACTACATTTAGAAATGTACACACATGAAATTCTTTAACTTTTGTCCACCGTAAGGTAAACAGAGAGTCGCCACTTTGTCCTGTGCCCCTAACAGGAAGTAAGATTGAATTTCTTATGCAAATGCAAGGTACAATAGTTTATTCTGAAACCAGTGTGTTATGCCAAAACAAGAGAAATGACAATGGGATAAGGGTGGAGCTGGCTATCGTAAACTGGGAACACAGGTTATATGGTGGGGAGTCGAGTAATAGAGGAAGACTTTCAAAGAGACTTTTTACTGTGCTCAACAAAAGTATATTCCACTTCAAAGCAATGACAGTAGGGATAGGGAAAGTCAGCTATAGATAGCGCGCTGAATCATCCTTACACACAAGATGGCATCCAAACACAGCGATCCTGCAAGGACCATGTCAACTCAATCGGTTTTCTTCATGAGCTGCTCGCAGCGTGGCGGGAAATAGCGAGCACCAGCAGGAATGCCAGCTTATCCATGGCTGGCAAGCTGGTGACGTCATTTCTGCTAGAAGCGGCGTAACAACCAGGTCCTGCAGGGCAAACCATCAATAAAGTTGGTATCTACTATATTCACCTCATGTCAGTGTCCTGCTTTCACGCTCTGCTGTAGCCCAACTGGTCCAAATGGCGCTTTGGACCCAACAACGGAGGAACAAGCAACGCTCCAAGCAGTTTCACTGAAAATGCAAAAGTTCTGGACTTTGCAGCTATTAGTATAGTTCGAACAGGCCGAGGCCCAGTTTCAGATTCGACAGATCACAGCCAATGCCACAAGGTATTACTACGTGGTGAGCTCGCTCAATCAGGGCACAGCCACCAGGGTCATTGATTTCCTCTGGTAGCCTTTGGAGCAGGGCAAATATGTGGCTATCAAAGAGCTATTAACCTGCACTTTCAGGCTCTCAAAATGAGAGCGCGTGGCTCGACTGCTGCATATGGATGATTTGGGGAACAAGGTCCCTTCCACTCTCATGAATAACATAGGTTAACATAGGGTTAACTGATGACCACAGCCTGGCCTACTCTTTGAGCAGATCTTCCTGGTGCGACTACCAGAAGATATCTGACTGCTGCTTGGCAAGGAGGACTCCAGGAAGGTCACGGCTCGAGCGGATGTCCTCTGGGGAGCGAAGAGAGACTCCAGCATCATAGTAGACCAAGTCGCAAGGCCTCAAACACAGCGGACGACTAGATCGCCATAGACGACCAGCTGGCCAATGGATCACCCCCCGACATCCCTGTGTAGAGGACAATAGTGTCAGGATTCAAGCTGGAGGACGTCTGCATCTGCCAAAGAGACCAGACCCTCCTTTGTGATGTTTCGACCAGCAAGCCTCACCCCATTGTCCTAGCAGCAGGGAGACGACACAGTCTTCGACAGAGTGCATAACCTGGCGATCCAGCCATTAGGACCACCATCAAGATGGTAGCCAGCAGGTTCGTCTGGCACGGCCTCTGCAAGCAGGTCAGTCAATGGGCCAGAACTTGCACGCACTGCCAGACATCAAAGGTACAGACACACATTAAGGCGTGCTCCCCACACCCCGCCCCCCAACATTTGAACTGGCCCGACAGTGATTCAGCCATGTGCACATAGACATTGTGGGCCCTGCACCAGAGCCCTAATAAACATATGGGTGGCCTGATTTGGAGTCCTGGAGCACCTGACAAGGGTGCACAATTCACCTCAGGGCTCTGGGCAGCCTTAGCCAACCTCCTGGGAACCAAACTGCACCACAACATGGCATACCATCTCCAGGAAAACAGGTTGGTGGAGAAGTTCCACAGGGACTTCAAAGTGACAATGATGACTCGACTCAAAGATCCAAATTGGGTCAACGAATTGATATGGGTCCTCCTGGGAATCTGCACCGCACCTAAGGAGGACTTCAATACCTTGGCAGCTGAAATGGAGTATGGAGCAGCCCTGGTCATCCCCGGGGAATTCCTGGCCACCACCAGAGAAGTGGACGAAACACCAGCAGCAGCACTTGAGAGACTGAGAGAACAACTGGGGACATTGGCCAGACACAGCCCTCAGTGCACGGCTAACCCAAGACATTAATCCCCGGGGACCTGAGAAGCTGCACATAGATTTTCATGCAGCAAGGGATGCACTAGGGACTACTACAGCGACCATGCGAGGGGCCATACTAAGTAGTCAGGCATAACGGGCTACTTGTGTGCTGGACATTGGCAGCAAGGAGGAAACATTTACTATTGACCGCCTCAAACCAGCACATTTGGACACCAGCCAGATGATCAACCTATCAGCCCCTTGCACAGAGGCAGGCCACCCAAAACCAAGGACAGTGAGTGCCCAGTGCGGCAGCCCACGGCGTCCCGACACGCAATATGGCGTCTGAACACAGCGATTCTGCAGGGCCATGTCGACTAAATCAGTTTTCTTCACGAGTTATCAGCTGCACGGCGGGAAACAGTAAGCACCGGTGGCCTGACAAGCTGGTGACGTCATTTCTGCCAGAAGCAGTGAAACAACCAAGCCCAGCAGGTCTATATAAGACAGAGCAAACCATCAATAAAGTTAGTATCGACTGTACTTACCTCGTGTCAGTGTCTTGCTTTCACACTCTACCATAGCATGTGCTACATACATATATATATATATGTGTGTGTGTGTGTGTATATATATATATATATGTGTGTGTGTGTATATATATATATATCTCATTTAAATATTTTTATTGATTTTAATCAAAAACATATATAGGTTCCTAAAGAACCAAATACAATATATATTTACATTATCATAACATACATTAATGATAATATATGAAATCACAATCAACCCCAGAAGTATTTATTGCCCCCAAAAAAGAAAAAGAGAAAATGAAAAATGACTAACTAAATGAAAAAAAAGTTGCTCTAACCCTCCTACTAAACAAGGTTGAATTATTATTAGCTGCCTTGGAATCAACCAGCGACCTCCAGACGTCCAGCAAAGCATACCAATGTATTGGATCCATGTACCTTAATTATTCAAATTGTGGTAATAAACCATAAATGGATCCCATGTCTTATCAAACATTAGCCTGACATCATGTCTAATTTTCTTTTGACTCAAAAAGGACATGGTATTCTGTAACCATTGCAAGTGGTTACAGAACCATCTTTCCATTTAAATGGAATTTCTCTTCTGGCCAGCAATGTAGAAAATGCTAAAATTTGTCTTTGATTTGATGTTAAATTTGTATTCTCATCCTTGGGAATCCAAATATTGCTATTAACGGACAGGGTTCAAGATTGATCCTGAAGATATCCAAAAAGGTTTTAAAAATATCTGTCCAAATTTTTCCTAATTTGGGACATGACCAAAACATAGGCATCAAAGAAGCTTCAAAAATATTACATTTATCACAGAATGGATTGATAGATAAATTTGAGACAGTTTAACTTTAGAAAAGTTTACTCTATGCCCCACTTTAAATTGAATCAAACTGGTCTAGAATTGTGAACCAATCTTAATCCGAGAATGATAAATTAAGATGGTTCTCCCATTTAGTTTTGATTTTAATGAAGGAAACTGTCTTTATATTCAATATTTTGTAATATAAAGTGGAATGGATAAATATATAGATAAAGGAAGGGATCTGGTTCGGAAGAGAGAGCTGTATAACAGGTATAGGCAACATGGAGCAAATGAGGGACTTGAGGAGTATATTAAAAAAATCAAGTAAAACTCAAGAAAGAAATCAGGTGGCCTCTTTATTGAGTACCTTTCTTACATTTAGTTTTTCCAAGATCGATATATATATATATATATATATTGTGAATCTGGTTCCAATTTAGGAAATTTTTTAATTTTAAAAAACTTTGGTTTATATAGTGCTATATCTCAACTATTTTTTTTTCGACCATCAATAATTGATCAATCCTTCTCTATTTGGAAAATCAAAGGTATTCCCTCTTTTGCAAATTTATTGAAGGAGTGTAGCGGGTCACAGCCTGCACCTCGGGCCAACACAGGAAACGGCGTCGAGGTAACCAACCAGCAGCCAGCCCGTTCAAGCCACGCCCCGGTGGTGATGCAGCCGAGCTGACTATAAAAGGCAGAGCTGCCACTGAATAAACTCAATGTTGAATACACTCTACTGGTGTGTGTGTCTTCTGCGGATTTGAGCTACAGCCTTAGGGCTATAACTGAGACCTATAACCTAGTTGTAGCTTCAGCAACCTCGCTACAGTGGTGACCCGGACTGGTCCAAATGGTGCTTTGGACCCAAAGATGGAAGAGCAATCTGTGATCAACTTGGAAGAGTTGAAGTTGCATGGCTTCTGAACTCGATGTCGGATACTCTCTACTGTGTGTGCTTCTTTCTTCTCCTACTTGATTCGAGCTACAGCCTTAGAGCTATAACTGAGACATATAACCTAGCCGTAGCCACCTCGCAAGAGAAGTTTGTTAATTTTTTTTTAACATCTGGCAAGTAAATATGACTTACCAAATACTCATTATTTTTAGATATTTACAGATTAGAAATTTCATAAATACCGTAATACTGGACTTTCCATTTGTATATCCACCAGATCGAGTTGGTAATGATAATATTTTTCAATTGAATACTTCTCAGAAAGGATTAATTGGAATTATATGATAGATTTTTGAAATTACATCCAGTACTTCATGATAAGATTAAAAAGGCTTGGGAATTGGAACTTGCAAGACCCTTATTGGAGGATCTATGGAACAAGATTCTTAAACTGGTGAATACATCTTCATGAATCCAATTCAAAGTGGTGCATTGTGTTCACATGTCCAAAGACAAGCTGGCTTGTATCTTTTCTAATATTAACCCTACTTGTGACAGATGCAAATCTGATATTGATGCATTGACACATGTCCTTAGAATTATCCTTAGAAATCTATTGGAAAAAAATTCTTAATATCCTTTCAACGTATTTCAGGTGAAGCTACGACTCAATCCACTAACTGTGGGCACCTCAATGATTTTGTGCACCTCTTCAGAAAACGATCCCGGTAGATGATGCCAATGGGTGGGGGGAGGGGCGGGGGGTGGGGAACGAAACTCCAGTGATCCTCTCTGCCACTTTTATGCTACTCTTGTGGACAGCACTGTTAGCGTAACACCAGCGATCAGGACCTGTGTTAAAATCCCGCACTCTCTGGAAGGAGTCTGTACACTCTTCCCATGTCTGCGTGGGTTTTTCCTGGGGGCTCCAGTTTCCTCCCACTTATCAAAACGTACGGGGGGGGGGGTGTTTGTAGGTTATTTGGGTAGCATGGCCGTTTTGTACCCTTACCCACCAAGCCCCTCCACCACTCTCATCGCCTTCCTCTGGTTCCATCCCTTCTTGTCTGGATTCTTCAGCTCTCTCCCCCCACTCCTTTGGTCCCATCTAGTCTCTCTCTTTACACCACCAATCTCACCTCCTCTACTTATCAGTTTCCAGTACTGGCAACCTTGGTCTCTTATCACACTGTGTGACATCTTCGTCCACCTGACCTTGGTTTTGTGCTGTATGGTTCTAGGACTCTAAAAAATAATTGCTTTCAATTCCTTATTGTTCTTAGACCTGGTCCTGCAATATACTGAAAATAATTGTTTAATTTCTTTGCCATTTCCCGATTTCTGTTTATAAATCTGCCCATCTGTCTGAAAGGGTCCTATATTTGCTCTCTTTTATAAACCTTTTGCCCTCTTTTATAAACTTTTCAGTCCATTTTTTTAATGTTTAAAGGCAGTTTACTCTCTTGTATTTTTGTCTTTCTCTTTCAATGACTTTCAATTTCATCACCATGCCATATTAGCACACTGAGTAGACCACATTTAGCTGCTCCGATATACACTTCCAACACATTGGCTGACATTCATACCTATAGTAAGTGGCCAATGGGGTCCTGGTCACCTTTCTCACCTCAATTTCATGGGGCTCATGTGGTTTTATTTGGTCATGGAGACTGAAGTCACTCATTGTCATGGAGCCATCTTTTATGAGGGCATGAGCATTGGCAGAGCCATAGTGGCCCTTCAGAAGTGCCTGCAACCTGACACGAGATGCACCTTTCGGCAATTTCTTCACCAGCCACTGTGCTGTCCTCTTGCTCAACTTCGTCACCATGTACTCACCCAATCATTGGAGGTGCTGTTGGAAACCAAGAGGATTCTCTGCTGCCTTCATGTGTGGACCATTTTCCTTTGTTGACCTTAGCCCAAGCAGTGCTGAGATGGCAGGACTCCAGTTCATTTCCAGAGGGACAAACATAGTTGAGGACACCCTTGTGCTGATCTAGAAGATTCCCATTCTCAGCAGAATCGCGCGTTATCCGTCCCTTCAGTGGACTCACTGCATCCTGCTTGGATTTACGCCTGGCAAGCTTACAGCGGTGAGACCTTCGTTCCACTGGCATAAGATGGTTGGGCTCTGGCGGGGTGATGACTTTAAATAAATCAAAGTTATTGCTATCTCCTCTCGTTTTGAGTGGGATCCCATAAAATGCCATAGAATTAACAACATCTTTGGAGAAGCTCAAGTTTTGAGCCACACTTCTAACATACTTGTCATGCAGCAGTTGTCTATGATTGCGGCGTGGAAGAGCAACATCTATCGGAGGGAGGATGATCTGCCTATTTTGGCTGGGATCTGTGGCCTCGACTGCCGGGAGCTTCAGGAGACTTGTGGCAGCCTCATCTGTTGTAGAGCAACGAGAGTTCTGGTAACTGCTCATCATTGTGTACACTATAGAAGAAACAACAACAGATGTAAGTTGCAGCATTGGAAGTGAATTACAATACCAGTTTTCATCAAGTCTGAGAGTCAATAAGAGCTGTGTAGCACAGAAACAACTCAACCAAGGCTCCAACCTGAGGTACCCCATATCCCTCTAAACCAGTGATGGTGCTGAGAGGGATTTGGTGGCACGTGGAGGGGGGGGGGGTGGGGTGAGGTGGTGGTGGCGGTGCTGAAAGGGGTTAGTAATGCCACTACAACACGGCATCCACCGAGACCAGCTCTCGCAAAAACACCTTGTTGCTGTTTATGTTGCTCACTACAGCCACCCCGAGTCTGGCCAGAAAATTACTGCACTGGCTTCTTCATTAAACATTGAAGCAGACTGAATAATATCAAGACTGAAGGTTCTGACTGCCCCCCTTTTCCCTCACTGCCCTCTTGGATCTTTCCACTGCCCACAGGGGGTGGCAGTGCCCATTTTGGGAATCACTAGTCTAAACCTTCTCCATCCATAAACCCATCTAAATGTTCCAATTGTCCCCACTTCTGCTACTTCCTGTGGCAGCTTGTTCCATACCCCAAACACCTTCTGTCTGAAGAAGGTGTCCACAACTGGCAAACAGGACCATGAGGTGGCAAGCAGGATTTTGGAAAACCCCTTTATACTTATATTAGAAACAAGAGGATGTCTAGTGTTATGAGCCCAGAGGACCCCAAAACCAAGCAGCAATAGAAATTCACCAAGACAAATTGTTACTTAAACAAAAGTTGCTTTTAATTTTCTTTAAACATGAAAACAGAATCACACTTTAACTTATTGCTATTGACTTATTTAACCTAACAAGCCCCTTCTAATCGCACGTGTATGTAATGCATATATGTTCAAGAAAGTTCTTTGCTTTAATAGGCCAGTCATTCACTACTCATTTCTCAAAGTTCACTGGTATCAGGCAATTCTTATACTGTGCGTAGAATTTAATATTTATGAATTTTCACCAGGCTCTGGTCCTTAAAAGTAAATGGTTACCACTCAGGAAGGTTCTTGCTGGTTTCAGAGAGATATTTGTTGCTCGTCGGACACATACAAACTGATTTTCTCCCATCAGCCACTTCAGTGTTTTTCCCAAGAAACTTGTTCCATTGTGGGTTTTCCAAATGATAACCTCTTATTCCAGGCCACCACAGACTTCCTCTTGTTTCCCTTATTTCAGGAGAAACACTCCAGCCAGCCATTTCCTCCTGTAAGGACTACAACGGTTTTCCACAGGCTGAACTCAGAACTCACAACCCCATCTTCAAAATGAGGTTTTCAACTAGCCTGCCAGCTTGTCATGTTGCAGCCTTAAAAGCTACTGTAGCACTCTTAGAGTATTATGTTTAGTTCTGATCACCTCATTACAAGAAGGATGTGGAAAAGGGTGCAGAGGAGATTTACCAGGATGTTACCTCAATTGGAAAGTAAGTCTTATGAGGCAAGGTTAGCAGAGCTGGAATTTTCTTCTTTGGAGAATAAAAGGAAGAAAGGAGACTTAATAGGTCTACATTTACTATTTTTTTTAGGGAATATATGGGTCAGCACAACATCGAGGGTTGAAGTGCCTATACTGTGTTATGATAGATATCATGTCTCAGAATCTTCTCCAGCATTTTCCCTACCACTGAGGTCAGACTAACAGGTCTGTAGCCAACCAGATGATCCTTTTAGCTCTTTAAATAATGCCATCCTCCAGAACGTCTTCTGAACTCAGCCTTAAGTTAAAAATATCTGTCAAGGCCCCCACAATTTCCTTCCTGCCTTCCCACAATGTTGTCAGATGTACTGGTCTGGACCAGGAGATTTATCCTCTTTGATATGAGCAAACACCTCTTCACTACTGATGTATTTGTACCCTGGACTATCTTTAGTTACCTCCCTCATCTCCCACTCTTGCTTATCTCATTCCGCAGTAAACACATTCACAAATAATCAAATTGGGCGGCGCGGGCTCGTGGGCTAGAAGGGCCTAGAACCATGATGCATCACAATTTTTAAAAAAAATGCATTTCAGGTCTCCCCTCTCTCTTCTGGCTCTATACGTAGATGCCTATCCTGATCCCTAAGGGGACCTATTCTTTCAGTTGTGACCCTTTTATTCTTAATCTAATTATAAAATCTTTTTGGATTCTCCCTTACACTCCCTGCCAAAGCCATTTCAAAACCCCTTTTCGCCCTCTTAATTTCCCTCTCCTCCAACACTTCTTGTGTAGATCAGTAGTTTTCAAACTGCCCCCTCGGTTCACATTCCACCTTAAGCAATCCCTATGCAATAATTACTCTGTGATTGGTATGGGATTACTTAAAGTGGTATATGAGTGGGGAAGAAGGTTGAGAACCACTGGTGTAGACCCAATCGTTACTGAAATATTTTGCTTGAGAAAAATGGTCATTGGCCCATTTCCTTTGGAATTATGAAACCGTGCACATAATGAGTCAATGAGGTACGATTAAAACAGTGGTTTCCAAACTTTTTCTTACCACTCACACACCACCTGAAGTAATGCCCCATGAATCACAGAGCACCTGCAGTGGTTCTCAGCCTTTTTCTTCCCACTTTAAGTAATCCCTATGCCATTGGTGTTCTGTGATTAGTAAGGGTTTGCTTAAGGTGAGTGAAAAAAAAAAGTTTGAAAACCACTGCTTTAATCGTACCTCGTTAACACGTTATGTGCACGGTTTCAGAACTCCAAAGGAAATGGGCCAATTTTTCTCAAGCAAAATATTTCAGTAACAATTGAGTCTACAGCAGTGATTCTCAACCTTCCCTTCCCACCCAGATCCCATCTCAAGCAATCCCTCACTGATCACAGAGCACCGATGACATAGGGTGGGATGCGAGTTTGGGGGGGGGGGGGGGGATAGTTTGAAAACCTCTGGCTGAAGGTTATATGGGATTCCCTTGAACCCCTCTACCTGGATCTGTGCCTCTATGTTGCTTGTTAACCAAATTGCTCGCCATTCCTGCCCTGTACCCACTGGCGACATGCTCGACTTGGACCCTCCTTGTCACACCTTGCTGTAACTCTCTAACATTTGTGTCCTGCCCACCCATTTGTGTCCAATTTAGGATTCGAACTTGTTTTCCATCCTAAGTTCTACTACTGTAGCTCGTGTCCTGTAAGAACTTTGATATTATTTTTATATGCATAAAAATGCATTCTCCTATTATTCCCTCAGTCCCTGAATTGACCTATCCCCCATTTTCTCCTGGCCTCTCCTCCCTCCCCTCCATGCTCACCCTCAGTCCTGCAGCCTCTCTCACCACCCGAGCGAGCTCGGCGGCGGAATCCGCCAACAGGCCGCGTCTCCCCGGGCAACCGGGACGCGACCGCCAGAAACCCCGCCCCACCCGGAAGCCCCGACCTCCCCCTGCGCAGACACCGCCCGCGGGGCTCGCCACCACTCCGGGGAGGCTTGCCGCTCACCTGCCTTGCTTGACTTCGCAGGGCGAAGCTCCAACTGCGTTTGCGGTTGACCTCGGCCCTTCAGGGACGAGCCACGGTGCCTCTCCACGGCTGGGATTGACTGCTGAAGCCCGCAGCTCCTGGGGTCGGGGGCGTGCAGCGGAACAGAACTGGGTTTGCAGACAGCTCCAAGAACCTGGCCGACTCCTTCGTCCCCACTGTCTGCTGGAGCAAAGAAACATGGTTACAAATGTCCCCCCAAAAAGCTATTAAATGGTCAAGCGGGCTCGACGGCCCAGAGCCCAAGACACAAGAGCAATCGGCCCGTCGGGTCTGCTCTGCCATCTAATTATGAGCTGATCCTTCTCACTCAGCCTCGCTCCCCGGCCTTCTGCCCATAACCCTGGATGCCGTGACGAGTCGAATACCTGTCAATTTCTCTTCCACTGCCGCCTAAGGCAACAAGTTCCAGACTCGAGACCCTCTGGCTGAAGACGTTTCTGTTTGAAATTGACGCTTTTATCCTGAAATTGTGCCTGTTTGTCCTAAACTCCCCTACCTTGAGAAACAACTTTATCACAATTACTCTTCTCAAGCCTTTCAACATTCAAAATGTCTCAGGTACCCCCTCATCCTTCTATACTCCAACCAGTGCAGCCCAAGAGTGGACAAGCATTCCTCATAGGCTATCCCTTTCATTCCTGGTACCATTCTAGTAAATCTTCTGTGAACCCTTTCTCAAATAAGGTTCCCAAACTATACACAGTACTCCAAATGAGGCCTCACCAGCACTCTTTTGAGTCTCATCAAAGCATTCTTGCTCTTGAATGCTATTCCTGTAGAAATGAATGCCAACATTGCATTCACTTCCTTCCCTGCTGACCCACAACTCCCAAATCTCTTTGCACCTCCAAATTTTGAATTTTCTCCCCCTTTTAAATAATAATCTACCCACTATTTCTTGACCCAGTCTAAGACTGTACACTTCCTAACATTGTATTACATCTGCCATCTCTTTCCTCATTCTCCTAACCTATTCAAGTCTCTCTGCATCCTTTCCGTGGCCTTAGCACCACTACCTCTACCACCTATTTTGGCACCATCTGTAAATTCAGCCACAAAGCCATCAATTGCATTGTCCAAAAAAATTATATACAATATAGATGGCTATTCGTGCTATTTCTTATTTCCTTCTGTGATACTAGAACCAAGGCAAACTTCAAGCTTCAGGTGAAATTTGAGAGATAAAGAGGAACTGTTTCTCCCGCAATCAGAATTTATTGTCATGAACATGTCATGAAAGTCATTATTTTTGTGACATTACATTTTCTCCAAATTACATCTTTTAAAGAAGTGCAAAAGAGAAAGTGAGATAATGTCTGAGATTTATTGTCCATTCAGAAAACTGATGTCAGAGGGGAAGACGCTGTTTCTGTTCCATTGGGTGTTCGTCTTCAACCTCCTGTAACTTCCATCCTAATGGTAGGAGTGAGAAGAGAATATGGCCTGGATGGTGAGGGTCCTTGAGGATACAGGCTGCTTTCTTGAGACACCGCCTCTTGTAGATATCCTTAATTGAGAGAAGACTGGTACCCATGATGGCGCTGGGTGAATTCACAATTCTCTGTAGTCTTTTCCTGTTCTGTGCAATGGGCACCTCCATACCAGATCGTGATGCAACCAGTCGAATACTCTCCACAGTACACCTGTAGAAATTTGCAAGTCTTTGGTGACATATCAAATCTCTTAAAACTCCTCATGAAGTATATCTGCTGGCGAACCTTCTTCGTAATTATATCGACATAGGGCCCCAAGATAGATCTTCAGAGATGTTGACATCCAGGGATTTAAAGTTCTTAACCCTTTCCACTGCTCACCTCTCAATGAGGACTAGTTTGTGTTCTCCTGATTTCCCCATCCTGAAGTCCAAGATCCAGCGAGTGGTGGTTCTGTGGAATTCTCTGTCCAGTGAAGAAGTAGGGACTGGCTTATTAAAGATTGATTCACTTTTGAACAGGGGAAGGATACTCCTGAGTACAGTGTTGGAGTGGCTCCACCTATTGTAAAAATCCCTAATTTTGAATGTCAAGCCTTTTGTTCAAGTGCAATGTGCTTTTTTACTACATATTAGACATACCTTTTGTGTTAATTTATTGTTGTAAAACCATGTTGACCTAGTTTGATTATTGAAATTTACATACAAAAAAGTACATAAAATTTATTTGGTGGCCATGGGCTCGTGGGTCAAAAGGGCCTGTTATCATGCTATACAACTGAAAATTAAATAGCATATTTTATATATAATAAAATAGATGTTCAACTAATTGGTGTGTGGTTGGGTCAATTTCTTTCAACCCCTTGCCATGGGATCTTGGCGACCTGTATGCCTTTAATCCTGTATATTTCTCCAATACCTTGGCTCTCATGATTGGGATTTTTTTTCCATGCTATTTGAAATTTGGGGGTGTGTTGGCATAGCAGTTAGCGCAATGCCTTTACAGTGGCAAGCGATGGGGACCGGGGTTTGAATCCTGTGCTGTTTGTGAAGAATTTGTACAGTCTCCCCAGGGGCTCTGTTCAGAACATATCAGGGGTTGTAGGTTAATTGGATGGCATGGGCTCGTGGGCCAAAATGGCCTGTTACCATGCTGTATGTCTAAAATTTAAATTTGAACTTGCTGTCTGTGGTGAAGCTTGGTTGCAAATAATTGGTTTAACATACTGACTGAAAGACAACTTTAGAAGTTGTTTAATGTTAAATTTAATTGGGCAGGTGCAGAGAAAATGTTTAATTTTCATGTAAGACATTAAACTGTAAGATTGCTTAAAAACTTCAGGAAATTATTTGCCATTAACTGGTCTGGTCTTTATGATTCCATTCCACACAGTGAGTCAACCATCCCCTGAAGTGATTAAGCAATCTATTGAAACACAACAAAAAAAAGTGGTCCATGGCTGCAGAATGATCATCGGCCATGGCTGAAAAAAATACCTCCACTTCCCAGAATATAACTGAAATATTTAAAAAATCATCTTGAAGTCCATTTTGGAAACTGACATTTAAAGACATCATAGTGATTGAACATTGAAGTAGAAACAATGAGAAAATGGAAGAACTCAAGGGGTAAAGAAAGAAGGGGAACGCTCGTCCAGCATATAATTGTTTGATTAAAATTCCAGCATCTATAGTTTTTATTTCTCTATTAAACTAAAACTGGATTTAAAATGACCAGTCAGATGGTGGATGAGCACTTTATTACAACACTACCATGTAGTGGCAGGAATACAGTACTACAAGAGTATGCTGTTTTCAATTTCAACTCTTGCCATTTGTTAAATTGATGGAGCACATTTACAATATAATTGCCCTGCAACCATTGAAGCGATCACGCTTCACATTCTACTAAAATTGACGTAGTCCAAAGTTGGTTACTTCCGGTTTGATCCAGGAATGCCCAAGCCTACCACAGTCTTCATTCACTCCCCAACCATTACATCAACCATTGGACCAGTACTTGGGCTGGGCAAACATGGCACAATGTAGCTCCAATCTGTTGGGGGGGGGGCTCAAACACAAAATTGCCGCAGAATTAAACACAGAAATACTGATGGAAAGAGGGGATAATTTGGAGAAAAGGCAATAATGATTCAGGCAGGACATAACCATGCTGACCCCATTTGGAAATGCTCCTGGATTTCTCTTTCAGATGTTGAGAAGTTTTACAAAATCCTGCTTTTGGTTTTCTTGAAAAAGAGGCCGGAAGTGAATGAAACTCCTTTGTGGTTTAAGTAGCCAGTCTCAGGAGTAGGGGTCAATGCTTTGAATTACACAAAAAGAGATATGTACAGAGTATTCAGCAATTAGACAGCCCTGTGAACATTTTAAAGCTCATTCTGGAGCTCTGGTGCAAACAAAATGCACTGACTGGCTTATTACTGTGTGGATCATGTAAAAACTGCACTGTTGGCTGATAAATTTGAGAGACACAGGGCAGTCAACTCCAATGAGAAGTAGCCACTAAAATGTCCAATGTATTTAACCCAGTCCTCTCCACCTGCCAGACACTATCCCAATGACTGCTGCTCGGACCTTCAGCTCACAACCTCGCTTACTAAGTGAAGAGATTCTTGGCTACTTCAGGATTGAATGCTTCCCAAGGAGACAGGGAATCTGACCCAGAGCCGAGGAGGAAAGCAAATTACTCACCAGCCAAAAAAAAGACCCCTATCAGCCAGAACAGGCAGGAGGTCAGCCTGAATTTTGTTCATGTAGAGCTGTCCACCAGATGTTTGCTTCTGCTATCCATTTAAACTACCGTGGACATATACAAAACACAGCTGTAGAAAAGAAGTTTCCTGTGTACAAGACATCCTCATGGAAGAGCCCATATTAAAGCGAGCTCACTGAATGCACAAGTCAAACTGTCCCCTCAAATGAACGTGTCTCAATCCAGTGAAGATTAAAAAAGACTGCAGGCTTACCGAATGGGAGCAGTTGCAGCCAAGCACTAAAGAATGACAGAAAGCAGCACTCAAGTTATTTTTACTACAGGAAAAAAAAATCATCAGGCCTTGTTTTTATTATACAACAGCCATCCTGCCTGAACAAAGATGGCCGGCCGGACTCAGTCCTTCAATGTCCGCTTGCTGCGCTCATCCGCTGCCAGTGAGACACATGCAAAGAAATGCAGCAATAGTGTGGTGCCCTTCAGATCAGCCCCCGGCGCTTCTTGTAGTCCTCCAGGTTCAGTGATCGCCTTGGGGTTCCGTCTTTGACAGATGGAGTTTTCGAACTCACTGACAACGACTTGGATTCTAGGCCAAAAAACACAAAAGTTTAAAATTGGCACCCCCCCGCCAGTGGTTAGTTTGCCAATATTTGCACTACCCAATCTCAAGCAACCAGGAAATTCACTTAGCCGGCATCTGCCAATCCCCATAGATGCCAGACACAGTCGGTTTTACTGTAGTCATCATCTGTGCAGAGTTCATGTTTAGGGTGAATGACACTCCTAGAACTGAGAAAAGAAAGAAAAGCTCAAAGTGATTCAACACTAATGCTGGAACTGCTCTGTCCAAGACCTCAAAAACTTGCAGAAAGTTGTGAATGCAGCTCAGACCCCTTTCCCCCCACCCCCTCACTGACTCCATCGATACTTCCTACTGTCTCAGAAAAGCAGCCAGCATGTTAAAACATTCTTCCTACACCAGCCACACAATCTTCTCCCTCTATTCATTGGGAAAAAGATTCACATACAGTGCATTCCACCATTTTTGGGACAAAGACACTTTTTTCTTTTATTTGCCCGTGTTTGAGTTTAAAATCTATAATCAAACAATTCACATGCAATTACAGCACATTCCAGATTTTATGCAAGGACATTTGTAGACATTTTGGTTTGAACATGTAGAAATGACAGCACATAGTCCCCTCATTTGAGGGCACCACAATGCTTGGGATATTTGATTTCACAGATGTTTGTGAGTACTCAGTTATGTTTAATTGCTTCATTGGTGCAGGTACAAGGGAGCTGGGGTTGCCTCCAAGCTTTTGATCACCTTTGGAGTATGTAGTTGCCATTTTTCAACATGAGGACCAGAGATGTGCCAAGAAAATCAAAGAAACCATTGTGAAGCTGGAAAACAAGAATAAATCAGTTTCAGACAACCCTTAGGATGACCAAAATCAACTGTTTGGAACATTAAGAAGAAAGAGTGTACTGTGAACTCCACAATCACAAAGGGACTGGTGTTCCAAGGAAGACCTCTCTGCTGATGAGAGAAGAATTCTCATTATGAAGAAAAATCCCCAAATGCACATCCAACAGATCAGAAACACTCCAGGAGGAAGATGTGGATATATCAATGACTCATTTTTGCTGAAGACTTCATGAACAGAAATACAGAAGCTATACTGGAAGATGCAAACCACTAGTTAACCTCGGAAATTATTGCCAGATTACAGTTTGCCAAGAAGAATTTAAAAGAGTTTGCAAAATTCTGGAAAAAGGTCTTGTGGACAGGTAAGACCAAGAATAACCTGTATCAGGTGGCAAGAGCAAAGTGTGAAGCCGTACAAGGAACTGTCCAAATCCAAAGCATAACACTGTTGCCATGGTGTGCATCTTGCAGTGTAGCCTCTGTATTTCTATCCATGAAGTCTTCTGCAGACAGTGGTCATTGACACCTGCCTCCTGAAACGTATTTCTGATCTGCTGAACAACTCTGGTCCTCATGTTGAAAAATGGTAACTACAGGTTCCAAAGGAGATCAAAAGCTTAGAAGCAAGCCTAGCCCTCTTAGACCTGCACCAATGAAGCAATTAAACATACGAGAGTACTCACAAATACTTGTGAAGCTAAATGTCCCAAACATTATGGTGCCCTGAAATGAGGGAAAAAGTGCAGCATTTCTACACTGTCAAACCAAAATGTCTACAAATAACCTTGAATAAAATTTGGAATGTGCACTTTAATTACATGTGAATTTTTTTGATTATAAATTTAAAAATGTGGAGCACAGGGGGAAATAAAGGAAAAAAATGTCTTCATTCCACACATTATGGAGGGCACTGTATATCACCAAAGGGGAACTCTGAAGTGGAACAGGCATTTACAGAAAAACTGGAAGAGGATTTGATTCCAACAGTGGACATGTTGCGTTGGAGAGACCACACTCAGTGTAAAATGTACAAGAGAAAATAAAGACCATGCTGGGAATATTCATCAGATTAGACAGCATCAATGGTAAAGAGTTACTGCTTCAGACTAATGATCCTCAGAGGTTTGAGGAGGAAAAGGGATGGCATGTTGCAGATAGCTCCAGTGCTACCCAAAATGGACATCTTCTAGTTTTATCTACCACTGAGAAGGGGAAAGGTTTCCGCAAGTCTACTCGATGGACAGCCCTTATAATTAATAAAACTCAGTCAAATCCTCAGAGAAAGACAGACAGAAACACTCCATTCCAGGTCATATCCCAAATGAATCTCATCTACACCATCTGGCAGCACTCACGTATTTAAAGCGTTGTAAATCTCTGAAATTCTCTGGCCCAGAAAACTGTGGAGCCTCAGTCTTTACATTCAAAACAAAGACTTCAAGGGCTGACAAAACAAGGCAGACTCCTGATCCTTTGCTTGTTTCTTTAGTGATGGAACATTCACATCTCACCAGCTCAATTTTAACAAGGCCTGTGTAATATTTTCACATCAAGCTGGAACAGAGTTATCATGACCAGTGTAGGATCAACAATATCGCAGCTCCAAAAGACTACTGCAGTGTTAAAGGTGTCTTTCAACTCATACATGGACTTTCTCAGATGGATTTGAAAGATGACACCTCGCGACTGATGCACAGGTATAAGATTTGGAGTCTGTGACTGCTCGCACATTTGAAGGATTGCCATTATTTTCATTGACTGATTTGTTTAAACTGGACACAAACCATATTACACACAAGTTTCACAGGACTTACCGGCATTGGGCACTTGTAGATCTATCTTGATATCAAAGTCATGTGCCTTGAAGAGATCTTCAGAGAGGTCAGAATTGGATTTATTATTGCTGTCCTCCTTTTTACTGCTACCCTGGTCCTGCTAATAAGCACATCTTCATGTTACAACACAGGAACCATTGTAAAATTAAAACAACACTTAATTTACCTTCACAGTCCTTCTGGGAGTGGCACTTTACAATAATGATGGAGTTACAAACTACTTACAGCAATTTAGTCCGCTAGAGATCCAGACTTGACGTGGACCTGGGAGAGTAAATTAGGAACGGATGTTCTCAGAGAAATGCATTGCAGAAATGTGGAGGATGTTTGGAGACCAGTTGTGCTTGATAGGTTTGTCCCACTGAGACAGGGAAAAGACGGTAAAGTAAAAAAAAAGGAGCCAAGGTTGACAAGAGAAATGGGACAGCCAGTCAAGAGGAAGAAGGAACCAAAAGTCAGGAAAGGCTCATGAGATTTATATTGTAGCCAGTTCAAGGGAGCTCAAATGGGGCAAAAAAAGCCCTCAGCAAGTAGGATTAAGGCTTTCTTAAATTACATGAAGAATAGAGGGATGATTAGAATGAGAATAGGGCTTTTTTTCTCTCCCCAGAGTGACCTTAGAGATTTATAAAGAGAAAAGGTTATAGATATGAATAATCAGTATTTTTTCCCCAAGGTAAGGGAATCTAAAATTAGAAGACCTAGGTTATAGGTGAGACCAGAGGTGCATCTCTTTCACTGACTGGGCAGTGGCAGAGATAGGAACATTGTAATGTAAGGTAGCAGGCCCAAAAAGGAAGGGGAGAAACAGGATTTGAATGTGGAATGCACTGCCTACAAGTTCTATTGTGGATGTCAGGAGAAATCAGATAAATACAGCAAAACTCATCCTGACATTCATTGCAAGCTCAACAAGACCATTTCCTCGAAAATTCATCTGGCTCACTGGAAAGCTTCTGTGAAAATTCTGACAAAAGAGTCACGTATATCAGCTAATAGAAACAATACTGGGAATTTGGAAGAGGGGACTGAATGCAGCATTTATAAGTTTGCTTATGACATTGAATTGAGTGGAAAAGCAAACTGTGCAGAGGACACAGAGTCTGCAGAGAAATAGTAGCTAAGTTAGGTGAATGAACAAGAGTCTTGCAGATGCAATAGAATGTCAGTAAATGTGAGGTCATCCACTTTGGAAAGAAAAGTTGTCGATCAGATTATTATTTAAATGGGGAAAGGTTGCAGCATGCTGTAGTGGAGATACAGCTGAAAGTGCTTGCACATGAATTCCAGGTGCAGCAGGCAATCAAAAAGGCAAATAGGATATGGTCCTTTATTGCTGGAGGAATTGAATTTAAAAGGAGGGAGGTTCTGGTGTAATTGGACAGGGTACTGGTGAGGCTGCACCTGGAGGACTGTGTGCAGTTTGGTCTCCATACTTGAGAATAGTTACACTGGCTTTAGAAGCAGAGCAGAGGAGTTTCACCAGGTTGATTCAAGAGATGAGGGGATTCATCTATGAGGAGAGATAGTTATCTGGGACTACACTCACTGCAATTTAGAAGAATGAGAGTGGATCTTATTGAAACATATACAATTATGAAAGAGATAGAAAAGATAAGAGGTAGGAAAGTTGTTTTAGCTGGTAGATGAGATTAGAACTTGGGGATGTTGTCACAAGATTCAGTGGAGTAGATTTCAGACGGAGATTAGGAAAATAGCTACTCTTGGAGAGTAGCGAATCTGTGAAATGCTTTGCCCAAGGAGAAGCAGTAGAGGCTGCCCCACTAATTTTATTTAAAACATAACTTAATTTTTTTTTTTGCATTGTAGGGGAATTAAGGGTTATTGGGGCAAAGGAAGGTGGGTGGTGCGGAATCCATAGCCAGCTCATTGGCTCATGGAACAGTTTCAACAGGCCAGATGGTCTAATTCTGCTCCTATTTTTAAATGTAATATTCAAAAGTCAGAGTGTGTCAGATTCTCAGAGCTCCAGTGAAAATGATGGAGAAAAGGGTAACTGAGTGGAAGTGGAGAACTTCCTGGTAGTCAGTGCTGACGAAGTCCCCTGAACTCCAACCATTTGATGATCTTGTGGACTTCAAAATGTTTGCTTCTCACACAGACCTCTCAATATTTACAAGTGTAAACAGAAACACCTGCAAACATCATTTCTCATCAGCCTTTACTGTGAAGATCATGGAAGCCAAAGAAGTGAAGCAAATGAGTTGCAATGTCTTGGAGTACACAAAAAGTACAAGGGAGGAGATATTTCCAGCTTGGGAATGTTTCAAGATTGAAAAACCCTCAGTGTTAATGAGGTGCATCCTCACACATTACGAGAAACTCGGGGAGAAATTGCAGACACCTTTGCTGAGATATTTACATCAAGTTTGAAGTACCAGAAGACTGAGATGAGATGTCTAATGTTATATTGTTATTTAAAGAGGGAAGCAAGGTCAAACCAGGGAATAACAGGCTGTAAAATTTCTTGAGCAGATTCTGAGGGCTAGGATCCATTTCCATTTGGATTGGCATGAAATTATTGGAGGCAGTCAGTGTGACGTTATGCATGTCTTGTTAATCAGATAACAGTATTTTGAAGAGTGATTAAGAGGACTGATGAAGGAAGGGTGGTGGATGTTGTCCATGTGGACTTCAGCAAAGTCTTTGCCAAGTTCCAAATGACAAGTTCATCTGGAAGGCAAAGATTCCTTGGGATCTAAAGGGAAATGGCTGGATGGATTCAAAATTATGTGGAAGGAGTTAGAAGGTACCAGTGAAGAAATGCTTCTCCGATAGGAGGCCTGTGACCATACAGTTTGGTACTTGGTGCAATGTTGTTTGCTATCTATATTAACTATGTGGATGACAATGTCATTAACATGATGAGCAAATTTGTGGATGACTTAAAAATTGGTGGTGTTCACATGAGATAATGGAACAGAAACAGACCACTAAGCCCATTGAGTCTGTTCTATGTCTCTACACTAAGCTGAACTATGCTCACATTTAGTTCCAATTTCCAGCCTTTTCTCCATATCCCTTGATACCCTTACTAATTAGATACTTACTAAATTCCTGTTTAAATTCTCCCAATGATCTGACCTCCACCGCTGAATGTGGCAGTGTTGTGAGCAGTGAGGAAGAATATCTAAATCAGTGGAGGAGTGGCAAATGGAATTTATTTATGATAAGTGTAAGGTGTTGCACTTGGTACATCATATCAGGGGAGAACTTGCACAGTGAAAGGTATAGCCTTGGAGAGTGTTGTACAACAGAAACACGTTGGGATACAGATGCGTTGTTTCTTTGAAGCACCAAAACAAAAGGACAAGGTAATGAAGAAAGCATGAGGCCTGCTGCCTTCATTGGGCAGTGTAAAAGTTGGAACCTCATAATTCAACTGTACAAGGCATTGGTGCGACTACACTAAAGATTACTGTGCACAGTTCTGGTCTCTCAGCTTCAGGAAGGATATAATTTAATTAGAAGGGGGAGCAGAAGAGATTCACCAGGATGATAGAGCTTGAGTTATACAGAACTTGGATGCAATTTTATTACCTCGAATGTGGGAGCCTGAGGGGTGATTTAAGGTTTATAAAATCATGGCAGTCATTGATAAAGTGAATGCTCAGTCTTACCCCACACCGCCCCCCCCCACCCCACCGCCCCCACAGTAGATGATTCTAAAACTAGAAGGCATAGGTTCAAGGTGAGATGGGAGAGATTTTAAGAGGAACCCAAGGCCAACTTTTCCACTCTGAGGCCCATATCTGGAATGAGCTGCCAGAGGAAGCTAGAAGTGAGCATAATTTTGATATTTACAAGACAGTTGAACAGATTATACAGTAGAGGGATTATGGACCAAATGCAGAGAAAGGGACTAACACAGAACACAAACTTAGTTGCATGGATGAGTTAGACCAAAGAGTGAGTTCCATGCTGTATGGCTTGAAAAACATTGATCACAGAGAATAACTTTTGATTCAGGGAGAGATACAATTTTCATCTGTGGTAACTGAGGAGACTGTGTCTGTGGCGCACTCTTGGACAGTCTGGCACTCTTCGTGACCATTACTTACCGGTTTGTTTAGTTCCAGGGGCAGTTCTGCCTGGGACCCAGATCCATACTTGGCATTCAGATGAGCAATGATTGCAGCCTGTACTGCGGGGTCCCGAGACTGTGAAATAACATGCAAGGACAAAAGTGTCAACTCACACAGCTTTATCAACACAATCTGCTCAGAAACAAAGAATATCCACCACTGTTCAGCAACTAGATCAAAAACTGAACCCCCACCATATCTCAGAGTCATAACTACAAGTCACCCGAGAGTCTCCTCCCCACTACAAACACAACCCCTGCAGGGCAAATACTGGACACAACCCCCTGTAAACAGACAGCTGTGAATTTAAATGACTTGCAAGGCCTCAATGGCATCATTATAAATTTAGACTGCTGATGGCATTATAGTTCTTACGTTGGAAACGATGGTAGGTTGACATTGTCGCCTGGTGAAGGGGTCCATCTGCTTGGTCCTCTCATTCTGGACCTCAGCCTGCAAAGAAGATTATAGTGAAAGCATATACAAACATAATCAATACAAACATAACAATAATTACTACATCTAAGTACATCTATCATATGATCAATCATTTTTATATATATGAAAAAAAACCCAACCTCCCAACTATTACCCTCCCTCATCCCTGCCCCAACTACAAAGAAAGAAAGAAAGAGAGGGGAGATCACTATTTAATCTTAAAGTCATAACTATAAAGCTTCTTGGCTGCAGGAGTGAGGACGTCCGCTGGAGTGGATCAAGACCTCATACTTTAATATCAAGAGCTTTCAAGTAAGGGCTCCAAACTTTAATAAAAACAGAATATTTATCTCTCAAATTATATGTAATTTTTTTTCTAAAGGAATACAGGCTTTCATTTCATTATGCCATCTTTTCATCCCTAAATTTAAATCAGATTTCCATGCAATAGCTAAACATTTTTTTGAAACTGCTATTGATAAACACAAAAATTCAATTTGATACATATTTAGCTATTACCTCTTGATGCCATCAATGTATCCACCTTTAGTGCATTAACACAAGTTACTCTCACAGCCGGAGTCCAAGTTCTATGCACCCAAAAGCAAGTAGGATGAGTGCTAGCTGGAATCTCCCTCACCGAAACAATAATTTCTTGAAGCATTAAGCGTGATACAGTGTCACAACTAGTCAAGCTGCTGCTTTACAGTGCCGGACACCCCAATGCAATCCTGACCCCTGTTGCTGTGTGGAGCCTACCCCTTCTTGTTGCGGCCACATGAGTTTCCACCCACATCCCAAAGGCAAGTGGATTGGCTGGTTATTTGGCTGACTGGCTGCTGTAAATACCTCATGTGTAGATGGTTGGTGGAATATGTCTGCGTGGGGAGGAGTTGATGAGAACACGCAGAGGATAAAGTGGGATGAGTGTAATTGTGCTTGACTCAACTCAATGGGCCAAAGGGCTTGTAAGATTTGAAAACAAGTGCGACTTTGATGTTACTATTAACCTCCCTAGTCCCCAACCGCCCCCAAGCCATTCACCAACAAGCTTTCCCCACCCGTTTTAGATGACAATCTAGATCATGGAAACCCTCGTAATTTCGGAATCATTTAAGGTTGATTGTTGCAGTTTCGTATTCAACTTGCTTAGGTGGATAGTGAACCCTCTTACTCTGGGCACCCAAGTGACGACAGTAAGAAGTTACTGAGAGGTTACTAAAGACTCCTTGCAATGCTTCTACCACAAGAGCTGCAGACATCCAAACTCAGTACACAAAGTCGCACTCCAGGCAATCAGAGCTGTGAGGCCAGCATTATAATTTTCTTTAAATTTAATTTTTTTAATTTGATTGCTTTTTAAAATATTTAGACAAAGCACCGAAACAGGTCCTTCTGGCCCACAAGCTTGTTCTACCCAAATAACCAACAACCCCCATATATTTTGAAGGGTAGGGGGAAAACCAGAAGATCCGGAGGAAACTCATGCACATGTGGAGAAAGTACAAACTCCTTGCAAATATCGCCAGATTCAAAACCGGGCCCTAGAGCTGTAATCTGCTGGTTGTGTTAAGAGTTCAGAGTGAGAAATCCCCGTCATACTGATGGAGCATGATCTTAGCACCAAACAACAATGAAAGTCCTCTTACACAAAGCAAATGCTATCAGATAAACTGGCTTTAACATCAGGGTATTTCTGCTAATCCTTTGGTAAGCTGTCTGACAACCATGAATGAAATTAAGTAAGATGATGACTTCACTTAAAACAAACAAAATAAGTGATGACTTTGAATCTCTTTTTTAAAATCTAAGTAATACCTGTTCAGTTGTAGCAAGTAAGAACTTCAGTGCACATATACATGGCAATAAACTAATTATCATTATCAACCTATTTTTCTGAACACTCCTAGTATCAAGTGAAGCAATTAAATCTCACACTATCCAGCAATAATACTCACCAGTAAAGCCTTCTCAGACTCAACAATGTTCCATTCCCTGTTCCTCTGGTTTATGTAGCTAAGAGAAAGGAACAATTGAGTTTTAATAGAGATACTTGCATAACAAGACACAGCTAGTTGCTGTCACATCTTCTGGGCCAGATTCGGTAGGAGCGAAGGATAGTTTTTGCCAGCAATTACACACACACACACACGACTGTAGACATGTGACAGTGTCAACAAACACCTGAACATAAGTGCCAGCTGGAACTCCTGGTTGTCAGCCATTTTACTTCCCTCACTATTCCAAGACCTGTGTGCTCTGCTTCACGTACTGCCAGGATGTAGTGGACATACAGGGATCACGTGCGTGCAATACTGCATAAGTTTGTCCCAATGAGAAAGGGAAAAAATGGGAGGGTAAAGGAGTCATGGTTGTCAAGAGAGGTGGGACAGCTAGTCAGGAGGAAGAAGGAAACAGATACAAGGTTTAGAAAACAAAAGTTAGGAAGGGCACATGAGAATTATTTTGTAGCCAGGAAGGAACTTAAGAATGAACTTTGGAGAACTAGAAAGGGGCATGAGAATTGCTTAGCAAGTTGCTTTAAGGAACATTCTACAGTGTTATACATGTACGTGCTTGGAGGCAGAAGAAGCAGGGGAGTATGTAAACAAATAATAAGAGAGGTGAGTAGATATAGCATCACTATAAAATGACACTGGACAAATAATAATGGGAGACAAGGAGATGGCAGAGGAACTAAATGTGTATTTTGCTTCAGTGTGATGGAAGATATTAGCAGTGTGCCAGATGTCGAAGGGTATCAGGGAAGGAAAGTGAACGGAGTTACTATTTCAAGGGAGAAAGTGTTCAGAAAGCTGAATGGGCTAAGGATGGATAAATCCCTTGGATCAGATGGATTGCACCATCTGGTCCTGAAAGAGGTAGCGGTAGAGATTGTGGAGGCATTGGTAATGATCTTTTAATAATCAACAGATTCTGGCGTGGACTTGGAGGACTGGAAAATCGCAAATGTCAAGAAAGGAGGGAGGCAACAGAAAGGGAATTATAGGCCGGTTCGCCCGATGTCAGTGGTTGGGAAGATATTGGGAGTCAATTGTAAAGGATGAGGCTACAGAGTACTTGGAGGCACATGACAAGATAGACCAAAGCCAGCATGGTTTCCTTAAGGGAAAATCTTACTTGACAAACCAATTGGAATTGGAGCTGCAGCGGATGTTGTATATTTGGATTTTCAGAAGGCATTTGAGAAGGTGCCACACACTTAAACATAACAGGAAACATACAAGCATGGGTAGGGGTTTGGCTGATTGGCAGGAGGCAGAGAATGATATTTTGATTGCTGCCTGTGGCTAGTGGTGTTCCACAGGGTTGGGGACTCTTCTTTTTATGTTGTATATTAATGATTTGGATTATGGAATGAATGGTTTTGAGGCCAAGTTTGCAGGTGATATGAAGGTGGAGGACCAGGTAGTGCAGAGGAAACATGGAGGCTGTAGAAGGACTTAGATTAGAAGAATGGGCAGAGAAGTGGCAAATGACAAGTGTATAGTCATGCCCTTCGGTAGAAAAAAAAATGGCCAGACTATTTTTTAGATGGGAAGAAAATTGAAAATACTCAGGTGCAAAGGGACCTGGGAGTCTTTGTACAGAATAGCCTGAAGGTAAACTTGCATGTTGAGATGGTGGTGAAGAAGGCAAATGTAATCCTGGCATTCATTTCAAGAGGAATAAAATAAAGAACATAGAACACTACAGGCCCTTCAGCCCTCAATGTTGTGCCAACCTATATATTGCTACCAAAAAAAGTACTAAACCTTTCCTACCTCATAATCCTCTATTTTTCTCTCATCCATGTGCTTGTCTCAGAGTCTCTTAAATGTCCCTAATGTTTCACCCTCCACCAACACCCCAGCAAGGCATTCTAGGCACCAAAAACTATGTATAAAAAAAATTAATATTATATAAGGAGAGGGGAAGGGAATAAAAAGTTTATCTGATTGTTTTTCTAAGGGATGTTTTTGTTCTCTCGATGAATTATAAAGGAAACTTGGTATTAATGGAAATTCTGTATTTATGTATTATTAATTATGATTTTTTTGAATAACAGATATGTGGTTGATATATGATTTTAATATTTGAACTTAGTTTTAAAGTGGATTTCATTTGTTAAATACATGTATTATGTTTGATTTAAATATATGTTTAAGGGTATTATTTTAATATTGATTTTTTTTGTTGTTAGTAATTTTTTTTGTTGTTAAGTTTTATCCTTTTTTTGTAAGTGGGGTTTTTTCTATTTTATTTACAATATTGTTAATTAATTCTTCACTCTTTATTTTGGGGGGAGGGTTGGACTAATTTTAAATTAGATGATTAATGTTGTGTTATAATTATTGGGGGGGTTAATGTGTGTAGTTTAATGATGTAGTATTCTAATTTTTATTATCTTATTTTTCAATATTTCTTTAAATGTAATTTTTATTTTATTCATGTCATAAAATTTTAAATAAAGTTTAAAAAAAATTAATAGAACTTAATATAAGAAGAGGGATGTGATGTAAAGGCTTCATAAAGAACTGGTGAGACTTCACTTGAAGTATTCTGAGCTGTTTTGGGCTCCTCATTTAAGATGTGCTATTGTTGAAGAGAGTTCAAAGGAGGCTCACAAGGACGATTCTGGGAATTAAAGTGTTATCATATGGGGAGTATTTGCTAGCTTTTGCCCTTTATTCATTGGAATTTAGGAGAATGGGGGGTGGGGTTAATTTCAGTGATACATTTCAAAAGTTGAACGGCGTGGACAGCATAGATGCAGGAAGATTGTATCCTATGGTAGGAAAGTCTAGGACAAGAAAGCACAACTTCAGGAGTGAAGGACTCCTAGTTAGAACAGAAATGCATCAAGATTACTTCAGCCAGAGGGTGATAAATCTGTGGAATTTGTTGCCACAGATGGTTGTGGAGGTCATGTCATTGGGTGTATTTAAGGCAGTTTAGCAAGGCATCAAAGGTTGAGGGAAAAGGCTGGGTAGTGGCACTGAGTGGAAAAATGCATCAACTCATGATTAAATGGTGGGCAGACTTGATGGGCTGAAAAGCCTATTTCTGCTTCTCAACGAATACCAGTACTTAGTTTTAATGTTCACTGGGGAGAGGGACCTTGGTGAATGCGAGGTCAGTGTAGAATAGGCTAATGGGCTGGAGCATGTTGAGGTTAAGAAAGAGAAAGTGCTGAAAAATATTTGGATAGATAAGTTACTGGGACCAGATGAAATATACTCCAGGTTACTGCAGAAAGCGAGGGATAAAATTGCTGGGGGATTGGTGATGATCTCTGTGGGCTCCCTGACACAGGTAAAGTACTGGAGGATTGAAGGTAAGAGGGAGAATTCTGGGAATTATTGAGTCTTACATCAGTGGTGGGCAAACTATTGGGGAGGACTCTTAGGGACAGGAATTACGAGCATTTAAAGAAGCTTTGTCTTCTCAAGGAGAGTTAGAATGCCTTTTTGAAGGACAGGGTTAATTGAGTTTTTCAAGAAGATAATTCAAGGTAAGATAGTAAACTTGGTGCATATAGATTTCAGTAAAGTTCGACAAGGTCGCTCATGGTATACTCATTCAGAATGTCAGGAGATCCATGGAACTGTGGCTGAATGGATTCTGAATTTGCTTCCCTGCAAATGGAGCATATTCTGCCTGGAGTTGGTGTCTTGTGGAGTTCTGCAGGAATCTGTATTGAGATCTACTCTTAGTGATTTTTATAAATCACTTGAATGACGAAGTGAGTTTGCAAATGAGTCCAAGGTTGGAGATGCTGTGGTTAGCGCAGAAGGTTGTAATTTACCACAAAATATTGACAGGATGCATCCAGATGGCAGATAGATGGATAAGTGAGAAGTGATGCAATTTGGATCACTTTGGTTAATGGCAGGTAGAGGAACAGAGGAAAGTTGGGGGTCCAAGTCCATAGATTCCTCAAGGTTGCCGTGGAAGTTGCTGGGATGGTTAAGAAAGTGTATGGTATTCTGGCCTTTGTTACTCAGGCAACTGAGTTTAAGAGCCATGATGCAACTTTGCAGCTCTACAATACTCTGGTTAGACCACACTTGGGAGTATTCATTAATTTCAAGACCCCCATTACAGGAATGACGTAGATGCTTTAAGAGAATTCAGGATTTACCAGGATTGGAGACCAAGCTAGGGGATTTCTCATTGGAGTGACAAGGCTGGGAGATGACTTAATAGTAGTGCATAAGATTATGAGTGGCATGGATAGAATGGACAGCCTGCACCTTTTTTCCAGGTTGACAATTGCAAATACCAAAGGACATCTGTTTAAGGGGGTGGAGGAAAATTTAGGGAAAATGCCAAACAATTTTGTTGAGTAAGAAAAATAGAGAGTTATGGGTGTGATATTGGGAAGGTTTAGATCGTTGAGTAGGTTTATATAGCTCGGCATGACAAAGTGGACAGGCTTGTACTGTGCTGTAATGTTCTATGCAAGTGGTGGGTGTCTGGAATGCATTGCTGGAGGTGGTGATGGAGGCAAGTACAATAGGAACATTTAAGATTCTTTTAAAGGGACATGAATTCAAGAAAAAATGTTATAGGTGTGAGGTAAATTTTAATCTTTAAAAAAAAACTAGACACACAGCAGAGTAACAGGCCCTTCTGGCCCATGAGCCTGTGCCACTCAAATATACCAATTAACCTATCAACCCCTGTATGCTTCTGGAAAGGGGGAGCAAACCAGATAAAACCCACGCTAGTCATCGGCAGAATGTACAAATTCCTCACAGTCAGCAGTGGATTCAAAACTGTGTCGCTAGCACTGCAAAAGTGTAATGCTAATTGCTACACTAACTGTGCCACTCCATCCTTGCAGTTCTCCTTCAACAAACCCCAACTAGTTCTAATAGTGAAGCATTGGCTATATCCTTTTAAGCTTAAGTTATGTTCTATGAAATGCATAGATAGTAATGTGATTAAGTATTCTTGTATACCTCTCACTGAAAATAAACATCCAAGTGCAACAAGCAGTGAGGAAAGGTTCAACAGCAAAAGGATATCTTGCCAAAATTAGACCTGACTTGGTATTTTCAGCAGTTTTGATCTCTTCACTATACACAGGAATACTCTAAGGAGTGCTGGCAGATTAAAAAGTGTATTTGATAGAAGCTCGTCATATTCTGGCGGAACTAGGCGATCAATTAAAATAGCGTGATCCACAGTATCGAACACTGTGCTAAGGTCCAGGAGAATTTGAATGGCGGAGCTCCCTGAGTCAGTGGCAAGGAGCAGGTTATTGTATACTCTTAGTAAGGCCGACTCTGTGCTATGCTATGGTGGGCCTTATAACCTGATAAGAATTTTTCGGATATGTTGTTTTGATGTAGGTAGGGCAACAATTGGCTAAGAACAACTCTTTCGAGGATCTTTGACAGGAATGGAAGTTTAGAAATAGGTCTGTAATTTTTGGGTGTGGTGGGGTGGGTCTTGGGTAGGTTTTTTCAGGAGGGGCCAGACCACAGCGCACTTGAAACAAATTGAAACTGTCCCAGTGGCTAAG
Organism: Narcine bancroftii; assembly: GCF_036971445.1. Taxonomy (NCBI): domain Eukaryota; kingdom Metazoa; phylum Chordata; class Chondrichthyes; order Torpediniformes; family Narcinidae; genus Narcine; species Narcine bancroftii. The sequence continues at coordinate 137,658,708 of NC_091470.1, read as the reverse complement.
GAACTGTTAATAATAGAGGATACTAGGACTGGCTGCATCAAAAACATCACTCAGGAGGGGAGTAGGGATAATGTTGAGGGGGCAGGTAGTCAGTTTCATGGCGAACAATCTTTCTAAGAATATAGTATTGAGAGAACTAAATCCAAGACGATACAGAATGGCATCGCAGGCTTGAGCACCAAACTTGAAATGTTTCTATGAACTCTTGTTACTCCTTGTCTAGTCTGTCCAAGCCCTTCTCATAAAGCAACTTGCCCATTCCAGATTTTAGCCCAGTAACTCAGTGGAAGCATTCTCCTCCGACTTGGAAGATTTTCATTGCATCTCAACGCTGCACGTCATTCATTAAGTTACACTTAGAGTCTTAGGCATGCAATCTGGCAGTAATTTCAATGCAATGTGAGGAAATAAATTCCAAAAATTTATTTTAAAAGTTATGAAATGATTAAAGTTGTCATTTAAACCAAGTTTCTTCTTTCCTCACCTGATGGCAGAGATGTTTTTTGTGCGAAGTCTGTCGAGGGCCTCTGCCCGTTCTTCAAGTTCATTTAGCTGTTCCTGGATTTGCCGTGCTTTCTCAGGCTCACCTGCTTCTTCTGCCATTGCCTGAGGGGAAATAGTGGAAATGAATGATTACTAGGTAACAGGTACTTGACAGTCACACTACTTGGAGAACCTTCAAACGTTGTTAAATTAGATGCAAGATTGGTTTGACATTCTGAAAAAGAGAATAATGTGAAGGTGATACATCAACGCCTCTACTTTCTAAGGAGTCTGAGGACATTTGGCATTTTGTTGCATACTCTTTCAAACTTTTACAGGTGAAATGTGGTAAGTATACTGACTTATTTGGCAATTCAAGTGTCTAGAAGGTACAAAACAAGTCAAGTCCATCATGGGCTCTAACTTCCCATTCATTGTAGACACCAATGTCAGGCTCTACCTCAAGAAGTCAGCCAACATCATAAAGGATGCTCAGCACCCTAGTCACAACCACTTCTCACTGCCACCTTTGGCAGAATGTAGAAGCCTGATGTCCAGCACCTCTAGGTTCAAGAACAGCTTCTTTCCAACATCTATCAAGCTCTTGAATTTCCCTTTGATACCCTCATCAGAAATGACTCTGACAGCACAAAAGGACTTCCTGGTCATTTGAAAAGTCACATTTTTGCCCAAGGATTACTGTGAATATTTATCAATAGTTACTGAAAATTGGCAGGATCTAGACATAAAGGGGTGCAAGGCGGGCCAGATGGAACACAAAATCAACCTGTTTGCTGACGATGTGTTAGTGTATTTGACGAAACCTGGGGGGGGGGGGGTTGTTGGCCAGACTGAGGGCCATACTGGAGGATATGGGAAGGACTCCGGGTATAAGGTTAATCTGGAAAAAGCAAAATTATTCCTTTGTCAAAAGGAGATTATAAACCCTATCAACAGGAAAGCTAATTCACATGGCCGCAGGAAGGCATTAAATATCAAGGGATAAGAGTGGATAAAGACCTACGCAAAATATAAAATTAAATTATCTTCCTTTGCTCTGGAAGATCGAGGAGGACCTGGCTAGATGGAAAACTGCCTATAACATTGGTGGGTAGATTTAACTGTTTCCATGGAAAATTTGATATGGGAATATAAATTAAGGGGCTTAAAACTGCCAGATTTAAAAAAAATACAACAGATAAATATTCACAGTAATCCTTGGGCAAAAATGTGACTTTTCAAATGAGTGAGAAGTCCTTTTGTGCTGTCAGAGTCGTTTCTGATGAGGGTATCAAAGGGAAGTTCAAGAGCTTGATAGTTGTTGGAAAGAAACTGTTCTTGAACTTAGAGCTGCTGGACTTCAGGCTTCTACATTCTGCCAAAGGTACAAATCAGGTTACATGCAGTAGGAAAAAAGATAGCAGGAGAACTTATATACAAATGGAACCCCCAAATTAGTTTAAAAAAACAGATGACCCCCATAATAAAACGTGTGCCAGACATGGCAAAGAATAAATCGATATATTGGATTGAAGGTGGCCTTATTTCCTAAAATGCCCTTGACCCAGAACAATTTAATACGCACAACTCTGGGCAATAAGATCCTGGACATCTGGTGCTGGAAGGGGATCAGGTGCATCAAGGATCATTACTATCAAGGGCAGCTCACGTCATTCAAGCAGTAGAGGACTTAAATATGAGTTATTGAACAGAACATTCTTCTGCTTTCTGCAATTAAGATCTTTCCTGAGGGACAAACTGGAACCAACAATGACTCTGCCTGACTATAGTGATATGGAGACTCTAATTCAAAAGGGGATGGGGATTGTGTGTAAATCTATCTCTAGGATGTATTCCATAATCCAAAGTGAAGGCCTGAAGATGGGCTTTCATTAGTTAAGGGAAAGATGGGAGTAGGACTTGGGCACAACAATTGATGAACGACAGTGGGAAAATGTGTGTTTGAATAGCCTGACAGGAATCGTTAATGCCAGACACATGCTGGTGTAATATAATTTCTAGCAGCAGTTATACCTTACACCGATAAAATTGCAAGTCAAAGCCAGAAATTTTGGAAATGTGCTTTTGGTGTGGTGTGGAGGTTGGAACCTTTGTCCATTCCACCTGGCTGTGTACAAAGGTGAGATCATTCTGGGAAGACCTGGTGGACACTCGGAAAAAAATTACAAAGGTGGATTTTCCACAGGATCCGGAGTTGTACCTTCTTGGGGACATTGGGGAAGTGCAGTTTAGACTGTCCAAACACCAAATTCACTTTGTGATGGTCACCTTGTCAGTAGCCAGGAAGTGTATAGTGATGATGTGGAAGTCTGACTCCCAGCTAAATACTGCATGATGGAATATGGAAATACAGAGTTGCATTCCTCTGGAGAAAATCACCTACAATTTAGGGAAGAGATAGTGCACATTCGTTGAAGTGTGGTAACTGGAGCTGAGGCACATAGGTTGCACATGTATAATTCACACCACCTCCTCCCAAATAAGAGAAAAGAAACAATTCGTCCCCAGTCTGAAATGGGGGATGTGGCACAGACGACATGTTTTTGTCCGTTTTTATTTAATATCTGAGGTCCTCCAGCTTCGAGGAGGAATGTTTTCTTTGTCAGCATTTAGGTGGTTTTTGTATGTCTGCATTTTGGTATTTGTATAATTTAAGAGATTGGGGAGGGAGGGTGTAAGGAGAGGAAACAAGGACTCTGTAAATCATATTATGTGGAAAGAGTGTAAAATTCTGTTTGATTTGCACGAGTCTTTGGAAAATCAAAAATAAAATTTTCAAAAAAAGTCACTGAGAATTGGAGGAGCAAATCTGTAGAGATAGCAGACAGCTACAAGAAACAAAGTTGTAGGAGATTTTAAACTTACTACATATTGACAGGGACTCCTGTACTGTAAAAGGGCTGGATGGCATGGAGTTTGTCAAATGCTTTCAGGACAGTTTTCTAAGTCAATATATAGAGATACCAAATGGAGGGAGCGCAATATTGTGTCTTCTGTTAGGGAATGAGACAGAACAGGTGACAGAAGTATGTGTAGGGGATCATTTTGGGTCCAGTGATCATAATGCCACTAGTTTCAAGTTAATTATGGAAAAGGATAGGTCTGGGCCTCAGGTTGAGATTTTAAATTGGAGAAAGGGCAATTTTGAGGAAATGAGAAAGGATCTAGAATGCCTGGATTGGGACGTTATTTTCAGGCAAGGATGTGTGAGGTAAGTGGAAGGCCTTCAAAGCTGAAATATTGGGAGTACAGAGTTTGTAGGTTTCTGTCAGGATTAAAGGCTAAATTAACAGGTATAGGGGATCCTGGTTTTCAAGGAAAATTGGGGATGACTTGGAAGAAAAGAGGTGTATAAGCAGGTATAGGCATCACAGAGCAAATAAGGTACGTGAGGAGTATAAAAATTGTAAGAAAAATTTTAAGAAGGCTAAAAGAAGGCACGAAGTTGCTTTGGCAGACAACGTGAAGGAATATCCTCAGGGTTTCTACAGGTATATTAAGAGCAAAAGAGCAAATATAGACACAAGTCACTGCCCAGATGGTATGGGAGAGCGAAGGGTACAAGGAAGGAGAAACTCCGCAGATGGGAAGAATAAAGATGTCAAAGAAAACAAATTCAATGCATGTGTAATTATAAAGCAAAATGTGTGCAATATTTAAAAAATACAATGGAAAAATACAGGAGAAACTGCTCATCTTTATGTAAAATCAGAAATGCTGGGGGAACTCAGCAGGTTTTGCAGTGTCCATAGGAGGCAATGATATTCAACCAAATTTTGGGTCTTAAGCTCTTCTTCAAGATAGGAGTAAAGAGCAGACAGGCACCCAAATTAAAAGGCTGGGAAGAAATAAATGCAGGGGGAAGAGCAAAGACCAACAGACAAAAGGCGTTAATTGGATATGGAGAGGAGCACAGACCACCTTTGCTCCAGAGAAACCAAGCCTAGCCTATCCAATTTCTCCCCATAACTAAGCCCTCAAATCAAGACCATTCTCTGAACTTGCTGTGCATTCTCTTGAGCCCAACCATGGTATTTCCCACGAGAACTGCAAACACTTCCAAGTGCGGTCTAACAGACACATCCCTTTCTTCTTGGGCAATCTGAGAGAAACAGTTAACATTTCATGATAACGACCAGTTCCGACGAAGTGCATTCAGCCTGAAACATCAATTATTTCTCTTCCCGCAACAACTTTATTAAAATTTTCAGTGTCCATCCCGTCCTAGGATCTAGAATTACTCTGGTTTTGTGGGCTTTGAAGAGGCCAGTGCTAATGACAAAGCTACATTCTGCACCAGGGCAGACAGGTGGTTTGTGAGGGAGTGTTGTCCCTTCCACTATTCCTGCATTGTGACACCCGAGAACACACGAAGATCAAGATTTCTCCCACTGAACTCCAGAGCAGTCCATTTCCACCTTTGTTGTCTTGTGGTTAGCTTTGTGGAACAGTGATGTTGCTGTGATCTGATGAAAGAGGCTTTGTCAAAAGGTAAAACTCTATACAATGAATAGAGATCGGGCTAGACATGTAATTTCTGGTCATTTTAAAATATCTCCACAGGTAGATTGCAGGATTATAGAGAACTAATACAAGAAACAATGGGTTCAAGGCTTCAGTTAATTAGAATCAGAATTTATTACCATGAATAGTATTGTTCATCAAAGCAAAACAAAAAACTGTAAATAAAGAACATGGACCCAAAGAGTAAAATGCACTGAAGCAAAAAAAAAATAAATTGAGTATAGGCATCTCCTGCTTTTCAGAAGTTCACTTTACTTTTACAAAACTTTACGAAAGACCTACATTAGTACCTTTTTTCACTAACCAAAAGAAATCTGGAGGATTTTCACTTTTATGAAAAAAGGCAAAAAGTGAAAATAATGTTCAGTGGGCTGTTGGGGAGAGTGTGGGGCAGTGGGATCAGTGTGGGGACTGAGAGTGGGCTGTTGGCGAGAGTGCGGGGCAGTGGAATCAGTGTGGGGACTGAGAGTGGGCTGTTGGGGAGAGTGCAGGGCAGTGGAATCAGTGTGGGGACTGAGAGTGGGCTGTTGGGGAGAGTGCAGGGCAGTGGGATCAGTGTGGGGACAGAGAGTGGGCTGTTGGGGAGAGTGCGGGGACTGAGAGTGGGCTGTTGAGGAGAGTGCAGGGCAGTGGGATCAGTGTGGGGACTGAGAGTGGGCTGTTGGGGAGAGTGCAGGGCAGTGGAATCAGTGTGGGGACTGAGAGTGGGCTGTTGGGGAGAGTGCAGGGCAGTGGGATCAGTGTGGGGACAGAGAGTGGGCTGTTGGGGAGAGTGCAGGGACTGAGAGTGGGCTGTTGGGGAGAGTGCAGGGCAGTGGGATCAGTGTGGGGACTGAGAGTGGGCTGTTGGGGAGAGTGCAGGGCAGTGGGATCAGTGTGGGGACAGAGTGGGCTGTTGGTGAGAGCGCGGGGCAGTGGGATCAGTGTGGGGACTGAGAGTGGGCTGTTGGGGAGAGTGCGGGGCAGTGGGATCAGTGTAGGGATTGAGAGTGAGCTGTTGGGAGAGCGTGTGGCAGTGGGATCAGTGTGGGGACAGAGTGGGCTGTTGGGGAGAGCACGTGGTAGAGGGATCAGTGTGGGGACAGAGTGGGCTGTTGGGAGAGTGTGGGGTGGTGGGATCAGTGTGGGGACTTAGAGCGGGCCGTCGGGAGCGTGCGAGGCAGTGGGTCTGGAAACACAGAAAATTTTTTCCCATATAAATTAATGGTAATCGCTTCTTTGCTTTACACCATTTCAGTTTACGAAAGGTTTTACAGGAATGCTCTACTCTCGGATAGCAGGGGTTATCTTTACCCACACATTTCCACCCACCTTTTCTTTCATGAGCTGAGTCTTTTTCATTGCATAATTGGAAGGTGCCTTCCTGAATCGGTCCTTCTCCTTCACAATCTACAACAAGATAGCACTGCTCAATACTTGAAAGCAGGAACTTTTTCTAAGGTCACAAGATTGTTAGAAATTTGAGTTTTTACACAGTTGCAACAATAACCACAATATTTACCAGGTGAACATCTCACCACCTCCAACAGCATAGACAAAAGGTCCCATGTTTGATCTTCAGATTTACCTTTTTACTTATCACGAATGACTACTTGCATTATCGAATACTATATAATTTGCTCTGTATTTTTTAACTATTATGCAAATTCAGAAAAATACCTAAAGAAAACTTTTGTTTCCACCCCCTCACCCCCGCAAGTTTTTTTTTGTTATATGAGCTTCATCCTGAATAAATGGAGTCTTTCTGATAAAGATTCATCCGCTATACTGTTGGGCCAATCTCCATGATTGAGTTGATGAAAAATTCTAATTGTTAGGGAACTCACTCTTTGTGGTATTGGTTGCAGGTTTGGGAGACATCATAGGACAAGTCTAGGCAAGAAACTACTGCATTATTTTTAGACAACACAGCTCTTCAGCCACTGTCAGGATGGCAATAAAGCAGTCTGATTTGTTGAATGGTATCCATCAGAAGAAGTGAATACATGCATGAAAGATTGTAGAAACACTCCGTGATGTCCAGGAGGAAAGGTACTTGCCACCAGATCTACTATTATCACCAGAGTTGAACAATCATCGGTGGGCAGAGGGTGAAGGACTCCGCAATAATTATGGCGCTGAATATGAAGTGTAGTTTGGATGCTCTTGTCGGAGGTGGTCATTACAAGTTGCTTGCCACTTTATTAACCCAGTCTTGTTGCATTTCAGTTGCTGTACAGCTCCAAATGAAACAGCATATTTTGTAAAAATTAGTGAACTACCCCACTTGTAACCCGCTTGCAAAGAAAAAGACTTATGGAAGGTGTTACATCATCATTTCTCCACCAATCAACCTGAGTTTGCACTAAGTTTAAAAATGATCATTTACCTTCTGATCTGTTTTGGTGGTAACTTTCTCTAGGCACGTAGAAATTAAATGCACACAGACACTGGTCCTGACATGAAAATATCACCCATTTGCAAATAAATCTTGAGACTAGCCCGAAGAATGGTTGGTGCAGAATACCGTAGTGCGCTTTGATGCAGTCTCCTGCAGCAGACTTCACCAAGTGACTTCTCCTCTTTGCAACATGAGCAAATGCAAGAACTGCTATCTTCACTTCAGTGTTAGTTACAGAATATGTTAGCTACAGAATAAATCACGTCATAAACAGGATGCAAGAATTTTGCTGAATAGTTTTACTTTTGCTGTCATCTACCTCTTCAATGTCACGATCATTGAATTTATACTCCAATGCCTGTTTGATCTGCTGCTCCTTCTTGTTAACTTCATCCATGGTCGGGAGCTGCATTCCTCCCATCATTATCTGAAACAGAAAGCCAGGAGCATTAAACCATCTACAAAACTGCAGAATTCAAAATGCTCATCAATCTTGTCCTTAAGAAACCACTCCACTTACACAAGACTAGAATTCTCTCACCTTTCTTAAACGAGGAGACTACATTTGCTATTCTCCAATCCCACGGTACTCTCCTGGAGCTATGGAGGATGCAAAGATCATCACTTTCTGTATTAACCTCAGGTATGTCCCATCTGGATCCGAGGACACATCCATCCAAAAGTTTTTAAGGTCCAGCACTTCATCTTACTTAACCTCGACATGCTCCAGCACACTAACCTGCTCTAATCTGAACTCTCATTCATCAAGTTCCCTCTCCCTGGTGAGTAATGAAGCAAAGTTTGTAATTAGAATTTCCCCCCTCCCTGTTCTGATTCCAGGCACATGTTCCTTCTTTATTTCTATGCACCCCTACCCCACTCTAGTCATTCATTTTTTTTAAATTTAAATTTAGACATACAGCATGGTAATAGACCATGTCGGCTCTACGAGTCCAAGCCATCCAATTTACATCCAATTAACCTACACCCTGAAACGATTTTGAACAGTGGGAGGAAACCAGAACCCCCCCCCAGAGAGACCCCACACAGACATGGGGAGAACATATAAACTCCTTACAGAAAGTGTGGGATTCAAACCCCAGTCCAGTCCCAATCGCTGGCAGTGTAAAGGCGTTGCACTAACTGCTACACCATCCGTGCTGCCTTCAGATCTTCACGATTGTGTAGAATGCCTTAGGGTTTTCCTTAATCCTATTTGCCAAGGCCTTCTCATGCCTCCTTCTAACTCTCCCAAGTCCTTTTTTAAGCTCCCTCCTGGCTTCCACAATTCATATGAGCCCTTCCTCACCTTTGTTTCATAAACTTTATATATGCTGGTTTCTTCCTATTGACTGGCTGTCCCACCTCTCTTGTCAACCATGGTTCTTTTATTCTACAATCTTTCCTAGTCTCAGTGAGGCAAATCTATCCAGAATCCAGCTCAAGTGGTCCCTAAACATCTTCCACATTTTTGTTCTGCATTTCCCGAGAACATCTGTTCCCAATTTACTCTCGCTAGTTCCAGCCTAATCCCATTCTAATTAGTCCTGAATCAATTAAGGACTTTCCCATTTTGTCCACTCCTAGCTTTGTCCATGGCTATGCAAAGAGTCAAGGACTTGAGCCACTAGGCACTTTCAAATTGCAGCAGCTAGGTAGCCCTCCTGGAACCCGGATGAGATGACTGGGTAACGTGTAACTCCTGCACCTTTCAAATAGCAGCCTAACCAACCTGTTAAAACGCCAACTGGAAATTTAAGGGGGATCGCAGCCCTGAGATGACGTGGTGAGTGACACATCACACAGACACTGGGAATCCCCTGTTCCCTGTGTTCTTTCTGTTCCCTGTGTTCTTTCTGTTCCCTGTGTTCTTTCTGTTCCCTGTGTTCTTTCTGTTCCCTTTCTGTTTAAAGTTCCAGAGCAACTAGGTGAGCCATTTCCCCTTTCAAATAGGCAGAGGAAGACAACCAGGTAAGTTTTAGTGGTTCCCTGACCCAACTCTGAGGTAGATCTGGGATCCGGGTGGGTTTTGACCGGTTCAGCACTTTCAAATAGCCCTGTACCTGGGTCTTCAACTTACTAAATTACCCAGTTAACCCCATTTTACAAGGCAACTTAAGGGCCTGTCTCCAAAATATTCACCCACTGTCAGGTCTGTCACCTGACCAGATTTATTCCCTAGTACTAGATCCAGTATGGTCTCTCTTCATGTTGGCTAGTCTACATACTGTGTCAGTAATCCTTTTTGGACACACCTGATAAATCCTGCCCCAGCTGAATGTACATACATTACAACCCATCCAACTGACTGCATTTGTGCTGCCTGTCCTTCCTCACAGCATCATTACACATACATGTACTTTTCCCACCAATTGCTCCATTATCTGACCTAACACACTGGTTCCCATCCCCCTGCTGAGCCAGTGTAAACTCTGCCCAATAGTTCCAGTGAACCTGCCTGTTAGGATATTGGTCTCTCTTCAGTTCAGGTGCAATCTGTCCCTTTTATACAGGTCATATCTTCCGCAAAAGATAAGCCGATAATACAAATCTGAAACTCTGTTCCAACTGCTCAATCTCGCATTAATCTGCCATAACTTCCTATTCTCGTCTTCACTGGCATGTTACAAGTGCAAGGTGCTGCACTCTGAAGTCAAATCAGGGTACAACTTACAGAGTGAATGGCAGGGCCCTGTAGAGTTCTGCAGAACTGAATGACCTTGGGGGATACAGGTACATAGTTCCTTGAAAGAGGGACACAGTGGCATTTGGCACACTTACCTTCACTGGGCTGGGAACTGAGTACAAATGTTGGATCCTCAAGATTTAGCTGTACAAGGCATTGGTGAGCTCACACTTTTACCACACCACCACACTGGTGAATTCTGAGCATAGCTTGAGATATAGGGAGAAGTTAGACTCCATCTTTATTCCTCAGAATGTAGGAGGCTGAGGGGTGACCTTACAATTTTTTTTAAATCGTGAGAGGCAAAGATGAAGCAAATGCTCAGTCTTTTTCCCAGGCTGATGATTCATGAACTAGAAGACACAGGTTTAAGTAAGACATTTAAGGAGGACCTGAAGGGCAACTGTTCTTCTCAGATGGTGGTTCATATCTTGAACGATCTGCCAGAGGAAACTGGATAAAAGTGCAATTTTGTCATTCAAAAGACACTGAAAGATTTATGGATAGGAAGGGATGAGAAAAGCATGCATCAAATGCAGGCAAATAGGTTGAACCCGAGTGCCAATTTAGTCCAGCATGGATGCATAGATTAAAATACTGGTCTTGATTACCAGATTGCAAGAATGTTCCTTGATATTTTAGGGAGGCAAAAAACAAACATTTTCACCACAAAACTCACCGTTTCTCTCCATTTCATGAACTCCGTTTCTGTGAACTCCTGGTTTGACACAAACTCAAGTCGAAACACCCGTTCATCTGAGCCATGACTGGTGAAGTAAAAGGCAAACTTACTTAAAAACAGGAAACTGAGGCAGAAAATAACATTTGCAGCTTTAACACGTGAATCCCAGAAACATTTAAGAGTTTAAATCACAGTCCCAACAATTTTTCAGCTGCTTATTGCGAGCTGATAACAAGCTCCAAGTTTAGATTCTTGGTTGTATGCATCTTTGAAACCAGACCACAGCTGCATTACATTGACCTCAAAGGATGGGAAAGGGGTGGGATTATAGTAAGATACCTGCTGTTTAATAGCCCCACCTATTTGCTTTATGGGGTCAGGTAATTCTAAACAGGATCACATATAACAAAAAGTACTGAAAGCCGTCTTTCGCATGGAGTTGCATCACTGGGCTATCATTTGAATGCGAGAAAATAAATGAATTTTCTACACAAGGAGACCAAAGCTAGGATCACAAATGTAAAAAAAACACCAAAAAATTCAGTGAGAATTAGGAGAAATTTCCCTAGACACCACAAAAGAATGGAGAGCTTGCTTCTAAAAGGGTTTCTCATAGCCCACACAAGTATCTTCTTTCCCAAGACGTCTGAGAAATTTGTTTTATAACAAACTAAAGAGGCTTGCTCATTTTTTCTATTACACTGAGGTAAATAGTATGGATGCATTTAAGGGAAAGATAATTTAGTGCACAGAGAAGAAGACAAAGTCACACACCATGGAAATAGGACCATCACATGTCGACAAATTGTCTACTCCAGCTAGATCTAATTTGTCTGTGCTTAGCCATACCCCCCTGGACCTTTCCTTCCAATGTACTGTAAAAAAAATGTCTTTCAAACATGTACCTGCCTTCACCACTCTGGAACTCGTTCTATATATCCATCACCCTCTGAGTGAAACAGGTGGCCCTCATGTTCCTTGTAATATTTTGCCTCTCACCTCAACTCTCTGCCCTCTAGCTTTAGACTCTCCTACCCTGGGAAAAAACACAATAACTTTATAATTTATCTATGCAGGTCATGATTTTATAAACCTCTGTAAAGTCCCACCCTCAGTTTCCCAGGTCTCGTTTTCATTATCCAGAGGCTCAAACACTTTCCAGGTAAAGCAGAGATTCACTTGTACTTCTTCTCATCTACTGTGCTGCATTCAATATTCACAATATCATCTCATCCCTTGAGAAACTAAACAGACTGGGTGACCACATGATGGAGCACATGTTGCAGTCACTTCACTACTTATTCCATTCAGATTTCCCAAACTGTTACCTGCTGTGTGGCTACAAAGAGGCACAGTGAAAGCTTGTAAAACACATCTCTCTGGGCACACTGCTTCCTTCTGGATTCAGTATCAAGTCCAAGGTGCTGTATTAGGGCAAATCGAACCAGCACAGTGCACTAAAGCAGCCATTCTCAATTTGGCTATGGTCCTCTGAGGACTCTGTCAAATGTCTTCAGGAAAGGGTTCTAAATCAGTACATCAAGGTACCAACTAGAGAAAGGGCAACACTGTTTGTGGACAGGTATAGGCTAAAGCAAATGAAGTACTTGAGAAGTATTAAAAATGCAAAGAAAAACAAGGAAATCAGGAGAGCTAAAAGACATGAGGTTGCTTTGGCAGACAACATGAAGGAAAATCTTCAGGGTTTCTACAGGTAATATTAAGAACAAAAAGATAGAAAGGGACCAATTGGTCCCATTGAAGATCAGAGTGGTTGGCTATCGATGGAGCCAGAAGAGATGGTGGAGATGTTAATTGGATGGTTTGCATCAATAGTTAGTCAAACTGGCACAGAGTCTCGGGAAGTAAGGAAAGCAATCAGCGAAGTCATGGAACCTATAGAGATTAAAGACAAGAAGGTGCTTGCTGTCCTAAAGCAAATAAGAGTGGATAAATCCCCAGGATCTGACAAGATATTCCCTTGAACCTTGACGGAGGCAGGTGTAGAAATGGCAGGTGTAGAAATTGCAGGAGCTCTGGCAGAAATATTGAAAATGTCCTTAGCCACAGATAAGGTGCCAGAGGATTGGAGGGTAGTTCACATTGTTCTTTTGTTTAAGAAATACTCCAAAAGTAATCTAGGAAATTATAGGCTGGTGAGCCTGATGTCAGTAGTTGCTAAATTATTGGAAGGCTTTCTAAGAGATCGGATGTACTAGTATTTGGATGGCCAAGGACTGATTAAGGATAGTTAATATGGCATTGTGCATGGTAGGTCATGTTTAACCAATCTTATAGAGTTTTTTGAGGAAGTTGATGAAGGAAAGGTTGTGGATATTGTCTGCATGGACCCTTGACAAGGTCCCACATGGGAGGTTAGCCAGGAAGGTTCAGCCACTCAGTATTCATGGTGAGGTAGAAAATTGGATTTGACATTGGCTATACAGGAGAAGCCAGAGACTATTAGTGGGTGATTGCTTCTCAGACTGGAGGCCTGTGACTTGTGGTGTGCCTCAGGGATCAGTGTATCATCTATATCAATGATTTGGATGATAATGTGGCAAATTGGGTCAGCACGTTTACTACAGACGACACAAAGATTGGTGGCATTTTGGACAGTGAGGAAAGCTTTCAAAGCTTGCAGAAGGTTCTGGGCTAGCTAGAAAAAAAACATCGGAACCATATCCTTAATGTTCCTCAAAAATCATGGTTCCCTAAGCCTGCTAACTTTGCCTTTAATCTGACAACATACAAACTTTGAACGCTCAAAATTTCACCTTTGAAGGTCTTCAACTTAATCTCATCATTGCCAGAAAACAGCATCCCAATCCACACATTCTAAATCTTTTCTCATTTCCTTAAAATTGATTTTCTCCACTTTAGAACTCAACCAGAGGCCCAGACCTATCCTTCTCCATAATTAACTTGATGCTAATGGCATTATGATCACTGGACTCAAAATGTTCCCTACATATACTTATGTCACCTGTCCTATCTTGTTCCCCAATTGGAGATCCAGTGTTGCCCTTTCTCTAGTTGGTACCTTGATGTACTGATTTAGAACACTTTCCTGAAGACATTTGACAAAGTCCAAGGTATCCAGCCCTTTTACAGTATGGGAGACTCAGTCAATATGTGGAAAGTTAAAATCTCCTCCAATCATAACTATGTTTCCTGCAACTGTCTGCTATCTCTCTACAGATTTGCTCCTCCAATTCTTGCTGATTATTGGCCAGTCTATAATACAATCCCATGAGTGTGGTTATTCCTTTCCTGTTCTTCAGCTCCACCCATATAGCCTGAGTAGACTGGTCTGTCCTGTCTGAGGACAGCTGTGATATATTTCCTGACAAGCCATGCTTCTCCTCCCCCTTTCATCCCTCCTGTTCTATCACATCTGAAACAACAAAACGAAACCCTGAACATTGAGCTGCCAGTCCTGCCCCTCCTGCGACTAAGTTTCACTAATGGCACGTCATAATTCCACGTGCCAATCACGCTTTCAGTTTCCTACAATACTCCTTGCATTGAAATAGATGATTTCATTCATTGGTTTTAAACTTCTTACTATGAGGCCATGATCAACTCCCATTTATCTTAAACACCCCAGGCATATTTGTTTGTGATGCTAAGTTGTGACTTATGAACGAGTATGTCTTGTATACTGTTAAGTAGAGACAGGGACATTCATTTTTGAAAAATATGATTAACCAAGTCTTGTTTTGAGGGTAGGTGTGAGACTGATTCTTCCCAATGAAACCCGCTCCAAAGTCACCTTTTGCTTTAAGTAGAAATCCAGGCAGGATACAAGAATGTAGTTGGAACATTAAGTGTGCTTAACAAAAATGTAAACCATTTGTCTTCACTCACTGTAAATATGGGGACGGCAACATGGTTAGCACAACAGTATTACAATGCCAGCAACCTGGGTTCAAATCAAGTTCCAAAAGGAGTTTATGTTCTCCCTGTGGATTTCTTCCAGTTGCCCCCATTTCCTCAGATATTCGAAAGATTTCCGGGGCTAGTAGGTTAATTGGGTGTCATTGGGCAGCCTGGGCTCGTAGTCTGTGCTGTCTCTCCAAATTTAAATTTAACATTTAATCAGGAGTTCAGGTTGCAGATTCGTAATATTTTGACTTTGATCCCTGAAGGTGCTAATAATGGTTGTTGTCATTTGTACCTTTAGCCACCTTTTGCTTTTATACTTTATTATTGCTTTAGTTTGCCATAATCACTGTTGATTGGTAACAAAGACTCTCCCTGTCGCTTTTTACCCTTTATTCCTTTTTGAATATTACATTTTTAAGTCATTACAGTCCTAATGAAAGATGATAAAGCTTGAAACATCAGCTCATTCATACTCCATGGATGGTTCCTGACCAGAGTACTTCCATTACTTAAATTTCATTAATGTTCACAGCCAAAGCAGAGAGCATGACACGATCTAAACAATCCTCCTCAATTTTTTTTAATAAAAGATAGGGGAATTGCAGGGTCATCATCAGTCACTTAATCAGTGCTCTGGAAATCTTGTGTAATGGAAATATTGCTTAAGTTTACAGCAAAGTTATGACCAAGGTAAAATTCATTGATTGGTGTAATATTTTGCACACATGAATACATTCTTTTGTTTACAGCATATAAACAACTTTCAATACATTTAAGCACATTTTCACAATATTTATTGTCAGAACGTTTCAGCCAGCAAGTTAGAGGCAGGATAGGATACACATAACTCACATAATTATTGTTAAGCAAAATGTCACGTTATTGACATAAACGTCCAAAGAATTACAACTTCTGACAAAAGCAGGGTAACTTTACTAGTAAAATTGATCAAGTGGACTAGTCACATTAAACTTTACTTAAAGATCAGTCATTTACATGACTGTGTTTTACCAGCAGCTTTCTCTAATTCAATGGGTAAACTCTGGTACCTTACCGCAACTGTAGGCCTTTGTTAGTCCTTGAACTGCCCAGCTGATAAACCTTTCCGGTTTCTACAACACCAGTGATCTCTGCAACCTGGAAGCAGAGAGAAAAAGAAACTTTAGTTGCCAGCCACACTGTTCTTTTGAGACACAAAGACGTCAAATAAAGCACTGATGAGCAGAGTGGTCAACAAGAAGTCTGCTGAGATTGAGTGTACTACACAAAAGTGCTGGAGAAACTCAGCAGGTCACACAGCATTTATAGGAAGAAAATGGTGGTCAATGATTTTAGAGCCGAGCGCTTTGTCAGGAATCAATATACTGAAGCTGCAGTGCTTAGAGACAACCAAGTTTTTTTTGAGAGTTGTTGGGAGCAATTTGAAGACAAATGGAACTTGTGTTGTGGTAGTGGAAAAACTCTGGGCACCTGGAAGTCAGTCATCAGACTGAAACCACGAGTCCAATGAAAACAAATGATCAAATCCACGACAAGGCAACAAGTCATCATATTAAAATCAACATTGCACACCATTCAATGAGATAAAGGGTGGTCACCAGAACACAGATTGGCCACAGGACTCCAGCCCACAAAGTAGGGTAATGATCGAGGAAAAAACTGTTCCCTCCATCTTTATCCCTTAATTTAAAAAAAAGTTTCTCTCCATGTCCACCTTTTCATCACCTCCACAATCTCCCTAATCTTCTCTCATCACTGCTCCACACTTACCCTGTACACTGGCTTTCCATTGCTGTTTCCAATGCCAATACGGACAAAGCAACCGACCGCTGTTTTGGAAAAGAAGGGCATGTGACACCATCGCTCCAGTTTATACCGTGAAAGCCTGATTTTGTTGAGCTCTTCTGGCAAAGTGACAGGGAGCGACTTGGCTGGAACTTCCTCTTTTCTGACCAAATAGAAATAACTAAAATTAACCTTGCAACAAGGAAGCAAAATCTTGTTGGCAGCACAAAAATAGCAAAGAATCAAAAATCATATAACAGTCCTGCTTTTGATCACTATCCATCTGCAAATCCACTTCGGCAGACACAGGATGAGGGTCCTTCTGCAATGCAATTTATCTTGCCGTTAAATGCCAATTGAGTGTACAAATGGAGGTGGCACAGTTAGAGTAACGATTAGTGCAATGCCATTACAGTGACAGCGATCAGGACCGGGGTTTGAATCCTATGCTGTCTGTAAGGAATTGGCATGTTCTCCCTGTATTTGCGTGGGTTTTTCCTGGGGGCTCCAATTTCCTCCCACTGTTCCAAACATACCGAGGGTGTAGATTAATTGGGTGTAATTGGGCGGCACGGGTTCGTGAGCCTAAATGGCCTGTTACCATGCTATATGAATACATTGTAAAAAAAATTAAATTTAAATGTCATTTAAAACAGCAATATTTGCATTAAAATCAACACCAGCACTTTTCCAAGTTCTGCAAAAATCTCTGGAACACAAGGGCTCCATCTACCAGCTATGGGGAAGGCCAGTTAGGAGTGATACGATTTGAAATGACCCCATGGAGGATGGTGGCTCTTCAGACTTTTCATGTGGAAACTGTTTATTTAAAACAAATTAAGAGATATCCAGACATCAAAAGTAGGTTTATAGGTGTAATGTAGGAAAATTGTGTTGAGATAGAAGAGCAGCCATGGTCTTGATAGAACCATGGAACACTATAGCACAGAAAAGGGCCTTCAGCCACGCCACACTATTTTTTTTCCCTGAGTCCCATCAACCAGCACGTGGACCATAACCCTTGACACCACCCCGCCCTCCCCCATCCATGTACCAATCTAATCTTCTCTTAAATGTTGGCATCTACCACCTCACTGGCAGCTCGTTCTATACTCACTACTGAGTCAATGTTCCCCCTAATGTTCTCCTTAAATATTTCACTTTTCACCCTAAATCCATGCCCTCTTGTTCTTGTCTCACCCAACCTCAGTGAAAACATCCGCTTGCATTTACATTATTTATACCCTCATGAGTTTGTCCATCTATCAAATCATCCCTCATTCTCTGACGCTCCAGGGAAAAATTCCTAACCTACTCAAAGTTACCCTATAACTTAGCTCCTCCAGTTCCAGCAACATCCTTATAAATATGATGAAAATGGAGCAGCATTAAAGGGCCAGATGGCCTTCTCTTGCTTCTTTCATTCTCTCTTGACAACTGCATGCTCAAGTTCCCTTTGCAATGCTCTCATTATTATAAAGATGGAATCATATAACATGGAAACAGGCCATTCAGCCCACCAAGTCTATGCTGACCAACCCGTCCATATTAATCCTAATTTCCAGTCTTTTATGCCTGGGCAATTCAAGTTGTGAGAATTCTGGATATCCATCACTCTCTGGGTGAAAAATTCCTCCCCCCCCCCCTCCCCAGATCCCCTCAAAATCTTTTCACCCCCTTCCCCTACATCTATGTCCTCCAGTTCTATTTTACTTTGAAATAGTTAAATGTTTCTTGCAGTCTACCTTACCTTCTCCCCCCACCCCAAAGTTATATATTTCAACTATTTCCCTTCAACCTCCTCCACTCCAGGGAAAATGGACCTAGCCTCTCCTCATGATTGAAACCTTCTAGTCCCAAGGCAACACCCTGATGATTCTCATCTGAACCCTTTCTAATGCTTTCACCTCTTCCCTATGTGAGGTGACCAGAACTGCATGCAGTCTGACAAATATTTTATAACCTCCCTAGTCCAGACTAGAGAGGCTATCTGAAATGCCCTCTTAACCATATTATCCACCTGCACTGGTAGTTTCAAGGATTTTTGGACTTGTACATCAAGGTCCCTTAAAATTCAGTTGAGGTCACAGCCTCACCTCATACCTGTATGGATTAAACTCCATCTGCCATTTCTCAGCCCTTTACGCCAAGATATGCACGTCACCCTAAGATGATCTTCCTCAAAGTAAACAACCACTGATCTGCAGATCACCTGCAAATTTACTGATCATGCCTCCTATATCCACATCCAGGTCATTCATGTGCATTACAAACATCAATGGTCTCAGTACCAGTCCATGTGGTACACCATTGGCCACAGGCTTTCCTAAATTGTAAAAACAATCCTCTATCATCACTCTGCCTCCTACTGCAAGCCAATCTTGGGTCCAATTTGCACGAGATCACACAGGCTCTAACCTATGATGTGTAATCTTGCCAAAGTCCATGAAAGCCACACCAATGCAATTTGTTACTCAAAAAATTTAATCATTTTGGTTAGACAAGATATGCCCTTGTCACAGCCATCTCATTCCCTTGTCCCTCAGAATTTTTAATAACTTTCCTACCACTGATGTTCATCTTACAAACTCTCAGCTGCAATATCCTCTCACTGCCCATAACTACCCATTTCCATGTCTCAACTTTCCACTGACTCATTGAATTTGTTGGAAAATTCTATCTCCACAGAAATGGCTTCTCCATTTGGATTTTCTAAATTTAACTGCACGTACTTCTGCACCATCTCTCGAACTAATTTCCTCATCAAATCCTTGCTTTTCCCAAGCAGATTACCCATTGCTCGCATTCAATTCCCTTCAAGTCAGGCAGGTTAGAACAACTGCTGAAACGTTTGGTAGTTTACATATGACCTATTACCCTTAAGCTTTAGCCAAGGAGCATAAATTTAATTCCTCCACCAATTTTTGTTTGGAAAAGTAAAAGGAAATGACATCAGAATTGTCTACACAATCAATTTGCATAGATCATAGCAACATTAATACATGAACATACTCTTCCTCTTCATCAGAAGATGAAGACCTGGATGATCGATCGCTCTTCACACTAGATTGCTCCTCTTCCTCCTCCTCTTCATCATCAGAATAAACCTCACTGGCTTTTAGAGGCTGCTTCCTGGCCAATAGTTCAGCTGAAAGAAACAAAACAGTTCAATCTTCAAATTTGCCAGTGTCCTTGATGGTGGCTGAAGTGCTATTTGTTATTCTTTTTCCAAGAACACGTTCTCTTAAAGTGCAATTTCATTGCCCTTACTGCGCTCACCAAGGTTATTTCATAACACAATTTTCCCCTCCCATTAAGCTTGAATCACCAGGAAATACAAATATCTCCTTGTGCTACTCTGACATGTTCTAGTGCACCTATTCAAGGAGCAGTCCTACCTTCCTTGCTCACAAATCATGCCATCTATCACACTCAGAAGGATCTTAGGCTTCTAATGCATTCCTCTTATTCATCCTTTCCACCACAGCAAAGGTTATTGGTTTTCTTTAAACGTCTCTTCATGTCTGTTCACTCAAACAAGGCACCTACTGCTCACAAGAGAGTTTATTGCATTAATGTACCCTGTGTGATTAAAAAAATAGCTCAAGGATGGCAACAACTCGTTTGTCTCAAGCCAGCGAACATGCTGAGGAAACTTACCACAAAAATGAGTAGCAATGATTCAAGCTCGAAAGCCAGTAGTATAAGCTTTTACCTTCAACATTCCTCACCCAAAGATTACCAGTAGGCAGTATAGTACTCACTATTCATCTGGCATATGCTCCTCCAAAAAGTTTTTTCAGCCCCATCCATTTCTAAACTCCCAAAATTTTTCTTTGCACAAGACCTTTTCTCACCCTGTGATAAATCTCAACCTTAAATTCCCTTGTTTTCCCCTGAATTTTACTGCCATCTTAATGACCTAAGTCAGTTGGGAAAATGAATAACCAGGCAGAAAGCATGCAAAGAGTGATTGGGGTAAAGGGATAAAAGCAAAAGGAGAACAAGCACATGAGAGAGAGAAAATATTGAGCAGAACAGGACCAAGAAATCGATCTGAATGACACAGTCACATTCCAAGTCATTGAGACTTTAAAAATTCCATAGTTTAACCTTCGCAAAAACTTCAGAACACACTAAATCAGTGTTGCTCACCTGTTTTGTTTTTCTTCTTTTCTCTTTCAGCTTTCAACTCCTCCATTGCCTGAGATTTCTTATCCTGTTTCTCATCCCTTCTTGATCTCCGTTCTTTATTGTGAGACATCACCTGCAGTAACAAACAAAATATTTCAGCCAGGCCAGGGTTGTATTCAATCATGCATTTATAACCCTTAAAGCCTATTTCAGCAACTTTAAAAAAAATGCTGGCTTTTCTTTGGCAGAGAGAAAAAAAAAATCAGTAAAAGTAGGAAATATTCAGGTCACTCAGGATTTTTAGAGAAAACATACAGTATTTCAGTTCAATGTCCTTTGCACTGCATTAAATAATGGACCATGAGGCTTCGGTGTTTCAAGCAAATGTATACCTTCAATTTATTAGGCAAGGCAGTAATATCCAGCTCCTTGAAGACATGACAACTAACTTTGCAGCAACAAAAACATTCATGTGTAGCTACCATCTCCTTCCTCTGGCCAGACCCTGTGGCTAAGTTCACACAGCTTGTGGCAGTCATCCAGACAGCTGAAGGAGTTCAATATGGACATGCTCGAGGCTCTAGGTGCCAATGGTGGTCCATTTTTGTCCAAGGTGGAGTTTCCTTATCTTGTTGCACTCACCCAAGTGAATGGGATGTATCCTGTCTCCCTGCTGAAATACTTGAGAGTGATAGAAAGTTTCAGGGTAATCAGGTTACATTTGTGGCTGGTCCAGTTAAATTTTTGTTTGGGAGGTTGATGGGGCAGGATACAATTATGATAATACCATTGAACATAATAGGATATTGTTGCGATAACCTCTCATTGACTGTCAGACTCAAACTCTTTCAGTATGAATGCTATCTTGCGCACATTGTGAATGAAATGCAGCTGGATAGTCAGTAAACCTTCTCATTCAGATCTTGTTAAAAAACCCGCTGATTAAGCTAAGTCCCAGAACTTCCACAGTGATGACTTGAGTGAGGAAGTATTGAACTCACACATTAAACTATTACTGTTTGTGTGAGGTAAGATACTCGCTAGCACAGAACATTCCCACCACTTGAATCTTTCTTGGGCTCCAAGGTTGATGGCAGTCTCTCTTGCCTTACTCCTGAACAAACAATGCACCAAGTGATACAGACAGGACCCAGATTCAGCTTTTGGTAAATAATGATGCTTGACGGTGCTTTACTAGGCTGATGTGGTGGTTTTTCCTGCTTTTATTTTTGCAGACAGGATATACCTGACCATTTTCAACACATTATTGACTTGATGGGCAATCGCTTCTGAAAAACAAGTCTTCAGCTCCATGGTCGAGATGGTTTCAGGGTCAGTGGTTGCATTCAGTAAATGTAACAAACAATGTGAATTGGCTGAAAACCAGCTCTTGCAAGAACAAAAGCCTCAGAAGTCTAGACAGATCAGGTTTAAATGCACCTTCACCTTTTGTACTCAAGTACATAGCTGGCATGGCATGGAGGAAGGAGTTTCTATTTAATCGCTCACCACAATTCATTACAGTGCTAGAAATTCTGTGTTTCAAACAGGTTCATTAAACGGGGCTCACCAGACTGTCTTGAGTATGAATATATCCTTCACATCTAGACATTACAACAAGGCACCGGGACCAGACAACATACCTGGTTAGTTACTGAAAAACAGCGCAGACCAACTGATGGAGACCCTTGCGGATATCTTCAACACATCACTGCAGCCGTCCATTGTCCCCGCTGGTTTAAAGACAGCCACCATCATCCCAGTACCAAAGAGGCCTCAATAACTACAGCCCTGCAGCACTGACCTCCATCATTATGAAATGCTTCAAGTATCTGGTGATGGAATGCATCAAAGTGGACCGCCCAGAGTCACTGGATCCATTTCAATTCTCTAATAGACAAAACGATTCCACTTCATCCTGACCCACCTGGAGAACGACACCTCATATACCAGGCATTCAGTTTGTTGTTTAATAAGATAACTCCCTAGAGTCTGGTAGAGAATCTGTCCTCACTGGGACTCAACACCCTTCTCTGCAACTGGATTCTGAGCTTCCTGATGACCACAGCCTGCCTGGATCGGCAGCAGAAAGTCGAGCATCGTCACGGTGAGCACTGCAGAACCTCAGGGCTGTGTGCTCAGTCCGCTCAGGTTCATGTTACTGGCCCTCAACTGCAACATCAAATTCACCTACAACAGTGCCATCGAGTTTACAGAAGACACAACAGTGGTTGGCCTCATCAGCAACAACGATGAGTCGCACTACAGAGAAGTGGAAAATCTCATGATATGATAAAAGAATAACAACCCGAGTCTCAATGTTGACAAGACAAAGGAGATGATCGTGGACTTCAGGAGGACCAGGAATGACCACCATCAACTACACACAATTAACTCTGTAGTGGAGAGAGTAGAGAGCACCAAGTTCCTCAGAGCCCACTTAACAAGTGATCTAATCCTGCTGGCACAACATCACCTCACTTGTCAGGAAGGCACAACAGCAACTGCACTTCCTGAGAAGAGCATGTCGAAATAAAATAAAATTGGGGAAGGCCTCCCAACCCCAACAAATTTACGTGATCAACCAGGATCATTGTTTGAAGAGAGCATGCAAAATCGTTGAGGATCCATACCACCCATCAGGGAAGAGATACAGGAGTATCAGAGCTAGAACCATCAGGCTCCATGGTTTGATGCAATAGTTAAGTGATAGTTCTCGACTGCCATGAATAGCCAGCTGAGTGGCTTGATCTGTTCTGAAACTATACCTCACTGGTACCTTCGTACATTAGCAACTTCAGTGTTAAAAGCAGATTTTCTTAATAACAGTCAGTTGGTAACTCCTGGAAATAGTCGTCTATGGATGCACCAACAATGGATTGAGTCAACTTGATTTTTCCTGACATTTAATTCTTCATCTGGCACAGAGCCAGTCAAGCAACAATATTCTTTCAATTCAGATTCTTGGCAATTCATTTGCAATTCCAAGCACTTCTTCCAAGAGATGCTCATCATTGGAGAGTGGAAAAAATATCGTAACAACCCACAGGTTTCCAGCAGCAATGTTTAAAATCCCAGACCAGATGCTCTCGCCATAGCACCATCTCTAAATGGATTCTACCTGCACCAGTTACATGACACAAATATTGCTGGAGTCGAAGAGTGTCAAAGGTATTGAGATATGGGCAGAGAAATGATATGTGGGCTTTAATTCAAGCAAGACAGAACTGTTGCAAATTGGGAAGCAAAATGTAAATGGAAATTAATGACAGGACCTTTCGGAGCATTGATGCATAGAAATATTTGGGGATCAAAGTCCTTCATTCTCTGAAAGTGACCACACAAGTAAACAGGGTGGTAAGGAATGCATTTGGTCTTGCGTCGTTCATCAAGGCATTGAGTTCAAGAGTAAGGAAGTCATATTTCACCTATACAAAGCTTTGTTTAGGCTGTAATTTCTGTAAAATACTGCATGCCCATCTTTGGAAGGATGTGGAGACTGTAAAGTGTTACTGGAAGAATTTTATTTTATCAGGAAAAGCTAGAGATTGGGGATTCGCTAGTTAGGTGAATAGATAGGAGGTTCTGTGAACAAGATAGAGACTCCCAAATGCCAGGCAGAGTCCACAGCATTCTGGAGCAGGAGGGTGAGCAGCCAGATGTCATGGTCCATGTTTGTACCAATGACAAACAGGAGCAGGCATGAGGTCCTGAAGAGGGAATTTAGGGAGTTAGGAAGAAAGCTGAAAAGGAGGACCTCAGGGGTGGAATCTCGTGATTGCTGTCTGTGCCACATGTCAGTGAGGGTAGCAATAGGATGCTGTGGAAGATGAATGCGTGGATGGTGCTGGGGCAGAGTTCAGATTTGTAGATCATTGGGATCTCTTTGGGGAAGGTATAATCTAAACAAAAGGGATAAAGCATTTGAACTGGAGAGTGACCATTATCCTGGCAAGCAGGTTTGCTAGAGCTGTTTGGCAGGAGGATGGGATCCAGAATGTGAGGACAGAAAATAAAGCAGAAGATGGAAAGGACAATGCAATGTGTTGTGGGTTTTTGATGAAGGAAACAGGAGAGGAAGCATGAATGTAGTAAGTTGGAGGGTTTGCAATGTCTCTCTTTCAATGCAAAGAGTATTAGAAATAAGGGAGAAGAACTTGCAGCAAGGATCAGTATGTGGAACTATGAGGTTGTAGCTGTTACAGAGACATGGCTGACAAAAGGACAGGATTGGTTGAAGCAGGTTTAAAAGGAATAGGTTGGGAGGTGGGGATGAACATTACTGATCAGGGATATTATCACAGCTACAGAAAGGCAGGAACCATGAGGAAGCATCTACTGAGTTGATGTGGGTGAAGTCAGAAATAGGAAGGGAACAATCATTGTATAGGGAATTTGTCAAAAGGGCTCCAAATAGTCCTTGGGACATTGAGAATAGAAACCCTGGCAGATTTTGGAATGGTGCAGAAATAACAGGGTGCTGTTTCAGGAGACTTCAACTTCCCAAATAGGGCAGAGGGATAGATGGGGTAGAATTTGTCAGGCATGTCCAAAGTTTCCAGACAGTATGTGGATTTAGTGAGAGGCCACACTTGATCTAATACTAGGTAATGAACCTGGTGAGGTGACAGACCTCCCAGTAGAGGAGCATTTCAGTGATATTGAACACAACCCCATGAGCTTAAGCATAGCTATGGACAAAGATAAAAGCAGACAAAGTGTTTAATTGAGGAAGGGCTAATTACGCTGGGATGAGGTAGGAACTAGCAAAAGTAAATTAGGAACAATTGTCCTTGGGAGAAAGCACAGAAATTATATGGAGGATATTCAGGGTTCACTTGTGCAGGGTTCAGGATAGGTCTGTCCCAGCGAGACAGGGAAAAGATGGTAAGAAAAGGAAACTATGGTTGACAAAACAGGTGAAGCAGCCAATTAAGAAGAAGGAAACATACGTTAGATTTAGGAATCAAAAAACAAGAAAGGCTCATAAGAATTTTTTGGTAGCCAGGGACTTAAGAAATGACTTAGAAGAACTAAGAGAAGGTCTTGGCAACTAGGATTAAGGAAAACCCTAAGATATTCTCTGCATATGTGAAGAACAGAGGGATGACAAGAGTAAAGACAGGGCCACTTAATGATAAAGGAGTCAACATATGACTGGAGGAGGGAGAAGGTTGGGGAGGTTGTCTGATTTAGAGAGCATGCCTTATGAAAACAGGTTGAGTGAACTCGGCCTTTTCTCCTTGGAGCGGTGCAGGATGAGAGGTGACCTGATAAGAGATGTTTAAGATGATGAGAGGCATTGATCGTGTAGATAGTCAGAGGCTTTATCCCAGGGCTGAAATGGTTGTCACAAGAGGACATGAATTAAGGTGCTGGGCAGTAGGTACAGAAGATGTCAGGGTTAATTTTTTTTAAAATAAACACAGAGTGGCGGGTGAATGGAATGGGCTGACGTCAATGGTGGTGGAGGCAGATACATTAGGGTTCTTTAAGAGACTTTTGGATATCTTTGGAGGTTAAAAAAAAAAGGCTGTGAAAACCTAGTAATTTCTAAGGTAAAGGACATGTTCAGCACAACTTTGTGGGCCAAAGGGCCTGTACCATACTGCAAGTTTTCCATGTTTCTATGTCCCAAATGAATACTTTGCATCAATATACACCAGAGAAAAGGACCATGGCCAAGGTGAATAGAACAAGCTTGTACACTAGACCATGTTGAAATTAAGAAGGAGGAATTGCTGGATGAACTTAAAGACATTAGGATTGATGAGCCACCGAGACCAGTCGAGAAGTACCCCAGGTTTTCATGGATAAAGAAAAAAGATTGTTGGGGCATTGACAATGATTGTTGTGTCTCCTTGGCCACAGGGGAGGTGCAGGAGGATTAGAAAACTGCAAATTTTTTTAATGTAGACTATTTCAGCTAGTCCATGCCGCCCAATTTAGACCCAATTATCCTACACCCCCGGTATGTTGCAAATGGTGGGCCCTGGGGAAAACCCATGCATACATGGGGAGAATGTACAAACTCCTTACAGACAGAACAGGATTTGAACGACTGGTCCAATCGCTGGCGCTGTAAAGGCATTGCGCTAACCGCTACACTGCTAACCATGCCACCCAAAGTAACAAAATAAATTAATGAAGATAGGGTGGTAGATGTGGTATATATGGATTTTAGTAAGGCATTTGACAAAGTTACCCAATGGGATACTCATTCAGAAAGTCATTCAAAAACTGGTCCAAAGGTATTATACCTAATTACATGCAGCACTAGAAATAAAGTAGCTCAATTTCAGATCCTTGATTTTCCTAGATTACTTGAGGTGACTATTCTTGACTCCTTTTTTTAATCTACAATCTTCCCATAAAGGCTGAATCTCTTAATGTTAATTTGGCTGATCGAAGACGAGCCCTATTAGTTAAAAATCAAGAACGCCTGGAAGCAGGATTTCACTCTTTCATTGTCTAATGAGGTTTGGGACTCCATTTTTAGTTTGATTAACACCTCTTCCTTTGCGTGCGACCTTGTTTGCTGCAATTTAAAGTGGTCCATAGAGCACATGTGACTAAAGTTAAAATTGTCTCGTTTCTATTCAGACATAAATCCTCAATGTGACAAACGTAAAATTGGTGATGCTTCATTAGTACATATGTTCTGAACCTGCCCTAGCTTAGAAGAAGTTTGGAAAGATGTTGATGTATTACTGACTTCAATTCAAAGCCAAATTTTATCTTTCACTTCATTGATAGCCAGACGTGGAATTTTCATGAAATGGAAAGATAATATTCCACCTACACATGCACAATGGCAAAGAGATTTTATGTCTTGTTTAACTCTAGAAAAAAATAGATATGCTGTCAAGGATTCAAATGACGAGGCCCATTTATGGACTATAATCATAATTTTAAGATTCATGTCATTCGGGAATTTTGGCGCTGTGCTGTCCCTCTCCAAGTTGTAATTTGATTCATACATGACAATTTTCAACCATGCTTCAAAGGGGTTTTGAAATCGTTTGGGTTTTTTTCTGTAAATCTTATTTTATTGTTATGATCGTGCTCTGGATTTCCTTATTATGAGAATATTGCACAATGTTTTTAAAATTTTATTTTATTTTTTCCATATCTTGTAGTACATTGTATAATATTACTGTTCAATCATTTAAAAGTATTATTTAAAAAAAAAAGAAACAAGGTCGATGATCTTGCAGTACAGCTGCAGATTGAAGAGTACAGTGTTGAGGCTATCACTAAGTCGTGGCTAAAGGATGAATAAGATTGGGAGCTGAAGTCCAAAGATATACGGTGTATTGGAGGGATAGGTAGTTAGGTAGAGGGGATGGCGTGGCTCTGCTGATGAGCAACAATAATTGGAAAAAGGGACATCGGATCAGAAAAGGTAGAATCCTCATGAGTTGAGTTAAGAAATGGTAATGGTAAAAGGACACTAATGGCAGTTTATACAGTCCTCCAAACAGCAGCTAGGATATGGATTACAAAGTACAACTGGAAATAGATAAGACCATGTCAGAAGGACATGGGGGATTTTAACATGAAAGTAGATTGGGAAAGTCAAGTTGGTAAAGATCTCAGGCGAAAGCATTTGTAGAATGCCTATTTGGAGAAGTTTGTTGAACCCACCAGGGGAAATCAGCTGCTCTGGATTGGGTGCTGTGTAATGAACCAGAGGTGATTGGAGAGCTCAAGGTAAAGGAATCTCAGAAGGCAGTAATCACAATATGACTGGTTTCACTTTGAAATTTGAAAAGGAGAGGCTAAAGTCCAATGTATCAGTTTTTCACTGGAGTAAAGGAAATCACAGTTGCATGAGAGAGGAATTGGCCAAAGTCGAGTGAGAAAAGCACAGTAATGGGGAAGACAGCAGGTGAGCAATAGCTGGAGTTACTGCGAGAAATGAGGAAAGTGCAGGACAGGCACAGACCAAAAAGAAAACAAAATTCTGAATGGTAAAATGACAACTATGGCTGACATGGGAAGTTAAAGCCAAGAGGAGGTCATACATGGAAGCAAAAATTAGTGGGAGATAAGATGACTGGGAAGTTTCTAAAAACTTAGAGAAGACAATTAAGAAGATGATTAAGGAGGAAAAGATGAATTATGAAGGAGGTTAGAAAATAATATCCAAGAGAATACTAAAAGCTTTGTTAAATGTAATAAGAGTGATAGAAAACAACACTGGACAAATTGTAATGGGAGACAAGGAGATAGCAGAGGAATTGAATGAATATTTTGGATCAGTCTTTACCGTGGAAAACATTAGTAGCATATTGGACTCTCATGGGTCTCTGGGAAGGGAAGTGAGTGCAGTCAAGATCACAAGAAAGAAGATACTTGGGAAGCTAAATGATCCATGGGTAGATAAGTCTCCCGGACAAGATGAAATGCACCCTCATTTTCTGAAGGAGATAGCTGTAGAGATTATGGAGACGTTCGTAATGATCTTCCAGGAATCAATGGTTCTGGTGGACTGGAGGATCACAAATGTCACTCTGCTGTTTAAGAAGGGAGTGAGGCAGCAGAAAAGAAATTAAAGACCTTTTAGCCTGACCTCAATGATTGGGAAACTATTGGAGTGGATCGTTAAGGATGAGGTTACAAAACACCTGGAAGTGCATGAGAAGATAGGCCCAAGTCAACATGGTTTCCTTGAAAGAGTGACCTATTGCAATTTCTTGAAGCGATCACAAGTTAGATAGATCGAGTAGATGCAGATGTTGTGCAGTGGGATTTTCAAAAGGCCTTCGACAAGGTACCAGACACAAGGCTGCTAAACAAGATGAGAGGCCATGGAACTGCAGGAAGGATACTAGCATAGGGAGAGCATTTCCCAATTGGCAGGAAACAGAGGAGGAATAAAATGATCCTATTCTGGTTGGCTGCTGGTTACCATTCCTTTTTATGTTGTATATAAATGAGTTGGATTATTGAAAAGATATCTTTGAGGATACTGAGGCTGCAGAGAGACTTGGATAGATTAGGAGAATGGGCATAAAGGTGGCAGATGAAATACAATGTTGGAAAATGTACGGTCATGCACTTTGGTAGAAGAAATAGATGGGCAGACTATTATTTAGAGGGCGAGAAAATTCAAAATTCTGAGGTGCAAAGGGAACTCATGCAGGATACCCTAAAGATTAACCTTCAGGTTGAGTCATTGGTGAAGAAGCCAAATACAACATTGGCATTCAGTTCCAGAGGAATAGCATACAAGAGCATGTAATGTTGAGACTCTATAAAGCACTGGTGAAACCTCACTTGAATTACTGTGTACAGTTTTTGAAGCTGTATTTGAGAAAAGACGTGCTGGCGTTGGAGAAGGTTCAAAGAATGATACCAGAAATTAAAGGGTTAGCATGAGGAATGTATGTCAGCTCTTGGACTGTATGTTGGGGGTACAAAAAGATGGGTTGGGGGGGGGGGGGGGAGGGGGGACTTAAAAAGGCCTGGAGAGTAGATGTAGCAAGGATGTTTCTCATGAGTAGGGGAGTCTTGGACAAGAGGGCACAACCTCAGGATAAAAGGGAGAAAATTTAAGAGAGAGATGCAGAAAAATATCTTTAGTCAGTGAGTCTGTGGAATTTGTTGCCACAGCTGGCTGTGGAAGTAGGTCGTTGGGTGTATTGACTGGTATTTGATTAGTCAGGGCATCAAAGGTTACAAGGAGAAAGTCGGGGAGTGGAGCTGCACAGGTTGATAGGATAGTTAAGAAGAATAATGGGATGCTGGGCTTCATTAGTCGGGGGATTGAATTCAGGTTCATGAAGTGATGTGGCAGCTCTATAAATCTCTGGTGAGACCACACTTAGAATATTGTGTTCGGTTCTGGTCACCTCATTACAGGAAGGACGTGGAAGCTATGAAGAGGGTACAGAGCAGATTTACCAGGATGTTGCCTGGATTGGAAAATACATTTTGTGAGAAAATTAGCAGAGCTACTGCTTTGCTCTTTGTAGCAAAAAAGAATAAAAGGTGATTTAGAAGTATACAAGATTATGAGAGGCATAGATAAGGTATAGTCAGCATCTTTTTCCCAGGGCCAGTGTAGCAAACATCTGAACAAAGTGAAGGGAGGAAAGTTTAGGGGAGACATCAGGGACAATTTTTTTGGTGGATGCCAGGAATGCATTGCCAGGGGTGGTGATGGAGGCTGTAACAATCCGGCCATTTAAGAGACTTAGGCACATGGATGAAAGAAAAATAATGAGGTAGAGAGGGTTTAGTTTTTTGTGTAAATACATAGAGGTCATCATAACATTGTGGGTTGAAGGACCTGTACTGTGCTGTAATGTTCAATGTTTCAGGAAGATGCCTGGATTAGAGTACGAGCTTGAAGGAAAGGTTGGACAATTTGGGTTGTTTTCTCTAGAATGGAAGTTGAGGGGAGACCCGAAAGATGCTCATAAAATTATAGGATGAAGGCATTTGAAGGCGAAAGGGGTAAAGTTTAAAGAAGATTTATTAAATTTTAAATTTAGATGTGGGACTTTTTTTTTATATGCACAAAGGTAGGTGCCTGGAATGGGTTAATGGTGGAAGGAGATATAGCTTCCAGACTTTTACACACACACATGAATATGCAGGGTAAGGAAATAATAGGGATTACTTGCAGGCTGAAGAGATTTAGATTAATTTGGCACCATGTTTGGCACAGACAAGATGAAATGAAGGGCCTGTCCCTCTGATGTCTTTTTCTATGCAAATGTGGCATAAAAGGGAAAACCCAGGCAACAGCCTATCACTATTTCAAGTGTCTCGTTAAGAATAGTAAAAGGATTCTGCAAGGTGTACAGTCTGTTGGAAGTAATGAAATTAGAGCTAATTAAAGCAGAAGAGTGATTAATAAATTCAAATGTTTCACTCCAAATTTGGATTGGGTCATCATGAAAACCACTGAGTTTCCAGTAGTTGGTCGTAATATTAAAAAAAAGGGCATTGGAGCTGGACTTGTGGTAGGTGGGAAATCTAATGGTGAGAGTAAGGAGTAATATTTACTAAGAAAATGAACTATTACCTTTAAATGGTTCTATATCAAAATATTCCAATTTCCCTTTTAAGATGGGGAAGGATCAATTTACCTGTGTTGGTATTGCAATTACTAGGAGTTATAAACACCTTTTTAAGGAAATGTTTCCATATTATTTAATCAGGTTAAATTATTGTTATCAAGATGGTCACCTTTATCTATTTCCATGATTGGACGTATTAATTCTATTAAAATTAACATTTTTTCTAAATTTTTGTATCTCTACCAATAAATACCAATTTTTATCCCCAAATCCTTTTTTGATTCACTTATATTTTCCCACATATGGCAAGGAAAACACCCTCACTTAAATAAAGATCATTTCCTAATTTTAGATTTTATTATTAAACGGTCAATATATATCATTTGCTTCTTTTGTTACATTTCGATAAATTAGTTAACTGCCCTTTATGGGTAGAAATGGAACTGAATTTTACTAAAAGCACATCTATGTTGGCAATTATAGGGTTTTTTTTAATCCTCATATAAACTGACTGATAATCTGATAAAGGGACATAGTCTGAGAATGTGGGCACAATTAGCTTTTTTTGGATTTCAGAGTTTTGCTCTTTCCAGCCCTATTACATCTAACCACCTTTCTTCAACCTTCTTTATTAGATACTGCTTTTAAGGACTAGCACAGATTAGGTATTAAATGTTTTTAAGATATTTTTATTTGAAACAATCTTGCTTCCTTTGAACAACTGGCAGTAAAATTTAACTTACCAAGCACTTTTTTTTTAAAAAAGATATTTAGACAAATTAGATATTTTGTTCAATTAAAGATCCCTGACGTTCCACAAATTCCTGAGGCAAATATTTTTGATTTACTTTTTGAT
The DNA here is from genome assembly GCF_036971445.1 of Narcine bancroftii. Lineage (NCBI taxonomy): Eukaryota > Metazoa > Chordata > Chondrichthyes > Torpediniformes > Narcinidae > Narcine > Narcine bancroftii. The sequence continues at coordinate 137,626,236 of NC_091470.1, read as the reverse complement.
TTACAACTTTCTCAAAAAGATTCCATATTAATTCTTAATAATAATTTGCTGGACTTGAGAATACCCTCACTAGTAAAATTTAAGAATGATTGGGAACAGGATTTTCGGATGAGGTGTGGGATTCTACTTGTGATCTGATCAATGCGACCTTTTTGTGCACACCACTGTTTTTTGCAATTTAAAGTGGTTCATAGAGTACATATGTCTAAAGTTAAATTATCTCATTTTTATTCAGATATAAATCCTCTATGAGACAAATGTAAAAATTTTTATGCTTCATTGATTCACATGTTTTGGACTTGTCCTAGCCTAGAAAAATTTTGGAAAGCTATCTTTCAAACTTTATCAGTGATCCTCAAGGTCAAATTATAAACTTGCCCTTTAATTGCTTTATTCAGATCATTTCAAGATAATGTTTTACTGACTGCAACTCAAAACCAAATTTTATCTTTTACTTAACTGATGGCCAGATGTGCAATGTCCATTAAAAGGAAAGACAATACTCCATTGACACAGAACGGTTAAATTATATGTCTTATCTAAGTCTATAAAAAAAGAGATAAGCTATCAAAGATCCAAATATTAACTTCCAAAAGATGTGGGGTCCATTTATGGACCATGATCATAACCTATAGAAATAGGGTGTTTAGGTGCTTTTGTGCTGTCTGGTTTCAGGTCATTGTCACTGGATTCCCATGTATCTCTTTTTTTAAACCTTGATTCGTGGTTGAGGTTATTTTTTGGCTGGGATTTTCTTTTGCTTTTGATTAATGTAATAGATAATTGTGTTGTTTAACTGAATAATGTAAACATTGATAAAATTATTATAAAAAGGAAAGAGAATTGTAAACCTTTGTTGTTGTTAAGTCTTTATTTTGTTGTTACAACTGTGCTCCAGATTTTCTTATTATGACAATATCGTATGTTTTAATTATTTTTCATTTTTGAATCTTGCAGTGGTTCTCAAGTTTTTTTTCCACTCACACACCCTATGCCATTGGTGCTCTGTGATTAGTAAGGGATTCCTCAAGGTGGGATGTGGGTGGAAAGAAAAGTTTGCAAACCTCTGTTTTAATCATACCTTATTGACTTGTTATGTGCACGTCTTCATAACTCCAAAGGAAATGGGTCAATAACAATTTATTTTCAAGCCAAATATTTCTGGAACAATTGGGTCTAGAGCAGTGGTTCTCAACCTTCCCTTCCCACTAACATCCCACCTTAAGCAATCCCTTACTAATCACAGAGCATTGATGGCATAGGGATTACTTATTGTGGAATATGAGTGGAAAGAAAAAGGTTGAGAACCACTGGTTCATATTGTAAAACGTCAATAAAAATATTTTAAAAAGAAAAAGAAGAAAATGGATAAAACGCGAAAGTCTGTAGATATTGTGTTCAAGTAAAACAAAATGCTGGAAAAACTCAGTTGGTCAAAGTTTACTTTCCGTAGCAAAGATAAAGATACAGAACCAATGTTTTGGGCTTGAGCCCTTAATCAAGGTTTGAACAAAATGTAGGCAGGTGCCCAAAAAAATTGGTAGGGGAGACAGGAGGCAATAGGTGGATGAGGGAAAAATAAATGGCCACAGTAAGTGCCACTCCTCCTCCCTCACCACCATTCGGTGCCCCAAACAGTGCTTTCGAGTGAAGCAACACTTCACTTGTGGATCCTTGGGAGTTTTCTACTGCATCTGGTGCTCCCTTCTCTTCATCAGAGGGACTGGGCACAGACTGGGAGATTGCTTTGGAGATTGCTTCGTTGATGAGCACCTTTGCTTTGTCCACATCAGTGACAGGGATTTCCCACTGGCCTCAATTCCTTGCCTCACTCCCATGCTCAAATGTCTGGGAGAAGACCATCTGTAAAATGGAGGAACAACACGATTTTTCATCTAGGCACTCTCCAACTGGAGTAGCCATGGGTCCCCGCATGGGTCCCAGCTATGCCTGCCTGTTTGTAGGCTTTGTGGAGCAATCCATGCTGCAAGACACCTCAACTCTTCCTCCGGTATATATACAACTACATCAAGGCTGCCTCATTCACCCACGATTAGCTTGTCAATTTCATCCAGCCCCAATCTCAAACACACCTGGTCCATCTCTAACAATACTCTCCCCTTCCTGAATCTCTCTATCTATCTCAGGAGATAGACATATACTACAAACCTTCTAACTCCCACAACTACCTTGACTGCACCCTGTCCCCTACAAGGATTTCATCCCCTTCTCTCAACTTCTCCACCTCCGCTGCATCTGTTCCCAAGATGAGGTCATCCAGTCTAGATCTTCCGAAATGTCTGACTTCTTCCACAAATGTGGCTTCCCCTCTCCCAGATGTTCTCCATTTCCCACTCATCTGCCCTGACCCCTTCTGCCGCAGATGCAACATAGAATCCCTCTCTTCCTCACCGTCCACCCCACCAGCCTCTGCATCCAACACATTATCTGCCATAATTTCCAGAACTTACTCAGGATCCCACCACTAGACACATTTTTCCCTCTCCTGCCCTCTCGGCCTTTCGTAGGGATTGCTCCCTCTGTGAATCCCTTATGAACTCATCTCTCCCCATTTTTCGTCTGGCACCTTCTCCTGTAGCTGCAGTAGGTGTAACCCTTGTGCCTACACCTTCTCCCTCACCACAGTCCAGGCTCAAAAGAGGCCTTTCAAGTGAAGCAACACTTCAACACCAAAGGACTGATTACTGTCTTCTCAACATTGGAGAGATTGGTCACAGATTGGGAGATCACTTCGATCAGCACCTCTACTCAGTCCGCCACAACAGAGACCTCCCAGTAGCCAACCATTTCAATTCTGAGTCACACTCCCTTGCTCACTTGTCTGTCCATGACCTTATGTTCTATATCCCTTTGACCATCCGCAGATTGGAGGAACACCTTATTTTCCGTCTGGGCACTCTCTAGCCAGATGGCATTAACATAGACTTCTCTGCTTTCTGCTAACTTGCTCACCTTTTCTTTCCCTTCCCCCTTTCCAGTTCTCCTCTCCCTTCCCCCTCACCCACCCAGCCATCCCCCGATCATTGCTGTTCTCTCCTTCCCTTCACCTATCATCTCCTCCCTTTGCCACCCCTCCTTTCCCCTCTTATATTTTTGTTCGGACACTTGCTGACATTCTCTCATATCTTGATGAAGGGCTCAAGCCCGAAACATTGGTTATGTATTTTTACCTTTACTATGTAAAGTACACTGTTTGGCCTGCTGAGTTTCTCCGGCATTCTGTGTTTTTAGATCTGTGTCTACAGATTTTTGAGATTTACACTGTTTGACCTGTTGAGTTTCTCCGGCATTCTGTTATTACTAAGAAAAGGAGTATGGACAGAAGAGGAAATGAGGAACTTGTTGGTATTGGATAGTGTCCAATAACCTCTACACTTCCTAACATCCCAAAATCTACCAAAGTGCTACAATAAATAAGTAGAAGTTGCCAAATTAGTTGGAAAGCTACTGGAGATTCAGAGGATACTGACAAGAACAAGGCTGAGAGCTCTGAACATGGAGTTATAATCACATGGTAAAAGGGCCTTCAGCCCAACTTGCTCAGGAGAACTAAAATGTCTCATCCACATTCATCTCACCAGCCTGCATTTGGTCCATATCCTCTATGGGGTGATGCAGGCATAGTGACAATGACCGTTGGAATATTAGTGCTCATAATGGCATCAATTTTGACATTGTTAATACCCAATTTGAATAGTAGCACCAAGTCTTGAGACTTATACTTTCGGGGAAAAAAAATGCCAAGTCAACTAGTAACTGTTATAACACACAAAAATGCTGAAGGAATTCAGCGGGTCAGGCAGGGTCAATGGAAGGGATAGATGGTCAATGTTTCTAGCCAAAACCTTTCCTCAGGAATGGCAAGAAACAGGCAAACACCCAAATAAAAAGTTGAGGGGAGAGCAGGTAACTGTGGTATTTCTTTGTTCCTGTGAGTCAATTAAGCCATAGAATTATTTGGTAAGGATGAACGGTTGTTTAGGCTTTTTCATTAAGAGATCTCAAGTGATAATCTTAAAGGGAGAATCTCGTGTGGAAAATCTGTTTAAGAGTACATCTCAAAAAGAGCACATCAGTCTAGACAACCACATTACCAATGGTAAAAGAGATATGCAAGGCACAAATAGAATTTTTGAGCACACTGAGTATCAGCATGCCAAATTATGGGAGGTCTGATCAATGTTGTGTTCATTAGGCACAATCTACCATGGACATTGATATATTTAGTCCCTGTTTTTGGTTAGCAAAGGTGTTGGATATGAAATATTGGTTGAGTAAGTCAACGATGCTATCACAAGTTTTAAAAATAAACAGCAGCAGATTCATATGGTTTTTACCATTTAAAACCTGAAAGGGATAGACCCAACGACCTAACAACTGTTGTTTTCTCTTTGTGAATAAACATAGAAACATAGAAGATAGGAGCAGGAGTAGGTCATTCGACCCTTCGAGCCTGCTCTGCCATTCAACGAGATCATGGCTGATCTTAAAGTTCAGTACCCCGTCCCCGCCTTCTTTCCGTAACCTTTAATACCCTTATACTGAATGAAAAGGATACCACATGGTCTTAAAGATAATCACACTGTTTTAACCCTTTAGGCAACAATAACAAATACCACAGAGCATCTGTTTAAGGTGAGTGGAGGAAAGTTTAGGGTAGACAATAAAAGTTTTTCTTAAAACACAGAGTGGGGGGAGCCTAGGGTACATTGTCCAGGATGGTGGTGGAGGCTGGTGCAATAGGGACATTTTAATAGGGACATATGCGCCTGGATGTAAGAACAACAGAGGGTTATGGGTGACAGGTAGGGAAGGATCACATTGTTGTGGAGTTGGTTCACATTGCAAACCTTAGGGCATGCACTGTGCTATAATGTTCCATATAACCAGTTACGGAGCGGAAACAGGCCATGTTGGCCTTTCGAGTCCGCACCAGTTCACTGATTTTGTGCGCTCTCTTCAGGCATTGGTCCTGGTAGATCTTCATTCAATAACGATGGGCGAATTCAATGCAGCTGGAATCAGTCGTAGAAATGTTTGTGATGTTGGAGGACTAACTGTCAGGGACAAGCCACAGCTGTCAGGTCTCTGGAATAAAGCCTGGCCTTGTGGTCAAGATGAGAAGGGAGGCTGGGAAGAGGAAAGGCTGTGTTGAGAGGTGTTTTATAAATCTGATGACCCCTATAAGTTGAGTAATATTGATAAATGTCAGATCATGATTGGACTTATTACTTTGAGAACATTTACAAATACTCATACTGAAAGGCTCACAGATACAATTTATATTAATGATTGGCAATAATTACCATTTTAAATTATGCAACCATTACCTATGGAATCAAAAGCTTTTGCAAGATCGAAGAAAAAACAAGGTTATCGGAAAGGTACTTGCTAGGTTATGAGTTTCTATCAACTTTATTCAAATAGTTTTAGATCTATCTTTTCATTGACTGAGGGAAGCAAGGCTGGTAGTGGTCCCATTCTGATCGAGTGACTGGCTTCTTCCCATTTGTGTGATGGACCTGCCTTTATGCACTGAAGAGGGGAGCAATTTCAATCTTTATGTTTTTAACCTGTTTGAGGGCCTTTGCCTTTCCTGGTGGCTGTCAGTGAATTATTTAGAACTAAGCCATTACATTAAAAATTGTTGAGAGGTGCCATGCAAAGACCAGACTACACATAAATGTTTAAGACATCAGGTCTTTATATGACCACCAAAAAACACAATTTAGTCATTAGAGCTAGACTTTGAAGATCTTGGTTTGAGAAAGAGATGCAAGGATTGTTCCTTGTGTGGGTAGCATGAGTGAAGATCCTAGAGAAAGCATGACTTGTAAAACCTGTGTAAAACAATGCACAAAATCTGCATTGTAACCTGTTTTAATTATTTATGACAGGCATCATAGACTCTTTATCATTAATGGATGAAGAGGATGGGAAACAAATCAGCCAGCCCTTCCCCACATCTCTATTTCCCACACATCTGCCCTGGCCTTCTCCACCCCAAGACACAGCAAGAACAAGAGTCCCCTTGTCCTCACCTACCACCCCACCAGCCTCCACATCCAGCATATTATCCTTTGCAATTTAGGCCATCTATAACGTCATCACACCACCAGATATATCTTCTGCTTTCTGCAGAGACTGGTCCTTCCAAGACTCCCTCGTCCACTCAACCCTTCCCATTCATTGCCCCCTTGATACCAAGCCCTTTGACCTCAGGAAATGCTGCACGCGCCCACGCCGCCTCCCTCACCCCCATTCAGGGCCCCAAACAATCCTCCCAAGTGAAACAACACTCACTTGTCAATCTCCAGAAGTCATCTACTGCATTCGGTGCTCCTGTGGTGGCCTCCTCCACATCAGAGGTTGGACGGAGACGATGCAGACTGGGGCATTGTTTCATTGAGCACCTTTGCTTGGTCCACTGTAAACAGGGACCTCCCAGAGGCCAACCATTTTAATTCCACACTAACATGTGTATCCATGGCCTCACGCACTGCCAAACCGAGGCTACACACAAATTGGAAGAACACCACCTAATATTCTGTCTGGGCACTCATCAACTTTTCCAGTTTCCGTTGAACCCTTTCCCTAATCCTCTCCTCCAGCACCCCACCCCCTTCCTCTCCATTCAGAGAGCTACCCCTTGCCCCATCACCTCAGCATTTTTCTCTTCTACCCTTCCACCCATATCCATCCATGATCTCTTACCCATTAGTCTGTACTCCTTTCCTATTGCTTCCTCCCCTTTTCTCTTCTCACTGCCCCCCACCTTTTTATTAAGGTTCCAAAAAGCCTGTTTTTTGCTCAAATCTTGGTGAAGGGTTCAGGCCTGGAACTTTACTTTCTATAGATGCTGGATAACCAGCTGAGTTTCTCCAGCATTTTTGTGCACTATGTTACAATTTCAATGACTGCACACTTTCATGTTTCAATCTCTCACTCAATGTGTAGATTAAAGGTTTTCAAGTTTATTAATCCCTGTTAAATGCAGCCAGGGATGGAAAGGATATGTAGGTATTGGGGTCTTGCTAAAGAAAGCCTTTGGTAGTATCAGATGGTTGGTGAAATTTCCATGCATTAAACTTCAATGCAGGTTTGTCCAACAACTCACACAGAAAGGGGAATCGAATACAATGAACTAAGGTGATGATGGGCAGCCTGATATTGCTTGTAGGAAAGGGTCATTTATAGCTATTTTTAACAGCACAGTTAAGTTTGAGGATAATGAAGGTTCCTTTGAGGAAAAGCCCATTGTGAGAAGATAGCTGGGGGAGCTGGTAATGGACTTCTGAGAAGTTAATGAAGTTACAACATTTGCATTTGTTTTGGTGGCCTGTGGAAAATGGTCCTCTGAGAATGATTTATTGATGAACTGTAAGTTTGATAAATTTTAAGAAATTTACTACTAGAATTGCTAAGTGTTTTATCTGGTTTTGATTCTCTTGCTTATTTTTATGGATTTATAGTTTCTGTGGAGGCATTTTGCTGCTAATTTTGGCACAAAATATTTATATCTTTGCATTGTGCAAATTATGCAATGTGAAATTAACTTGCACAGAGTAACTACATATTTGATGATGTACCTACTAACCTGGCTTCCTTATCTGGTAAATATTTATGCCCTTGTTCAAATTTTTTTGTTTTTCTTCCCTCCTGTACCCAGTAAAGTTCTCACAGATGTGAGACTTAAATTTTGCTTAGAGATCTATTAAGGGCAATTTAATAATTCTCATTTTTTGGGGGGGAAACAGAAGAATGTGTCCCTACATGAGATCTGTTTAAACAGCAATGTGTGATTTAAAGTGCCCAGCCAGAGACTAGATTATACACCAAACATCCAATCCCAGGATAGATGCAGCACCAGATTCTGTAGTATCTGGCAGGAAGTGTACTCTCTTGAGAGGGAAATGCTAAAACAGGATACCGGTAACTCCTGAATCTGCTGCATCTTCTTCTCGCGCTCTTCCTCCATTTTCTTTTTCTTCTCTTTCTTTTCTTTTTTCTTTGCTGCCTTCAGCTTCTTTTCAATTTCAAATCTGCCAAAGATTGGAAGAGCCCTTTGAATAGCACCTGAAATTCAGCTCAATTTCCAGGTTCACACTGAGGTGACCTGAACTAATCTGTACTGCACACACAGCACAGGAAGATACAAATCTCAACAGTAGACAAGGTGGAAATGCTCTCCTGCTCTCTCTTCTTTCCCCTTAGTTTAAATCCAATATAATCTATCTAAAGGTACACCTCGTTAGCTCGAAACCAGCACACAGTGGTCAAAGCTGGCCAACTTTTGACACTTGACACCCTTATGGTCGGGGTACCCAACTGCATCAACCAGTCTGCCTCAAGTCAGACTCCTGACCTGGGCAGTTTGGTATAAATGCTATATGGTTAGTTGTGCAGCTTGAGAGAGAGAGAGTGAGAGAGAGAGAGAGAGAGAGAGAGAGAGAGAGAGAGAGAGAGAGAGAGAGAGAGAGAGAGAGAGAGAGAGTGAAAGTGAGAGTGAGAGATAACAATAAAATCAGACCCGTCAGCATTACTGTTGAGTAAAGGTAATTATGGAGACATGAGAGAGGAGCTGGCTAAAGTTGATTGGAAGGAGATCACAGCAGGGAAGATGGTAGAACAGCAATGGCAGGAGCGTTTTGGAGTAATTTGAAAGATGCAAAATCATTTCATCCCAGAGAAGAAGCTCTCCAAAGGGAAAGTGAGGCAACTGTATCTGACAAGGAATGTGAAAGACAGCACAAAACCAAAGGAGAGGGCACAGAGTATTCTAAAACTTAGCAGAACACCAAAGGATTGGGTGGCCTTTAAAAACCAACAGAAAGGCAATTAAAAAACAATAAGGGAAGAAAAGATGAAACAAAGATAAGTTCAAAAGGATACCAAAAGATAATTTGGATATACAAAAATATGCAAGAGTGGATATTAGACTTTTGGAAAATGATGATGGAGAAGTGGTAACGGTAAACAATGAAATAGTGGATGAACCAAATAAGTGTTTTGCATCATTCTTCACTGTGAAAGACATCAATGACATGACGGAAAATTCGAGGCAGCCAGATGGGAGAAGTGACTGTAGTTGCTATCACGATGAAGGTGCTCTGGAAGCTGAAGAGGCTGAAGATGGATAAGTCACCTGGTCCAGACAGATTATATTGCAGGACTCTCAAAGAGGCAGTTGAAGAGAACACATTAGAAGTGATCTTTCAGAAATACCTAGAGAAGGGAATGGCTCCAGAGGACTGGACTACTGCAAATGTCACTCCCCTCTTCAAGAAAAGCAGGAGAGAGGCAAAATACAAGAAGTTATAAGTCAGTTAGCCTAACTTCAGTGGTTAGCAAGATTCTAGAATGAGAATTCAGGGTCCTTGAAAACACATAATAAAATAGCCAAAGTGAGCATTGCTTCAGTGGACATCTTGGCGGACAAATCTGTTGGAATACAAAAGCAGGACAAAGAAGAGCCAGTGGATCTTGTTTACTTTTATTTTCAGAAGGCCTTTTGACAAGGTACCACACATAATGCTGTTAAACAAGATAGGAGCTTGTGTATTAGGAGAAAGGAGTTATCATGGAGACACGATTGGCTTACTGGCGGAAGAAAAAGATTGGGTTAAAAGAGGCCTTTTCAGGCTGCCTGCCAGTGACTAGATGTTCCACAGGGAACATGATTTGAATGATGGAATTTATAGTTTTGTGGCCAAATTCGCAGATGATATATGGAAAGGTGGAGGGGCAGTTAGCGTTGAGGAAGCAGAGAGTCCATTGAGGGATCTGGACCGGTTAGGAGGATGGGCAAAGATGCACACGGAATGCAGCATAGGGAAGGGTATGGTCATGCACTTTGGCAGAAGGAATAGATCATTTTCTAAATGGGAAGAAAATTCAGAAAGCAGAGATCCAAAGAGTCTTGGTAGTCCTTGAGCAGCATTCCCCAAAATGTTTAACTAGCAGGTTGAGACATGTAAGGAAAAGACAATAATACAAGAGCAAGGTTGCAATGCTGAGGCTCTACAAGGCTTTGGCAGTCTGTTTTTGGAGTACTGTAAGTAGCTTTAGGCCCCACACTAAAGGAAGGATATGCTGGCACTGGAGAGGGCTCCGAGGAAGTTTACAAGAATAATTCTAGGGATGAGAAGGTGAATGCACAGATGCATTTGACAGCACTGGGCCTATAATGGCTAGAGTTTGGAAGGATGAAAGGGGTGGCCTATTGAAGCCTACTAAACGTTGAAAGCACTTTATTAATATTGATTAAAAAAATTACAAGGATGTTGTCAGGACTTGTATGGGAAAAGGTTGAAATAGGTTAGGACTGAGGGGATATTTGATTGAAGTGTACGAAATTATGAGGGATATAGAAAGAATAAATGCAAACAGGATTTTTCTACTGAGGTTGAGTGAGACAAGAATGAGATGACATGGGTTACAGGTGAAAAGTGAAATGTTTAAGGGACCTTCTTCAGAGGGTGGTGAGTGTTGAATGAGCTGCCAGTGCAGGTGGTGGATATGGGTTAGAGCTCATCATTTAAAATTGGATAGGTACATGATTGGGAGGGGAATGGTCCAGGTGCAGACTGATGGGACTAGGTGGAATAAAAAGTTCAGCATGGACTAGATAGGCTGAAGGGCCTGTTTCTGTGCAGTACTGTTCTATGGACTCAATACAGTAGATGTGGAGAATATAGCAAGAGCCTGTCTTGGAATAAAAGTACAGCATTTTAAAACAGAATGGAGGAGAAATTTATTTAGCCAAAGGGTGATGGATTTGTGGAATTCGTTGCCACAATGGCTGTAGCGGCTAAGTCATTGGATATAGGTAAAGCAGGTTCTTGATTTGCAAATATATCTAAAGTTACAGGGTGAAGGCAGGAGAATGGGGTTAAGAGAAAAAAAAGTACCTCAACCATGATTCGAATGATGGAGCAGATATGACCTGATCTGGTGTATCAGCACAAGCTTCAGACAACCGATCTCCACCTTTGTAACGGTATACATCACTGTTCCTGTCTCAACTCATTTAGTGCTTCAGCACTAGACTCGAGACTTTGCTCTTCTCTGAATTTACTCCACAATCAAAAGTCAGCTAAAATACTGCTCTCAAACTATAATTCCCATTTGTCCTCTCACATCTCCCATGAATATAGGTTTACATGATAGAACCAGCCCTGCTACACTTTGATTTTATCAGCTTATATTACTGCAAAACAGGCAGTGGGCATTTAGCCTCTTGGGTCAACAAAGGCACACAAGACAACAAACCTATCAGCCCTATTCTCCCTCTCCTGTATCCTCAAACACACACAAACTCTCCTTTGATGCAGTTTGCCACTTACACTAACTCGGAATGTGGAGAGGGCTTCAAACTAACTAGGATGAGATATGCCTCCAGAAACAGAAGGTTAAATAAATTAAGAGGAAATAAAAGAGCACTGGAGAGTAAAGGGAAAACAGAGTCATGGTGAGTCTGGCCTGGCAGATGTAAATAAAAATATGCAAAACACAGCAAATCCACAGTTGTAGATAACTGTAAAAAAAAAATCAAAGCTTAATGGTTTCCATCTGAATGCACGCACCACATACAACATACAATAGCTCTTCTGGAAATGTTCATAACTGCCCAGGACTGCTCAATATTCAAGATCATACACTGTTCCAAAAGAAAATGTCAAAGGGGTAATTTGGTGGAATGGAGTTGTTATTCAACGAAGGTATTGGTCCTTAAGAAAAAGTCCTAATTTGAAATAGACCATTCTCTCCATGGATTCTTCCTGATCCATTGAATCTCTTCAAGCTTTCTTTGTTCACTCAAAGTACCAAACCACTGCTGAGTTGTGAGACATGGCAGTGGATAGTGATGTAGCATCAGTTTGAGTTGAAGCCACGAATAGCAGGGGAAGGAAGACAAGTGGGAAGATACTGGAAGTTGCGTATAGACCCCCAAAATGTGACCTCTCAGAGCATAAATAGAGACATGTTTGAAGGTAAACTGCAATTATCACAGGAGATTTTAAAGTACATATTGATTGGAGGAACTACCCTTCTAAGGGTATTGTGGAAGAACTTGGAATGTGTCAGTGGATTGCTTTTTAGAGTGCTCTGATAGAGTCCACCCCAGTATGGGTTATTTTCGATTGGGTCTTATGTAATGAGGAAGGATTAACATAAAACACAACAGCACAATACAGGCCTTTCGGCCTTCAATGTTGTGCCGACCCACATATTCCTACCAAAAAACGAAACCCTTCCAACCTCGTAACACTATTTTTCTTTCACCAATGTGCCTGACTAAGAGTCTCTTAAATGCCCCGAATGTTTCAGCCTCCACCATCACCCCTGGCAAGACATTTCAGTCACCCACAACTGTGTTTTAAAAAAAAAATTACTCCTCATGTCTCCCCTAAACTTTCCTCCCTTCACTTTGTACAGACATTTGCTACTCCTGCCCTGGGGAAAGAAATGCTGGCTGTCTACTTATTTATGGCCCTCAGAATCTTCTAGACTTCTATTAAGTCACCTCTCATCCTCCTGCATTCCAAAGAGAAAAGTCCTAGCTTTGCTAACCTTGCCTCGTAAGACTTAATTTTTAATCCAGACAACATCTGGTTAATCTCCTCTACACTCTTTCCATAGCTTCCACATCCTTCCAAAATGAAGTTGACCAGAACTAAATAATATTCTAAGTGTGATCTCACCAGAGATTTGTAGAGTTGCAACATGACCTTTCTACTCCTAAACTCAATCCACCTATTAATGAAGTCCAGCATCGCATAGGCCTTCTTAACTATCCTATCAACCTATGCAGCAACATTGAACGATGTTTGGATTTTAACCCCAAGGTCCCTCTGTCTTCCACAATATTAACTATCTGATCATTAACTCTGTACTCAGCCTCAAAGTTTGACCTTCCAAAATGCATCACCTCACACTTATACAGATTAAACACCATTTCCCATTTTTCCGCTTAGCTCTAGACCTTATCTATATCCTTTTGAAGAATACAACAACCTTCAACACTATCCACAACTCCTCCAAGCTTCATATCATCCGCAAACTTATGGAACCATCCTGCCGCTCTTTCATCTTGGTCATTTTCAAAAATCATAGAGCAGGGGTCACAGAACAGATCCTTGCAGAATTCTACTATCAGGGAATCTTGTGGTAGTGACCACAATATGATAGAATTCAAAATGCGGTTTAAGGATGAACTTCATAGGTCCATAACCAATCATGACTTCAGTGTAAAGAACAGCAATGATAATATTAGAAAGAAAAAATTGTCTAAGGTGGACTGGGTAAACAAGTAGCAGGTAGGTCAGCAGAGGTATGGTGGCAGATATTCAAACAGCTAGAAAACAAAGATCAGCAAGAGGTTAACCCAGACAAATAGAGGGATTCCTTGAGAAAGCACATCCAGAGGTCATAGAGGATATCAGGATAATGCTCAATGAAAACTGGGGCATAAAAAGTGGCAAGGGCTGGTGGTTGACCAGAGCACTGGGAAGTTTTAGCAGCTGAAGACTCTCATAAGAGGAAAAAAAATGAATAAACAAAAAGAACAAGACTCTATGGAGATACAATTAGTAGGAAGATGGATATGATGAATGTGGGGCCTCTGGAGAACAAGACTGGTGAATTAAGAAATAGATAAAGAAATGACAGACTTATGATATGCCAGAGGAAATTGTAGAGGCAGGTATAATTATGTTTAAAAGATATTTGGATAGTTTCCTAGATCAAAAAGGTTCAGACAGATATGGGCCAAATGCAGGCAAATGGAACTAGCTCATAAAGCCACCTTAGCATGAAAGAAAAAACACAATGCTGGAGAATCTCAGCAGGTCAGACAGTTAACATTATTTTCTTTGGCTTGGCTTCGCGGACGAAGATTTATGCAGGGGGTAAAAAGTCCACGTCAGCTGCAGGCTGACGTTATATAGCATAGATAAATATACATAACCAACTTTTCAGGCTTGAGCTCTTCAAGGTATGAACAAAATGTAGGCATGCAACGGAGCAAAATAGTGAAGGGGAGGGGCAGGAGCACACGCAGGTGGATAAGGGAGGATGGGCTCAACAGCAAACAGGGGAGGGGGGTTGCTCTGTGATTGGAGAGGGGATGAGGTGGAGAACTGGAGAAAAGACAGTGATGGAGAAAAGAGTGAGAAGGGGAGTAGGTTTGTAGAAATCAGAGAAGTCTATATTAATGCCATCCAGTTGGAGAGTGCACAGATGGAATATTAGGTATTCCTCCTCCACTATGGGTGGTTTTGGTTTGGCAGTGCACAAGGCCATGGGCAGATATGTCAGCATGGAAATGGGGTGCAGAATTGAAGTGGAAGGCCACTGGGAAATCCTTGACACTCATACAGACAGAGCAAAGCGATCTCCCAGTCTTTCCAAAGTGGAGAAGGCCACAACAGGAGCGTCGGACCCTGACAACATGTCACAAACAACATAAACTGACCACCAGACATATCTTCCCCTCTCTGCCTGCCCTTCCCACCAATCGCCCCCTTGGCATCTTCCCCCTGCAGTCACAGGAAGTGTCATACTTGCACCCACACCCCTCCCTCACCACCATTAAAGGTCCTAAACATCTCTTTCAAGTGAAGCAACATTTCACTTGTGAATCTACAGGAGTCATCTACTGCTCCCATGGTGGCTTTTTCTACATTGGAGAATCTGGACACAGAGTGGAGATCACTTCACTGAGCACCTTTACTCTGTCCGCATCAATGACCAACCATTTCAGTTCTATACCTCATTCCCATGCTGACTTGTCTGTCCATGGCCTCATGTACTGTTCAACCAAGACCGCCTGTAAATTGGAGGAGCAACACCCAATATTCCATTTGGACACTCTCCAACCGGATGGCATTAACTTAACTTCTCCAATTTCTGCTAACCGACCCTATTCTCCCTCTCTTCCTCATCCCTCTCATCTCCTTTCCTCCAGCTCTCCACCCCCTTCATTTACAGAGACAACCACCTCTCTGTTTGCTGTTGTGCCCTCCATTATCTATCTATTAACTTCTGCCTATGAGCAGTGCTCTTCCCCTTCCCCCTAATGTCCATCATTTTGCTCAGACACCTACTACATTTAGCTCATAACTTGATGAAGAGCACAAGTCCAAAACGTTGGTTATGTACTGATCTTTGTTATATAAAGTACACAGTCTGACCCGCTGTGTTTCTCCAGCATTGTGTTTTCACTTCACATCACGGCATCTGTATATTTGTATTTTACTCTTAGCATGGACATGTTTTGTTGAGTGGTCTGTTTCCCTGCTGTGTTGAATGATTATTTTTGTTCCTATCTTCATTATGGAAGACAATGCCAACACCCTTATGGTATTAGATAGGCTAACTGCAAATATGGTGATATAACTTCCAAAAATTCTATTGGTAAGGGTCAAAATATTGGAGAAAGTCAGGTGAGTAAAGGCAGACATGTCACCAGGAATCGATGGAAAATATGGCTGAGATTTAAAGGAGTGGCTGCAGAGATTACTGAAATTCATCTGTGCTGACCAAGTTACCCTTCTAAGCTTGCTCCATACCTCTCCAAACCTTTATTAATCATGTATCTTTTAAACACCTGCCTTAACCATTTCTTCTGACAATTTGTTCCACATGCATATCGCACAATGCATGGAAAAGTTGTCCCTCAGATCTTCCTTAAATCTTTCCCGTCAACCTATGCTCTCCGGTTTTAGATTTCCCCTACCCTAGGAATATGGATTCAGAATTGGCTGGCCCATAGGATGGAGGGTAGCTTTGGAAGGGTGTTAATCTGGCTGAAGACCTGTGACCTCTGGTGTTCTGCAGGCTTTGGTGCTGGAATACCTATTGCTTGCAAGATATACAAATGAATGGGATGAAAAAGTAGGTGGGTTGGTTAGTAGATGATAAAGATTTTTGGTGCTATAGACTATGTAGAGGACAGTGAAAGTATGCAAAAAAAAAAAAAAAAAAAAAATTATTCAGTTACAGATATGGACAGAGTAACAGCAGACGGAGTTTGCACTTTGGGAGGCCAATGTTTTCAATTAAAGCCAATGAAATGTAGAGGGATCAGGAGGTACAAGTCCGTAGTTCCTTGACAGTAGGCTGAGAGAATGGAAAAGTCGTGCGGAATGCTTGCCTACACTAAGCGGGACATTGAGTACAAAAGGAGAAAAAAAAAAATCATGTTGCAACTAAACAAAACTTTGGTTTAGAGACATGTGAGCATTCTGTGCAATCCAGGTTTTAAGGGAAGGATGAATGGCGAGGCTTTGGAAAGGAGAGTTGCCAGGATGTTGCTTGATTAGGGGGTATGAGCCATAACGCAAGTCTGGACAAACTTGGTTGTTTAATCTAGAGCATCAGAGTGATGTGCAAGAAGTTTATAAAATTTTGAGAGACATTGAAAAGGTAGACAGTCAATCTTTTACCCAGGATAAAAAGTGTCACATATTAAGAGATGTGCATATTAAGAGTGAGCAAGTTTTTTTAAAAAAAAGTGGTAGGTGCCTGAAACAAACAGCTAAGAATAGAAGAAAATAGAACTGTACTGTTTAAGAGATTTCTAAACGGACACACGAATATGGAAGGAAAAGAGGAATGTGCACAGTGTGCAGGTCACAGTTTTAGATAAACTTTAGTGTCATGTCCAGTGCAAACATGTGGACACTTATCTTAATTGCAAAGGGGTTGGAGTTGAAAAATAGGTTTTGTTGCAATTGTACGAGGTGTCAGTGATGCCTCAGCTGGAATGCTGCATAGTTTTGGTCTCTGACCACGAAAAATACTAACGTTTAAGTAACACAAAGGATATTCACCAAACAAATACGTGGAATGACCCACTAAATTGTTTGGATCTGTAGTCCATGGAGTTAAGAATGAGGCATGGCCTTAATCAAACATAGAACATTAAATATATTCTAATGATAGGGAGCTTGACAGGGTAGACATTGGAACGAACAAGGGCTGGTCATTGCAAACAGAGGTACATGCAGAATAGAATAGGCCTTTCACCCCAAATCAGTTGGCATGGTTAGTGTAGCAGTTAGCGCTAGAGATCTGGAATGGGTTTTGAATTCCGTGCTGTCTGTAAGGAGTTGGTATATTCACCCTGTCTCAGGGTTTTCCCTGGTGGCCTCCAGTTTCCTCCCACCACTCAAATCGTACTGGGGGGGGGGGGGAGAGTTGAACTTCAATTAGCTCCAATTGGGCGACAAGGGCACGTGGGCCGAAAGAGCCTGTGACCATGCTGCGTATCTAAATTTATTTAAAAAAATAAATTTAACTCAGTCAGTACAACATTGTGGACCAAAGGGCCTGTACTTGGCAGTAAATGTTCCATGTTCGTCCACGTTGGCATTCTGGGCAAGTCCTATTTGTCTGCATTTGGTCTATTCCTTCCTCTCCATACATCTGTCCAAATGTTTATTTGAACGTCGTTGTGTTGGTTTCCACTGACAGCTCATTCCAAATTCAGACCATCCTTGAGTGAAGTTGTATCTGTGTCCCACTTAACTCTCTCCCCTCTTATATTAAACTCTCTCATTCCAAAATCATCTACCTTGGGAAATAAAATTTATCAATGATCATTGATTATCATATTTTATAAACCTTCAAGATTACTTTTCATTCCCCTTCACTCTGGGAGTAGACACAGCCTATTCAATCTCTTACTTTCACTGCAGCCTTCAAGTTGGAGTGACATCCTGGTGAATCTCTGGAATTCTCTACCCCAGTGGCTATGGAAACAGGACAAGGGGCGGCATTTAAATTGGAGGTGGATAAATATCTGATAGACTGAGAAATAGAGGGGTATGGAAAAACAGCAGAGAAAAAAAAAATCAGCCATGATTCAATTAAATAGCAGGAAACACTTGATGGGCTTTCCTGCTCCTATTTTGTGTCAAAGGGTAATTACCAGCAAGCTACCAGCATACCTATAGAATGTGGCATAAAACTGGAGCATATATAGAGGAAGCCCTGTTTTCTGTTACTCTGAACATCCTATATCCAACCCTGCAACCTTCTGATACGTTTTGCAGACCATAAATTACCTTGACTCCACCAATGTTGGCTGTGCACGATGCCACCTCAAACCCAGAACTGAAAGTTTTGCTCCAAATGCCTGTCTGCCTCTTTCTTCCTTTGCAGACTTTAAAACCTTCTACTTGCTTTAGGTCAACTGCTGCATTGTTTCTGCGAGCAGCTTAGTGTCAAATTTTGTTTCATAAACTTTTAGTGAACAATTTAAAAAAGCATTGAGACAGGCCCGTTGGCTCACCAGATGCGTGCCAACAATCAACAGCCAATTACAAATATCCAAGCCTAACCCTTTTTATTTCCCTTTAGTTCCTATCATTCACCTACACAGAGATGACTTAGAATAGCCAATTTACCTACCAAACCCATCACATCTTTGGGATATTGGAGGAAGCTGGAATACTGATTGAAAACCCAAGTAGTAACAGTGAGAAAATACAAATTCCACAGACAATACCAGAGGTCAGGTCTGAGCCCAGATCGCTGGAGCAGCAAGGCAGTAGGTCACTCCACTGTATCACCCTAGTTTACAATGACACAACATAAAAACATTTCAACTTGCTTGTACATCTTCCACCTGTTGGTATAAATCAGAGCCTGAAAGTCTTCACTAAATTCCCCCAAATCAGAGACTTTTTTCAAATTTTCATTGCCTGACACAGGCAATGAAAACAACTCAACAACTAAGTGCTGTCTGGAAAAGACACGACAGTGGATTGAAGCTGCCTCTAACATGTTTAAATGTAACATATCCTTGGTACAGCATCTCACCTCCGCCTTAGCACCTCTCTCTTCTCTATCCGGTTGTAGAGTTCTTGCTCTCGTTCCTTCTCGGTCATTTGTTCCAACCTTGCTCTGTCCTCCTCATCACCCATGAGGTCATCATCATAGCCATCATGGAACTCTTCCTCTTCTGATGAGGATGAAGACTCGGAGCTTGAAGAAGAGCTACTCCTTTCTGAATCAGAAACTTCCCCTGAAATTTTAAACATGTTATTTATTCACCAAATACTAACCATACATGGGCAACAGGAAAGGGTGTGAGGATAGGGTGGGGAGAGGGGTTTAGGGGTAAGGGAATAGAGAATTTACATTTTTTTAAAAATTGTATCTTTATTGAAGTAAATTACCATATTTAGCTTACTGTCTTAGAAGGCCCAGGGTGCTTGGTTTGCACAAACTCCTCAGAACATGGGATGGGGGAGGTTAAGAATGATTTAACATCATAAAACAGGACATGGCCAAAATGCACTAGGAGCAACTGCTAGTCTAAGAGATTGTATCACTGGATTAATAATCTAAATTTCAAGGCTGTCTCCTTGGACATGGGTTCAATCCCACCATGGTAGATGGCAAAAAAAAATCAAATTCTGAAATTAAAAAGTTCAATTAATGCCACAGAACCCCTATTTTTGACTTTTGTAAAGACTTTCTGGTTCACCGAATTACAGGAAAGAAATTCGTCATCCTGGTCTGCTCGACATGCGACTCCACACCTTCAGTAACATGCTCAAATGTGAACTGCCTGAGTAATTCCTTGTCAGTCATTCTGTTATAATGGATTGCTAGAAAACCAATGAAAAAAACAAAACCAGGTCACCTGGAATTGACCAAGGCACTGGAAACACCACCAGCAAAAATGCCCTGTGGACTCTGAGAATTCCTTCATGCCAACATCTGGAGACTGGTTTCAAAGTTGGGAGAGCGGTTTTTGCAGATCAGACAAATGACTGCCTGACATAGTCACACTCATGAATCATACTTTATATTCAATGACCCTCATACCATCTCAATCTCTGGGTACACTATGTTTCACTGCCAGGACAG
Organism: Narcine bancroftii; assembly: GCF_036971445.1. Lineage (NCBI taxonomy): Eukaryota > Metazoa > Chordata > Chondrichthyes > Torpediniformes > Narcinidae > Narcine > Narcine bancroftii. The sequence continues at coordinate 137,606,331 of NC_091470.1, read as the reverse complement.
ACCCAGCAGAAGCAGGGACACCGTGGTGTTTAGATGGGAGGGAAGAGCCTTGGGACTCCCAGCATTGACTCTGAATCCCTTGAAATCTCATGCATCAGGTTGAACATAAGCAATGAAACCAACTGATGACCTACTAACACATTATTAGCAAGCAAAATGGGCCAGATGATGAACAGACTGAACCCAGCACTGAGTACCCTTGTGACACTGCAGGCAATCAGCAGTGGCAGAGTTGTTTTTTTTTAAATTTAGACATACAACAAGTTAACAGGCCATTTCGGCCCACGAGTCCATGCCGCCCAATTTACCCCCAATTAACCTACACCCCTGGTAAGTTTCAAATGATGGGAGGACACCAGAGCCCTCAGGGAAAACCCATACAGACACAGGGAGAATGTACACACTCCTTACAGTCAGCATGGAATTTGAACCTCAGTCTTAATCGCTGGTGCTGTAAAGGATTGTGCTAACCGCTACGTTATCCAGGCAGCCCTAATCAACCACAATCTACAACCTCAAGGCCTGGCATATTTCTTGGGGATCGACTCAAGTTCCACAAAGAGTGCAGGATGGCCTGATAGCAGCAGCATCAGCCATACTTCAGAATGAGGATCAACCTGTTTAAGCTACAAGATGGGACTATCTTCATTGCTTCGTTGATTACCATGGATACAGGTCAGCGAGAGTAGGCAAAAAAGTGGTTTGGCACAGATTAGATGGGTCGAAGGGACCTGTTTCTGTGCTGAAATGTTTTATGGTTCAATACCAAACAACATAAACATACAATAAACATCTGGACAATCACACAACCAAAAACCAGACAGAAATGGATGTGAACAATTAAACAACATATTGAAAGAGATGGCTGAACAAATATCTCCAATCTGCAGCCAGCACAATAAAAGCCAGTTTTCATCCAATTCAATTCACTCCATGTGATAAAGAAACTGTGAAAGGCATTGGATATTACAAAGACTTTGGACTCTGTCAACATTCCGGCAATAGCACAGAAGACACGTGTAACAAAACTGGCTATTTCCTTGGCCAAGATGTTACAGTACAACCTCAATTGGTCCAGTACACCCATTGGTTCCGCATGCTTCTGCCCAACCAAATTGGTATCTGTTTACTTCGCCACTGTTTTGTCCCACCCAGTCCAGTCCTTCCCCACCTACATCCGCGATACTTTACACGCCCTCCAAAAACTTCCAGTTCCATCTTTACCACGGACATCCAATCCCTATACACCTCCATCCCCCATACCAAAGACTTCAAAGCCCTTTGTTTATTTTCGGACAATAGATGCAACCAGTCCCCCTCCACCACCACCCACCTCATCCTCTAACTTCTTTGACATCCCAGTTTCTCCAAGTCAAAGGGATAGACATGGCTTTTTGTTGCCTACATGCAGCAGTCCATGCTTCAATCCTACACAGACAAGGCCTCTCAATTCTTCTTCCGCTACATCAGTGACTACTTTGATGCTGCCTCAGGCATCCATGATGAGCTTGTCAACTTTATCACCAACTTCCACCCCGACATCAGATTCACTTGGTTCATCAGGAAGCAAACTCTCAACAGGCATCTTCTATGAACCTATCAACTCCTAAAGTCATCAAGACTACACAACTTTTTTCCCTGTAAGGATTCCGTTCCTTTCTCTCAATTCTGTCTGTCACATCTGCTCACGGGATGAGGTCTTCAATGCCAGATCATCAGAGATGTCCCTCAAACAATGTGGCTTCCCCTCTACCACCATCAACCTCACCCACATATCCTGCATTATCCACACTCCTGCCCTGGCCCCCTCTGCCCCCATGCGCAACAAGGATTCCCCTTGTCCTCACCTCCTACCCCAACAGTCTCCACATCCAACACACCATTCTCCACCAGGGGCAGCACAGTTAGCGTAACGGTTAGCGCAACACTTTTACAGTGCCAGCGATTGGGATCAGACTGGGGTTCGAATCGCGTGCTGTCTATAAAGAGTTTGTATGTTCTCCCCGTCTCTGCGTGGGTTTTCTCTGGGGGCTCTGGTACATTTTAAATGATGGGAGGAAACCGGAGGTGTAGGTTAATGGGGCATAAATTGGGTGGTGTGGACTTGTGGGCCGAAATGGCCTATTACTATGCTGTATGTCTAAATTTTAAAAGCTTTTTTAAAATTCCACCACCCACTATTTGATCCCACCTCTAGATAGATCATTTCCTCTCCTTCCCTCTCAGTCTTCAGCAGGAAATGCTTACTCCATGACTCTCATCCACTCTTCCCTTCCCACCAATCACCTCCTTGGCAACTACCCGCGATCGCAGGAGATGCTCCTCTTGTGGCCACATTACCTCCTTTGCCACCATTCAGGGCCCCAAACAGTCCTTCCAAGTGAAGCAACACTTCAATTGTGAAGCTGTAGGTGTCATCCATTGCATCTGGTGCTCCCATTGTGGTCTCCTCTACACTGGAGAGACTAGATGCAGACTGGGAGATTGCTTCATTGAGCACCTTGGCTCTGTCCGCTGTAATAAAACAAATCTCCCAGTGTCCACCCATTTTAATTCCTCACATGCCTGACCATGGTCTCATGCACTGCCAGACTGCGACCACCTGCAAATTGGCAAAACAGCATCTCATATTCCATCTGGGCACCTTCCAACCAGATAGCGTTACCATTGATTTTTCTGGTGTCTGTTAGATTCCCCCCCTCCCCCCCACCCAATCTTTACAGTCTCCTTTCCTCTCGCTGTCTCTCTCCCCCTTTCCTTCAGTCTCCTTTTTCCCAGTTCTGCTTCCACAGAGACAAAAACAAATCCCGCCCCCCCCCACAATTCTCATCACTCTCGTTTCTTTGTCCCATCCATATCCAATTAACACCTTTTGTCTGTTGATCTGCACTCCACACCCCACCCATTCTTCCCCTCTCCCCAGCCTTTTAATCCAGGTACCTGCCTGGTTTTTACCCATACCTTGAAGAAGGGCTCAGGCCTGAAATATCGGTTTTACATCTTTACCTGTGATGAACACTGTGAGACCTGATAAGTTTCTCTAGCATTTCTGTTTTTACTACAATCACACCGCCTGCGGACTTTAGTGGTTTCACTTAGAACAACTACAACTCTAAATCTGTTATCTTTCCAGCATTGTAGAAAACCACCCAGTTATACACTGTCCAAGAAGCAAGACAATTCTAATCCAGCTATTAGTCTACTCTTGAGGTTAGCATAGCAGTTAATGCAATGCTGTTACAGTGCAAATGATCAGGACTGGAGTTCAAATTCAAGTTCTCCCCGTATCTGCCTGGGTTTTCCACAGGGGCTCCAATTTCCTCCCTCTCTTCAAAACGTACTGGGACGGTAATTGGGCAGCATGGGCTCATGAGCTGAAAGGGTCCGTTACCGTACAGTATGTCTAAATTTTAAAAATTTGATCTCAAGGTAAGTGACAGTGCTGTCAAGTAGCAATTGCTTAACAACAAGCTACTCGTAGAAGATTAACTTGGCTTCCGCAAAACTCACTCATTTTCTGGAGTTAAACAAGAAAGTCTGCAGATGCAGGGGTCGAGTGCAATACAACAAATATGCTAGAGAAAGTCAGCAGGTCATGCAGCATTCATTGAAAGTAAAGGTTAACCAACATTATGGGCTTGACTCCTTCGACAACTGCTCAGTCTTTTGCAATCAGAGGTCGGAGTTAGAATAGTCAAAGGGTAAATTTTAAGAGTACAGAGTCTGTATGTCCCTGTGAGGATTAAAAGAAAGGTTAGAAAATATAGGGAGCCTTGGTTTTCAAAGGACATTGGGAATTTGGTTTGGAGGAAGAGGGATGTGTACAATAGATGTAGAAAGAAGGAAAGAGATGAGGTGCTTGAGGAATATAAAGAGCGCAAAAAAAATCTTAAGAAATTAGAAAGGCTAAAAGGAGAAATGAGGCTGCTTTAGCGGACAAGGTAAAAATATATCTGAAGCTTTTCTTTCGGTATATTAAAAGAATTTTTTTTAAAAGTGGGCCCCTTGAGGATCAGAGGGGTCGGCTATGTGAAGAGTCAGAGGAGGTGGAGGAAATTTTAAGTGATTTTTTTCTTCAGTATTCACTAAGGAAAGGAATATTGAGTCAGGTGAAGTAAGGAAAACTAGTAGTGAAGTCATGGAAAATATGCAGATTAATGAGGAGGTGGTATTGGCTATTTTAAAGAGAATAATGGTGGATAAATCTCTGGGTCCTGACAAAATATTCCCTAGGACCCTGAGGGAGGTTAGTGTAGAAATAGCAGGGGCTCTGACAGAAATATTTAAAATGTCATTAGCCACAGGGGAGGTGCTGGAGGATCGCAGGGTAGCTCATGTCGTTCCACTGTTTAAAAAAGGCTCTAAAAGTAAACCAGGTAATACCAGGCCTATAAGTCTGACATCGGTAAATTAATGGGAGAATGTTCTTAGATAGAATATACATTTATTTGGATAGACAAGGACTGATTAGGAGTAGTCAACATAGTTTTGAACATGGTAGATCATATTTAACAAATATAGAAATTTTTGAGGCGGTTACTAAGAAGGCTGAGGATGTTGTCTATATGGACAACATTTGACAACGTTTGACAAGGTTCTGCATAAGAGGTTAGTTAGGAAGGTTCAAGCACTAGGCATTAATGTTGAAGTAGTGAAATGGATTCAACAATGGTTGGATGGGAGATGCCAGAAAGTAGTGGTGGAACATTGTTTGGCAAATTGTAGGTTGGTGACTAATGGAGTGCCACAGGGATTGGTATTGGTCCATTGTTGTTTGTCATATATATTAATGATGTAAATGATTAGGGCGCTAAATTCGATTAGTAAGTATGCAAATGATACTAAGATTGGTGGTGTTGTGGACAGTAAGGATGGTTTTCAAAGCTTGCAGTGCGATATAGGCCAGTTAGAAGAGTGGGTTGAAAGATGGCAGATGGAGTTTAATACTGATATTTGTGAGATGCTACACTTTGGTAGGACTAATCAGCAATGGTCATACACGTTAAACAGTATACAATTGAGAAGCACAGTAGAACAAAAGGGATTTAAGAATTCTGGTAACATAATTCCCTGAAAGTGGAGTCAAATGTAGGTGGTGAAGAAAGCTTCTGGTATTTTAGCCTTGATAAATCAAGAGTATTGGGTATTGGAGTTGGGATGTCATGTTGAAGTTGTGAAGGACATTGATAAGGCCAAATTTAGAATATCGTGTGCAGTTTTGTTTGCTGACTTATAGGAAGGAAATCAAGAGAATGCAGAGAAGATTTACAAGAATGTTGCCTGGGTTTCAGAGTTTGAGTTACAGGGAAATGTTAAACAGGCTGGTGCATTATTCTCTGGAGCGTAGAAGATTGAGGGGTGATTTAAAATTATGAGGGGGACAGATAGAGTAAGATTGAGAGTGGGGAAGATTCAAACAAGAGGACATGGATTGAGATTGAAGGGGGAAAGTATAGGGGAAACTGGAGGGGAATTGTTTCACTCAGAGGGTGGTGGGAGTATGGAATGAGCTTCTGGCCAAAGTAGTAGATGCGGGCTCGATTTTAATATTTAAGAAAAAGTTGGATAGGTATATACCTATGAGAGATGAGAGAGGTATGGAAGGCTGGGTGTGGGTCAATGGGGACTAGGTGGGAGAAGGTGTTCGGCATGGACTAGAAGGGCCAAACTGGCCTGTTTCTGTGCTGTAATTGTTATATTGACAAATTATGAGCAAAAACAGCAGGCATTGGAATAGAAAGGTGGGAAGAAGAGGGAGGAAAGGAAACAGAGGGGCAGGGAAAAGAAAAGAAACTTGGGAGGGAGGAGTTTTACTGAAATTGGAGGTTGATTTTAATGCTATCTGCTTGGAAAGTGCCCAGATGGAATATCAGGTGTTGTTCCTCCAATCTGTGGACAGCTTCAGTTTAGCAGGGCATGAGGCCATCGACAAACATGATGGTGTGGAATAAAAATGGTTGAACATTGGAATGTCTTTGCTATTGCAGCATAATCGCCCAGTCTGCATCCAGTCTCACTTCAGAAGAAGAGGCCACATATGAAGCATCGAATGTAGTAGATGACCCTTGCAGATTTACAAGTGAAGTAGTGGTTCACTTGAAAGGATTATTTGGAGCCCCAAATAGTGGCAAGGGAGGAAGTATGATCACAGAAGTAGGTACCAAGGGGGTGATTTGTGGGAAGGGATGTGGACCAGGGAGAAGGGAAGGTGTCTGGTAGTGGGATCAAGCTGTAGGTGGTGGAAATTGTGAAGGATATGTTGGATGCCATGGCTGGTGGGGTTGTACATGATGACAAGGTGAATCCTATCCTTGTTACAGCTCGGGGCAGGGCCAGGGCAGATGAGTGGAAAACTGAAGAGATTCAAGGAAGGGCTGAGTTGATGGCAGTAGATCAAAGTAGAGGAGAAGCCATGTTTTTGAAGGAGGAGGACATCTCTTTCTGGAATGGAAGACCTAATCTTGGGAAGGAGATGGAAGAACTGCGAGAAAGGGATAGATTCCTTTCAGGAAAGTGGGTGTAATGAGGTATACTCAAGGTAATTGTGCAAATTCGTTTATAGTAGATATCTATAGAGTTTTGTCACCCGAGATAGAAACAGTGTGATCGACAAAGGGGAGAGCGTTGCCATAGATGGATCAAGGGAATTTGATGTTGAGATGAAAGTTAGCAGCATAGTTGTGAGCTCATCATGATGAACCCTTCATCAAGGTATGAGAAAAGGTAGGAGGGCGGCCAAACAAAATGGTGGGTTGGGGGAGGGGCATGGGGAGAAGCACAGTCCCAAAGGCAGGAGGCAATAGGTGGATAAGGGAAGGGAGGGCACATCAGCAAGCAGAGGGGTTCTGTGTATAGAGAGGGAAGGAGGTAGATTGCTGGAGGAAAGAAGACAAAGGGAAAGGGAAGGGAGAGAGGACGGAGAGTAGGCTAGCAGAAACAGGATGCTAATGCCATCCGGTTGGAGAGGGCCTAGATGGAAAATTACGTGTTGCTCTTCCAATTTACAGGTGGTCATGCTGGGACAGTACACGAGGCCATGGACAGGCATGAGAGTGGGACACGGAGTTGAAGTGGTTGGTCAATGGAAGATCCCTGTCACTGATACCGACAGAGCGAAGGTCCTCAGTGAAGCGATTTCCCAGTCTGAGTCCAGTCTTTCTGACGTGGAGACGGCCACAGCAGGAGCACTGGATGCAGCAATGACTGAAATGAGGAGTTGCTTCACTTTAAAAGACTGCTTGGTGCCCTGAAAAAGTTTCTGACAAACTACCACCAACACGTCACATGCAAGAACCAGAGAAACAATACACTAGACCACTCCTATACCACCGTGAAGAAAGCATACCAAGCCTTACCATGACTGCACTTCGGCAAGTCTGACCACTTGGCTGTAGTTCTACTCCCAGCGTACAAGCAGAGAAGACCGAAGGCCACAGCACCAGTGACAAAGATGGCAAAAGCATATCGAGGGAGGAGCATCTGCAGGACTGCTTTGAATTGGTAGACTGGAACATATTCAAGAACTCATCCATAGATTTAAATAAATATGCAACAGGTGTTACTGACTTTTTCAAGACCTGCATGGATGAATGTGTGCCCACGCACAAATACCTGGTGTTCCCTAACCGAAGCCCTGGATGGATCAGGGAATTTGTAACCTGAGGGCATTTAAGGCCAGGGATCAGGATCTTTACAAGAAGTCCAGGTACGACCTCCAGAAGACCATATCTGAAGCAAAGTGGCAATTCCTCCAGAAGCTAGAAATAGATGCACATCAGCTATGGCAGCTATAGCCTACAAAGCAAGGGTGAACACTATAGGTGGCTATGATGCTTCTCACTCCCCAATGAGCTGAACACCACCTTTTCTGGCATTGAGAAGAACCACCAAACAGTGCCTACTAGAATCCCTGAAAAGGCCGAGGACACCATGATATCTGTCTCTGAGGACAATGTCAGAACATCAAGAAGATGAACCCTCGCAAGGCATCAGGTCCTGACTGCGTACCTGGCAGGGTACTGAAAATCTGCACCAACCAACTAGCCGAAGAGTTCATGAACATTTTCAACCTCTCACTGCGGCAGGCAGACGTTCCCATCTACTTCAAAAGGGCATCAAGCATCCTGGTACCCAGCAGCGTGAGCTGTCTCAGCACTAACCTACTGTGATAAAATGCTTCGAGAGGCTGGTCATAACTAGAATTAACACGTACCCAAGCAAAGATCTGGACCCAGTACAAATCACCTATTGTTACAATCTTTCTGCAGCCAATGCAATATCTCTGGCTCTCCACTCAGCTCTGAATCACCTTGAAAACAGCAATTCATACATATGGCTGCTCTTCATAGACCAGCTTGATCTTCAACACCATTATTCCCTCAGTGCTGGTCAAGAAGCTACAAACTCAAGGCCTCTGTATGCCCCCGTCGCCGGGAACTGGATCCTCGACTTTCTCATCGAAAGACCACAGTCAGTGCAAATTAGAAACAATATCTCCTCCTCACTGATTATCAACACAGAGGCTCCCCAAAGAGCGTGCTTAGCCCACTGCTCCATTCGTTATACACCCATGACTGTGTGGCCAGGCATAATTCCGATGCCATCTACAAGTTTGTGATGACACCACCATTGTTGGCAGGATCACAAACAGCAAGGAGGAAGCGTCCAGGAGGGAGAGAGATCAGCTCGTTGAATGGTGTAATGAAAACCACAAAGAGATGATTGTGGACTTCAGGAAGAAGTCAGGGGAACACAACCCAGTCCTCATTGAGGGATCAATAGTGGAGAGGGTCAAGAACTTCAAATTCTTGGGTGTCAACATCTCCTAGGATCTGCCCTGAAGCCTCCACGTTGATGCAATCACAAAGAAGGCTCGCCAGTGTCGATACTTTGTGAGGTGTCTGAGAAGATTTGGTGTTGTCACTGAAGACTTCATAATTTTCTACAAGTGTACCATGGAGACCATTTTGGCTGGTTGCATCACTTGCCTGGTATGGAGCCTCCAACTCTCAGGATAAGAATAAACTCCAAAGGTTTGTTAACTCGGCCTGCGACATCACAGGCACTAAAATTCACTCCATTGAGGACATCTACATGAGGCAGTGTCTTAAAAAAGCAGGCTCTATCCTCAATAACCCCACCACCCAGGCCATACCCTCTTCACTCTGCTACGTTTGGGAAAAAAGGTACAGGAGCCTAAAGACAAGCATTCAATGGCAAAAGGAAAGCTTCTTCCCTGCTATCAGATTCCTGAATAAGCAATGAACGATAGACACTGCCTTACTTTTTGTGCACAACTTTTTTATAGTAATGTCGTAAGATGGTTATAATATGAATATTTGCGCTATGACACTGCAGCAAAACACAGAATTTCATGACTTGTTCATGACAATAAATTCTGATTTTGAATGGTAGTGAGGGAGGAGGTATGGGTGCAGGTGTGGCACTTACTGCGGTCGCAGGGAAGGTCCCAAAGGGGTGGATGAGGGAGTCATGGAGGAAGGTGGAGAGGGGAAGATGTGCTTGGTGGAGGGATAATGTTGTAGATGTCGAAAATTACAGAGGATAATGCGTTTGGAAGTGGAAGCTAGTAGGGTGGAAGTTGAGGACAGAGGGAATCCTAAGTTTGTAAGGTCTGGGGACAAAAGCTGTCAGCACAGATGAGCAGGAAATGGAAGAGATGTGGGTAAGGGTTGAGTTGATTGATGGTGGTGGAGGGGAAACCATGTCTATGGAAGAAAGTGGACATTTCAGGTGATCTGGACTGGAAGACCATCTTGGGAACAGATACAGTAGAGACAGATAATTTGGGAGAAAGGAATAGATTCTTTGCAGGCGATTGAGTGTGAAGTGCAGTTGAGATAGTTGTGGGAGTTAGTGGGTTTGCAAAAAAAAAAGGCAGTGGAAAGCTCATCTCTTGAGATGGAGACAGAGAGATCAAGAAAGGGGTGAGTGTTATCGTAGATGGACTAAGTGAATTTGAGATAAGGTTGGAAGATGACAATGAAGTCAATGAGCTTATCAAGGGTGCATGAGGCAACCAGGATATAGTTGTCAATGTAGCGGAGGAAGAGTTGAGGGGCCATACCTGTGTAAGCTTGCAGCATGGATTGCTCCACTAAGCCCAGAAACAGGCAGGCGTAGCTGGGACCCACGCAGGTACCCATGGCTATACCTTTGATTTGCAGAAAGTGCAATGAGTGAAAAAAGTTATTAAGAGAGAACAAGTTCTGCCAGATAGAGGAGGCTGAATGGAATGGAGGTGTAAAGGGACTGGATGCCCATAGTGAGAAGAGGCAGTCATGCTCAGAGAATTGAAAATTATTGAAGAGATAGAGGGATTGGACCGGGGAGGAAAAATAAAGTCAATACTAGCTCTGTGGGGCAGAAGCTTGCAGAAACAATGCATCTACCTGGATAATTGGGTTTACGTATCTTGGGTAAGAGGTAGAGCCGGGCAGTACAGGGATGGGAAACAATGAGGTTGGAGGCCATGGGAGGGAGGTGACCTGGTTAGATGCCCTTGACATCAAGGCACTTTTGATGGATTATGTCATCAAGGATCTCTAGTTAAACTGGAGTCAATGGAAACCACGGTGTTTTTGGAATCAAACCTGGCACAAAGGAAAATTGTGGTGGCTGTAGATCAATCTTCTCAGCCACAGACAGAGTCCCAGGCTAACAATCTTCAGCTGTTTCATTAATGAATTTCTTTTAATTTCAAGTTCAGAAGTAGGGATGATTGCACAATCTTCAACATCATTCATGATGTCTCAGGAATTGAAAACGCAGCAAGACTAGGGCAATACCTAGGCATGGGCTGACAAGTGGAAAGTAACATTCATGCCAAACAGTGCTGCTGAGCAATGATGATGTCTGACAAAAGAAAATCCAGCCATAACCCGCCATCACCGAGCAACAAAGCACACAATCTTTCAGCTGTTCCCATTGGGAAAGAGATACTAGAGGATCAGAGCCAGCAAAGCCACCAGGCTGAAGAACAGGTTTTTCCAATGGACAGTGAGAATGCTGAATGATCAAAGAAACTGCTCACACTAACCATCCGAGAGACTCATATTCATGAAACAATATTTATTTGTATAGGTCACACGTTAAACTCTGGCCCGCGGGCCAAATTTGGCCTGCGATATAATTATATTTGGCCCGCAAGATCATATCAAAAATGTATTAGAGGTGGCCCGCTGGCCGCCGCGCCAGTATAGCGCATGGACAGTAACCGCTGTGTCCCAGGGTGAGAGAGAGAGAGAAAAATCCTGGTCCTTGAAAAGTAGTGGTGGGTGGTTTTATAAACACGCTGTCGTGTCCCCCCGCCCACCCCCCCACCGCAGCGCGGCCTGGCCGGTGTCAGGGGAAGCCAAGGCCGCTTCCCAGCACCCGGAACCCCAGTGGCACAGTGTTTCTTGGAGCTGCAGATGAAGTCGGGTCGCCGGAGGGAAGATTGGGGCTCCCCGCCGGGCGATGGGGGCGCTGGCCGCCGGCCGCCCTGCGCCTTCCCACCGGAGGGTGCCCAGAGTACACGTGGAAAGCGAGGCTGGTCGGGCAGGTAGGGTGGAACCCCCTGCCAATCTCGGGAGTGGCGTGGGCTGGATCGGGATTAGCCGCGCTCACCTGCTCCTCCACCGCTGACCGGGATCCCAGCGCGGTCCTGAGCGCGGAGACTGCCCTGGAAAGGTCCTGGGACACCGGTATGGAAAGAAGAGCAGGGTCCGTAGAACATTACAGATCAGAAACAGGCCCTTCGGCCTTTTGACTCTACCTCGTGAAAACCAAACACTGGAGAAACTCAGCGGGTTAAATCGTATCCTTTATCCAGCAGAGAGGTACCTGACAATGTTTGGCCCTTGATCCCCCTCATCAATGTATGAGCGAAAGTCTGTGGTTCTCGTAAAAACACCAGAAGGGAGAAACTCAGCAGGTCAAAGGGGGTCCGGGAGAAACTCAGCAGGTCAAGGGGGGTCCGGGAGAAACTCAGCAGGTCAAGGGGGGTCCGGGAGAAACTCAGCAGGTCAAGGGGGATCCGGCAGAAACTCAGCAGGTCAAGGGGGGTCCGGCAGAAATTCAGGGGGGGGGCCTGACCTCGCCAGGACCGTTGCCCACTTCCCCTCCCTGCCGCAGGCCGACCCGTGACTCACGGTGACGGGGCCGCTGATCCGCTGAGATGCCGCCCTGCAGCGAGAGTCGATGCCCCCGCACTGTCGTTGTCCAACCCGATCGCCCGCAAACCCCGCCCTCCCGCACACAGGCCTGAGTAAGGATTATGAACTTTAATCTCAGGATAAAACGATTTTCCAATAGTTTCATGTCACAATGATAAATATATTCCTGGTTAAAAATGGTCCTGCACCTGGATACAAGCTCATTAGGCATATAACTTGAAAAGTGTGTAAATCAAAGGATATCTGTACCAATGGAAAAAGGGCATGGCAAATAACCCTGCTAGAGTTCATGTCCACAATCAGTCACCCATTTGATTGTTTCAGGAATCATGTTATTCTCCCACATTCTCAATAGCCCTCAGATTTTACTATTCGACAGCACACTAGCAACATTTGACAAATCCTCCATAGAGAAATATTATTTATTGAATATTTTATTTTTCATTTGTTAATGCTTCTGGAAAGAGTTTATCCAAAACTATTATTAAACATTTATTTTAATAAGAAAAAGTTTAACATTACATATGTTGAAAGAAGAGAAAACATGCAGATGTTGTTGAAAATTTTCAATAAATATTTAGTTCGGCCCTCGACTTAGTCCAAATTTTTAATTTTGGCCCTCCGTGAATTTGAGTTTGACACCCCTGGTATAGGTGAATACTTGTTCTAAATATGTATTATTTGTCTGCATATGTGTTATGTCTGGTTGTGTGTCTGCATGTTTTGAACAGAGGACCAGAGAATGTTGTTTCATCGGGTTGTCATTGGAGCGACTTCATCTCCAACATCAAAGTACTCGAGATGGCAGAGGCCGACAGCATCGAATCCACGCTGCTGAAGATCCAACTGCGCTGGGTAGGTCACGTCTCCAGAATGGAGGACCATCGCCTTCCCAAGATCGTGTTATATGGCGAGCTCTCCACTGGCCACCGAGACAGAGGTGCACCAAAGAAGAGGTACAAGGATTGCCTAAAGAAATCTCTTGGTGCCTGCCACATTGACCACCGCCAGTGGGCTGATATCACCTCAAACCGTGCATCTTGGCGCCTCACAGTTCGGCGGGCAGCAACCTCCTTTGAAGAAGACTGCAGAACCCACCTCACTGACAAAAGACAAAGGAGGAAAAACCCAACACCCAACCCCAACCAACCAATTTTCCCTTGCAACTGTGTCTGCCTGTCCCGCATCGGATTTGTCAGCCACAAACAAGCCTGCAGCTGACGTGGACATTACCCCTCCATAAATCTTCGTCCACAAAGCCAAGCCAAAGAAGACGTGTGGAATCAGATGACAATAAACTTCACTTGCCTTGAATCCCCCACTGTCAGTATCCAAGAGGACACCATTAATCAGATACACAACTGGAGTGGGAATATACACAATGTGGTTGCAGGAGCAGATCAGAGGCCAGGAATCCAACTCCTCAAATCCTGTCCACCATCTACAAGGCTCAGATCATGAGCGTGGAGCACTTTAGACTTTCCCCCATAATGGAAGCTTCAGCACTCAGAAAGTTACCACCCCATGGAATTATGACATTGTGACCACTAATGAAACTTGGTTACAGGCAGGGCAGGACTGGCAGCTCAATGTTCTGGACTTCCATTGTTTCAGACACGATAGAGGGGGAAGGATGAAAGGGGGAGGAGTGGCATTGCTTATCAAGGAAAATATCACAGCTGTGCTCAAGCAGGTCCGACCAGAGGGCTCATCCACCAAGGCTATATGGTGGAGCCGAGGAACAGAAAAGGTATGACCACATTTATGGGGTTGTATTATAGACTGCCCAATCGTCAGTGAGAATTGGAGGAACAAATTTGAAGAGAGAGATAGCAGACAGCTGCAGGAAACAAAGTTGTGATAGTAGGAGATTTTTAACTTTCCACATATTTACTTGGACTGGACTGTAAAATAGAGGTTCTCAACCTTTTTCTTTCCACTTACATATCACTAAGTAATCTCTATGCCTTAAGTGCTCTGTGATTAATAAGGGATTCCTTAAGATGGCATGAGAGTGTGAAGGAAAGGTTGAGAATCACTGCTCTAGACCCAATTGTTACTGAAATATTTTGCTTGAGAAAAATTGTCATTGGCTCATTTCCTTTGGAGTGATGAAACCGTGCACATAACGAGTCAATCAGGTACAATTAAAACAGTGATTTTCAACTTTTTCTTTCCACCCACATCCCACCTAAAGCAATGCATTACTAATCACAGAGCACCTATGGCATAGGGAATACTTAAAAGTGGTATGTGAGTGGAAATAAAAAAGTTGAGAAGCACTGCAGTAAATGGACTGGATTGCTTGGAGTTTGTTAAATGTGTTCAGGAAAGATTTCTAAATTAACAGAAAGAGACATCAACGAGAGAGATTGCAATACTGCATCTATTAGGGAACAAGACAGGACAGGTGACAGAGGTATGTGTAGGGGAGCATTTTGGGTCCAGTGATCATAAAGGCATTACTTTCAAGTTAATTATGAACAAGAATAGATCTAGTACTCAGGTTGAGATTCTAAGCTAGAGAATTTTGACGTGAAAATAATATTGAGCAAAATTAGTCCCAGTAAAGATCAGAGTGGTCAGCTATATAAGGAACCAGAAGAGATGGGAGGGATCTTAAATGGTTTTTTTTGCATCAGTATTTACTTAGGAAACTGGCACAGAGTCCAGGGAAGTAGTAGGTAAAGAATTGGAATGTGTCCGAAGAGATCAAATATACAGTTCAAGTATTTGGATAGCCAGGGACTGATAAGGGATAGTCAACATGGCTTTATGCGTGGTAGGTCATGTTTAACCAATTTTAGATTTTTGAGGTTACCAAGAAAGTTCATGAAGAAAAGGCTGTGGAAATTATCTACATGGACTTCAGTAAGGCCTTTGAGAAGGTTCCACATGAGAATTTAGCCAGGAAGGTCCCAGATGCTCGGTATTCATGGTGAGGTCATGAACTAGATTTGACATTGGTTCCATGGGAGAAGCCAGAAAGTGGTAGTGGATGATTGCTTCTGAGATTGGAGGCCTGTGACTTGTGGTGTATCTCAGGGATCAGTGTTGGGACCATTGTGATTTTTATCTATTTCAATGATCTGGATGATAATGTGGTAAGTTGGACCAACAAGTTTCCAGATAACACAATGATCTGAGGCGTGTGGACAGCGAGGAAAGCTTTCAAAACTTGCAGAGGGATCTGGACCAACTGGAAAAATGGACTATAAAATGGCAGACGGAATTTAATGCAGACAAGTGCGAGGTGTTGTATTTTCAAAGGACAAATCAAGGTAGGACATACACAGTAAATGAAAGGGCACTGAAGAGTGTGGTAGAACGGAGGGACCTGGCAATACTGATTCGTAATTTCCTGAAAGTGCCGTCACAGGCAGATAGGATTGTAAAAAGAGCTTTTGGCATATTGGCCTTCGTAAATCAAAGTGAGTATAGGTGTTGGTATGTTATGGTAAAGTTGTGTGAGACATTGGTAAGTATTATGTGCAGTTTTGGTCACCTAACTAGTGGAAAGATATCAATAAGATTGAAAGAGAGCAGAGAAGATTTACTAGGATGTTGCTGGAACTTCAGGAATTGAGTTACAGGAAATAAAACTTTATTCCCTGGAGTGTAGAAGAATGAGGGGAGATTTGATAATGGTATACAAAATTATGAGGGGTATAGATAGAGTAAATGCAAGGAGACTTTTTCCACTATGGTTTGGAGGGATACAAACCAGAGGATGTGCATTAACAGTGAAAGGGGAAAAATTTAGAGGGAACATCAGGAAGAATTTCTTCAGAGTAGCGGAAGTGTGGAATGTTCTGTCAGCTGAAGGGGTATTTCTTGTCTGACCAATTTGTTGGAATTATTTGAAAAACTAAGTGTATCAACGAGGGAAGGGCATGGCCTTTGATAAGGTTGTATAGTCATAAATCAAAAGCACGGAGCAGGCTCTTCAACCCAACTTGTCCGTGCCAACTGAGCTCATCCTGTTTGCCTGCTTTTGATGCATACCGCACTAAGCCTTCGCCATCCATGCACCTGTCTCATGTCTTTTAAATGTTACAATTATACCCACTTCTACCATGTGTCCACCACCCTGTGCTCCTCAGATTCCTTAAAACTTTTCACTCGTTTTAGATTCCCCTACCCTGAGAAAATGACTGTGACTATTCATCTTATCAATGCTTCTCATGTCATATATCTCAAAAATAACCCCTACAAAGGAGAAAGATCCCAGTTTATCCAGCCTCTCCATAGGATTCAAACCCTCCAGTTTGTGTCATTTTCTCAATCTTTTTTGTACCCATTCCTGCTGAATGATATTGTGTTTTTACTTCAATCATAGATTTATACCTGTATATTAGTGTTTACTTGAATTGGGTTGGAGAAAGGTTTTTTTATACTAATCAGACTGATGGGAGATAGTGATGGAAATTTTAAAAAATTAGAGTTGTGGAATTAAAATTCAAGCCTGAAAGGGCAAAAAAATATAAGCAAAGGTGTACGTCAGAAGGGAAAAGTTAAGTCGGCATGGCACAGTGGTATGGCTAGTAGAGCTGGGTTTAATCCTGACTGCAGGTGCTATCCGTCTGCATGGATTTTGCGTATTGCCTCTGTACTTTGTGTGTTTCCTCCGGCATCTCAAAGATATTCAAATAGCCACTGTAAATTGCTCCTTGTGTATCTGCAGAGGTAGTAGATGGAATGTAGGGAGAATAAAAATGGATGCATAATTAGTGTAAATGAGTAGCTGATGGTCAGCATGTACTCAATGGCCTGAAGGGCCTGTTTTAATGCTAGATCTTTCCCTGACTGCCAGAGGAGTGCATAAACTTCAGACACATCAACGGAATTCGTAACAAGATCTATGAATAAATGCTACAAATAGCAACGACCTAATACACCAGAGGGTGGCCAAATTTGCTTAACGTGGCACATATGATAAATTTCAGATCTCTAAGAGCCGCAAGACTTACATGCACATTTTGTTACAAAACATTAATATAAATATTACGGTATACATATATATAATAATATTTATTCATACTTGTAGTTTTTAAACTGCTAATTTGTGTTAGTTTCAAAAATCAAAAAGTATATATACCATATATAGGCATGTAATAGTTGAATTTTGTGGACCGATTTTTAGGGTAAAATTTAGGGGGTCAACTATTACACACATACTGCTTCTAACGGCGGTAAGTAGCCATGTCACTCAGGATGTCAAGAGCTCTGATGGGCTGGTGGCTGGTATCAGGTGGCAAGACCAGATTCCGGGGAGGGGGGGGAGAGTCAGGAACTCAGACTGGCGGGCAGCTAGGACTGGGTGGTGTCTGCATTCCAGGTGTCAGGAGCCGTGATGGACGGGCAACTGGGACTGGATGTTAAGGCCACAGTTGAGGCATCAGGAGCTCAGATATGCGGACGGACAGGACCGAGGGGAGAGTCTGTGGTCGAGGTATCTGGAGCTCAGATGGGTGGGCAGGGGGGGCTGGGTCCGGATGGTAAGTCTGAGTTCAGCACTTTGGAAGCTCAGGTGCGCTGGCAGCTGGGGCCTAAGCAAGAGTCCGTGGTCAAGGTTCAGGAGCTCCAGAAGGTGGGCAAGAGTCTGCAGATGGGGTGTCAGGAGCTCGGATGGGCAGGCAGCTGGAACCAAAAATAGGGGGATCAACTTTTACATGGTATCGACTATTATACACGAATATACTGAATACACACCAAATATTTTCAATCACAAGCCATGCCCACTAAAACTACCATTATGACCATCGGCTCATACGATTCTTGTCTCAGCCAATGGGGCACACCATTATATGTCAACGAGGTGCATATAGCTCGGTTTGGCCACCCCTGTCATACATAGTACTCTATGTGCAATCTCACTAATAGCCTGCACAATTATAACAGTACTTGTCTGTTTCTAAATGCCAATGCTCTTACAATGAAGACCAATATGCAGATTGCCTCATTAATCTATTCCCGCACTGGCTTGCTAACTTTTTGCAATTCATGCATAAGAACACCTCGACTCTTCTACAATCCTACCCCATTTATATAATCTACCTTTTAGTTCCTTGAACTGAAGAACACAACCCAACACTATTCTCACTTTAAGACCATTTCCTGAACTTTTGCCCTATCTCTAGATCCCATGCAGAGTCTCAATACAAGAGTATCAGAATTATGCAGCACGGAAATGGACTGCATTAATTCTGATCTACTCTCATCTCTTTTACCATGATGCTCGTCACCTTTCCTATCCAAATATTATATCTACCTCCATCCCCTTCACCAAATATGTATCTAATGTGGATACCTGAGGGTATCATAAACACCAACCTTTGGGCAAGTTTCCCATTTGGGACCTTGGCAAATTCATTCCTATTGGTCAGAATGGTTTTCCCCACTCCTTAAGTGCAGATTTGTCGCATCCCTCAGAATCAGGATCTATTACAGTTGTTAGTTATCAGTGCTCACTGAATGGTTAACAGTGCCATTACTTCCTTTTAACATCTAATTGTAATTTTGACTTTTACATCAAGGAGACTTTCTCCAGAAATCTTTGCTTTGACTATTGGTTGCATAGGTCAAGGGAAAGATGATTCCTACAGTCAGTGCAGATTGGTAACAACATCTCCTCCTCACTGACAATCAACACAGGCACACCTGAAGGATGTGTACTTAGCCCACTTATCCATGATCATGTGGCTGGGTACAATTCAACTGCCATCTACAAATTTGCCGATGACACTGTGGTTGTGAGAAGGGGTAGAGGAGTGAGATAGGTCAGCTAATTGAGAGGTGTCACAACAACTACCTTGCACTTGAAGTTAGCAAAACTAAGGTATTGATTGTGGACTTCAGAAAGGGGAAACCAGAACACAAACCAGTCCTCATTGAGGGATTAGCAGTGAAGAGAGTAAAGAACTTCGAATTCCTAATGTCACCGTCACTGAAGATCTATCCTGGGACCATCATGTTGATGCAATAATGAAGGCACACTAGCGGCTCTATTCTCTTAGGAGTTTGAAATTTGATGTGTCACCAAAGATACTTGCAAGGACACTTGCAGTACACAGGTATACTGCTGTATACTTGCAGTACACAGGTGTACTGTGGAGTGCATTCTGACTATTTGCATCAATGTCTGGTATGGAGGGGTCAATGCACAGGAAAAAGCTACAAAGAGTTGTAAACCCAGCCAGCGCCATCACGGGGATTAGTCTTCACTCCATTAAGGTCATCTTTAAGAGGTGGTGTCTCAAGCAAGCATCCTCTATTATCAAGGACCCTCACCACCCAGGCCATGCCTTTTCTCACCACTATCACCAGGAAGGAGGTAAAGGAGACCGAAAACACACACCCAATGTTACAAAAATAATTTTTTCCCTCTGGCATCAGATTTCTGAATGGACAATGAACTGATAGACACTACCTCACTTTTGTTTTAAAGACACTAATTATTAGTTTTAAATATTGTATTCACAGAACCATAATTTATAGCAATTTTTTCTTTTGTAATCCACAATTCTGTTGTCACAAAGCAACAAATTTTGTTCACGTTAATGACAATAAACCCGATTCTGATCTGACATCATACACCTTTCCATGATATCCATACTCCTACAGTCCTTTAACTGTCTAGGCACTGGCTTTGAAAAGCACTGCACAAGTCTTTCTACCCACTTGTTTGAAGTGCTCCATAGTGTTTCATTTCATTTTCATCTCTCAATTATAACACTGAGGCTTTTTAATTTTGATTATTCAATTTTGACATCTGATGGCTGCTGGCAAGGCTTGCATTTATTGCTCATTCCTATATGCTGGAGAGGTGGTGGTGAACTACCTTCCCCTGGTTTTCTCTGTACCATCCCAGAGTTACCTTCCTCTGGAGCAGAACTATCACCAGAGCTGTCTTCCACTGAGCTGCCAGAAGATGCCGTCTTGTTCACTGTTCTCTTGGTGGTTGGTTTCTTCTCTCCACTTTTGCCTTTTCCCTTCTTTTTGGTCTTGCTGCCTCCCACAGTCCACTGTGAAGAAATATACAATGTTAATAAACTTCTGCTGCAGTCAAAGACTACCTCCGATACATCACAGTCCACAAGGTTGTCTTTTAGACACAAATTTGTCATGCACAGAACCAATCTTTATTTCAGTATCATACTTTCAGTCAATCAGCCTCAAAAGAGGGCCTTCAGACAAACATGCCCATACTGACCAATTTACCCAATTTCATTTGCCTTTATTTGGCCCATATCCCCCTAAACCTTGCCTATCAATTCCCTGTCCAAATGTCTTTTAAACATTTGTAGTGGGCCGAGCGACTGCGCAGTTAGACAGGCCGCATTGCCTCTCCAGTCAGTTGGTACAAGATGGCATGGCCCCTCTTCCCTTCTCAGGAAAAGCCTGCGTTTGGCAGCACTCGTTGCTTGGGAAATGTTGCCACTTCCTGGTTGCACGTCACTAGGGAATCAGTGACTCGGCAAAGCGCTGATGTCACTTCCTTTGACCAGCGTGTCCCAGACAGGAAGCGGGTCGACCCCCAAAAGCAGCGGGAGAGATTTAAATAAAGTCAGTTATTGGTTCATCCTCCTGTTGTGTGGTTGTACTTCATTTCAGCAGCACTGCTGTTAAGCAGCTGCTACAGTGGTGACTCCGAAGGTTCCAACGAATCTGGAACCCACCTCAAACACGACAAAATACAGGATGCTGCTACTGTTACAGTTGCATCAATGCTGTGGATGTGCATTTGCCGCCCTTCTGGGTCAACCAGATCAGGAACTGGCTACAACTGGCTGAGTCACATTTCCACGACAGAGGCATTGTCTCAGAGGACACCAAGATCAGGCATATTGTCAGTGCCCTGGACTCTGCTACCGCAGCCAAAGTAACCTCCTTCGTTGAAAATCCTCCAATGGAGTGCAAGTACGAACAATTTCAGTGTTTCCTCCTCAATTCCCTGAACTCAGCTGGAATGAGCAAGGCCTGGCCAATAGAAACCCCTCCGAGCTCAAGCACGAAATGGTGGCTTTAGCGTATGAATGCACAAACTGCTCCTTGTTCAAGGCCCTGTTCCTCTCCAAGCTACCGGTGCACATTTCCTCCACAATATCAGACGTGGACTTCAGCGTCCCACACCTGGTAGCCAAGGAAGCAGACAGACTTTTCTACAACTTGCAGCAGAGCTCAGTACATGTACAGCCGATCTATGCCATCAGCGCCTCCTGCTCAGCCCCTGAACTGGGGCTTCCCTTCCGTCGGTTCCACCAGCAGTTATCGCAGCCCAACTGCAGTGCAATGAGCGCTCAGACAAATGGAGCGATTACTGTTTCTACCACCGCAGATGGGGCCGCAACACCTGGCCATGTGTCCCTCCATGCTCCTACCCCAATGCCGTCGAGCAAGCCAATGGGAAATTAACAGGCCGGCCGTCGATAAAGTGGCCTCGACGATTGGCACACAAAGGCCTACTCTATCTAAGGGACCAGTAGACAAGGAGGGATTTCCTAGTCAACATAGGTGCACCGATGTACTTCGAGCTCAAGCACAATCCCAAGAGCCTCCCCCTACAAACAGCCAATGGCTCCTCAATTCCAAGCTTCGGCACCCGTCTGGTCACAATCCATTCCGTGGAATTGTTTTCCTTTGGAAGTATACGATTGTGTCCATTGGGCAAGCCTTACTCGGAGCCCATTTCCTCCAGGCATACGAACTCCTGGTAGACATGAACAGATGCTGCTTGGTCAATGATAACATGTTCCAGTCATACCCCCTCACACTATGGCAACGTTCTTTTATGAATATGCCCCTTTACTGGCCAAGTATCCATCACTGTTGGGGCCCAATTTCCACGATGCTAAACCAGCTCATGGCTTGGAGCACACGAGACCACCGGACCACCAGAATACACACAGGAATGGTGCCTCCCGCAGGACAAACTCCTCCCAAGCCAAGACTGAGTTTGCTGCCATGAAGGAGTTAGGTATCATCTGCCGTTCAAACAGCCCCTGGGTGACCCCGCTGCACATGGTCCAGAAGAACTGCTGGAGTTGGCGTCCATGTGGCGACTACAGACAACTCAATTATGTCACAGACCCAGATAGATACCCCATCCCACACATCCAAGACTTCACTACACAGCTCCACGATTGCTGAATTTTCTCAAAGGGGAACCTCGTCAAGGGGTACCATCAGATTCTGGTGCATCCTAATGACATCCTAAAAATGGCCATTTTTAAATTTATATATATTTACACATTTCAGCCTTTGAGTCCCTGCAAATGTCTTTTGGATTAAACAACACAGCCCAGACATTTCAGCATCTCATGGACGTGGTTGGCAGGGACCTCAATTTCATCTTCATCTATCTGGATGACATCCTTATCGCCAGTCCCGACATCAGCACGCACAGGATCCGCCTGACTTGCCTTTTCGACAGGATGCAATGGTTCGGACTCACAGTGAACCCAGCTAAGAGCCAATTCGGCCTGGAAACAATTGATTTCCTTGGATACTGTATCACCTGGGAGGGTGTCATGCCCGCCGCTGGATAAGGTAGAAGCTATCCAGAAATTCCCCAGGCCGAGCACCATCAAAGGCCTACAGGAATTTCTCGGGATGGTAAACTTTTATCATCATTTCCTCCCAGGAGCACCCACCGTTATGCAACCTCATCAACTCGGCGACAAGTTCTTCCCCGAAAAGCAGCTCAAGAGATTCAAATAAAGTCAGTTACTGGTTCACCCTCATGTTGCATGGATGTACTTCATTTCAGAGGCGCTGCCGTTAGCAGCCACTACACATTGTAATTTTACCTGACAACCTATTCCATATAACCACCACCTTACAAATCCTCAAAATATTTTCGCCTCACCTTAATGACATTCTAAGATTTAGATTTTCCACCCTGTGTAAGGTAAAACATCATGAGATGGGAATGTGTAGGGAGTTACCCTGTACAGGGCAGTAACAAGAAGGGGAGGTGTCCTTGTACTCCTGTTAGGTAAAACATCATGAGATGGGAATGTACAGGGCTGTAACAAGATGTAAATGCATCCTTGTACTTACAAGATAAGAGAGACATTGATGGATTGAGAGGCAGGAAGCTAGCAGGGAAAGGATAGCAACAGTTTTAGTCATTGGACAAGTAATGATATGATGATGTTCTAAGCATGTATCCAAGGGTATAAAAAAATCACCATTTTGCTGATAACGGCAGAATGCATTCTCCGACTAACATGTTTAGTCGCAAGTGTTACAATCCGGTAATAAAGAACAAAGAACCCTGATTTCGACTCAGCCTGGTGTTTGTCTCACTCATTCATGAACAAAGCAGACCTAACACCTGTGAAAAAGACCATCTACTCTTTGCCTCTCATAATCTTATAAATCACTGCAAGGTTCCACATTAACCTCCATTTCAGGAAGAACAGTCCCAGCCTACCCAATCTCCTTTATAACCCAAGGCCTCCAATCCAGGCAACATTCTTGTGATTTTTTTTATTGTATTTCCTCTAGCTTAATTCCATCCTTCCTTTAGTGTACCAATGAGAACTTCAAACAATATTCCAACTGCAGCCCAACCAACCACATGACATCCGTCTCAACTCCAAGGTTTATTGTCTCAGCTAATGAGATAAAGCATACCATATGCCTTTTTTTTTTACCATTGCCTAACCACATCATCACTTTTTGAGTTCTCCATTCTTCTATCTTGGTCTTGCTGTGCAAATAATATCCCTGAGGGCTTTACCATTTTGTCCTTCCCCCATTTATTATTCCAAAATGTATCACTTTGCACTTGTTTGAGTTATATTCCGTCCGTCATTCCTTTGCACATTTTCTGTTTAGTTTGATCCTATTGCAACCTTAGACTGCCCACTATGTCAATTGCTATCTGCAAAATCAACCATGCCACCAACATTCTCTTCCAAATCATTAACATACATAGGAACATAGGAAGTAGGAACAGGAGTAGGCCAAAAATGGCCCATCGAGCCTGCTCCGCCATTCAATAAGATCATGGCTGATCTAATTTATGACCTAACTCCACCTACCTGCCTTCTCCCCATATCCCCCAATTCCTCTATCATGTAAAAATTTATCTAACCAAATTTTAAATATGTCTAATGAAGCAGCCTCAACCACTTCCCTGGAAAGATAATTCCAAACATTCACTACTCTCTGGGAAAAACTATTTTTCCTCATCTCTGTCCTAAATCTACTCCCCTGAATCTTGAGACTGCATCCTCTCGTTTTAGTTTCCCCAGCCAGCTCAAAAAACCTTCCTACATCTATCCTATTCATACCCTTCATAATCCTATATGTTTCTATAAGATCTCCTCTCATTCTTCTGAACTCGAGCGAATACAATCCTAGACGATTTAATCTTTCATCATAAGTCAACCCCTTCATCCCAGGGATCAACCTAGTAAACCTCCTCTGGACCATCTCCAAAGCCAGTATATCCTTCCTCAAATATGGAGACCAGAACTGGACACAGTACTCCAGGTGCGGTCTCACCAGTACCTTGTACAGTTGCAACATTACCTCCCTACTCCTGAATTCAATTCCTCTAGCGATGAAGGCCAACATTCCATTTGCCTTCTTAATAACCTGCTGCACCTGCAACCTAACTTTTTGCGATTCATGCACAAGCACTCCCAAGTCCCTCTGAACAACAGCATGCTGTAGTTTTTCACCATTTAAATAATATTCAGCTATTTTATTTTTCTTGCCAAAATGGATAACCTCACACTTACTAACTTTGTACTCCATCTGCCAGACCTTTGCCCACTCATCCAGCTTAACTATATCCCTCTGCAGACTCTCCACATCCTCATTACAATTTGCTCTTCCACTCAATTTGGTGTCATCCGCAAACTTGGCTACACCACATTTTGTCCCCTCCTCCAAGTCATCAATGTAAATGATGAACAGTTGTGGGCCTAACACCGACCCCTGCGGCACCCCACTTACCACTCTCTGCCAACCTGAAAAACTCCCACTTATCCCGACTCTCTGCCTCCTGTCAGACAACCAATTTTCGATCCATGCCAATAGACTTCCCCGGACTCCACTTTCCTGTAACTTACCGATAAGTCTCTTGTGCGGCACCTTATCAAATGCTTTCTGGAAATCCAAATATACAACATCAACCTGTTCCCCTCTATCCACCGCACCCATTATATCCTCAAAGAATCCTAACAAGTTTGTCAAACAAGATCTTTCCTTTCTAAAACCATGCTGCGTCTGCCTGATTGAACCCTTACGTTCCAAAAGTTTCACTATTTCATCTTTAATAACGGCTTCAAGCATTTTTCCAACTACAGACGTCAAGCTAATTGGCCGATAATTTCCAGTCTTCTGTCTACATCTCTTCTTAAAAAGTGGTGTGACATTTGCTGTCTTCCAGTCTGCCGGGACCTGCCCAGAATCCAAGGAATTTTGGTATATGACCACCAATGCATCAACTATAACTTCTGCCATTTCCATCAGAACCCTTGGATGCATATCATCGGGACCAGGTGATTTGTCTGGCTTTAGTTCCATTAGTTTCTCCATCACTACTTCCTTTGTAACAACTATTTTATCAAGGCCCTCCCCAACATTCGCATCCTTTTAACTCTGCACTTGGGCATGCTGGACATGTCTTCCATCGTGATGACTGACACAAAATATTTGTTCAATGCCGCGGCCATTTCCTCATTTTTTGCTACCAGTTTTCCTTTCTCATCCTCCAAGGGTCCTATGTTAACTCTGGCCACCCTCTTCCGTTTTATATATTTATAAATTTTTTTGCTTTCTGTTTTTATATTTTGTGCCAATTTACTTTCATAATCCTTTTTCCCATTTCTTATTACCCGCTTTGTAACCCCTTGTTGTCTCTTAAAGTTATCCCAATCTTCCAGTTTCCCACTGCTCTTTGCAGCTTTGTACACCTGCATCTTCAATTTTATACTCTCCTTTATTTCCTTTGTTAACCACGGTTGATTTTTCCCTCCCTTGCTGCCCTTTTTCCTGACCGGAATATATTTTTGTTGAGCATTACAAAATATTTCTTTGAAAATCTTCCACTGTTCCTCAACTGTTTCATCAATTAGCCTGTGCTCCCAGTCCACTCTGCCCAATTCCTCCCTCATCCTATGGTAGTCACCCCTGTTTAAGCATAATATATTAGTTTTAGATCTAACTATTTCCCCTTTCATCTGAATGAGAAATTCAATCATACTATGATCGCTATTTCCCAGATGGTCTCTATTACATCATTTACTCTACCTATCTCCTTGCACAACACTAGATCCAGGAGAGCATTTTCTCTTGTGGATTCCTTAACATGCTGCTCAAGAAAGCTATCACAGATGCATTGTATGAAGTCCTCTTCCAGACTCCCACGACCAACTTGATTTTCCCAATCTATGTGGAAGTCCCCCCATGACTACTGCCATATCATTATTACATGCCTCACTTATCTCTCTATTTATTTCCTATGCCACTAAACTAATGCTATTTGGTGGACGATAGACAAACCATAAAGATCCACTGATGCCTGGGGCACACCATTGGCTACAGGTCTGCAATATAAAAAACAACTGTCCAATACCACCCTCTTCCTCCTCCACCAAGCCCAATTTGAGCATCATCCTGAAAAAAATGGAGAATTTGAGTAACAGATTCCTAAATGTTAAAAAGGTGATGAGAGATAACGGAGAAAATGACCGAAATAAAAGATTGTTGAAGACCTAAAAGAGGGATGGGTTGCGCAGAGATTTAATTTACAAAAACACGTGAAAAACTTACGGCTTTGGGAAAAAAAAGCCAAAGAATGAGAGTCTGATAAACAAGAACTACTAGACAAAATTGACCATATGGAGTAGTTTAGTCGACAGAAAAATGTCTGAATCATTGGAGTGAAGGAAGGAATCGAGGGAAGAGACCCGATGAACTTTTTTCAAAAATGGATCCCATAAATGTTGGGAGAAGACAAATTTGGAGAAAATATGCCTATTGAGAGAGCTCACTGAACACCCAGACCCAGAAGAGCCGGCGATCAGAGACCAAGACCAGTTCTGGTGAGACTTTTAAGCTACTGACAACGGGAGATAATTCTGGGAGCAGAATGTGATTACTCTAAGCAGAATAATGGCCCGCCCGAGGTTGATCATGAAAAGGTACTAATTTTTCAAGACTTTAGCCCGACCTTGATTAAACATAGAAAATAATTTGAAGATGTGAAAAGACAATTACATGCTAAAACATGAAATACTCAATGATATATCCCATGACACTGAGGGTCAAAGTAGCAGAAACCGGCAATTTTTCAAGATCAAAAACGAGGTGGAAGACTTTCTGTGAACTTTGTAAAAAAAATTTAAGTTTATCGAGGGAGATGATCGTGAAAATATTTAAAATGAATCTAAGTAAAGGTTGTATATTTTTGTTAAACCATTCTGCATTTATTGTTTAAAAGTAACGTGCACAGAAATGTTCACAGAGAGCTCAGTAAAGGGGAAAAAAACTCTGGGAAAAGTGGTGGCAGGTTGGAGACTTCAATCTAAGGGGGAGAATGGCACCTGGAAAGTAGTAACAAAAAAAAGGGCACTAAAGAGAGTGGTTCTTCTTCCTCGAGAGATTCCACTAGCTTTTGGGGCTCTCAGTATATGTCACCATTGGGTCAGGGACATTGTGTTTTACGTAAAGGGGAAGGATAATATTATTTAAAAGGTCAGAAATTTTACTGTTACAAAATATTGTTTTAAAGAAGAGTATGGACAGAACATTAAAATGTATTAACTTTAATGTTAATGGAATTAACGGGTTGGTGAAGAGAAAATGGATCTTGGCATACCTAAAAAAGTTAAACGTGTATATAGTCTTTTTACAGCAAACACTTCTTACCAAATTGGAACATGCAAAATTAAAGAGGATGGCTGGGGCAAGTAATATTGTCTTTATTTGGATCAAAAGCAAGAGGTATAGTGACTTTAATTAATAAAAATATACCAATAATAGAAGAGACATTAACAGCTCAAGCTGGAAGATTTGTAATGGCACATTGTAAAAATTTATGTAGAATCATACACGTTTATTAATATTTATGTCCTAAATTATGAAAAAGTCTTTATGAAGGATATCTTTTTAAAAACTGCAGGGGGACGGCAAAATATATTGATTGGAGATTTCAATTTTTGTTTGGATCAAATATTGGACAAATCAGCGCAAATAATAACAAAAGCCACAAAAATGACACTATCATTTATTTATTTTTTAAACTTTATTTATTCGTTCAAAAAACAAATAATGACATATGCAGCAATTAAACATGA
Source organism: Narcine bancroftii (assembly GCF_036971445.1). NCBI lineage: Eukaryota > Metazoa > Chordata > Chondrichthyes > Torpediniformes > Narcinidae > Narcine > Narcine bancroftii. Next base: position 137,577,836 of record NC_091470.1, on the reverse strand, counting down.
ACATTTTTTCATATATTTAAAAAAAAAGATCCCCCCCTTCAGCCAAGGAGAGCCATAAAAAAAGAAAAAAAAAAGAATATTTTTAAAAAAAGTTAAATATACAAATTAAAATCTAATCAATATAAATTGAAATGTAAATATTCCGAGTATAACAACCACATTAATTAAAGAATTATAATTATCATGCAAAACATGTAATTTTTCTCATTATTAAACAATATTTCATCTCATTATAGCATCTATTAATATCAATCATATTTGTATCTTTCCACATACTAGCAATACATTTTTTCTCTACGGATAAAGCTAAATATACAAAAGCAAGCTGAAACTTATCTAATTCCAAGCGTTTCAAAGGTTGCAAACTACCCAATAAAAATACTGTTGGATCTAAAACTATTTTAATCTTATACAGATATTCTAAAAACGATTTGAATTTTCTTCCAAAAAGATTACATATGTATACATGACCAAACAGCATGAAAAAAAGTTCCAACCGTATCACCACATCTAAAACACAAATCTGATTCATTAAAACCATATTTTTTTAATTTTTCAGGTGTCAAATATAATTGATGTAAAAAAATTGTAATTAATCATTGCATGACATGCATTTATCAATCTAGTAACACTATTATAACAAATATCTGACCAATCCTCTTCAGAAAAAGTAAAGCCAATATCCGCTTCCCTTTTAATTTTAGATCTATCCCAACCCTTTTTATCCATCCCATTCTGTAATATTTGATACATATATGAAATATAACCCTTCTCTGCTACCTTCATAAGGGAAGTCTCAAATTTAGTCATTTTAGGTAAAATCATATCTCTACCAAACATACATTTTACCAAATATCAAATTTGATAATAAAGAAATAAAGAATTCTTATCAATACCAAAATCTTCCCTTATCTGATTAAAAGATAAAAACTTACCCTCTTTAAAACAATCTCCCAAATTTTCCACACCTTTAAATCTCCAATGCAATAAACTTTGATTATGTATTGAAAAAGAAATAAGTTGATTATTATACAATGGAGTCAAAGCCAATAATTTACCCCAAGAACCTATCACTTTATTTTTCTTTATCCATAACTTCATTAAATGTTTTAATAGGCACATTATATTGTTGTAACAAATTTATATTCCATCTAAACAAAATTTGATGTATTTCAAATTCAGAAATACTTGCCATCTCAATTTTAGCCCAACTAGGAGGCCGTACCAAATCCATCAATGAACTAATAAATTTAAGTTGGGCTGCCTCATAATAATTTTGAAAATGTGGTAAACATAATCCCACTAACTCGACAATATCATTTATTAAGTATTTAAATCTAATTGATATATGGAGGCAGCTTAACCCTGTAGAAAGAGACTATTCATTCTACTCAAGGGTACATGATTCACATTCAAGGATTGACTTATTTTCAATGTTTGTCCAGTTACAAAGTAGAGTGGTAAAAACAGAGTACTTGGCAAGACTTTTATCAGACCACTTGCCATTAACAACAACTATTATAATGGGAAAGCTAGAAAGTATTATTGATGGTGCCTTAATGCTACATTATTAAAAAGAAAGGATTTTTGTGATTTATTAAGAGATAGAAATATTTTGTGAAAACAATTTTCCTTCCACTGCAAAAGTTTTCTAATATGGGATACACTTAAAGCTTATTTGAGGGAACAAATGATTTCTTACACTAAAGACCATAAGAGTGAATATGCAAGAGATTTAGACGGTCTAGATGTAACAAAATTGAAAAAATAATATCAGATACCAGGAACACAATAAAAATATAGAATATTAGAGAACAAAAAGTTACAATAGAATAAATTACTAACATATAAAATGGAAAAAATGATATTAAAAACTGAACAAAAATATTATGAACAAGGAGAACGGCTGCATGAAGTGTTATCTTGGCAGGTTAAAGCAGAGTTATCCAAAATGATAAATGCAATAGAAACAGAAGCTGATACTATAACATATAATCAAAAAGAAAGAAATAATACATTTAGACAATACTATATGGAACTGTACAAATCAGAATTAGTGGATGAAAATGAGACGGAAGAAGAACTAGGAGAGAGAAAAAGATGATTTAGATGCTCCTTTTATAAAAGAAATAGATAATGCTCTGTACTTTGCAAGCTAATAAACCCTCGAGTTCTATAAACAATTTAAAGATCTGTTGATGCCTCTTTTGATGGACGTGTTAGACCAGATATTGGAGACCCAAACCCTCCCAGAAACTTTTTTCAACTGCTATAATCACAATGCCACTGAAGAAAGGTAGAGATCCATTAAAAACCTCAGCGTACAGACCAATATCACTTCTGAATGAAGTCTGTAAAATTCTAGCAAAGGCACTAACCAACAGACAGGGTGGGTATTTTTCAAAATTAATACATCCAGATCAGGTGGGATTTGTAAAAGGAAGAGATTCTTCAAATAGCCTAATAGCAAAATCTAAATATTACCATTTCTCTAGATTCAAAGAAAGCATTCAATTGATTAGAATGGTCTTTCTTAATTAAAATATTGGAAAAATTTGGTGTAGGTAGAAAATTTATAAATTGGATAAAAGCTCTCTATCATAAGCCACAAGCTAAAATTATAAATAATAATAACCAAAGGTCATCTATTTTTCCCTTGAGTAGATCAAGTAGACAGGGGTGTCCCTTATCTCCAGCATTATTCATCCTAACTATTGAGCCTCTGGCATAAATTATAAGAGGAGATCCGGATATTAAGGACTTTAAAGTTGAAAAAGAAAAACAAAATTAGGTTATTTGCTGATAATGTGCTATTATCATGCCGGACCTGGCTGAATCATTGATACAATGTCAGAAAAATATGGAAGAATATCAGGATATAAAATAAATATGGATAAAAGTGAAACAATGCCATTGCAGAACTTTGGTTATGAAAGATACCAAAAAAGTAGTAGATTTCAATGGATGAAAGGTGGAATTAAATACTTAGGAATAAAGTCATAATAATTTACAGAATTTATATAAGCTTTATTATACCCCTCTGCAGTTCCTGCACCTAATGGCGCGAGTCTTGTGGCACCTAGTCCTCTTTCCTGATGGCAGCAGCGAGAACAGAGCATGTGCTGGGTGGTGTGGGTCTTTGATGATTGCTGCTGCTCGCCAATGGCAGCTTTCCATGTAGGTTTTCCTAATGGTGAGGAGAGTTTTGCCTGTGATGTACTGGGTTATGTCCACTACCTTTGAAGGGCTTTCCACTTGGAGGTATTGGTGCCTCCAGTTATGTAGCCAGTCAGCACACTTTCCACTGCATATATGTCGAAGTTTGCCACAGCTTCCAAAGTCGTATGGTACCTCTGCAAACGTCAGAGATCGTAGAGGTGCTGATATGCTTTCTTCGCGATGACATTAGTATGGTAGGTCCAAGAAAGATCCTCTAAGATAGTGACTCCCAAGAATTTAAATTTGCTCACCCTCACCACATCTGATCCCCCAAAGATTACAGGATCGTACACCTCTGGTTTTTCCTTCTAAACCCTCACAATAAGTTTCTTGGTTTTGGTGATATTGAGTGCAGGTTGTTAGTACACAATTCAGCTAAACTTTTATTCTCCCTTCTGTATGCTAGCTCATCATCCCTTTTTAATACAACCCATTACTGGGGTATAGTTATTGTCATCTGTGTCACACAATCGAAGGTGTGAAGTGAGTAGAGTCTATCAGGCAAGATTCACCCTAGACTAGAAAAAAACCATGCTGACATCTGCCTATTTAACCAAGCGCCACCAAATGACCCAAAACCTCATGATTAATAATATACTCTAACATCTTTCTAACCACAACGCCAGGCTAACTGGCCTGTAATTCCGTCTTTTGTCTCCATCTCTTCTTAAAGAGTAGAGTGACATATGTAACTTTCCAGTCCTCCAGAACTATTACAGGATCCAGAGATTCTTGCAAGATCACAACCAAAGCCATCACCATCTCAACTACCTCTTTTAGAAACCTGGGGTGTGACCTATGCTATCCTTAACCAGTCCTCATCTTTCCAAATATCCCTCAGAAACTCTTCCAGTAACTTTCTCACCAACCAATGGTTCCCTGGATAGATACAAAAATCTCTACCACAGCCACAGAAATTCCTCAATTTTTTCTCACATCTTAGGATATTCTTTGTCAGACTCTAGAGATTTAAACACTTCCACACTACCAATGTGCTTCAGGAACACAGAGTCCTTCAGCACGGAAACAGGCCCATGCCAACTGTTTTATCTGTCTAATCTAATCCCATTTGACTGCATCAAGTCTGTATACTTCAAAAGACTAATCTACTTATGTGGCTAAACATCTGCTCAACAATGATAGTATCTGAATCTATACCTCTGCAGGGTGTTCCAGATATCAATCACTAAAAATAAACAGCCCCCAGATCTTCTTTAAAATCCTTCACCCAATTCCTCTTGCTTTTGATATTGCTTCTATGGTTAAAAAAATTAATTCTGATAATCTGCACTATCCCTCTTCACTCCTGATGAAAATAAATGCTAATAATGGGATTTTTTTAACACAGTGTCTCATAAGGCACTTAGCATCACAGTTAACATATTACAGGAAGCTGCTATAACCCATTCTGCAAGAACAGATTTGAACAAGAGATATACCTTCTGGGTGGTGTTGTATAATGGATCCTTATATCCTTCTCTAAGCGAACAGATAGAAGATAAATGTGGTTTCCTTTACACTGGAGAAACTAAATGCAAATTGGGTGATTGCTTTCTGGAGCATTCAGTGTGCAAGCTTCTTGTTCCCTGCAATTTTAATTTCCCATTCTTCCTTCAGCTCTCTGTGGTCTCTTGAACTGTTAGAAGGCCAAACCAAGGTTGAAAATCTTCTGGCTGGGCATAGACTTCTGGACTCAATATCAGAATTGGTAATTGCTGCTAGTCATCCATCTGATAAAAGGTTTTCAACCTGAAATGTTATCTCAGATTCTATTTCCACAGATGATTTCAGCATTTTCTATTTTATTTCACAGTTCCAGCATTTGTGACTATTTTCAGAGAAACCTAGGGTTAGTTATGAGCAGCTGGAATGGGAGATGGCCATTGAAAGTCACCACATTATGCACCTTCTTCACCATCCAGTCTGTCTGAATTGCCACTTTCCATGAACTATGGACTTATGCTCATCTGTCTCTCTGCTCATTAACACTCCCCAGGGCACTGGCAATCAACATGTATGCCCTGTCCGGTTTTAAATCTCAAATGCATCACTTTGCACTTATCCAAGATAAATTCCTTCATCCACTTCCCAGTTTGTCCAAATCCAGTTAGAAGCTTAGATAATCTTTTTTCACTGTCCATTACCCCACCAATTTTGGGGAGGTCCACAAACATATTAACCATGCCACTTATATTTTCATCCAAATCATTAAGATTCCTTTACTGTCACGCAATAAAATAGGCTTAATACCACTGTTACAGGTTATATTATATTTTATATTTTTTAATGTCTTTAAAAGAGATAGATTGTGGGGGTTCAGTGTAGGTCACTTCACAAACAGAGTAACAACACATAGCTCATTTAAAATGCAAGAGCTTTGACTAAAGCTAGACATTCAAGCACCAGTGATTTTGCAAAGACAATGAAACTGATTTGGAAAGAAATTTCAAAAGCAGGTGCAAATGATACAGTCCAGGCTCAAAGTGCTGATAAGATCTTTCAAAGATTGGGTTTTGGACTCTTGGGAAGGTGTTCTGGTTTTTACAAGCAGAAAGAGAAAAAAAAACAAACAAGATTGCTCATTTAGAGAGAGGTCAGTTCTACAGTAGCTTTTGGAGGCTGCAACATGGCAAGCTGGCAGGCTTGTTGAAATCCCCATTTGTAGATGGGTTACGAATTCTGAGTTCAGCCTGTTGAAAACCCGTGTAGACCTTACAAGAGCAAATATCTCAAATAGCTGGCTAGAGTGTTTCTCCCGAAATAAGGGAAACAAGAGGAGCTATGTGGTGACCTGGAAGAAGAGATCATCATTTGGAAAACCCATATACTGGCTGTCCACTCTCATAAACTTTACCCACCTTTATTAAGTTGCCACTCAGTCTCTATCACTCCAAAGAGAAAAGCCCCAGGTTGCACAATCTTTCTTTCAACTTAGCATGCTTAGCATAGCGGTGAGTGCACCGCTTGTAACAGCACCAGCAAATCCGGCACTGTCTGCAAAAGTTTGAACGTTCTCCCATGTCTGCATGGGTTTACACCACATTTCAAAACATACAGGGCCTGAAGGTCAGTTGGGTGTAATTGAGTGGCATAGGCTTTTAGACCAGAAGGACCTGTTACTGTACCTTGCTACATATCTAAATTTTAAGAAGAATCTCCTCTACATCCTCTCTAAAGCTTCCACATCCTTCTTACAAAGAGACAACAAGAACAGAACATAATACTCTAAGTGTGGTCTAACCAAAGTTTTATAGAGGTGCAACATTACCTCATGACTCTCTCAATCCCCTGACTAATGAACGTCAACACACCATCTTAACAACCCTATCAAACTGCACATCAATCTTGAGGGATATATAAACTTGGACCCCAAAATTCCTGTTGTTTCACACTGCTAAAAATCCCGCCATATCCATGTACTCAGACTTCATGTTTAATCTTACAAAATGAATAATTTCATGCTTTTCTGGATTGAACTCCATCTGCCACTTCACCAAACTCTGCATCCTGTCTCTACACCTTTGTAATCTGTGAGAACATTCTGCACTATCCACAACCCTTCGCACCTTCATGTCATCTGCAGACTTCACATCAGTGCCTCTGTGTCCTCAGGAGGTTGCGTACGACAAAAGAAACCCTGGCAACTTTCTACAGATGTGTGGAGTGCTGAGTGGCTGCATCACGGTCTGGTATGGGGCCACCAACACTCCTGAGCGCAAAGCCCTCTAAAAGGTAGTGAACATAGCCCAGGACATCACAGGCAAAACCCACCCCACAGCAGTGGTTGTCAACCTTTTTCTTTCCAATCACATACCACTTTAAGTAATCCCTATGCTATCGGTGCTCTGTGATTAGTAAGGGATTTAAGTGGCAATTCTGCCTCACCTGCAGGAAAAAGAAACTCACGGTTGAATGTGATGTCATATATGTATTCTGACAATAAATCTAATCTAACTTAGTAACTTACCCTTCCACTTCCTAATAAATATCCAAGTCATTTATAAATATCACAAAGCACAGGTCCTAAAACAGATCCCTGTCAGGATTTGTCACTGACCTCCAGGCAAAATATACTCCATCTACTACTACATTCTCCTTTCTGTGGGCCAGCTAATTCCAAGACCATGAAGCCAAATTTTCATGGATCCCATACCTCAACTTTCTGGATGAGCCTACCATAGGGACCACCTTACTAAAACTCACATACATTACATTCACTCTTCTACATTCAATCTGTTTTGTCACCTCCTCAAAAAAGCTCAATTAGGCTTGTGAGACATAACCTGCCCCTCACAAAGCCATGCTGGCTATCCCAGAGAAGCCTTCACTTCACCGAACGCACGTATCCCTAAGAATCGTCTCAATCGCTAGTCTTCATTTCCCAGAATTATTCATTTTACCTTTCTTGAATAAGAGAATTACATTTGCCATCTTCCGATGTTCTGGTACAACCCGTGGCCAGGAAGGATGCAAGGATCATCATTCAAACCCCCTCATTCTCTTCTCTCACTTCCCATCATAACCTGGATTAGAACTTATCTCTCCTATATTAAACAGAAGTGCCAACACTACCTCTTTCTTAACCTTGACATACTCCAGTACATTAGCCTGTTCTACGACGACCTTACATTTGTTAAGGTCCCTCTCCTTGGTGAGCACTAAAGCATAGTCTTCATTAAGGACCACCTCTCCCTCCAGGCACCATTTCTCCCTGAGCAGCCCTACCTCACTCCAGTCATCCCCTTATTCTTCATATACACACAGAACATCTTGGGGTTTTACTTAATCCTCCTTGTTAAGGCCTGCTCATGTCCCCTTCTAGATCTCCCAAGTTCCTTCTTGGCCTCCTTAAAATTTTCAAGAACACTGCTCAATTTTTGCTTCCAAAATTTTCAGAATGCTTCTTTTCCCTACTTGACTAAATGTTCCACCTCTTTTGTCAACAATGGTTCCATTACAATCTGTACTAGTGGTACAAACTTATCCAGAATCCCAGGCAAGAGGTTCCCAAGTAACCTCCACATTTCTATTGTGCATTTCCGTGAGATCAGCTGTTCCCAATTAAATACTCCCCAGTTCCTACCTCATACCATTGTAATTAGTCCTCCACCAAATAGTCTGATAAACACAATATTTGCTATATTCCAAATATACCATCTTAGAAAATATTCACGCCAAATTGTTTACTATATTCTAGTAAATTAAAGGAGCTATAATTTAAAATAATAGCTGACCTCATCACCACTGTCCGAGGTTTCTGAATCTGATGATGCTGACGGCTTGCTCATCTGTTGTTCTTGCTGTTCTGGTTCACTTCGTTTTCTCTTTGCCAATGATAGCAGCTCCTGAATGGGTTGAAGACAAATTAGGATAGTTGTTAAACGTCAATAATTGACTGAACCCTTTCTTATATTACGAGGCATTTCATTTTAGTGTGACTGTCACTTTAAGGGTAACAAATTAAGGGCTAGTGTAAGTTGCAACCATTCACAACTGTGGAGAGAAATGAGTTGGCAACAATCAGATGCAGACTGTAACCAAAGCCTATCATCTGAAGGAAACAAAGGAACATTTGCTGCTTTTATCGGGGGAGATGATGCTCGGGGGAGCCGTGTCGGGGAGAGTGATGCTCGGGGGGAGCCGTGTCGGGGAGAGTGATGCTCGGGGGAGTCGTGTCGGGGAGAGCGATGCTCAGGAATAGAGGGTAGTGTTCGCTGAGAGACATAACGGCCCAGAAGACTGCTTTCTGTCACAAACTTTAATCTTTTGAACGCAATAGGATGCAAGAGCAATTCTTTCGATGCCCTTAACATGACCCCCCCCCCCCACCCAGCCGCAAATAAAAGTTGCACGTTATTTAGAGAACAGCTAAGAATCCATCCTGTCTTTAAAGTTGCACTGTGCCTTCCTTTGGGTGAACTTGTGTTGTCCTAATCTCAAATGCCGAAAGGTGCAAAACCTACATTTGGTGGACTGCATTTCTCAACATTCATAGATTGGTGACTGCTTTGCTGAACACTTGGACTGCCTGTGCTCTAAGCTTGAAATCCCATGTAAACTTGAGGAACAAAACATCATATTTCTCCTATACAGCCTTCAACCCAACAGCATGAATATCAACTTTTCTAATTTTAGGTAACCCCACTTATTTGACTTACCTATAAAGTAACTTCTCTCTAACAAATGCTGCTTTTATCTTCACAACAGAGGACAAATAACCTCCCACATAATCCAAGATTCCTTTACTGTCATGTAATAGTACCAAACACGCAATATTACACAAAATTGCCTTCTGCCTGCCGTAAGGCAAAGAGTTGCCATTAGTGTTGCCCAATGCCCCTTATAGTAAGTGAAAAGAAAACAAAAGAGAGTTCCTTCTTAGCAGCTCAGATTCCTGTTTCAATTGTCAGCAACCAGAGCTGTGGATCCTTCAGCACCCAAGGCCCTTTTGGAGCCCTTCTTGCCCTCAGCACCCCGTCAAATCCCGGTTCTAATACTCAGTTCACTTAAGTCAGTCTCCAGCAGCTGGCAGCCCATGCGCATTGGCCGTCTGCAAGTCACCCACAACCTGTATGGGTCCTTTAGCCGCTGATCCCCTTGCTGGTCCACTGCCATGCTCGTCTCCTCTGCTTCCCCTTTCTGGTGTCCTGAGTGCTTTTCTGCTTCCCCAGAGTCTGCAACCTTTCGTGGCCACTGCCAGCACAGACACCACCATCTTCAGTCCAGACCCCATGGTTAAAATAAAACATCATCAGCTCCTTGAACAGGTTGTTTAAAGCCTATATAGAGGTGTCAGCATTAGGACCGGACCATTGAACCCTACAGAGAAGTGTTGTGTCTCCGCTCTCCGGGGACCACGCTGTTACAGCAGGATCCAAGAATCCAGAAAGGAGAAATTGAATGATCAGTAAACAGAAAATAATAGTCCTATGGAAATTAATGGAGGTGAAGGCCACCAAATCTTCATGATATGATGATCAAAACCTCAATGTATTGCAGGAGGTGGCCCTTGTAATAGCAAATCTCTTTGGCTTGGCTTCGCGGACGAAGATTTATGGAGGGGGTAAAAAGTCCACGTCAGCTGCAGGCTCGTTTGTGGCTGACAAGTCCGATGCGGGACAGGCAGACACGGTTGCAGCGGTTGCAGGGGAAAATTGGTTGGTTGGGGTTGGGTGTTGGGTTTTTCCTCCTTTGCCTTTTGTCAGTGAGGTGGGCTCTGCGGTCTTCTTCAAAGGAGGTTGTTGCCCGCCAAACTGTGAGGCGCCAAGATGCACGGTTTGAGGCGTTATCAGCCCACTGGCGGTGGTCAATGTGGCAGGCACCAAGAGATTTCTTTAGGCAGTCCTTGTACCTTTTCTTTGGTGCACCTCTGTCACGGTGGCCAGTGGAGAGCTCGCCATATAACACGATCTTGGGAAGGCGATGGTCCTCCATTCTGGAGATGTGACCCACCCAGCGCAGCTGGATCTTCAGCAGCGTGGACTCGATGCTGTCGACCTCTGCCATCTCGAGTACTTCGACGTTGGGGATGAAAGCGCTCCAATGGATGTTGAGGATGGAGCGGAGACAACGCTGGTGGAAGCGTTCTAGGAGCCGTAGGTGGTGCCGGTAGAGGACCCATGATTCGGAGCCGAACAGGAGTGTGGGTATGACAACGGCTCTGTATACGCTTATCTTTGTGAGGTTTTTCAGTTGGTTGTTTTTCCAGACTCTTTGCCCTTGTAATAGCAAATACATATAGCAGAAAACAGACCCTTTGGTCTGCCATATCTAAGCCAACCTGTTTGACCATTGATAACTTCAATCCCATTTGCCTGCATTCAGAACCGTCTAAATGTCTCTTAAACATAATGCTTGAATCTGGCAGTATGTTCCAGATACAAATGTTCCATGCCTCTCAGAGAGCCTGTAATTCTCCCAAACGAATGCACTTCTCTAAATGCTCACAATTCCTGTCCTTAAGAAACCTCTCCAACAGTTTGCCCACCACTGATGCAAGACTCACTGGTCAATAATTCACAGGTTAGCAGAGCTAGGCCTTTTCTCTTTGGAGCAAAGAATGAGAGGTGACTTAATAAAGGTCTACAAGATTACGAGAGGCATCGGTAAGATAGACAGTCAGCACGTTCTTCCCAGGGCAGCAGTAGCAAACACCAGAGAACATTGGTACAAAGGAAGGAGAGTTTAGGGGAGACATTGGGGATACGAAAGGCTCCTGAAGAGCCTTGGATGCTGAAGGCTTCCTGATTGTATCAGAGGTTTGGATCTGCAGCTCTGGTTGCCAATGGATCACACAAGAGTCTGGGCAGCTGCAGAGGAATGCAGAATTCTTTTATTGTAATGCACAAAAATACACAAAATGCGTTCACTTTTGTTTACTCGTTACAGCATACAAAGTGGTGCCAATAGTCCAACACCCCTTCCAAGAAGAATTCATTCACAGCAGTCATTCAGCATCATCTCAAGCTTGGGATGGATAATGCTTCAACGTTAGCATTTTAAATTTTTCTCTTTCTAATAGTTGTGGATTTTTAAAAAAGGTTATGGATGACTATGGATTCCTCCAAACACTTTCTGCTCCTTCCAATATAAATAATAACTATTGTCTTTCCCTTTCACCAACTAGTTGATTGACCATTTGACTTTGCCCACTTACTCTGGTCTTGTGGAGGGTGAAGGAACACATTGGACCATATAGACTGTTAATGACAGCATGTTATTATAGAATCATAGAACATTACAGCTCAGAAGCAGGCCTTTTGCCCCTTGTCTATGCTAAATTGTTATCCTGCCTAGTCCCACTGACATCCACCCAGCCCATAGCCTTCTATAATCCTCCAATCCAAATTCTTCTTAAATTTTAAAATTAAGCTCGCATTTACTACATCAGCTGACAGCAAGTTCCACACTCCCACTGCTCTCTGAATAAAGGAATTTCCCTCATGTTCCCCTTCAATCTTTCCTCTTTCACCCTTAACCCATGTCCATGGGTTTGCATCTCACCTAACCTCAGTGGAAAAGCCAACCTACATTTACTCATCCATGCCTCAATTTTAAATACCCGCATCAAATATATCCCCATTCTTGTTTGCTCCAGGGAATAGAGTCCTTACCTGTTTAACCTTTCCCTGTAACTCAGTTCCTGAAGTCTGGGCAACATACTTGTCAATTTTTTTTGCACTTTTTCAATCTTACTGATATCTTTCCTGTAGTTAGGTGACCAAAACTGTACACAATACTCCAAATTTGGCCTCACCAGTGTCTTGTACAACTTTACATAGCATCCCAAATCCTATACTCAATATTTTGATTTATGAAAGCCAATATGTCAAAAGCTCTCTTTACAAATCTATCTCAATTTCAGGGAATTACATAACTGTATTCCTAGATCTCTCTGTTCCACCGCACTCCTCAGTGCCCTGCCATTTACCATGCATGTCCCTTCTTGGTTTGTCCTTCCAAAATACAACACCTCACATTTTTCCACTTTAAATTCCATCTGCCATTTTTCAGCTCATTTTTCCACCTGCTCCAGATCCCTCTGCAAGTTATGAAAACCTTCCCCACTGATCCAATTTACTACATTATCATCCAGATCATTGATTTAGTTGACAAACAACATTGGTTCCAGCACCAATCTCTGAGGCACACCACAAGTTACAGGCCTCCAGTCTGAGAAACAATCATCCACTCTCTGGCTTCTCCCATCTCACCAATGTCGAATCCAGTTTACAACCACACCATGTCTGAACCTTTTTGACTAACCTCTCATCTGAGACTTTGTCAAAAGCCTTTCTAAAGTCCATGCAGACAACATCCACAACCTTCCCTTCAACTTTCCTTGTAACCTTCTTTAAAAATTCTACAAGATTGGTTAAACACAACATACCACACACAAATCCATAACCAGTCCCTGATTATCCAAATACTTGAATATCCAATCTTTTAGAACACCTTCCAATCATTTACCTACTACTAACGACAGGTTCACCAGCCTATAATTTCCCAGCTTTTGGAGCCTTTTTTAAACAATGGAACAACATGAACTACCCTCCAATCTTCTGGCACCACACCCATGGCTAAGGACATTTTAAATATTTCTGTCAGAGCCCTTGCAATTTCTATATTAGCCTCCCTTAAGGTCCGAGGGAATATCTTGAAAGGTCCTGGGATTTATCCACCCTTATTTGCATTAAGACAATAAGTACCTCCTCCTCTTTTATTTGTACAGAGTCCATGACCTCATTGGTTGTTTTCCTTACTTCCCTGGACTCTGTGCCAGTTTTCTGAGTAAATGCCGATTCAAAAAACTTATTTAAGATCTCCCCATCTCTCTGGTTCCATACAAAGCTGACCACACAGATTTTCAAGGGAACAAATTTTGTCCCTTACTATCCTTTTACTCTAATATACTTGTAGAAACCCTGAATATTTTCCTTCACATTGTTTGCCAAAGCAACCTCATGTATTTTTTTAGTCTTCCTGATTCCTTTGAGGTTTTTCTTGCATTTTTTAGAAAGTACCTAATTTGAATAGGGTTGCCTAGGCCTATTATACACCTCCCTCTTCTTCCAAGCCAGATCCCCAATTTCCCTTGAAAACCAAGGTACCCAATGCCTGTTAACTAATCCTGACAGGAATATACTCTCAATATTTCACCTTTGAAAGCCTTCTACTTACTTTGCACATCCTTATCCCAATCCAATCTTTCTAGATCATTTCTCATTTCCTCAAAACTGGCCTTTCTCCACTTTAGAATCTCAACCAGAGGCCCAGACCTATCCATCTCCATAATTAACTTGAAACTAATGGCATTAAGATCACTGGACCCAAAATATTCGCCCTTGCATAAATCTGTCACCTGCTTGGTTTCCTAATAGGAGATCCAGTATTGCATCCTCTCTCGTTGGTACCTCTATATATTGATTTAAAAAACTTTCCTGAACACATTTGACAAACTCCAAGCCATCCAGCCCTTTTACGGTATGGGAGTTCCAGTCAACATGTGGAAAGTTAAAATCTCCTTCTATCATAACTTTATGTTTCCTGCAGCTGTCTGCTATCTCTCTACAGATTTGCTCCTCCAATTCTCACTGTTAGGTGGTCTATAATCCAACTACATTAGTGTTTCCTGTTCCTCAGTTCCACACCTATAGCCTCAGTACACGAGCCCTCAGGTCTGTCCTGCCTGAGCAAAGCTGTGTTATTTTTCCTGATGAGCAATCCCACTCCTCTCCCTGCTCTATCAAATCATAAACAATGAAAGCCAGAACTCTGAGCTGCAAGTCCTGCTCCTCCTGCAACCAAGCTCATCCACGCTCTAAATTAGTCTGCTTTTCCCACAATACTCTTATATCGAAATTGATGCATGAGAAAATTTCTATCAAGTCACCCTTCCCGGGCAGAAATGGAACTGAATTTTTCTAAGAAATCATCTATGTGGCAATTTTAGTTTATCTTTTACTTTTTCCATTTTATAAATTGACACATCATCTGATAATGAGAATAAGATTGAGAATATGGGCTCAATTTCGGAAATGTTTTAGTTATAATAATTTTTCTCTGGCTACTTCTATTGTAGATTGTGGCAGTGGACATCTCTGACAGCAGGCAAACCAGCTCCATGTGTTACAGTCACGGCAGCGGAGCAGCCGCGTCAAGATGGCGCCACTGGGGTCATCTTTTCCGCCGGCCGGGTCCGCATGCGCGCAGGGCAATGTGATGATGTGGTTTCCGGTGCAAGGGCGGGACTTACCCAAGACCTTATAAGGCGTAACGCGGGAAGTTTCAATAATCAACTGGAGTGCAGACGAGTCCACCAAGTACTGGTCTCGTTCTTTCAACTCCCATTTAGCTGCTGCTACATTGGTGACCGCAATAGGTCCAGAGAGCATGGATGCTGCAGAAATCAGTGCAGGCGCCTTCAAACTCCTGACTTTCTAGACGCTTCGCCCACACACTTGGTTTGGACGGGCAGAAGCACAGTTCCAGATAAAGCAGATTACCTGGGACTCCATCAAGTACAACCATGTCGTCAGCTCCCTGGACCAAGAAACCACAGCCAGAGTGGATGACCTCATAGAGAACCCACAGTTGGAAGGTAAATACTCTGCTTTGAAGGTGCTTCTCATCAGCATGTACAGGCTTTCTAGATGCCAGAGAGCAGTGAGGCACCTGGATGCCTTAGGGGGCAGATACCACCCGCCCTTATGGATGAAATGCTCATGCTAGCAGAGGGCCACAAGCCCTGCCTCATGTTTGAGAGCAGATGTTTTTTAGAGCAGATGCCCGATGACATCTTGCTGCTGCTCGCAGATGCGGATTTCAGCAAACCCCTCCCCCCAACAAAGTTGCAGCGAGGTCAGACATTCTCTGGCGCACCAAGAGAACAAATCCACCATGTATCAGCTGACACGTCCCCAGACGGACAGCAGCCCAAAATCCAAAGAAGCAGGGATCAGCCAGGACCTCACAGGCCAACAGAGGCACCAGAAGCACGGTGGTTTTTCTATCACCTGGCTGCAGGGGGGGGGGGGGGGGGGGGGGGGGGAGGAGAAAGAAGCTTGTAATTGCAAACAGCCCTACGCATTTCCAGGAAACACCCAGGCCAGCCGCTGCTAATGGCTACGGCGGCTGGCCGCACAAACAGCCTTCTGCATGTCATGGACAAAAACATTGGCTGGCAGTTCCTCTTCAACACAGGAGCTAAGCTCAGCATCATTCTGCAAACATCTTTAGAGACCCGAACACACCCACGAGGGCCGACCCTGCGGGCGGCTAACAAATACCTCCAATAAGACCTTTGGCACGCAGCATGTACTGATACGCATGTCTTGGTGACGAGACTTTCCACTGAGATTTCACACTGGCCATGGTGGAGAATCCACTCCTCAGCACAGATTTCCTCCGAGCTCACAGCATGCTCATGGACCTCAAAGCTAAATGCCTGGTGTACGCCCAGACGTTCCGGCTCACAGCAACCAATGTTCGGGACCAGAGAGGTACCACCCCCACTGACAGGAACAGCTGCATCTTGGCCAAATTTCCATCTATCCTTGGTTTCCACTTCATGTCCACCATGCCAAAATATGGTTTGCAGCATCACATTCTGACACAGGGCCCACCCATTCACGCGAAAACCAGACGATTACACCCCCCACTCCCCAGATAAGCTGCAACTAGCCAAGGAGGAATTCAAATGGATGGAAGAGTTGGGTATTGTCCGTAGGTCCAACAGGCCATGGGCTTCCCCTCTGCGCATGATAGCCAAGGCCACAGGCGGTTGGCGACCTTGTGGAGACTACAGGCGCTTCAATGATTCAACTACCCCAGACCGCTACCCAGTACTACATATACAGGACTTCACAGCCAACCTGCATGGCGCAACTATTTTCTCCAAGGTCGATTTGGTGTGAGGCTACCACCAAATCCCCGTCTAACCAGACGACATTGGGAAGACTGCCATCATCATGCCCTTCGGACTCTGAGTTCTTGTGCATGTCTTTCGGACTTAAAAACGCAGCACAAACATTCCAGCACCTAATGGATGCAGTGGGCAGGGACCTGGACTTGGTTTTCATCTACCTGGATGACATATTCCTCAACCACCAGGTTCACGCTACCCACCTATGCAAACTCTACTCCTACCTAGCTGAATTTGGCCTCACAATCAACCCAGCAAAGTTCTAGTTCGGCTTGGAGATGATCGATTTCCTTGACCACAGGATAACCAGGGACAGAGCAACAACTTTGCTGGAGAAGGTGGAGGCCATTCAGCAATTCACAAGACCCAACATGGTCAGGGACCTTCAGGAATTTGTCAGCATGGTCAATTTTTACAAGTGCTTTATACCCACCACAACACGGATCATGCATCCTCTCTTTGCCATGATGACTTCCAAACAGAAAACTTGGCCTGGAGCGAGGAGGCAGCCACGGCTTTTGAAAGGACAAAAGAAGCCCTAGCCCATGCTACATTGCTGGTCCACCTCAGGACGGACGTCCCCATCTCCTTGACAGTCAACGCATCAGACACAACAGTAGGGGGCGTACTCGAACAGCTGGTCGACGGTCATTGGAGGTCACTGGCTTTCTTCAGCTGGCATTTGCACTCTCTCCCCCCCACGCCCCAAGTTAAAATACAGTGCTTTTGACCGGGAACTCCTACCCCTCTACCTTAGGGTCAGGCATTTCCGCTACTTCCTTGAAGACAGACCTTTCAATTTTCACTGACCACAAACCCAAAAGTTTCTGGCCCCTGGTCAGCAAGACAGCAACGCCACTTGGCATAAGTCTTGGAATTCACTACCAACATTCAACACCTCTCTGGCAAGGATGATGTCATCGCAGACACCATCTCAAGGCCGACTATTCAGTCCTTACAGCCAGAACTAGACTATTCCAAACTTGCAAGGGCACAAGAAGACAATGCAGAGACCCAGGCTTTCCGCACAGCCATCACTGGCCTCCGTTTTGAGGATGTTCCCCCACCAGACAGCAACCACTGCGATGTCTCCAGCGGCCAGCCCCAAACAGTCATTCCGCGGAGACAGCGGGTCTTCCTTGCCATCCATGACCTCTCTCACCCATCCATCAGGACCACAGCACACATGGTCACAGTACGGTTTGTATGGCATGGCTTGCAAAAACAAGTCATGCACTGGGCCCACACTTGCACACGTGTCAGACTTCTAAAGTTCCCACCCAGCGTTTCGGACCGCCCGGCGTTTCGGACCGCCCGGCGTTTCGGACCGCCCGGCGTTTCGGACCGCCCGGCGTTTCGGACCCCCCGGCGTTTCGGACCCCCCGGCATTTCGGACCCCCCGGCATTTCGGACCCCCCGGCATTTCGGACCCCCCGGCATTTCGGACCCCCCGGCATTTCGGACCCCCCAGCATTTCGGACCCCCCAGCATTTCGGACCCCCCAGCATTTCGGACCCCCCAGCATTTCGGACCCCCCAGCATTTCGAACCAGCCAGCATTTCGAACCAGCCAGCATTTCGAACCAGCCAATGACTCCACCACATCCACGTCGACACCATCGGTCCCCTGCCTGCTTTACGAGAAGCCCAGTATCTCCTCACAGTGATCGACCGAGCCACGAAATGGCTTGAGCCCATTCACCTCAGAGACACATCTGCAGAAACCTGTGCCAGGGAAGTGCTCATACACTGGATATCACAGTTCAGGACACCAGTCCATATCACTATGGACTGGGGGGCACACAATTCACCTCGGCCTCGTGGACATAGCTTCTCTCTCTCCTCACACAAAATTCAACCACACTACCGCCTACCACCCACAGTCCAATAGCCTGGTAGAATGCTTCCACCACCACCACCACCACCTAAAGTCAGAGCTCATGGCCTGCCTGACAGACCCAACTGAGTAGATGAGCTCCCCTGGGTGCTCCTTGGCATCCGGACAGCACCCAAGGAGGACCTCCTGGGGCTGAGTTGGTGCACGGAGCCCCTTTGACCCTCCCTGGAGAATTCCTCTCCACCACCCAGGGCACAGTCACAGAAGGAGGGGCAGAACTGTAGAAACTGAGGGACAGGCTCAGCTCTCTTGCACCATTACCACCCTCCCACCATAGACAGCACCCCACCTCAGTGCCGGCTGACTTAAACACAAGTATGTGTTCGTTCACAGAGGTGTACACTCCCCCTCCTCTCCCATCCAGCAACCCTACGAAGGGCCCTAGAAGGTGATCCACAGGAGCGGCACAACATTCACTGGACATTGGGGGCAAGGAGGAACTGTTTACAGCTGACCGCCTGAAGCCCACACATCTCGACCTCAGCCAGCTAGTTACCCTACAGCCAGCAAAGTGTAGGAGCAGGCTCCCTAAGGTGATGCCAACACAAGACTCGGGGTCACGACGCACTATTGCAGGTTCTGGGGGTGGGGGTGCTGCACATCTCTGATGGCAGGCAAACCATCTCCATGTGTTACGGTGGCGCCAATGGAACAGCTGTATCAAGATGGCACCACCAAGGTAGTCTTTTCTGCTGGCCCGGTCAGGTCTGCATGCGCATGGGGCAATGTGATGACGTGGTTTCCGGCACAAGGGCGGGACTTACCTGTAGCCTTATAAGGCGCAGCGTGGGGTTTCAATAAACAACTGGAGTTCAGATGAGCCCACCGAGTACTGGTCTCGTCCTTTCAACTCCCATTTAGCTGCTGCTACAGATAACCATTTTTTTCCATCTTCATTATTAGATGAAGGCTTTAAGGAATAGTATAGATTTGGTATTAAAAAATTCAAATATTTATTTGAAATAATTTTGCTTCTTTTGAACAATTGTTAGTTAAATTCAAGCTCTCTAATAGACTTTTTTTTAAAAAGATATTTGCAAGTTAGGAATTTTGTTCCATCTAAATTGGACACTTTTCCCCGAATTGCAGATTCAAATATTCTATTTGTTTTTGATTTACAATTTGCTCATGGTGGATTGATATTATATATTTATACTGATCTATTGGATTTAGGATTAGCCTCAATGGTGAAGATTAAAAATAAATGGGAATGTGATCTTTATAGAATTTTTTCAGATGAGGATTGGTATTCCACTTAGTTTGAACAATAAATCTTGATTTTGTGCTAGGCATTGTTTATTACAATTTAAGGTGATACATAGAATAAATGTGTCGAAATTCAAATTATCCCGTTTCTATGCAGACGTTCATCCATTTTGAGAAAAGTATAAAATTTTTGAAGCCTCACTGATTCATGTTTTGGGGATGTCCTAAATTACAAAGTTATTGGCAGAATATTTTTGATTTTTTTGTCAATGATTTTTAAGATTAAACTAGGTTCTTGTTCTATAACTGGACTGTTTAGTTTTTCACGTGAACCAGATCAGCCTTTCAAGAGAGTTTTAGCTTTAAGCACGTTGATAGCCAGACAGGCAGTTTTAATGAAAAGGAAAGAAGAATTCCCACCATCCATGTAGCACAGTGGCTACACGATGTAATGTTATTTTTAGATAAAATTAGGTAGAGTATTAAAGATAAAAAGTTTCAGTTTGATGAAGTATGGGCCCATTTATTGAATAATCATGATTGCCAGTTTTAAAGGATTTGGGTGGTCTGGGGCTGTTTCATCCGTCTTCTCGAGGCCACAACCTAATCCATCTTTCTATTTTTTTCTTGTGGGGGTAGATTAGTTTTAGTTTTGTTTTTTTCTTTTAGATAAGTGGTTTTGTCAGTTTAATTATAATAATCCTGTATAATATCATTTTTAAAGATCTTATTAAAATATATTGTGATTTATTGTAATTGATTTATATGTATAATTAATAGATAATCACAATTAATATTAAGGGATGGAATGTATATGTTATTATTTTGTCTTGCTTTTTAATATTTTGCATATGGATGGTTATGTTAAACTCGATAAAAAATATTTTAAAAAAGAAAATTACTATCACATACAACCCTTTGACTTCTGACGTTACATGCAATCTTCCCTGCTGTGGCTGATGAATATATTTGTGGTTTCTATTACAAAATTTGACATCGTAGTGGCCCGTGCCTCGGGCCAACACCGGAAATGGCCGAACACGGTGACCTGCAAGACCTCGCACAGGCTAAAATGCCCATTTCCATGTGACACCGGTGGAATAGTGAAACTGGCCAATCACTGCTGGCGGATCTCATGGGGCCCAATTGGGGCCCGGATGCCGGAACCGACCAATCGGTGGCCAGCTCGCTCAAGCCACACTCAGATGGTGACGGGGTCGAGCTCATTATACAAGGCAGAGCTGCCCCTGAATAAACAGAGTTGAATACACTCTACTGGTGTGCATGTCTTCTTTCCTCTGCAAGTTTCGAGCTGCAGCCCAGGAGCTATAACCTTGCTGTAGCAGTAGCGATCCCACTACAACATCCAAAAATAAGTTGCCAAACTAAACTATCATACAGAAATCATCTTCATTGATACAAATACACAATGAAGTGGAATTCTGTAATATCAGAAACACAAGAAGTTGCTGATACTTGATCTGGAGCAACAAATCGAGGAACCCAGAGGACTTACGGTTTGCTGGGAGAAATTCAGTGGGTCAAACAGCATCTGTGAAGATCTGTCAACATTTCAAGTCAAAGCTCTGCATCAGGATTGATGCCAGACTCATCCCAAAACTTTGACCCACTAAGTTACTCCAGTAGCTTGTTTTTGCACTGTAATACTGTTTAATTTCCTGTGGTCAATGTTCCAAAAGCTATTGTATACATCGGCTTATAAGTTGACCCCCTTTCTTCAGCCTCATTTTAAGGGTTTTATGGTATATCCAGTGTACAAGGCAACCCCCAATTTCTAGCTGCCTGAGATGCCCCCTTGACCAGCGTATAAGATGACCCATATAGATCATGCAGATTGATACGCTGGGCATTAGATGGAGGTGATTGGTATCATGGAGGGTCCACTGACACAATGCAGCACACAATGAAAATATGAAGCGAGCTTTAAGTTGAAAGTGATAGAAATGGCCAAGAAAACCAACAACTGCGGTGCTGCGAGAACATTTGATATTTATGAGAAGTTGGAAAGAGATTTGAGGAAGAAAGAAGAGACTTCAAGAAAAATCCAAAAAGGCAATGTTCTTTGAGAAAAGTATGCGCTCGTTGGCCAGATTTGGAAAATCACGTTGCAGAATGGGTACGTGAATAGAGGCAAGATTACTACATAGTCACCCAAAATAAGAACATTTGCACGCACCCATGCCTCAAAAATGTTTTGAGGCTACAGTAGGCTGGTGCAATCGTTTCATGAACAGGAAATATCTGGTATTACGACAAAAAACTAAAATTTGCACTGAAACTACCAAAAGATCTTGATCATAAAGTTATGTTTTCGCCAGTTTATTGTACGTAACTGGCAGAAACACCAGTTTGCATTAGCAAGTATTAGAAACATGGATGACACACCCATAAATTTCAACATGATAGGCAATGGAATGGAAAGGAGTTAAAACTGTGCAAACTAGAAGGACAGGCCTCGAAAGGACGAGGTTTACTGTGGTGTTATTATGCATGGCCAATGGGACAAAGTTTCTTTGGCTTGGCTTCGCGGACGAAGATTTAAGGAGGGGGTAAATGTCCACGTCAGCTGCAGGCTCGTTTGTGGCTGACAAGTCCAATGCGGGACAGGCAGACACGGTTGCAGCGGTTGCAGGGGAAAATTGGTTGGTTGGGGTTGGGTTTTTCCTCCTTTGCCTTTTGTCAGTGAGGTGGGCTCTGCGGTCTTCTTCAAAGGAGGTTGCTGCCCGCCAAACTGTGAGGCGCCAAGATGCACGGTTTGAGGCGATATCAGCCCACTGGCGGTGGTCAATGTGGCAGGCACCAAGAGATTTCTTTAGGCAGTCCTTGTACCTTTTCTTTGGTGCACCTCTGTCACGGTGGCCAGTGGAGAGCTCGCCATATACCACGATCTTGGGAAGGCGATGGTCCTCCATTCTGGAGACGTGACCCACCCAGCGCAGCTGGATCTTCAGCAGCGTGGACTCGATGCTGTCGACCTCTGCCATCTCGAGTACTTCGACGTTAGGGATGAAAGCGCTCCAATGAATGTTGAGGATGGAGCGGAGACAACGCGGTGGAAGCGTTCTAGGAGCCGTAGGTGATGCCGGTAGAGGACCCATGATTCGGAGCCGAACAGGAGTGTGGGTATGACAACGGCTCTGTATACGCTTATCTTTGTGAGGTTTTTCAGTTGGTTGTTTTTCCAGACTCTTTTGTGTAGTCTTCCAAAGGCGCTATTTGCCTTGGCGAGTCTGTTGTCTATCTCATTGTCGTTCCTTGCATCTGATGAAATGGTGCAGCTGAGATAGGTAAACTGGTTGACCGTTTTGAATTTTGTGTGCCCGATGGCGATGTGGGGGGGCTGGTAGTCATGGTGGGGAGCTGGCTGATGGAGGACCTCAGTTTTCTTCAGGCAGACTTCCAGGCCAAACATTTTGGCAGTTTCCGCAAAACAGGACGTCAAGCACTGAAGAGCTGGCTCTGAATGGGCAACTAAAGCGGCATCGTCTGCAAAGAGTAGTTCATGGACAAGTTGCTCTTGTGTCTTGGTGTGAGCTTGCAGGCGCCTCAGATTGAAGAGACTGCCATCCGTGCGGTACCGGATGTAAACAGCGTCTTCATTGTTGAGGTCTTTCATGGCTTGGTTCAGCATCATGCTGAAGAAGATTGAAAAGAGGGTTGGTGCGAGAACACAGCCTTGCTTCACGCCATTGTTAATGGAGAAGGGTTCAGAGAACTCATTGCTGTATCTGACCCGACCTTGTTGGTTTTCGTGCAGTTGGATAATCATGTTGAGGAACTTTGGGGGACATCCGATGCGCTCTAGTATAAGACCCATGGTAATCTTCAAACTCAAAATTAAATCGAAAATGAAATTCCCAGGAGGTATTTTTGTACATTTTCATGAAAAAGGATAGTTGGATGAAAATGGTGTAAAGCTCTGGATAGATAATACGTGGAACAGACAGCCAGGCGTTTACGCAAAGAATGGAGTTTGCTGGTCTGAGATACGTTTTGTATCCACTTAACTGAGAACACTAAAAGTAGATTAGCACTACATAATACTTATATGACAGCTATCCCAGGTGCTTTGATGTTAATATTGCAACCTCTCGGTGTCTGCTTGAACAAGGTTATTCAAAGACCACATGCACTAGGAATGGAATACATGGATGTCAAGTGCAGAAAAGTCATTTACAATGTGTGCTGCGTCACTTGATGTGCTGTGTCATTTCGTGCTTAAGGCATGGGAGAAAGTTAAAGTAGACACTGTGATTAAATAGTTTTAAAAATGCAGCATCTCTTGTGCAATTGATGGCACAGATGATTTATTGTGGGACACTGATGAGAAAGCTGAAACCGCCTCATGAGATAGAGACGAGGACCCATACGATGACTGTTAAAACAGTGAGAGTATGGATGAGCTTGCCACCATCTTTGCCTCAGATGATGGCAGTGAGAGCAATTTTGAAGGGTTCTAAATGTGTTATTGCTTTCAATAAAAATCTCAATGAAAATCTGTCAGTTAGGGTTTTTTTGGTTTTTCAAGGGTTGACTTATAGGCCAGATCAGAAAGGATTGGATTTTTGAGCTGAATTTAAGGTCCCAAAAGTGTATTCAGTGTAGAAGTCGACCCCCATTTTTGGAAAGTTTTTTGGGTTTCATGACTCGAATTATAAGGCAAAATATAGGTTTCTTTACAAAACTATCCACCTAATGATGCCACTTTCAAGGAAATATAAACCTGTATTCTCATATCTCTTTATTCTACCACCCTCCACAGGTCTCTATTGTTTACCAAGCATTTCCTACCTTGGTTTGTTCTTGCAAATTGCAACATCTCACATTTGTCCACATTAAATTGCATTGGTCATTTTGCAGCCTACTTTTTCATCTGGTCCAGATCCTGCTGCAAGCTTTGAAAGCCTTTTTGCAGTCCACTGCACCCCCAATCTTAGTGACATTTCAGGACAGCGCACAAGCTGAACTCCTTCTGCTCCTATAACCAGGATCAGGGTAGGGAAGGTCAACTCGAATGGATTCTTTGTCTGAAATATTTCATGTAGCATGCCCTTATAACAAACAGCTGCAAGGGACTTACACAAGTCACAGAAACACCTCTGGACTACAAGGCTGATGCTTGAACCTTTGCAAGTTAATTGCTCAGGTGAAAATATAATTTAACAGGTACCAATACTTGAACTATGGTTAATTCAACCATGACAAAATAATTGTGAAATGCCAGTACACCAAGCATTTTTCAGAAACAATTTGCTGGAGTTGGCGACAGTGCAAATAGTCAAATCACTGAATATAATGAATGGAAAATAGCACATAGGGGTACAAGGGAGTCATAGTCAAGGAAACAAAATCATTCAATGTAGAGTGAAGCAAGAAAGTATGCAGTTGCTCAAAAATAGTGGAGAAACTCAGCAGGTCCCACAGCGTCCATAGAAGGCAAAGATACATCACCTACATTCTGGACACTAGCGAAAAGCAGACAGGAACGTGAATAAAAAGATGGGGGGAGGAGGACCACAGGCCAAGAGCCAAGAGGCCTCAGGTGGATATGGATGGGGAGGGCAGGAGAGAAAAGCTGAGAACTGATCAGAGGAGTGGGGTAACTCCTTAAATGCAGAGCTGGAGGAGTCAGAGGGAGAGGGTTTAAAAAAAAAGACAACGGATGGGGAGCTCAAGGAAAGGACAGGAAAAGAGAAAGATGGGGGTGGTGAGGAGGGGCTGACAGAAACCAGAGAATTCAATGTTAATGCCATTCGGTTGGAAGATGCTCATCAGAATACGAGGTGTTGTTCAATTTGGCAGTGCATGAGACCATGGATAGACAAAAACACAAGAAATAGGAACAAGAAGAGGCCGTGTGACTTCAAGTCTGTGCCACCCTTATGAGATCATGGCTGATCTGATGATAGATTCATCTCTACCTGCCTTTTTCCCCAAAGCCCTTAATTCCCCTACTTTATAAAAATCTATCCAACCTCGCCCACTGCTTCAGTGGGCAGCAAAATGCATAGGTTCATTACTCTCTGGGAAAAGCAATTCCTCCTCATCTCTGTCCTAAATCTACAACCCTGAATTTTGAGGCTCTGTAGCAAAGTGGATAAAGCTGCTAAGCTCATCTTTGGAGCACAAGACAGCACCAATGTAATTGGGACTGTTGATGAGAACAGGCTTTGAGGCCTAAAGTATGAGAGATGGATGTGTATAGAGATTGAATGTCCATATTGAAAATGAGGTGGTCGTGTTTGAGAAACTGGAAATCATTGAAGTGATGGAGCTTAAGTGAGGCATAGCATAGGTAGGGCAGGACTGGAGAGATGGGGGGGGCGGCGGGGTAAAATGAAATCAACGTAAGCTGATACCGGTTTGGCAGAGACAATGGATCTACCATGACAAATGTGATTGTGAATCTTGGTTAGGAGGTAGAAGCGGGCAATGCAGGGTTAGGAAACAACAAGGTTGGAGGCTATGCAAAGGAGATTACCGGAAGTGATGAGGTCAGAGATAGTGTGGGAGGTGGTGGGTTGCTGTTTTTTTGGTGAGGTCCTGAGGGGTAAGTCTGAGACCTGTCAGCATACAGCAACATTGAAAAAGACCACTGTGTTAATGCCAACCTTTCACCCGTTGAACCAATCCCATTGTCTGCACAAAGACATTTCTTTGTGTTATCGTCGTGGGCACACTGAGATCCAATGAAAGGTAATCAGGCAGAAACATTATTGATTTCTCTATTCACAGATGCTCTCTGCATTTGTGGTATTTTGGCTTTGAATTTATAGCAGCATGGCAAGATCTGCAAAGTAATCAAAATTGCCAAAGTAATGGGATTTATCGCAGGGATAAGAAAGTAGGAGTTACAAGTGCAGCAGGAGGTAGCACGATAGCTCCAAGCAGAGACACACTTAGCCACACTATTCTCTTAATCAGTCTCTATCCTACTACAGAACAGGAACAAGAGTCAACGATTCAGCCCTTAAAAGCCCATATAATGAGCTTTGGTACCACTTATCTGTGTTTTTTCAGGAATATTTTGAAAAAAAAGTTCTTTTCTGTTTAGGGACTGAAACTGAAAAAAATAGGTGAGAAGTGCCAAGCATGTTACTCAATTGTACCATAACTGCTGGTTTCAAACTAAGAAATAACTCCCTACCCAAGGTGGAATTACTCAAGTAACTGCAACAGAACAGCTTCAGGTATGTTATGTAGGACTAGATGTTAATATCCTTTATTGCACTCCTGAAACTTGCTGCCTAGACTCTGTGGGGTAGCCAAGTGAATGGTGGGATCTTCTGGTTATCAAGTAGACACCTTCCTTCCTCAGTGCTTTGCTGATAAGACCCACAACACCTCCGGAGGATTCAGCAGTGAATCCCAGCATCCCAGCTCATCATCCCCTAGTGGAATCCTTTCTCCACATCCAGAGCAACTGACTATCCCTTTCAGCAACTCTGGAGAGATCTTTATCTGCTTGTTGGTGTATTTTTCCTTGCATTTCCTGAGTAGCCTGATGTCGATGTGGCTACAAAACCTCTGCAGCCTACTTCAACCAGTTGGACCCTTGCCTTCCAGCCTCGTTGTTGCACATCAGTTTCTTGTGCTCATAGGCCTCCTTCACTGCATCTTCCCAGGGCACTATAAGCTCGACTATATAAACGAGATGGAGTGAGGCCGACCACAGCACAAGGTCTGCTGAGGTTTAAAGTAGCTCTCCACCTTCTCAAATTGGCAACAAATGCTTGTTCGCAATTCAAAGACCACCCACCCCCCCCCCATCCAAATAAAAATAAGTCATATCTTGTTAATTGAAGAGATAGGCAAACTCAGAGAAGGAGCCTTGATGACTGGCAGTTGTCAAATACAACATTCACATTTCAAAACCATACTGTCTAAGTGACTATGAGCTACAGAAGTGGCTTGCTCCAACAATATCCAAAGGTTACTAAAAGAACTGGACACTGCAAGGCTCAAATAGACCCCTGAAATATTTCATTATTCTTGGTTTCATGTAGGTAATCTAAGAGACAGAAATAAATCCTAAACCTGATAAAAATAAGAAAAAAAAGCATTGCTAAGGCAAGTAATCTTTGCTCTAGATTACTCATTTGAGATGATTGGAGTACAAATAGCTCAGTCCAATTGTTATCACTTTACTATATCATACTGCCAGTTTCCAGCACTATGTACACAGTATTTAAGTATTTACATTATAGAATTTGATGAGGTAGATGGCGAGTTGATAGTGTGCCTAGAATAAAGGTAATGGTCCCAAATCACAGGTCATTTAAGAGACAAGAAAAATCTTCAACTAATGGTGCAATTGATCCTTGGAACTCATGATGGAAGAGAGTTGTGGAGGATCAGTCACTTGAGTATAGTCACAATAGAGATGTATAGATTTTTAGATATTAAGGGAATCTGTAGATACCGGGCTTTTAGCAGTGAAGTGTCCTGAGCAATCCCATAGGTGTATCGTGGAGAGCATTCTGGCTGGGTGCCAAATCTCAGGACAAGAATGAACTCCAGAGGGTTGTTAACTCAAGCTGCGACATCACAGGCACCAGATTTCACTCCATCGACGACATCTACATGAGGTAGTATCTTGAAAAAGCAGCTTTATCTTCAAAGACCCCCACCACCCAGGCCAGGCCCTCTTCACTCTGCTACCATTGGGGAAAAGGTACAGGAGCCTGAAGACGAGCACTCAGCAGCACAAGGACAGTTTCTTCCACCCGCCATCAAATTCCTGAATGATCAATGAACCAAAGACACTGCCTTACTTTTCGTGCCGTTATTGTTCTTATTTTATTATAGTCATGTTGTAAGATGGTTATAATATGAACGTTTGCACTATATTCTGCCACAAACACTGAATTTCATGACTTGTTCATGACAATAAATCCTGATTCTGAGGTTAAAAAAAATCATCTACGGTCCTCTTGAAAGGAAGAATTAGCACGAGGGGATTCCATTTCACCTTTTCTAGCAGCTATTTGAGCACTTTGCTCCAGTTGATAAGCAGACCTGAGATTCCAACATTGATTCTGAAGGACTAAGGCAAATTTGTCAACCAAGTCCAAAGAATGTAAGGCACTATTAGTCAAAGTAACATATTGATAATCTTATTATCTCCTTCGTGTTTATTCAAGCATGCAAACACATGTTCTTTGAAGACCTCAGGAATGCAGCACGGACCTTAAAGGATTGTCATTTCCCTGGTCATAATAGTTTTTTTTTCCGCTGCTACCTTCAGGCAGTTAGTACAGAAGCCTGAAATCCAACATCTTTGATCCAAGACATTTTTCTCCAATAGTTATCAGGGTCTTAAAACTCCTTCAAATACATTACCATAAACTACTGAGACCATCAAAAGATCTCTCTGCACTACTGAAATGTCTTTTTTTTTTGCACTAACTACAGCTGCTATTTTTTAATCTATCCTTTTATATTTATTCTCTTTTAATTTATACTGTTGTTGGTATTCATGCAAACGTGCATGGCTGCACCAATAAAGAATTTTGTACTCGTGTACATGACAAACTCATCTCATAAAACACCAATAAAAATCTCAAAAAAAGACACCCTGAATGCTCATTATATTCTGCAGAAACCATTTTCAGTTCATTAACATTCCAATACAGCCTCAGTGTCAAAAATATGATTATTTAAATGTTACAACTGAACATATTTAGTTGGACTTTTACACAAAGCTTGCATTTAAATAGCACATTTGAGTGCAGTAAAATCCCCCAAAATATTTTACACATGTATAACCAAACAAAATCTGGCAATGGGCTAAAGAGATAAATGAAACAGAGGTTAACAGCAGTTAAAGTTGTGCCTGAAAACTGGTCAATGAGCAAAAGGACACCAATAATGGGGGAAGGCGTGTATACTTTGTGGAGGAAACAGAGGGTCAAGGACTTAATTAGTTGAACTTACAGCCACCAACAGCTGATCAATGGGTAATAGGTACATGAAAAAGCTATATCCACCAGAAGCCAAGGAGCATTATGGCAAAAGCAGCTAGTGGTTTGGCAACTGCAGTGCCAGGGTAGGAAAATATCTGGTTAAACCCAAGAAACTCACCAAAAGGGATAGGTAAAACACAGGATTCTGTTGACACCGTGGTTAAGTGAAAAAACACACAAATGCTGGAGCAAAAGGTGAAAATACATCACCAACATTCTGGGCTTGAGCCCTTCATCGAGGTGTGGGGGAAACATGAGAGATGTCTGAACAAAAGGGGGAAGGGGTGGTGGTGAGGGTGGGAGACGATAGGTGGAGAGGGGGGAGAAAAGGAGTCGAGGATAGGTGGAGAGAGAAAGCAAGTAGGAACTGTAGGGATAGAGTCGGTGAAACCAAAATTTGTGACAAGAACTAAAGGTGTTGATGCTGCTCTTCTTCATATGGATCAAATTTGGGCTCATTCATTCTGGATGTCAAATTAGCATCAAGATAAATTTTTAAGTACAGGCATACCCTGCTTGACAAATATTCAAATTAGGAAAATTTCCTTTTACAAAAAAAGCCACGTTCACTTTTATGAAAGGATTTGAATGGGTTTCCTCTTTTTCAAAAATAGCCTCCAATAGTAGTGAATGGGTCTTCACTTTGTGCTATTTCAGCTTATGAAATTTCATAGGCACGCTCCAGTTTCGTTAAGTGGGGTATACCCACATGTAAATCATGTCTCAGGGCTATTCACAGAAGGATGTAGGAGCCAAGCTAAAGCAGAGAAGAAGCAAAAAACGGATCCAAAATTTGAGTTTAAAAAGACATTGGAAGTACTGAAGTTTAGAAAAAAAGATTCTAAACCCTGGGTCGAAAATGAAGGCAAATAGTTTGTGAATGCACAAGATACCTGAAGGAGACAAACAAGTTATTTGTTGAGCTGGACTTTACAGTCACAAAACGAGGAGATACCATCAAGGCATTCAAGTGCAAATATTTGAATTTTAAATATGAAGAAATGGTAGACCAGAAGTAGTTTGAGAATAGCCCTGTTGATTGAGCAGGACTTGAAAAGGAATAGCAAACAGTAATGGCAGAATTAAGTTTACAAAACATTTGAGGAGAGGTACAAAAACAGAAAATGCTGGAAACTATTTAGTTTGGGCATCAAATGTGGAAAGAGAAACTGTTCATGTTTCAAGCACAGGTTCGTCATTGCTCTACTGTATTCAAACATGGAGTGCAAGTGATAAAACTCATTTCCACAGCAGTTGACCAGAGGTTTGACAGATTTGGGAGAAGGTTTTGGGGGAAGGGGAACGAGTGCGAGGCTTGGAACTTTGCGAACCATCCAAATTTTTTGAGGGAAAACTGCAAATTACTCAATACAGGAAGTAAAACACGAAAATCTGCAGACCCCCGTGGTTGCAGGGAAAATGCTTGACCTGCTGAGTTTCCCCAGCTTTGTGATTTTTACAGTCTAGCAGAGAGGGGCTTGGTGTTCTCAACACAATTCACAGCTCAAGAATGGGCCTGGAGACAACAGGACGTCGAGACGGGAAAGGGCGGCCGGCCCAGCAGCGGCTGCGGGCCACGGAGGATATTTTTCTCAGGGGTGAGAGAAACATGGACCAAATGTCAGGCGAATGGGACGAGCTCAGGCTGCCAGCCCAAGTCGGCACAGGCGCGAAGGGCCTGTTCAGCGCTGTGCAGGAGGCTTCAATGGCGGGTAGGGACGGGAAGACGGCGAGGCCCCGGCCCCGAACCCCCCCCCCCCCGGGCTGTCCGACCTGGTCCAGGTTCTCCTCGCTGCCGCTGTCATCGCTGTCGGAGTCGATGACGATCCGCCCCTTGCGTTTCTTCAGCATCGCCGCTGGGCCCTGGAGCCGGGGCAGAGCGAGCACCGGCCGCGCAGGCGGGTTCCCGGGAACCGCGAGGTCGCGGAGAGGGAGCGAGGTGGGGTGGGGTGGGGGGAATCACAGCTTCAACCCGCCGAGCAGGCCCGGCTCGCCACCAGCAGCACACTCCGGGCCTCAGGCTCCACCACACAATGAGCCGATGCGGAACTGAGCGTGCGCGGCAGCCGGGTAGCGCGGCGGGCGCCGTGACGTCATCGCCGGACGCCGTGACGTCATCGCCTGAGGGGCCGAACGGGAAAGCAGGAATGGAGGAGGAGAGGGAAGAAGGGGCGGGGAGCAAAGGGAGGGAGGCGTGGCGGAGAAGGGGGCGCGGAATAAAGGAAGGAGGGAAATCAGACAGAAAAAAACAAAGGGAGTGGGACAGAGGGAAAAAGGAATGGAGAGAGCAGAGAACTGGAATGAGGGTGAACAGAAAGGAGAGAGTGGGAAAAGGAAAGAGTGGTAACAAGCTTGCTGATGACACCACAGTTGTCAGCAGAATCACAGAAGGCAATGAGGAAGCCGACAGGAGGGAGGTAGGTCAGCTCGTTGAGTGGTTTCACAACAACTATCTTACAAACCAAGGAGATATCAGGAGATCACCAACCAATCCTCGAGGGGTCATCAGTCTTCACTCCACTGAGGACACCTACAAGAAGCAGTGTCTCAAGAAAGCAGCCTGTATCAAAAGACCCTCACCTCTCTTCACACCGCTACCATCAGGAAGGAGGTACAGGGTCCTGACTTCCTCATTGGAAAACCACAGTTCGTACAAATCGGAAACAACATCTCCTCCTCACTGCTCATCAACACAGGCACATCTCAAGCCCACTGCTCTACTTACTATACACCTATGACCAAACACAATTCCAATACTATCTACAAATTTGCTAATGACACCACATTTGTCAGCAGAATCACAAACGGCAATGAGGAAGCGCACAGGAGGGAGATAGATCAGGTCGTTAAGTAGTGTCACACCTACAACCTTGCATGCGACATTGGCAAAAGCAAGGAGATGACTGTGGACTTCAAGAGGAAGTCAGGAGAACAGAATCCAGTCCTCATCAAAAACTTCAAATTCCTGGGTATCATCATCTCCAAGGATTTGTCCTGGAGCTGTGGCGGCGCACTCTCTCATGGCGAACCGGCCCTGTGTGTAACCCCACATGGCAGGGCAGCCATGAGAAGATGAACTATCAGGGTTTTCTCCCTGCCTGAAGTCTCCTGCCTGGGGCAGCGATTATGACATCACAATGCACAAGGTGACTGAGCTCATGCTGCCCTTAAAAAGGCACACGCTGAATTTGAATAAAAATGGTTATTAATGACTTTCAATGTAGTGGCTGAGTCTTTCTTGGCTGTGTCCAGCACTACATTGGTGACCCCGTTGAACCCAGATGCCTCTCTGGTCTCAAGAACATGGATCCGGCAGAGATCTGGCAGATGCCGTTGCCATCAAACTGTCCCCCTTCTGGATCCATCGCCCACGTACGTGGTTTGGACAGGCGGAGGCACAGTTTCAACTGAGGAACCTTTCAGCAGACGCCACAATGTTCTACCATGTGAGTGTGCTGGACGAAGCAATGGCAGCCAGGGTGGACGATCTAATACACAACCCACCAGCCGAGGGTAAATATCCTGCCCTCAAGAACCTGCTCCTTGGCACTTTCGGGCTCTCCCCTCAGCAGCGTGCTTCCAGGCTCCTGCACCTCGATAGGCTTGGGGACCGCACACCATCGGCCCTAATGGACGAGATGCTGGCACTGGGAAAGGATCACAAACCTTGTTTCCCATTCTGTCAGATCTTCCTCGAGCAGATGCCCGGGGATATACAACTACTCCTGGCAGATGAGGACTTCACGGTTCCACGCCGAGTTGCGGCCTGAGCCCAGATGACTTCTGCCCGAGAGGCTGCATCTGGCAAAGGAGGAGTTTTACCAGCTGCAGGAGTTGGGGATCATCCATCACCTGGACATCCCCTATCTACATGGCCCCCAAATCCTCTGGGGGATGGAGACCCTGTGGTGATTACCGGCGTTTGAGTGACACGACCATACTGGACAGGTACCCGGTTCCCCACATTCAAGACTTCTCAGCCAATCTCCACGGTGTGCAGGTCTTCTCCAAGGTCGGTCTGGTGCGGGGTTATCATCAGATCCCGGTCCACCCTGAGGACATCAGCAGGATGACGATCATCAACCCCTTTGTCCTCTTTGAATTCCTGTGTATGCCTTTCGGCCTCAAGAACGCGGCCCAGACTTTTCAGCGCCTCATGGACGCAGTGGGTAGGGACTTGGTGTTTATCTACCTGGATGATATCGCCAGCCGCAATTGCGAAAAGCACGGGGCCCACCTCTGTACCCTGTTTGCCCAACTGGCAGAGTTTGGCTTCACGGTTAATGTGGCCGGGTGCTAGTTCGGCAGGCGGACACTGCAGTTCCTGGGGCACACCATCTTGGCAGCAGGTGCTGCCCTGGTGCCAGAGAAGTTCACAGTTCCACGGGCCGGCCACCCTCGGGGGCCTGTGGGAGTTTGTGGGGATGGTGAATTTTTATCATCGATTTATCCCCGGCGCCACCTGCACCCTGCGACCGCTGTTCGCGTTGATCGTCACTAAGGAGAAAGTCCTGACCTGGATAGAGGAGGCAGAGACCGCTTTTGCCGCAACAAAGGAGGCCCTCACCCATGCCCAGAGGCACACACGGCGCTCTTGGTGGATGCCTCAGCCATGGCAGAAGGGAGCTTATTCGAGCAGTGGCTCAACAGACAGTGGAGCCCGCTGGCCTTCTTTAGCAAACAGCTGCACCCACCGGAGCTCAGGTGCAGTGCTTTCAACCGGGAGCTCCTGGCGCTGTACCTGGCCATCCGGCACTTTTGATACTTTCTGGAGGGCAGGCCCTTCATGGTGTTCATGGACCACAGGTATTTGCAATGGCCAAGGATCCGTACTCGCCTTGTCAGCAATGTCGCCTTGTCAGCAATGTCACCTCTCCTATGTGTTGGAGTTCACCACTGACATCCGGCACAGGGCAGGCAAAGACAACATCATGGCGGATGCGCGCTTTCGTCCGGTGATCAATGCTCTCACCCCGGCCTTGACTACACACAGTTGGCACAGGCCCAGAAGCTGAACACAGAGATGCAGGCTCTCCGGACCACCATCTCTGGCCTCGAGCTCCAGGACATTCATTGCTTAACAGCCCGGACACACTACTCTGCCACGTCTCCACTGGCTCGCCGCACCCGGTAGTCCCAGTGCAGTGGAGGTCGAGGGTTTTCAGCTTAGTCCACGACCTAGCCCACCCCTTGATGAAGGCTTCGGTGTGAATGGTGGCAGAGCGGTTTCTATGGCACGGGCTCAAAAAGAAGGTGGCCGAGATGGAGCTGCACCAGGTGCCAGGCCTCCAAGTTCCACCGGCATATGCAGGCCCCAATCCAGCAATTCGACCCGGTGGTGCGGAGATTTCAGCACATCCACGTTGACGTTGTAGGCCCCCTGCCGGTGTCCAGAGAAGCGTGCTACCTTCTCACAATAGTCGATTGGACCACGAGATGGCCGGAGGCCATTCCCATCAAAGAGGCTTCCACAGAGACGTGCGCCAGGACCCTAGTCAGTCATTGGATCGCTAGGTTCGGTGTCCCAGCACACATTACCAGTTACAGGGACGCCCAGTTCACCTCCACGCTCTGGGCTCAGCTGGCGAACCTCCTGGGGGTTAAACTCCACCACACCACAGCCTACCACCCGCAGGCGAATGGTTTTGTGGAGAGGTTTCATCATCATATGATATCTGCTCTCATGGCTCGCCTCACCGACCCAGGCTGGGCAGGTGAACTGCCCTGGGTCCTCCTCAGCATCAGAACAGCACTCAAGGAGGACCTACAGATGTCTTCTGCAGAACTGATCTACTGTGCGCCACTCTCGCTGCCCGTGAGTTCTTTGTGCTGGAGCCCAACATCACGTACGAGCACGCAAACCTTTTGGTAGATCTCCATAAGAAACTATCCTCGCTAGCCCCCCACCTCCCTCGCATCATGGCGTTCAGCCGACACATCGTCCCAAAGAGCTGAACTTGACGGAATTCGTATTTGTTTGGCGCGGCCCACATACAGCACCTTTACAACGCCCGTACGAAGGTCCATACAAGGTCCTCCAGCGGTCCGGCAGGACTTTCACTTTGGACATAGGGGGGGTAAAGACGAACTTTTCACCGTGGACCATTTGAAGGCGGCGCACTTAGACCTATCACAACCGGTGCAGACGGCCATGCCCAAGCGGCGGGACGCATAGCCGGTTCTGGGGGCGCTTGTGTGGCGGCACACTCTCTCATGGCGAACCGGCCCCATGGCGAGGCAGTTATGGGAAGATGACGCTGTCAGGGTTTCTCCCTGCCTCAAATCTACTGCCCGTCGCACACCTGGAGCAGCAATTATGGCGTCACAGTTCACGAGGTGACTGAGCTCCTGCTGCCCTTAAAAGGGCGCGCGCTGAATTTGAATAAAAACCGTCATTAACAACTTTCAATGTGATGGCTGAGTCTTTCTTGGCTGTGTCCAGCACTACAGAGCCTCCATTTCAATGCAATCAGGAAGAAAGCTCTCCAGCAGCTATACTTTGTGAGATGTTTGAGGAGATTCAGTATGTCACCAAAGACTGTTAAAAACTTCTACAGGTGGACTGTGTGCATTCTATGTGGTATGGAGGTACTAACGCTCAGGACAAGAAAATCTCCAGACGGTTGTTAACTCGACCTGCGACATCACGGGCAGCAGACCACTCCATCAAGGGCATCTACAAGAGGTGGTGTCTTGAGAAAACAGCCTCTATCCTCAAAGACCACCACCACCCAGGCCATGCCCTCTTTACTCTGCTACCATCGGGAATAAGGTACATGAGCCTGAAGATGAGCGCACAGCGGCACAAGGACAGCTTCTTCCCCGCTGCCATTGGATTCCCGAATGATCAATGAACCAAAGAACTGCCTTAGTTTGATTTTTAGTGTACTAATTTTTATTTATTGTTTGCACTGTGACACTGTTACATTGATTTTCATGACTTGTTCATGACAATAAATTCTGATTTTGATTCAAAGGAGAGAACAGTAAAGGAAAAAGAGGATGAAAACGGAGACAGAGAGGGGAGAAAGTGAAAAAGAATATGAGAGGTGAAAGAGGGTGGTAACATGAGGCACAGATAGGGAACAAATGGAAGAGGGGAACACGAAAGTCTGCAGATGGTGTCATTTTAGTAAATACACAGAAATGCTGAAGGAACTCAGCAGATCTCGTAGCATCCAAAGGAGGGAAATATGGGAAAGGGTAGAGAACAAGATAACAGAAAGGAAGGAGAAAATGAGGAGAGAGAAAGTTAATATAAAGAAGGAAGAAGGAAAGGAAAAAAGGACAGAAGGTGGGGAAGGATGTAGAGAAGAAAAAGCAGATCTATGGAAGAGTGAAATAGATGAGAGAGACATGGAAAGGGATAAGAGAAAAACAAATTGATAAGAGAGGGAAAAGGAAAAGGGAGACAAAAAGAAGGAAAGGTGGAAGATTTAAAAAAAGGAGCGGTATAGGGAAAGAAGGGTGAAAAGGAACATAATGAAAAGAAAAAGAAAATAAGGTTGGGAAAGAAAAAAGGAAAAGAACAGCAAAGCAAAATAAAGGAATGGAGAGAACAAGAAAATAAATGGAAAGAATGAGGGAGCAGGGAGAGAAATGAAAGGAACAAGGGGAAGCGCAGGAAGAAAGAGTGGAATGGGAAAAGGAAAAGGAGAGAGAACTGGGGCACAAAAAAAACTAAAAGGAGAGATACAAGGAATATGAGGAAGCAAAAGAGGCTGATAAACCAAATGAGAGAAGAGAAAAGGAATGGGGATGGGGAGAGGAAACCCGGATCAGGGAGGCATAAATGGAAGTGAGAGGGAAAAGGAAAGAGTGAGTGACAAAGGAAGGTGAGACAGAGGTCCAGAGTGGGCAGAAAGATAGAAAATGGAAAAGGAGAGAAGCAGGAATGGAATGATAAGGAGAGAAAGAAAGTAAAGTGTTAGCGAGGGAAGAAGGGAAGGGAGGGAACCTTGCGCAAATAATCCAGTGAGCAGTTGAATGAGTGAGGAGCTGGAGACGCATTGTTATTGGCTCCTTGGAGGCACAACAGCAGGGTGGCAATTTTGGGTGTGGCAGTGATTGAGGGTAAATGGTGGGATTGAATTAAGTTGAGAAGTTTTGGAGAGAAGGCTGAAAACATGTTCAGGTCTTTCAGCTTTTCAGATAGTGCAGCTTAACTCAGTGCAGTGGAAATGTCAGGGCAGAAATGTGCTCCTCCTGCAGATGTGGGACATTATGGAGACTTCTCGTGTTCCTGATGTCAACATCTGCAGGAAGTGCATTCCAGCTGCAGCTTCTAAGTGATTGTGTTAAGGAATTGGAGCTGAGGTTGGATGATCAGGATCATCAGCGAGGCAGAGAACGTGATAGACTGCAGCTAAAATGATGTGGTCACACCTGAGGTACAGGCCACCAGCGTTTGGGTGACCACTAGGAAGATTAAAGGGTGAAGGTAAACAGTGTAGACCTCCCCTGTGCCCAGTCCCCTCAGTAATAAGTATACTGTTGGTGGGTGGTAGGGGGTGACATGGTAGAGGGTCACATAGCATAGCAGTGGCCGTGTCATTGGCACCACCACCAACCGGCTCAGCATGGAAGGGAAAGTGTAACTGTACCCAAAATGTTTAGGCTGCGCGTGTAACTGAGGAATCTAACTCGCACTTTTGAGTTACTCGGAGAATTAATGACAGAGTTTTACCAAACCACATCCAACTCTCGTTACTTATTTTTTCTTCAAAAAATGCAGTGAGCTATTTATAGAAATTTACACAAGCTTGACTTCAAGGCACAAGACAGTGTCATGAGCCATTCAGTTGATTGATGACTCCAGTGGTAACACCCACTCCTGGCGGCTGTGGGTCTCTCTGCTTAGGGCATCCTAGCAGAAAGTTAGGTAGAGTGTGGTTGGGGCACAGATATGTGTTTCTGTGGGTGCAAGGGTGTGTGACAGGATGTCTCTGTGTGGGTACAATGACTTTTGAAGAGGGGAGGGAGAGTAGCATGAGGTTGTAGTCCATATTGGTAGCAATGATGTAGGTAGGAAGGGAGATGTGGTCCTACAGGGCCAGTTTTGGGAGCTGGATAGCAGGTTAGAAAGCAAGAGTTACGGGTTGTAATCTTGGGATTACTACCTGTGCCATGGTGAAGCAGTAAACAGGAAGTTTATGCAGTTTAATGCGCAGCTAAGGAGCTGGTGGAGGAGGGAGGGATTTTGATATTGGATCATTGGGCTCTCTTCCAGTGGGTGGGATCTGTATAAGGGGGACAGGTTACACCTGAAATGGAGTGGATATCTCTATGGGGTGTTACACTCATACTACTTCAGGAGGGTTTAATCTGGAGTAGTAGAGGTTGAGAATCTGAGCAACAGAACAGCAAGTGGAGGAGATGCTTAGGCAAACAAACCTGTATGGAATAATCACAGTGAAACCAATGGAGTTAAGTGTGCTTATTTAAATTTTTTAAATGGGTGGCACAGTTAGTGTATCAGGTTAGTGCAACGCTATTACAGCACCAGCGACTCGGGTTCGAATCTGGCACTGTCTATAAGGAGTTTGTATGTTCTCCCCATATCTGCATGGGTTTCCTCTGGCTGCTCTGGTTTCCTCCCACCCTTTAAAATGTACGGCGGTTGTAGGTTAATTGGTGTTTTTAGGAGGCACGGGTTAATGGGCAGAAGGGCCTGTTACCGTGCTGCATGTCTAAAAGTTAATAGTTGGGAGGTCATCCACTTTGTGAATGCAAAATAGTAAATTTAAATGTTGAAAAATTACAGAATGCTGTTTTGCAGAGAGACCTACATGAATCACAAAAAGTTAGTTTGTATCTGCATTCTGTCTATTATCCTGTTGTAAGCTGCAACAACTGATCCACAACCTCTCTCACCTTTCTGACATCAGCAAACTTTCTGACCCACCCTTCCACTTCATCCAAGTCATTTATGAAAATCACAAAGACCAGGGGTCCCAGTGCAGATCCCCGAGGAATACCTCGTCACTGACCTCCAGGCAGAATGCACGGTGTGCAAGCCAATTCTGAATGCACATTTCCATGGATCCTATCCTCATGGCTTCCTGGATGAGCCTACTAAGTGAAACCTTGTCAAATTCTTCACTAAAATCCACGTGCACCATATTCACTTCATCAATTTCTATTGTCACCTTCTTGAAAAATTCAAGTTGCTCATAAGACATGACCTGCTCCTCACAAAGCCAAGCTGACTATCCCTGAGAAGACAATGCTTATAATCCTGATCCTAAGAATCCTCTCTAAAAGTTTGCCCTCCAAGACTCACTGATCCATAATTTCAAAGATTCTCCTTCTTACCTTCCTTGAACAAGGGAACAATTGCCTTCCTCCAATATCACTCCTCTGGCCAGGGAGGATGCAAAGGTAATAATCAATGCCCCAGCAATCTCTTCCCTTGCTCCCTGCAGTAACCTGATGTATATCACACCCTGTCTTGGGTACCATCTTGACAACTTTTTACCAGAACTCAATTGAGAATATCCTGTCTGGCTGCATTAGTGTGGTGCAGTAGCTGCAAGGGATCGGACCAGAAGTTACTGCAGAGGGTCATCAAAACCGCTGGGAAGATCATGGAGTCTCCCTTTCCTCTATTGACAACCCTTATTGGGCGCTCAAAGAACACCCAATTAATCTAAAACCCCCGTACGTTTCTAACAGTGGGAGGAAACCAGAGCCCTCAAAGAAAACCCACGCAGTGATGGGGAGAAGGTACCAACCCTTTACACACAGCGTGGGATTCGAGCCTCATTCCCGATTGCTGGTGCTATAATGGTGTTGCAGCAAATGATCTTTCAGGAATCAACAGATTCTGGAGGACTGGAAACCCACAAATGTCTGGGAGGCAGCAGAAAGGGAGTTATAGACTGGTTTAGCCTGACGTCAGTAGTTGGGAAGATGTTGGAGTCGATTGTCAAAGATGAGGTGATGGAGTACTTGGAGGCACATGACAAGATAGGCCAAAACCAGTATGATTTCCTTAAGGGAGAATCTTGCTCGACAAACCAATTGGAATTCGTTGAGGAATTGACAAGCAGGCTGGATAAGGGAGATGCTGTGGATTTTGTGTATTGGATTTTCAGAAGGTTTTTGATGAGATGCCACACATGAAGCTCTCAGGAAACATACTAGCATGGGTAGAGCATTGGCTGATATGCAGGAAATGGATCAGAGGGATTATATTCTGGTTGGCTGCCAGTTGCTAGTAGCGTTTCATAGGGGTTGATGTTAGGAACGCTTTTTATGTATATCAATGATTTGGATGGTGGAATTAATGGCTTTTAAAAATTTTAAATTTAGACCTGGAGCCCCCAGGGTAAACCCACACAGATACAGGGAGAACGTACAAACTCCTTACAGACAGCGTGGAATTCGAACCCAAGGCCGATCCAGATCGCTGGCGCTGTAAAGGCTTTGTGCTAACCGCTAAACCAAACTTTGTGGTGACATTTGCAGGTGATATGAATGTAGGTGGAGGAGCAGGCGGTGTTGAGGAAAAGGGGAGACTGCAGAAGGACTTGGACAGATTAGGAGTATGGGCAGAGAAATTGCAAATGATATACAATGTTGTAAAGTGTACAGTCATGCATTATGGAAGAAAAACAAATGGGCAGACTATTTTCTAAATGGGTAGAAAATGGAAAATTCCCAGATACAAAGGGACAGCCTGAGGGTAAACTTGAATGTTGAGTTGGTGGTGAAGAAGGCAAATGCAACGCTGGTGTTCATTTCAAGAGGAATAGAATACAAGAGCAGGGATATGATGTTAAGGCTTTAAAAGGCAGTGATGAGGCCAAGTGAGAAGTATTGTGAGCAGTTTTGAGCTCCTCATTGGAAAATGGATGTGCTGACGTTCAGGGCTGGTGCTACCATTGTACTGATATGTTTTCCTCCATTGTATAGCCCTTACCAGTTACTGTATATATGAGGCTGGCCCGCCCATTAATGACTCATCCCTTAAGCCTCCTCCCCTTTTGCCCTGGCCATAAAGGCCGCATTACCTCTCCATTTCCGGCAGTCCTGTACCTGTATCCGGGCCAGCCAAAGGCTTGTGTGCATTAAAGCCTACTGTTCCTGCAGCCTATGACTCTGTGATTATTGATAGAGCCTATCAACTATTAGGCAAACTAGGCAGTCGTCTTGGGAACAGAGCACAGAGGGGAACAGTGCCATGATCAATACGCGGTGATCTGGGTGATCGAGGCATTGTCCAGTGAGTGAGGGGCTCGTGGTCAGCCATCGGATAAGCGTCTCCGTGACGGATGGGGTGGGGGAACGTGCAAATAACCCTACTCGCCCATGGCCACACTGGCTCAGTGCTGGGTCGCTGGAGCCCAGCACATCTTCCTGTGCTACCCCCTCCTCAGTCTCTGCTCCTCCCCTCCCCGATCCCTGATCTCCCCCCTTCCCATCACCTCACATTCCCCCCCCCCAGTCTTTGCTTCATCCCCTCTTCTCCCCTAGTACCCACTCCATCCTTCCACAGTCCCAGGTCCCCCGTCCTTGGTCCCCGGTTCCCTGTTTCCCCCTCAACCCCCAAGTTCCTGCTCCCCCACCCCAACTAGCTCCCTTCTCCACTCCCCCCCACCCCAGAGCTCTTTTTCAATGCTAAACCCTGTGAGGATGATTCCATGAGGTATTACTCCAAGAACTGTCTCAGGTCCTCTCTATTAATCCGTAACATGGAATCTGTTATCAGTGTAGAAGATAAGCTGGAGTTCTGGATCTAGGCTCAGTGGGACATCCTTTCTAACTTTATTGAATTACATTGAAGTTACAGCAAAGATGGGAGTATTCAGCCCAAATGCAAGTTGCTTCTCGTCCATTCCTTTCCCGCTCTCTTCATTTCACTTTAACAGCATCTCCTCCCTTCCTCATTTCTTTTCCCGTTCACATGTTTTGCAAATTGATTCAACGAACCCATCCGGGAGCAAGTTCTCCATTTCCGTCTACTGGAAAGGTGTGTGAAGAAAAAGGT
The DNA here is from genome assembly GCF_036971445.1 of Narcine bancroftii. Lineage (NCBI taxonomy): Eukaryota > Metazoa > Chordata > Chondrichthyes > Torpediniformes > Narcinidae > Narcine > Narcine bancroftii. The sequence goes on along the minus strand of NC_091470.1, from coordinate 137,535,115 downwards.
TTTAATGTTGAGTTGCCCCCAGGGTTGGTGCCAGACTATTTTGTGCCCTAGACAAGCCCAACTTCGATTTTCAAAAACAGACATTTTGTAGAAAAAATAAAAAGCACAAAACTTGAAACTGCTAAATTTATTTCAAATTACAATAATACATCTATCTTTGATGATCTTTCTCAAATAGGGAAGGAAATAATTTTGAATTAAAGGGCACTCAGTAGAATGCAGACCTCCGCCCAGGGCAGCACCAACATTAAAACTTTTTATTTCACTCACCTTTCCAGTAGATGGAAATGGGTTTTTAGCCACGTTTGCTGGTACAACATGGTGTCCCTGATCATGGAGTACACCAGGGAGTGCAGTACCTGCAGTTTATCAATCTCTGATCGCACGATGGCAGAAGATGCCTCCAGGAATGCTTCAAAGCAGCGTAGCCAGAGTTCGAAGTTGGATGATGCCTCAGGTGACTGAGGGTCGATTTCCAGCTTTTCTTGCTTCATGATCTGCTCCAATGTGAAAAAATCTTTCAGTGAATAAAATTGATGCACCATCATTTATTCAAATGACTGTTGTTGAGAAACCAATAGGCTTTTATTCATGGAAGAATGTTCCAAGATATCTTCCTTTCATTTGGAATTTACAAATGTCATGTTGGACATGAAAGCCAAGGGTCACATAGAAAAGGTATCAGAAGATATCTTGGAACATAAAGATGGTTAAAAAATTGTAATTACCTCATCATGGAGTTGTATGTCCACAAAAGAAGAAACTCTGAGTAGTATTTGATTGTGGAGCATCATTTCAAGGAGTTTCATTGAATTCTCAACTTCTACAAGGTCCAGACTGAACCAGTACTTTAATAGGTGTTTTGATAAGATTTTGTAAAGAGTCCATTGTAATTGTTGCAGATAATGAAACGATGTTTCATCAAGTGAAAGTACCATCAGAAGATCGTGATTTTCTACAATTGTTATGGTGGCCTAATGGCAATTACAGTAAAGATATGATTGAATACAGAATGATAGTTCATCTATTTGGAGCAACTTCATCACCGAGTTGTGCAAATTTTGCTCTCAGGATTTGCCCCCTGGTGGTATTACGTGAGGGGAGTATTGAGCAGCATTTTTAGCTGCTCCTCGAGTGTGGGCACTACATATGAGGAGGGGGTTGTGGAACAGGTCACCTTTATGTAGGAACCTATGGGAGGGACCACAGGTACAGGTGGCCAATGGGTGTGCCAGACCAGACAATTATATGCAAACAGTGGTTTACCACATTGGGTGGGGGGGGGGGGAAGGATAATGGGGACCAGGGACCGGGGAGAGAAGGAGGAATGGGGACATGAGGGAGGGCAGAACAGGGGCTGGGGGGGGGGGGAAAGGGGACTGGGGAGGTGGGGAACAGAGACTGGGGAGGGGGGGGAGCAGGGAGAGAGGGAGTGATGCTCTGGGCTCAAGCCACCCAGCATTGAAACAATGTAGCCAGGGGCAAGTGAGAGTATTTGCATACCCCTCCTGCACCCCTCCCTCGGGGAGATGCTACACCATTGCCGTCCATGAGCCTCTCACTCACCGGACAGTGCCTCGATCTCCCTGATCACCACGATTGGTCAGTGCACTGTGCCCATCTGTGCTCTGCACCCTAGTCGGCTGCCTAGTTCGCCTCATGGTCCCACTTGGCAGAGGTCTGCATTCTACCAAGTGTCCTTTAGTTCAAAATGGTGTGCCAAAATATTTCCTTTTGATTTGAAAAAGATAATCAAAGATTGATATATTACTTATTCTTGCAATTTAAAATAAATTTAGCAGTTTTAAGCTTTTCACTTTTTCTACAAAACATCTGTTTCAGAAAATTAAAGTTGGCAATTATTTTACTAAAATGGGGGGATTTCATTGAAACATTTTGAATGTTGAAAGGTGTGGACAGAGTTAATGTAGGAAGGTTGTTTCCCATGGAGGGAGAGTCTAGGACTCCAGGACAAGAGGATATAAGAGCGTTCACTTAGAACAGAAATGCAGAAGAAATTCTTTAGCCAATCTGTGGAAGTCATTGGGTGTATTTAAGACAGAGATCGATAGGGCCTTGATTATTTTTTTTTAAAATTAATTTAAATTTTTTAATTTAGACATAGAGCACAGTAAAAAGCCCTTCTGGCCCATAAGTCCATACTGTCCAATTACACCCAATTAACCTAAACTGTGTATATTTCAAACAGTGGGAGAAGACCGGAGCCCCCAAAGAAAACCCATGCAGACACAAGGAGAATGCACAGACTCCTTACCTACAGTGCCAGATTTAAACCTGGGTCACTGCCGCTGAAACAGCGTTGCGCTAACCGCAACACTCAGCGTGTTGCCCGGATAATAATAAGTTTTAGGGATAAGGTCGGGATGGGGGTCAAAGTGGTAAAATGGTTCAGCTCATGATTGATTGGAAAGGCAGACTAGATGGGCTGAATAGCTTATTCCTGCTTCTATGATATGATCTTATTCAACACGTCAGGAAGGGAGACATTATTGTCACTGACACGCAGGGTTGACATAGTCAGTTGAGGTTTGAATACCCTATCACGTGTGTCTTGTGCACCTCTGTATAGCCCCTTTCACACTTGTGTCCCAGGGCTTTTCACACTTGACCACTCTTAACTGGGACACTGAACATTTTCACACTTGCAAGGAGCCATCCCAGGGGTTAGGACTGTTCTACCTTCTACCGGTGATGTCATGACACATCGAGCAATGGTGGACCTGCCCTAAATCCTGATCAATGTATTATGATCTTATATTTGAACATAATTAATCATGCCTAATTATAACATAATTAAGCTTTATGTACAGCACAGTAGGAGCCCTTCAGCCCCTGTTGTTGTTGTGCCGACCTATATAAATCTTTATAAGGGACCGTGGGAAAGTGCTAGCAATAAATAGCAACAGCGGACAATTTTTAAACGGGGTGGGAAAGTTTGTAGCACTATCGCGTATAATTTAGAAAGACCATGGGGAAAAGGCAATGACGGACCTGCCCTCCCAGAATTCCATGCGGCAGAGAAAGGGCTGCATGCACAGAGCATTCATGGAGGGGTTTCTCTGCTGCACAGCATTCTGGAAAGTCAGGTCCGCCATTGCTTTTTTCCCATGGTCTTTCTAAATTGTGCACTATAGCGCTACCAACTTTCCCACCCTGTTTAAAAATTGTCCAATATTGCTATTTATTGCTGTTTATTTCCTCTCCCTGCCCCCCGCCCCACTGTGACTTTCCCATGGCAAAGTTTATACCTTCTTTTTAATCTTTCCTTCCTTCATGTTCCTGAACTCATGCAAAAACTTGTGTCATTTCAATCCCACAAAGCAATTACCCGTTTCACACTTGCCTGATTGCAACGCCGGCGTCTGCAAACACCAGGGATTGTACTAGGGGTGGAGGACGTCAATCCTCGACGTGAGATGGTGTCATCTGATGCTGGCGTTGAGCTGATTTTGCTTTCACACTTGCCACTTTAAAGGCTGATTGGCTGTTAATTCCTGGGATCACTTGCAAGTGTGAAAGGGGCTTGTGATTTGATCTCATTACTGAGGGGAATGGCCACATGGAAACCAGGCACTGTTTACTACTCCCTGTACCTTTCCTTGTGGTCAACATGCAGTCAGACCTTTGGGTGAGACCACCTCAGGGATGCTTAACAAAGGGCCCAGACCTGAAATGTTGATTGCCCTTTACTTCCTATAGATGCTGCGAGACCTGCTGAGTTTCTCCAGCACATTTTTGTATTGCACTTGATTTGACTAAGATGGTGGCAGTCATCCTGAGTCAGCTCATAACAAGGGAAAACCCCACAGCCACCAGTGTTGGCAGAAACCTCTGAGTGTGTTCAACCTAAATTGGAAAAGAAAATTTATAGTTCAAATAGAGACCCTTTAGCCAAACATCTGGTCAACTCTTAGATGCAGAGGCAAAAAAACCATAAATCGTAGGAGCAGAATTAGGCCATTTAGCCCATCGAGTCTGCCCCACCATTTAATCATGAGCTGATCCATTTTCCCACTCAGCCCCACTGCCTGGCCTTCTCCCTAAAACCTTTGATGCCCGGGCAAGTCAAAAGCACACCAATCTCTGTCTTAAATACACCCAACAACCTGACGTTCACAACTGCCTGTGGCAAGAAATTCCACAGATTTATCATCCGCTGGCTGAAGAAATTCCAAGATATTTCTGTTCTAAGCGCACGTCCTTCAATCTTGAAGTTGTGCCCTCTTGCCCTCGACTCTCCCACTGTGGGAAACAACCTTTCTACATCTACTCTCTCCACGCCTTTCAACATTTGAAATGTTTCAATGAGATTCAATGTTTATTCTCCTAAATTCTGATGAATACAGGCCAAGAGCTGTCAAAAGCTCCTCATATGATAACCCTTTAATTTCCAGAATCATCCTTCGAACTGTCTCCAATGCCAGCATAGTTTTACTTAAATGAGGAGCCCAAAACTGCTCACAATACTCCAAGTGCTCACCAGTGCCTTTTAAAGCCACAACATTATATCCCTGCTCTTATATTCCACTTCCTCTTGAAATAAGCGCCAGCCTGTCTGTAACACCTGCACTTACATCCCTTCCCTTGCTACCATTCGAAGCCCCAAACAGTCCTTCCAAGTGAAGCAGCACCCCTTATAAATCCGCAGGGGTAACCTGTTGCATCTGCACCTCCCGGTGCAGCCTTCGGGGTGACTGGACGCAGACTCACTTTTGTCATCGCTGACGAGGGGCTTGGGCCCGAAACGTCCACTGCCTTTTGGACACTGCATGACCTGCTGAGCTTCTCCAGTGCGCTGCACTAGACCCCAGGAACTGCAGAATCTCCTGCTTGCTTGTCACATTCAGGAACACAACACGGCCTCTAGTTTCCACATAATCTTCATTGTCCAGAAATAACTGCAGGGCTACACTTTGGCCACCGGGGGGTGCTGTCTACTTACTTTTGCAGTTTCTCATAGTTCATCAGCAAGTGGAATAAAACCTAAAGAATTTTTAAAAAGCACATGATTTTAATTGAAACTTGGGTAAAGATACTAACAAAATATGAAGGATCCCAATGTTAGTTGTGTGTGAAATTGACTTTGCCAACTCTTGTGTGCAGATATTGAGAGCATTATCAGTTGGGGTTGGTTGAAATCACTGGCATAAACTAACCTGCCAATCTTTTTTTGTTGTCTTCACTGGGTACCTTGCATAAGGTGCCGCTGGACTTTTGGCCTTTAGCCAGCCATTGCACTGAGTCCCCAACACTGCCTTCATTCAGGGAAATTAACCTGTTAATGCTTTGCTGGACGACAAACGTATTTTGGTTAACATTAGCAAGGCTGTTTCCTGCAAATAACCATGTACCAAACTCATGGTTCTTGTGAAGCAGAGATGAGAAAACACACAACTTCAGGTTAATGTGGCTCCTTAAGCATGTGTTGGGTTTCACTGGAGCAGTTCAAAAGACCAAAGAAAATGAGATGGAGAATTGTGGTGGTAGCTAATTGGAACCACAGGATCATTCCTGTGTACTGAACAGAGATGTTCAGCAAGGTGCTCACTCTGGAGAAGAACACATTGTGAATACAGTACATTAAATGGGAAACGGCAGAGGTGTTTTGTTGCTTCACTATGAGTCCTTGGCTGGTGGGAACAGAGCAATTTTTACAAATGGAATTGCTGTCATGTATTCGGAGATACCGTGTGTGAATTCTGGATAGGTCATCCCACACTTTATATGGCAGAGAGTGCAAAAGGTGCAGTATTGCAATCAGTCAGGAGCGCAGGGAGTAATATTACAAAGTATAGACCAGAAGTGCAGTTAAAACTGCAAAGGCATTATCTTTTAATCATTGGGAGGTTCATTTAAGAAGCTGATAACAGTTGAAAAAAACTGTCCTTGAATCTAGAGGTTTGTATTTTCAAATCTGACAGAAGTGGGGAGAAGGGTGTGACTGGGGAGGGATGGGCCCTTGAATCAGTGGGCAGCCTTCCCTGAAGCATTGGGAGAGGTGGATGTATTTGATGGAGGGGAGTTTCATTTGCACGATGGTCTGAGCTGCATTCATGACTTCCTGCTGTTTCTTGGGCTGAGCAGTTCCCGCTCAACGCAGTGATGCATCCTGACTAGGGACTTCCTACACCTCACCTCAAACAAAAAAATCGGGAAGCGACCTCAGAGAATTTTCTAATGGAGTAAGGTCAAGAATTAATCTCCTGTGGCTGCACGAGAAGGTGCCGTGATGAAGAGAACATTGAATGGAGTATTGGAGGAAGTGGATTGCTTGGAATGTTGAGTAGAGAGGGGAATGTAGCTCTATGATGGCATCTCTTGGGAGATGACAGTAATCTTTTGAGGTCATGCAGAACTCTGCACGCTTTGGGTGAGAGGAGAAAAACTGACGTACAAGCAAACAGGATATCTGCAGTAAACAGTCCTATTGTGGAGGGGAGGTTTTTAAAATTAAATTTAAAAACTTCCCCTCTACCAAAGGACGGTCAACTCCAGATATCCTATTTGCTTGTACGTCAGCTTTTAGCTCCTTTTAAATTTAGACCTTCAGTGCAGTAACAGGCTATTTCAGCCCATGAGCCCGTGCCGCCCAATTACAACTACAACCCCAATACGTATCAAAGGGTGGGGGGAAACTGGAGCGCCCCCTCCTCCCCTCCCCTGGGGAAACATATGCAGACACGAGGAGGGCAGACAAACTCCTTACAGACAGCGTGAGATTCGAACCCCAGTCCTGATCGCTGGCGCTGTAAAGTTGTTGTGCTAATCATACCGCCCCACAGTTGTAACTTATTAAAAAGGGTAAAAAATCTCAAAGGGGCAATTTGAAAGCTATAGTTATCATAACAGTTGGCACCGAGGCAGCCAACCTGGGAAATTGGAATAGGGTCCTTATTGATAGAGGGTGGGTTGGAATGGGGTCCTTATTGATGGAGGGTGGGTTGCAATGGGGTCCTTATTGATGGAGGATGGGTTGCAATGGGGTCCTTATTGATGGATGGTGGGTTGGAATGAGGTCCTTATTGATGGAGGGTGGGTTGGAATGGGGTCCTTACTGATGGAGGGTGGGTTGGAATGGGGTCCTTATTGATGGAGGGTGGATTGCAATGGGGTCCTTATTGATGGGGGGTGGGTTTGAATGGGGTCCTTATTGATGGAGGATGGGTTGGAATGGGGTCCTTATTGATGGAGGGTGGGTTGGAATGGGGTCCTTATTGATGGTGGGTTGCAATGGGGTCCTTATTGATGGAGGGTGGGTTGCAATGGGGTCCTTACTGATGGAGGGTGGGTTGGAATGGGGTCCTTATTGATGGAGGGTGATTTGGAATGGGGTCCTTATTGATGGAGGGTGGGTTGGAATGGGGTCCTTATTGATGGAGGATGGGTTAGAATGGGGTCCTTATTGATGGAGGGTGGTTGGAATGGGGTCCTTATTGATGGAGGGTGGTTTGGAATGGGGTGCTTATGATGGATGGTGGTTTGGAATGGGGTCCTTATTGATGGAGGGTGGTTTGGAATGGGGTCCTTATTGATGGAGGATGGGTTGGAATGGGGTCCTTATTGATGGAGGGTGGGTTGGAATGGGGTTCTTAATGATGGAGGGTGGGTTGGAATGGGGTCCTTAATGATGGAGGGTGGGTTGGAATGGGGTCCTTATTGATGGAGGGTGGGTTGGAATGGGGTCCTTATTGATGGAGGATGGGTTAGAATGGGGTCCTTATTGATGGAGGGTGGTTGGAATGGGGTCCTTATTGATGGAGGATGGGTTGGAATGGGGTCCTTATTGATGGAGGGTGGGTTGGAATGGGGTCCTTAATGATGGAGGGTGGATTGGAATGGGGTCCTTATTGATGGAGGATGGGATAAGATGCAGTGAAAATAGCCAAGAGAGTCTGAGGGCTTGTTGGTCAACATAGAAGGACTGAAGGGGCCTATTTCTGTGTTGCAATAACCCATCTCAATATGGAAAAATCAAGAAAAAGCAGGCGAGAAGAGGTTAGAACCAAGTTCGAATCCCTCTCAGCCATTTTAGTGTCAGTACCTCTTGCTCCAATCTAGTCCCTCTCAGTGTTCTGGGCTCTGAGTGACCAACGAGTTCTGGAGGGAGTCTGCGGGACTTTCATCAAGCAAGACAGTCATCAGCATTTCAAGTGAGGATCTTCTGTCACTGGATGCTCGTCACTGTTCAAGTTTCTGGCTCTGGCAGGCATTACCTCCACCTGGAAACCAGATGTCATCATGCTCTCCTCAAACCTTGTGTGTGTTTAAGACTCCACATCACTTTCCATGCTTGAACTGAGCCCCACCACCTCCATGTAGCACAAGCCAGAATACCAGATGGTGCTGTGCAACTTTCTTTCCAGAAACAGTTGAGGATGGTGCCAAGAGTCAGTAAAGAAAACTTCTCAGCTCTTCTTGCTGACTCTCGCTTGGTTTTAGTTCCATTTCCAAATGGTCAGCCAGATACACCCTGAAGAAATATGTTCAGCGAGGTTGCACTGAAACACAACTTATTGAAATTGATATTTTCCATACTGGGTCTCTCCCCACAGCAATTTCCGGTGACTAACTGAAGGTCTAATGAAGGGCTCCGTTTCCTAGCAACAGCGCAAGAAGCATTCAATTACAGTTGAGGAAGTGGGCTGGTAGGGGGTGGAGTTGATCCAACAGCAAAGTGCACATCCATAATCGAAAGAACTTGACAATTCATGCAGGTGCCATCTACACACAGCAGAAAATACAGGAGCCCTTTCTGACACAGGTTCTTTCATTAATTCTGTTATTCCAGCTCTTAGATATTCAGTTTGAAACAGTGGTACTCAATCTTTTCCTTTCCACTCACATCCCACTTTAAGTAATCCCTATGCCATCGGTGCTCTGTGGGATGTGGGTGGGAAGGGAAGGATGAGAATCACTGCTCTAGACCCAATTGTGACTGAAATATTTTGCTTGAGAAAAGTTGTCATTGGCCCATTTCCTTTGGAGTCCTGAAACTGTGCACATAACGAGTCAATTAAGCACAATTAAAACAGTGGCTTTCAAACTTTTTCTTTCCACTTGCATCCCTTTCTAATCACAGAGCACTTATGGCATAGGGATTGCTTCAGGTGGTAAGTAAGCAGAAAGAAAAAGTTTGAAAACCACAGTTTTAATCGTACCTCATTGACTCGTTATGTGCACCGTTTCAGAACTCCAAAGGAAATGGGCCAATGACAATTTTTTTCAAGCAAAATATTTCAGTCAAAATTGGGTCTAGAGCAGTGATTCTCATCCTTTTTCTTCCTACCCACATCCCACCTTAAGGAATCCCTTACTAATCACAGAGCATAAGGATTGCTTAAGGTGGTATGTGGGTGGAAAGTAAAAGTTTAAGAACCATTGGTTTAAAAGATTCAGCATTTGCTGCAGGAAGGAGACAGTCGAGAGTTACGCAGGGCTTCAGCTAGAGGGCAGTATGGTGTTTACCAAGACCATCCAATCATGGGCTGCTGTCCAATGTCTTTTCCAGTGTATCATTGCAGAAGAAGACACATGATAAATTCGAAAAGCTGGAATCTGGAGCAGTGTGCAACCTGCTGGAGGAACTCAGTGGGTCAAGCAGATCAGTAGGAGAAAAAGAATGGTCAACAGTTTGGGCTGAAACCCTTCATCAAAGGGTTCCTTAATGAAAGATTCACAGACTCGGAAGATGTGTCAATGGAGAGTTCCAGGACAAAAGGGCGGCAAGATTAGTGTAGCAGTCACCATTACGCTGTTAAATCCCCCGCACCTCAGGTTGGAATCCGGAGCTGTCTGTAAGGAGTTCTCCCTATGTCTGGTTTCTTCCAGGTGCTCTGGTTTCATCCCACCCTTCAAACACTTACAAAGTCTGTCAATTAATTGGTATATTCGAGCTTCAAGGGACTGTTCCCGTGCTGTTTCCCTAGACTAATTAAAACATTACCTATTCTTGACGTGCTGACTTCCTCCTGCAGATTGGTTGAAGGGTGGAAGGATGACTGATTCTGCGTTAATACAAATCAAGTGTATAGGGAGCAGATATGGATATAGGCATTTTTTTAAAAAATATATTTTTATTGATTTTAATAAAGAACATATACAAACAAAAAGAGTTAAATTCAATAAGATGGTATGGACAGCTGCATAAACTAAATGAGATATTCCGTAAATTGTAAATCATATCCATAATTCATACTCTAAATAGGATATACTTACTGGCATCACCACCAGCAGGACCACCAGCTACAATCCTAGGGGTAATGGGCAAGTGGAAAGGGAGAACACCACAGTATGGAAGACCATCCTCCTGGCATTGAGGTCATGGGTCTCCCTATCACCTAATGGCAAGAAGTCCTCCCAGACGCACTCCACTCTGTCTGTTCACTTTTATGTATGGCAACCAACATTCCTCATGAACAGAAGTATGCGTCAGGGATTACAGTGCCCACCTGGCTGCTCTGCTCCAGAAGCATGTCAGGCAATGTAAGATTGATCCACTGGTCGAGATGGTCCAGCTTCTCCATGCTAACCCCCAATATGCCTATGTTGTCTTCCCTGATGGGCGTGAAGACATGGTCTCGATCAGGGGCCTCCCCAACCACCACTGACATTTTCACTGACACCCTGCCCACTTCAACCTTAGGGGTCCCTGAACCTGCAGCTGACCAACCCCTACCCCTGGCCACTACTGTCGCCAAGGATATACCATCTCCACACTCCCTTACTACCCTATCTGTCCCCACCCCTCGACAAACTGTTAACAGGCCAACCCCATGAGATGCTCAGGATGCTACGGCAGTGCCCCTGCCAATGCCATGTCACTCACTGCAGCAGAGGAGACCCCCTAATAGACTTAACCAGTAAAATGTATATATGTATAATTGTTTCACCTTCTCTTTTTTCTCACCCTGCAGGACTCTTCTTAAAAAGGAGGGGTGAATGTGGTAAACCACCATTGTGCTGTGATTTGCTGCTGCCGGCTGGACATGCCTCCCAAAACTGATCCTACCCATACCCCCTTGCATGCTTCCCCTTTCACTTTGCTTCAATCGGTCAATGAGGTAGACAGTAGTTCCAGTCTTTAGTTAAAAGCCTGATAGTTTCACAACTCCAGTCTTTAATGATTAGTGATGGCACATCAGGTGTTAAATCTAAATTGAAAATTTTTGATAAAGTATGAAAACCCTCTTTCCAGTCTTTTCTAGATGAGGACATGTAGAACATATGAATTAATGATCCTCCTCCTCTCTTACACCAGGGAATCATGTCAGAATAAAAACAAGTCAATTTGGCTTTAGAAAAAAGTGCTCTATGTATCACTTTGAATTGTAATAGAGAATGTTGAGCACATAACAAAGAGCTATTAACCAACTTATCCCAATCCATGTCCGATTTAGTAAAATTTAAATCCTGTTTCCAAGCATTTTTGATTTTAACAAACAAAGTCTGATTTAAACATAACAATTTCATGTAAATAATAGATATTAAACTTTCTACTATTGGGCAGTCAATAATGAAGTCTTACATTTTGGTCTTTCTTTTATAATCATTCTGACTGCCCATTATGGACATCAATGGAGCTAAATTCCCCCCCCCCCCTCCCAAATTTTTCTAATTCAGCACTTCTGGGCTCTTCCATTCTTAACTAAGTTAATAGATAATCTGATTGTTAAATATTCTATGAGAATTTGGGGACAGTTTAGAAAACATTTTGCATTTCATAATTTTTCTCTCTCAAGTCCTTTCATATCCAATCACTTTTTTTCAACCCTCTTTGCCTGACAATATTTTTCAGAGATGGTATAGGGAAGGTATTCGAAGCTTTAAAGATCTGCCCATTGATGGTATATTTTGCATGATTTGAACAGATTGCTGCTAAATTTAACTTGCCCAAATCTCAATTCTTCAGATATTTGCAAGTCTGGTATTTTCTTGAATCATAAGTTTCTAATTTCCAAGAGAGTCTGAATCAAATTTTGTAGAGGAGTGTTTTTTTTAGCTTAAGGCATATTTTTTTTAAAAAAACAAGTTAAAAAAAAAACTGATTGCAAAAGTGAGAAACCAAAAAAATTGTAACTTAAACAAAGGAAGATTTTGGTTCAAGTCATGGAGATAGATTCTGTACAGTCCTCAGAATCCTCAAACTTCTACAGATGAGAGGAAAGAGTGCTGACCAGCTACATCATGGCTTGGTATAGGGTACCAATGCCTCTGTGCGAAAAGCCCTCCAAATGGTAGTGGACACAGCCCAGGACATCACAGGCAAAACCCTCCCCACTATCAAGAACATCTATAGGGAACGGTGTTGTCAGAGAGCAGCAGCAATCATCAATGACCCACTACCAATAAGTGGAAATTCTGCTTGGCCCACAGGAAAAATGAATCTCTGGGTTTTATGTGATGCCATGTACTCTGACAATAAATGTGAACCTTGAAGCAAGGACTGATTATAATTTCTATGTTCTTTACCCACACAGGCAGCATGGAGAATAGTAGCGAGACTTAGAGAGATGCTGGAATGCGCGGCAGCATTCTAACCCCACTGTGCCATCCATTGCCATCGTGGCACTGTATGTATAATGTTTTGGAGTATGGAAACTTTAAACCAATGGTTCTCAACCATTTTCTTTTCACTCACATCCCACTTTAAATAATCCCACTGCCCACTGCCATCGGTGCTCTGTGATAAGTAAGGGATTGCTTAAGGTAGGATGTGAGTGGGAAGGGAAGATTGAGAATCACTGCTCTGGACCCAATTGTTACTGAAATATTTGGCTTGAGAAAAATTGTCATTGGCCCATTTCCTTTGGAGTTCTGAAACCGTGCACATAATGAGTCAATGAAGGATGATTAAAACAGTGATTCTCATCCTTCCCTTCCCACTCACATTCCACCTGAAGCAATCCCTTACTAATCACAGAGCACCGATGGCATTGGGATTACTTAAAGTGGGATGTGAGTGGAAAGGAAAAGGTTGAGAACCACTGGTCTAGGGGTTTTCTTAACTCTGGCTGCCAAGGGCTTCTTATGCCCCCTTCTAAGTCCTTTTTTGTTTCCTGAACCTTATGCAAGTTTTCTTCTTCCTCTTGACTAGTTGCTTCAACCCTCGGCTCCTTTACCCTACTATTCTTTCCTAAACATCCTCCACGTTTGGGATGGGACTGTTCACATAGCAATTAGCAGAGTGCCAGCGACCCAGGTTCTAATTTGCTTGGAAGTTTGTGCATTCTCCCAGGACCACGCGGGCTTTGACTCACGTTCCAAAGAGATATGGGTTGTTTCATTAATTGGGAGGAGTGGGCTTGTGGGCCAGAAGGACCTGTTACCATTACAGCAGTTCACTTGGAGGGAATGGGCAGAACCAGTGCTAACAGTTCCTGTCTTGCGGCAACTGGACACAACAGCCTCCTATCTACTGGCAACTAGCCACGAGGCATAGTGACCCAGCAGCACCTGCAAGGTCTACTGACAAGTTCTGGCCTACTCAATGTAGCTACGTCATGAGGTCGTTAGCACTTCAGATGTCATGATGCCAGGTCACGTGTTGTGTGTCTATATGAAGCCTGATAACACGGTAATAAACGCTCTTCTCTTCGCTGGCTGACAACCTCAGGTGTGGTCCCGTTATTTCAACATGATGGTGTATGAGCGCAAACATTTATCCACCACATCGTGTTATATCTCTAAATTAACTTTAAAAATCTATGCAGTTTACTGAATTTTTTGGCAGTGATGGATCTGAAATTGTCCTTTGGTTCCTGAGTAATCTCTCGGATAGTCAATCCTTGGCTCATGTTGGACCTCTAATCCATTCTGTAATTTACGTGGAGAAAATGAAACTTACTGGAATTTAATATTCTCCAATTTTGTCATCTCAACAACTGCAGCTTGGAAATTAAATGATTGATGTGTCATTTCTTTCAAAAATTGACTGGCATGTAGCAGTTGAGAACAAGATAATGATCTAAAAGAAATTTCCTGTAAAAGAAGATTGGTCTTACCTGGGAGCCGGTATCAGATCGGGAAGGGAAGTTTAAACGATCACTCCAGACCCCTGATTTAATAGATTCTGTATGTGTGGGTGTGTGTGGAGGCAACAAGAATTCATTGACAGATAGTGAGAGGGAGGGTGTAAGTGGTTGCTCCTCTGTGATTTTTCCTGCTGGCTTCACCAATTTCTGGGTGACAGGTGCCCATGAAACGTGGGCAGCTGCTTTGGCAAGGTTTGGACAATCATTCAACTGTTGGAGAGAAAGTTTGTGAGTGTCGCTGGGGAAGGAACCTTGTGAGCAGCAACATTGTGCTAAAGCGACCTGCAATGCAACATGCTTTTAATTGATGCCTTGTAACTGACAAGAACAGCAAATTATTGCTCCAGTGAACACCACCTCATCTTCGATAATTGCCCATTGACACAAATAGCTCATTCACTTCCAGGAAACTGACAGCATAGAAATCCCTAAATGAAAACAATCACTTTTAAAAAAAGATTTAGACACGCAGCACAATAACAGGCCATTTCAACCCATGAACCCGGTACGTTTCCAATACTTCGAATCATGTACTTATCTGATTTATTGCTCTGCAGACACAGCAGAATAACCACATGGTGTCCCTGTTGAGCCCATTGGTGCCCACTGACCTTTCTTTAAGCATAAGAGCAGCATCAAAATGAAGAGAAAGCAGCAGAAACTCTGCTTACCTTGATCTTACCTTGATCTTACCTTGATGAAGGTCTCAGGCCTGAAACGTTGGTTATGTATCTTTATCTTTGCAACATAATGCACACGATTTGACCAGCGGAGTTTCTCCAGCATTGTGTTTTTCCTGCTATTGGTCGGGAATAGCATGACGGCTGTAGAAAGGAGTGTCTACTGAGTCGGTGTGGGTGGGCTTCAGAAATGGGAAGCCAGCAATCACTGTACTGGGAGTAGTCTCTAGGCCCTCAAACAGTCCTCGGGACACCGAGGAACAGATAAGTAGGCAGATTCTTTAATGGTGCAGAAATAACCGGGTTGCTGTAATAGGAGACTTCAACTTTCCAATATTGACGGGCACTTCCTGACTGCAAGAGGGATAGATGGGGCAGAATTTATCAGGTGTGTCCAAGAAGGATTCCTGACACAGTTTGTGGACCAGTCAATGAGAGGAGAGGCCATACTGGATCTAGTAATGGGTAATGAACCTGGTCAGGTGGTAGAACTCTCGGTGGGGGAGCATTTTGGTGAGAGTGACCACAACTCCCTGAGCTTTAGTATAGCTATGAATAAGGATAAAAGCAGACAAAATGGGAAAGTGTTTAATTGGAGAAGGGCTAATAACGATGGGATGAGGCAGGAACTGGGGAGAGTAAATTGGGAACGGATGTTCATGGGAGGAACGGATGTTCATGGGAGAAAGCACAGAAGTCATGTGGAGGATGTTCAGGGACCACGTGCTGGGTTCTGGATAGGTCTCTCCTGCGGAGACAGGAAAAAGTGATAAGAAAAGGGAACCATGGTTGATAAAACAGGTGAGGCAGCTAGTCAAGGGGAAGAAGGAACCATACATTAGATTTTGGAAGCAAGAAATAGGAAGGGCTCATGAGAAATATATGGTAGCCAGGAAGGAGCTTAAAAAAGCACTTAGGATAGTCCAAAGGAGGCATGAGAAGGCCTTGGGATGTAGAATTAAGGAAAACTGCAAGGCGTTCTATGCAAATGTGATAATGAGGGTGGGGCTACTTGAGGATAAAGGAGTCAACATGTGCCTGAAGGTGGAGGAGGTTGGGGAGGTCCTAAATGAATACTTCACTTCAGTGTTTACAAGAGAATAGCACCTTGATTAAGGTAAGGTTAGAATTGAAAAAGTTGACCATGTTGAGATTAGGAAAGATGAAATGCTGGACCTTCTTAAAAACATAACGATTGATAAATCCTTGGGCAGGACGTAATATACCTGAGGTTGCTGAGGGAACAGAGGGAGGAGATAGCTGGGGCATTGGCAATGATCTTTGCTTCCTCTTTGGCCACAGGGGAGATGATGGAGGATTGGAGAATAGCAAATGTGGTCCTGTTGTTTAAAAAAGGCAATAGGGAGAATCCTGGGAATTATAGTCCAGTGAGTCTTATGTCAGTGGTGTGCAAACTATTGGAGAGGATTTTTAAATTTTTTTAAAATTAAAATTTAAAAATGTTTTAAATGTAGACATTCAGCAGGGTAACAGGCCCTTTTGGCCCACAAGCAGGTGCAACCTGATTACTCCCAATAACCTACAACCCCCAATTCATTTTGAAGGGTGGGAGGAAACGTAGACACAGGGAGAGCATACAAACTCATTATAGACAGTGCAGGATTAAACCGCGGTCTCCATCAGTGGCACTGTAACAATGTTGTGATAGCCACTAGGCTACCCATGCCACCGGAAGGATTAAGGACAGGATCTATGAGCCTTTGGAAAAGTAGTCTATTTAGGGATTGTCAGCATGGCTTTGTGAAGGGAAGGCCTTTCCTCACAAGCCTAATTGAGTTTTTTGATGAAATATCAAAAGAAATTAATGAGGGTAGGGTGATAGATGTGGTCTATATGGATTTTAATATGGCATTTGTCACCCATTTTGTTCAGAAAGTCATGAGATATGAGATCCATGGAGCCTTGGCTGTGTGGATGAAAAATGAATAGATGGAATTGTAATGGTAGAAGGAACGTATTCTTTCTGGAGGATCAGTGACTAGTGGAGTTCGCAGTGATCTGTTCTGAGAACCCCACTCTTTGTGATTTTTTAAAAATAAATGACCTAGATGTAGAAGAGGAAAGATGGGTCAATAAGTTTGCAGATGACATGAAGGTTGGAGTAGTTGTGGATAATGTTGAAAGTTGTCATAGGTTACAAAAGGATTTAGACAGGATGGAGAGGTGGCAGACGGAGTTCAATCCAGCAAAGTGTGAGGTGATGCATTTTGGAAGATCTGAATACAGGGTTAATGATTGGACACTGCAGGGGAACAGAGGGAGCTTGGGGGTCCAAATCCATACATCTCTGAAGGTCACCGTGCCAGTTGATAGGATATTTAAGAAGGCCTATGGATGGTGGGCTTCATTAGAAGGAGGATTGAGTTCAAGAGTTGAGAAGTCATGGTTGCAACTCTACAAATCTCTAGTGAGACCACACTTAAGAGTATTGTGTTCAGTTCTGGTCACCTCATTATAGGAAGGATGTGGAAGGTATGGAGAGAGTGCAGAGGAGATTTACCAGGATGTTGCCTGGATTGGAAAATAAGTCTGACGAGGCAAGGTTAGCAGAGCTGGGATTTTTCTCTTTGGAGAGGTGACTAAATGGAGATTTGCAAGATTATGATGGGAATAGATCAGGTCGACAGCCAAAGCCTTTTACCCAGGGCAGGAGTAGCAAACACCAGAGGAAAAAGTGAAGGGAAGAAAGTTGAGGGAAGGCAAGTTTTTTTTTATACAGAGAGTTGTGGGTGGCTGGAATACATTGCCAGGGATGGTGGTGGAGGCTGAAACACTGGGAACATTTAAGAGATTCTTAGACATGCATATGAATGGATGTAAAATAGAGGGTTATGGGGTAAGAAGGGTTTAGAATATTTTTGGTAGGAATACATAACATCAAGGGCCGAAAGGCCTGTACTGTGCTGTGACATTCTAGGTTACTGGAAACCTTTTTATCAGGAGAGACGGTGAAAGCTGGGGAGGCTCATTCTGCAGTCAGTATCAATGAGGTGAGGGCAGAGAAACTTCCCTGCTGGATGGTTACAAATTTAAAAGATCAGAGAATGGGGAAGTGATTGGAATTCAGGAAAAGTTTGAGGCTTGGAGTGCAGAGAGTGGTGTTGCAATGCTATACTGGAATAATCTTGAATAGATGTCACTGTGGAATCCATAGAAGGTGCACAGAAGTAGAATTGATTGTGTCGTGAGGAGCAAGATTCCATTTTGGAACACCTCAGAGGGACAATTAGACACCTATGGTGGATGGTTTGAATGATTGGCTGAGTCAAAAACTGGAGAGGGGGAGAAGGCAGGGGGAACAATAAATGACTGCAACTGCTCCTTTGATTACTTTAGAGAGGTTGATTACAGAGGAAATTAGCACAGAACTGAAGGGCTTCATGTGATATTGGGAGTGCAGAGGTGGGAATGTAGTTGGCGATGCCAGAAGGAGGAAGCAACGTAAGAGGGGGAAAACCGTTAATGCAGCCAGCAAGGCTTTGCAAATTTTGAGGGCAAGATATACACTGCTCACAGGTTCCTGAATTTTCAGCTGCGGGAAAATGGGATGGGAGCAGAGGCAGTGAATGTGTTGGGTGCGCTGGCCTTCCTTGGGCAGGGGTCAGAGTGCAAACATTGGCACCTCATGGTTCAGTGTACAATGTGTCGAGGAGACCACAGTTAGATTACTGTGGGCAATACTGGTTGCCCAGCTATAGAAAGGACAGTAATAAATTGGATGGGGTGCAGAGGAGATTCACCAGGATATTGCCAGGACCAGAAGGGGTATGGAATGAAGCCCTCTACACTTTTTGGGAGAAGTTGGACAGGCTGGATCTTTATCTCCGAAAGCATAGGAGTGAAGGCTGACCTTGTGGAGTAAAATCACGAGGGCATGGATAAAGTGAATGCTCAGTCTTTTTCCAAGGCAGATGATCTTTGACCCAGAGGGCACAAGTTTAAGGTGAGAGGGAAAATGTTTTTAAAAAAGGAGCTGAGGGCAACGTTTTCACTCAGAGGGTGGCCATATCTGGAATGAGTTGCCAGAGCAAACTGTGCAAGCATGCACAATAACAAAGTTTAAAAGACATTTGTACAAATTTGTGGATTGGAAGTGCTTAAAGGAATATGGACCTACAGGCAAACGGGTCTGACCCAGAATGCCAACTTGGTCAGCATGGGAAAGTTGGGTCGAAGGACCGAGCTACAGGTGGACTGTGGAGAGCATTCTGGCTAATTGCATCACTCTCTGATACGGAAGTGCCAAATCTCAGGGCAAGAAAAAAATCCAGAGGGCTATGAACTCGACTTGCAACATCATAGGCATCAGACTTCACTCCATCGAGGACATCTACATGAGGTGGTGTCTTAAGAAAGCAGCCTTGATCCTCAAAGACCCCCACCACCCAGGCCATGCCCTCTTCACTCTGCTATCATCGGGGAAAAAGTACAGGAGCTTGAGGACGAGCACTCAGTGGCACAAGGACAGCTTCTTCCCCACTGCCATCAGATTCCTGGAACCAAAGACACTGCCTTACTTTGACTTTTCATGCCCTGTTTTTATTTATTTTTGTACGGTGGTTATAAGGTGTATGTTTACACTCTGATGCTGCTGTGAAACTTGTTCATGACAATAAATTCTGATTCTATAGTGAAAGGTGGTGGTGAAAGGGAACTGATTGGAATTTTTCAGCTAAGACAAGGTGAAGAGCCTTGCAGAGTGAATTCCTGTCACCACTGCAGACACTGAGGGCAATCTCACTCAGCAGGGCTGGGATAAGGAAGTGCCGAATGATGCAGTGCCACTTTACCCACTGTGGAATTTTTGGTGAGCCGAATTCTGACAGTGAATAAAGCAAGCAGAAGATCTAGAGACCAACACATGCAGTTCATTGATCACAAGGACAGAATTTTACATAAGGAACTGGTAGCATCCCCTGCAATCGATCACTTCCCCAAATATTTTCTGCAGAGCAGAACTGCACATCATAGACGAGAGTAACCCAAGCAGAAATTCTTCCATTCCGCAGCCGGCCACTAACAGTATGAAAGAAGTATTGGCTTGTTTTAGTTATTTGTGCTGTATGGATTAAATTAATAAATTTACAGATATTATCTGCCCCTCTTCAATATTTAACAAATCCTGTCCGATCTAGTGTCAATAATTTTGGTAGAGTCTGTTAATCTATTTGCTAGTAATTTTGCAATTAATTTATAATCTGTATTTAGCAAAGATATTGATCTATATGATGCCGGGAAACAGCGGATCTTTTCCCATTTTTGGCATTACTGTGATTATTGCCAGCAAATCCTGGGTCCCTTCTACCTGTTTCATTACCTCTAAAAGAGGTGGAATTAATAGATTATTAAACATCTTATAAAACTCTGGAGGGAATCCATCTTCGCCTGGCGTTTTATCATTTGGTAACGTCATTAATGTATCCTGTATTTCTGCAATTGTCAGGGGTTTTAGTCATTTATTTTGATCTTTCAATTGTAATTGGGTTAATTCAATGTTTGATAAAGAATGAGACATGGACTAAACCTTGGAAGAAGCAACTGCATTAAAGCCCACTTCAAATTTCCACGCCCATATTAATCCACCGTGGGGCCGCCATTAGCTGTCAAAGCTCCGCCAGAAAAGAGCTCATTTCTGGAGTTTGCACAAAGCACAGTGATGGTCACAAGATCTGAGGGCCTGGTCACAGTAAACTGAGGGCCTGTTTGTAGAATACATGTCATCCTGCTGTCAGACCTTACACATGGCATGTGAACCAGGTGGACACAGGGCAGCCAAATAGATTGGGTTCAGTGCCAAACAACTTGCTGAAGTATATTGCTCCTTTAATACAGAGAGCTAATGGAGAATCACAATGGCACTGATGCTCCCACCCATTTCCTCATGCTGTGAGCAGTTAGAAAGAACAACAAACAATTAAGTGGATCCACAGATGTTCATAAAGCGTGGAAACAGCTGATCTGTTGTCAGAACCATTGTGGAGTTGAACCACATTGTTCATATGTCATCTGAGATTTCCCTCACACCTTCAAGGAAAAGTGGCGTGTCGGATGCAAACAGCTGGATGGGTTATTTACATGGAGTCCATGTGTACCTCACGAATCAGTGAAAACCGTTTTTTAAAAAAAAGCGGGGGCTGAAATTCCACATATATCAACTTCAGGTGTTGATAACATGCTTTCCTTAAACACCCCTTTGAGTGGTTCATTGAACTGTTCATTATTCTTAATGAAAAAAACATGCATCACTTCGTTTAGACTGTCCATGTGATGTATATAATGTTGATTATAAAATTATGTTGATATGTAAAATTGATATACATAATACACATTTTTTCCCTTTATTTGCCCCTGTGCTCCACAGTTTTAAATTTGTATCAAACAATTCACATGTAATTAAAGTTCACGTTTCAGATTTTATTCAAGGTTATTTGCAGACATTTTGGTTTGACCATGTAGAAATGACAGCATTTTTTATGCATAGTTCCCCATTTCAGGGCACCATCATGTTAGGGACATTTGGCTTCACAAGTATTTGTGAGTACTCAGGTACGTTTAATTGCTTCATTGGTGCAGGTATAAGAGAACTGCTTTTAAACATTTATATCACCTTTGGAGTCTATAGTTCCCATTTTTCAACGTGAGGACCAGATTTGTGCCAATGAAAGTCAAAGAAGCCGTTATGAGGCTGAAAAACAAGAATAAAACAGTCAGAGACATTGCACAAACATTAGGATTCCAAAATCTTCAATAAGAAAGTGTGTACTGGTGATGACAGAAGAATTCTCATCATTAGTGAAGAAAAATCCCCAGACGTATGTCCAACAGATCAGAAACACCCTTCAGGAGGCAGAAGACCTCATGAACAGAAATACAGAGATTACACTGCAAGATGCAAATCACTAGTTGGCCACAGAAACAGGATGGCCAGATTACAGTTTGCCAAGAAGTATTTAAAAGAACCTGCAGAATTCAGGAAAAAGGCCTTGTGGACAGATGAGACCAAGATAGAGGTTAGAGTGATGGCAAGAGCAAAGTGTGGAGGCATAAAGGAACTGCCCAAGATGATGTCCATGGTGGAGAGGGTGTTAAGGTCTGGGCATGTCTGGCTGCTACAGGTATGGGTGCATTTCCCTTCACTGATGATGTAACTGCTGATGGCAGCAGAAAAATGAATTCTGAGGTGTATAGAAACATCTTATCTGCTTGGGTTTGAGCAAATGCCTCCAAACCCATTGGATGGTGCTTCATCCCAAACAGACTGCTAAAGCAACAAAGGAGTTACTTCAAAGCTAAAAATTGGAAAATTCTTGAATGGCCAACACAGTCACCTTATCTAAATCCAACTGAGCAGGCCTTCCATATGCTGAGGAGAAAAATGAAGGGGACAAGCCCCCGAAACAAGTAGGAGCTGAAGATGGCTGCAGTCGAGGCCTGGCAGAGCATCACCAGAGAAGATACTTAGCACCTGGTGATGACTGAAACACAGACTTCAAGCAGTCATTGCAATAAAGGGAGATGCAACAAAGTACCAAACATTACTATTCATACATCTCATTGCTGTGTCCCAAGTATTATGGTGCCCTGAAATGAGGGGACTATGTATAAATAAAAAGTGTAATTTCTACATGGTCAAACCCAAATGTACCTTGAATAATAGCTGGAATGTGCACTTTAATCACATGTGAATTGTTTGATTACAAATTTAAAACTGTGGAGCACAGGGAGAAACAAATGATGAAAGTGTCTTTGTCCCAAACACAAGGAAAGCCCTGCAAGTGCTCATTCATTACTGGGCTGTGTTTCTCTTGTTAGTTCCTGATGAAGGAAATAGATAGTGTAAAAGTCATTTTCTCCCTTGCCAATCCTGATTCAGGGGCAATCAGCGTATCTCAGGGACGTCACTAGAATTGGTCTTGTTGCTTCTCTTTGGAATATTGTCTTTACCAAAGCTGCAAAAATCAGAAACCTACAATGTGGGGCTTTGAGAGACCTCACATTTGGTGTCAGTCTGCTGCAGATTCCCTGTCCCGACAATTACACAAGGCCTTCTCTCAATGAATGGAGTGGAGAAAGTGATTTTGCTGGTGGTGGGCTTACCAACGGTTTACCAATTAGACAAAACCAGCTGATTAACCAATGAGAATCATCTGAAGCGAATGTCTGCTGCAGCTGATATTCACTCTGGCACCTCCTGGGTAATAAAAGAGAAGCGAAGGTCCATCAGAACATGGCTCATGGGCGGTACACCAAACAAAATGGGTGGTAAGGAATCACCTCACAAACGTACATAGACCTTGGACTGAGAGGGTCGGACTTTGAATTCATGCCTCCAAACTAAGAGTGCTCAGATTCATAATGGACTGTCATTTGCAAAAGGGCAACAAATGTAACAACAGGCAGTAGCAGCTTTGTGTGGAAAAGAGCATTTACTGTCTGCAGGGTCACTTGATCTTTGCAGGTAGAGAGGAGAAAGAAGCAGGCTTTGATAAGAGAGAGGAGAGAGAGAGAGAGAGTAAAGAGACACAGACATCGGAGAGAGAGAGAGAGGAGAGAGAGAGAGAGAAAAGAGACACAGACATCGGAGAGAGAGAGAGAGAGAGAGAGAGAGAGAGAGAGAGAGAGAGAGAGAGAGAAGAGAGAGAGAGAGACACACACACAGACATCGGTTCCAGAGGGACAAGCTGGCAAGCTTTGGAAGACGGCCTGGTCAAAGGAGAGGACTGGCTGTCCGGTCTTTCCCTTGGAACAGGATAAACAGAAAGGAACTCTGTGGTGACCTGAAACAAGAAAAACTCTCTCTCTCTCTCTCTGAAGACCAACAATAACCTTTATGAGTGGGAACCATTTACCTGTTAAGCACCAAAGCCTGGTGAACTTTATTAATGCTAACTTCCGTGCACAGTACAAGAATTGCCTGCAACCAGTGAGATTGGACTGTGGGTCAAAGAACTTTGCTGAACTTACACAAACATTACACACATGTGCGCTTAGAATTAGAAGGGGGTTACGTAGGTTAAGTGAGTCAATAGAAGGTTAAAGTTTGATTCTATTTTCATGTTCGAAGATAATTAAAAGCAACTTTTGTTTAAGTAAACCCTTTGTCGTAGTGAATATCTATTGCTGCTGGGTTTTGGCGTCCTCTGGACTCATAAAAATACACACCCATAAATATTTATTTCCCATTTTACGCTCATCAGCCATAATCTTTGATGCTTACCAAAGAACAGGGAAAAGAAGAAAGAGCAGCAATGATAACAGAACCAGGGGGCTGTAGAGCATGGAACCCAAAGTGTCCACTTGTCAGCAGACAAGTGTCTGCATTCGTTTCATCTCCCAGCACTTGGGCCCTATCCCTCTACACCTTGGTGATTCGTGCCCATCCTGATATATCTTCAATACTGCCAGTGACCTAACTTCCACCACTTTCTCAGGCCATGCATTGCAGGCAGTCCTCACTCGCACTAAATCTATGTCCTCCTGATTTACCTATCTCAAATATGCACTCTACACTTAATTTTATATCACCCAATCCAGTTACCTGCTAAATTCCTCAGCTCTAGGCAGCAACCTCACTTCTCCCATCATATCTGACCTGCTCCATTGCAAGTACCATCCTGGTGAGTCTCCTTTGAACCCTCACCAGTGTGACCACATCCTTCCTCTGCAGTCGTCCAGCTGCCGTCTGACCAAGGTATTATAAAGTCTGAACAAAGCCTCCCTACCTCTGCATCCAATGCCCCTGACAAAGTCCAATGTCCCTTATGATATCTTTACCACATCGTCTACCTATGCTTCCCCCTTCAAGAATCTATGGATGTGCTCTGTTAGAACCAGAGCAGAAACAGGTCCTTTAGCCCTTCAGGTCGCTGCCGAGTCCTAATGACCTGCAGCTGGCCCATAGCCCACTATACCCCTCCCATCCATGTACCTGTTCACTTTTTTTTGAATTTCAAAATTAAGCCCACATTCACTACTTCAACTGGCAGCTCGTTACACACCCCCACCACACTTAGTGATGGAGTTTCCCCTAATGTTTTCTTTAAGCATTCACCCTTTTACCCTTAACCTATGCCCTCTAGTTCTTGTGTCACCTAATCTCATGTGGAAAAAGCCTGCTCCATCTACATAATTATGTAAATCTCTTATAAAATCTCTCCTCATTTTTCTGTGCTCCAGGGAATAAAGTCCTAGCCTGTTTAACTTTTCCCTGTAACTCAGTTTCTGAAGTCCGGGAAACATCCTTGTAAATCTTCTCTACACTCTTTTCAACTTAATGATATCTTTCCTGTAGTTAGGTGACCAAAACCGCACACAATTATCCTAATTTGGCCACATCAATGCCTTATAGAACTTTACCATAACATCCCAACTTCTGCACTCAGTATTTTGATTTATGAAGCCCAATGTGCCAAGAGCTCTCTTTATGACCCTTTCTACCTGTGATGCCACCTGTCAGGAATTATGTATCTGTATTGGGTGGCAAGGTTGGCGTAACGGTCAGGGCAACGCCATTACAATGCCAGTGATCGGGACTGGGGTTCGAATCTCGCGCTGTCTGTAAGGAGTTTGTACGTTCTCTCCGTGTCTGTGTGGGTTTTCCCCTGGGGGATCCGGTTTCCTCCCACCCTTTGAAATGTACTAGGAGTGCCGGTTAAGTTGATTGTGTGGGCTGAAATTTCCTGTTACTGTGCTGCAAGTCTAAATTAAATATTTTTAATGTATTCCCAGATCGCCCTGTTGTACCGCAGTCCACAGAGCACTACCATTTTACCGTGAATGTCCTCCCCTTGTTTGTTCTCCCAAAGTGCAACAACTCACACTTTAAATTCCATCTGACATTTTCACTCCATTTTCCAAGCTGCTCCAGATCCTGCTGCAAGTTTTGAAAGCCACCCTCGCTGTCCACAACACCTCATCTTTGAAACCACCCTCGCTGCCCACAACACCTCCAGTCTTTGAAAGCCACCCTCGCTGCCCACACCTCATCTTTGAAAGCCACCCTCGCTGCCCACAACACCTCCAGTCTTTGAAAGCCACCCTCGCTGCCCACACCACCTCCAGTCTTTGAAAGCCACCCTCGCTGCCCACACCTCATCTTTGAAAGCCACCCTCGCTGCCCACAACACCTCCAGTCTTTGAAAGCCACCCTCGCTGCCCACACCTCGTCTTTGAAAGCCACCCTCGCTGCCCACATCAACTCGTCTTTGAAAGCCACCCTCAGTGCCCACAACACCTCCAGTCTTTGAAGCCACCCTCGCTGCCCACAACACCTCCAGTCTCTGAAAAGCCACCCTCGTTGCCCACAACACCTCCAGTCTTTGAAAGCCACCCTCGCTGACCACACCCCAGCCTTTGAAAGCCACTCTCGCTGCCCACATCAACTCCAGTGTTTAAAAGCCACACTACCTCTCATGGTGCCAAATCAGTCATCCCAAAATGAACCACCTCACATTTTTCTGGGCCAAACTCCATCCAACATTTTTCAGCCAATTTCACCAAAACGCGGCGAATTGTAAATTTATTTGCAACTTGGTAGAAACTGATTCTGGCCATTGAAACCCATGCTGCCCAATTACACCCAGTCACCAAACCTTTACATTATGGAGGTTGGGAGGAAACTGGAGCTCCCCCAAGAAAAACACCAGATTAGAACATTGTAATAGCGTTGCACTAACCGCGCTACCCATTCCCTGCAGCATAAGTCTACCTACCACACTATCAACAGATCCGCCAGTCTTCATGTCACCCAAGAACTCATGGATCATACATTCAAGTGATTCACATATATATTACCAATATATCACAAGAACTATCAAGATGGAAGCTCTGGGTGAGTTCTGACAAAACATTGCAAGACCAACCTGAAAACATTGAGACAAGTTTTATTCTGAGATGTTTAGAATGTATCATTTCTGATTAAATACAGGCCACAATAAATCAGAAATTTCTTTCGTACAATAAATAGGCGGGCTTTAATTCCAACTCCTTACCAAGGTTTTAGAGGGAGGAAGTGGGTGGGGGGGGGGGGAACAATGGAGAAATTTAACAAAATACCTCTTGAAGCCTCATTAATGCCTGCTATAATTCCCATTTGTATTAACAATACACTACAAGGTATAATACATCTCCTTCATACAAGGCCATATTAAACTAAAAAAAAATCCAGAACTTCAAAACTTACCAGAACCTTACAAAATATTCTGAAAAGTTCAGTTTTAATTTATTTACAAAAGTTATCAGTTATCAGTTATTTTCCACTTTCTTGTCAAAAAAACAAAATGTCCATTTTTCATTGAGGGAGTGGCATTGCAAATGTTTATGAACTCTGGACTCAGTGGGAAAACGGAATCCAGCCCGATGGAAATCACCACCAGTAACTTCTCCCTGGGACCAACAGGTCAAGTTCTCGTTGTAATTCAAAACCCTCTGCTTTCTTTCGATTGTACCATCCTTAAACAATGATTTTCTCTAAAGGCGGTGAATTGAAATTAGGTTAAAGAAATGAAGTGAGTTTCTTAAAAAAGTCGATCGATTTAGTTATTAAAATTTTAATTAAAATGCCAGAAGGACCTCAAGTTAGCTTATCGGTTTGGTCACAATTGATGCTCTATTCTAATTTACAGCAAGAAAGGTTTCACATGCGCTTTTGCCAGTGTGAGATTAAAGCCTTACAGGACAGCAGAAGTAAAACTGGAACCTTCCTTGCAAAATCAATTTCAAATCAAGATACTCACACCGTGCATTACTTAAACCTGGAAAAAAAATCTGAATTTAGTTTTTAAAATACTGAACAAAAATCAACCACAGTGAGTAATGAAAGGTGACATTATTAAAGTACAAATCAACATTTCTGGAACTCAAAATCTATTTTTTTTTCCCCCCCCTCTTAAGACGCTTGAAAGTTTCTGGCACATAGCTAACTAATCTCTCCCTCAAAAGCACATTACTTAATATCAAATGAAATAATGAGTGAAGCACCCTGATGCCTGTCATGGTAACAAAAATATTTAAAGCCACAAAAGTGCGTCAAATTAGTAAAATGAGCTTTACAAATAAAAGATGTGCAAAATCTGACTTTCACATTTTGAGAAATCTGGACTAATGTAAAGACAGAGAACAATCAGCTAGTGATGAAAGTGCTCGGGGTTTTTAAAAAGTGGAGCTCCTCGCGAGCAGGAATCTTGTCGAGCCTCTTCTGAAGAAGGGTTTAATTCATTAGTTTTCCTGTGGAAGTCACTTCATGTCGATTGTGTTGAAGACCCATTCGGTGAATTTCTTCAGCTGAGCAGATGCCGTCTGGGACTCCTCCTGCAGCCGCAGGTTGTCCTCCCTCAGGTGCTGTACCTCTGCTTGCAGTGAGGCCCTGTCCTCCTTTGCCTGTTGGAGAAGTGCACATAGGGAGAGGTGGGGGGTGAATTGGAGTGGGGGACAGTGCAGAGAACACTCCTGTTTGAGCAACAGAGGAACCCGTCTCAGTTTGCAAACACAGCAGCATAATGGGAATCAATGACCCAGCAGTGATACAGGCCAGAATGGTATCCAGCACACTGCCCAAGAGCCATTTTGCTGCGATTCTCGGTGCATGCCATTCCTACTTACATAGCAACTGGTACCCAGCAGCGACCAGCTTTAATATGGCCAAGACATACAAGCTGGTAATGGGGTGCGAATGATGTACATTTATCAGATGGAAAGGTTATGATAGTTGACAACAAAATTCCCGAAAAATCCATGGTAATGTTTCTTGTCACACTCAAAGGAAGTTTTCCTGGTGGGGTACATATCCTGCACAATGTGCTGTCATTATCACATTGTAGGAGTTTGACATGACAGAACTTGCTGTCACTCTCCCCATGTTACTGCAACAATTAGGATGGCACGGTTGGCGTATTGGTTAGTGCAATGCCAGCGGTCGGGACCAGGGTTCAAATCCCGCGCTGTCTTTAAGGGGTTTGTATGTTCTCCCTGTGTCTGCGTGATTTCCTCCCACCGTTCAAAACATACCAGGGGTGTAGGTTAATTGGGTGTAAATTGGTCAGCACGGTCTCGTGGGTCGAAATGCTGTGTGTCTAAATTACATCCCCAAAAAAACATGGTATCTGGTGTCTCAAGATCACAAGAGTCACTAAATAAATGCAGGTCTTCCTTCTAATCACTGCAAGGGAATGATGAGGGCTATGTAATCAAATGAAAAAGATCAGGGTGGCATTAAAAAATATGGATACATGGTCAGGAGCAAATCACACAGCCAAGAAACATCTTGATGCTCAGAGGATTCATTAAAGCTGACAAAAGATAATGAGTTGAAAAGTCCACAGTTGATCATCGTTCAGAATTCAACAAGGTGATTACAGCTTTAGAACCATTGACTCATAAGACAATACAGCACACTACAGGCCCTTCGGCTCTCAATGTTGTGCCAACATATATATTGCTTAAAAAATATACTAAGCCCTCCCTACCCCGTAACCCTCTAATTTTCTTTCTTCCATGAGTCTAAGAGACTTCTTAAATGCCCCCAATGTCTCAGCCTCTACTATGACCCCTGGCAAGGTATTCCAGGCCCCCACAACTCTCTGTGTAACAAAAACTTGCCCCTGATGTCTCCCCTAAACATCCCTCCCATAACTTTGTACTCATGTCCTCTGGTGTTTGCTGATCCTGCCCTGGGAAACGGGTGCTGGTTGCGCACCCTATCTAAACCTCTTATAACCCTGTCGACCTCTATCAAGTCTCCTCTCATCCTTCCATGCTCCAAAGAGAAAAGTCCCAGCTCTGCTTACCTTGCCTCTTAAGTCTTGTTTCCCAATCCAGGCAACATCCTGGTCAATCTCCTCTGCACCCTCTCCATAGCTTTCACATCCTTCCTATAATGAGGTGAATCATGCAGGGGAATCCTTTGGCTGTTTGGTGGGATGCTATAAACGTGAGGCGAGATGCTGTCAGTGGGCCACAGGTCCATGCAAAACAAGTTTGGGGATGTTTCTGTCCTATGTCTGCAGGGGCTCCTTCAGGTTCAGTGTGTGAGCGACTGGTTACGCTGCAAAGATTGGCAAAATGAGACCATCTTGAGTTAACAAGTGCCAGGTGTGAACAAGGAGGCCTAAGGAAGGCAACACCGATAGGCCATCCATGAAGGAATTGCAGGTGCAATCGTCCTTGAATTTGTCTCTGACCTTGTTACTGGATATGATGACATTCCTAACATGAGCAGGAATTTCATTACACAAGGTGCCATTTCTCATAAAAGCAAAGTAGACAAAATAATGGCAAGGGGTTGTAAAAATGAATGGATTTAGGGACAAGGCTCTTGAATCATCACAAACGCTGGAAAGGCCTCACAGTTCAGGCCCATTTCATAAAGAATGACATTTTAAGCTTGCCAGGCATGGTGAATTTAAGATTAACGCTGTCTTTACTCGACCCAACCTGAAGAGAATGATATCTGCCTTGTTATGACCTCTGGACTTTTGTTAACTGAATTTGTCATATTTTTTTCCCATTAGATACTCCGTATTACCACTGACCAATCATAGGTCAGGTATAAAACAATTTAATGAATAACAATTTCCTGATACACCCCACAACGGTTGAAATGTCCTGTTCTCTACATGGATTATTTATATGCATGTAACCCCAATCTAAAAATAGTCACCGTTTTTTTTCCATTTTGACCTTTGCCTGTGTTTTGGGTGGCACTGCTACCGCACCAGACTCCGGGATTCAATCCTAACCTCCGGCGCTCTCTGTGTGGAGTTTGCATGTACCTCCTTTCATCTCTGCTGTTATCCTTCGTCAAATCATTAGTAAAATGATGTTGCCCTGGGATTTTTTAAACTGAACGTTTCCTCTGTCACAGTATCTTCTGCACTTTTGACTAGTCCAAGTAAAAACACAACGCTGGAGAAAATCAGCTGGTAAAACTGTGTACTTTATGTAGCAAAGATAAAGATACATCACCCATGTTTCGGGCTTGAGCCCTTCGTCAAGTTATAAAGAATGTAGACAGGCACCTGAATAAAATGGTGGGGTGGAGGGGGAGGGGGAGGAGCACAATCCCAAAGGCAGCAGGTAATACAGGAGGGAGGGCGCAGCAGCAAGCAGGGGGAGGGGTGGATAGCTCTGTGAATGGAGAGGGAAGGAGGTGCAAAGGGAAAGGGAAGGGAGGGAGGGAGGGAGAATGGATAGCAGGCAGTAGAAACCAGAGATGTTCATGCCATCTGGCAGGAGAGTGCCCAGATAATATATGGTGTTACTCCTCCAATTACCAGGTGGTCTTGGTGGATTAGTACACGAGACCATGGACAGATATGTGAGTGTGGGAGTGGGATGCAGAACTGAAATGGTTGGCCTCTGGGAGGTCCCCATCACTGATGTGGATGGAGTGAAAGTGGTCAGTGAAGCGATCTGCCAATCTCTCCGATATAGAGAAGGCTACAGTGGGAGCCCTGGATGCGGTAGATGACTCCCACAGATAGACAAGTAGTTTCACTTGAAAGGACTGTTTGGGGCTCCGAATGGTGGTGATTCCATTGTGAGAAGCAGAGAGAACAGCAGTCAGATCCTTGTGGGGGCCAAACTGGGAGGCCTGGAACCGGAGCTGGAAGCTACAAGGCACAAGATAGTGGCAGAGGCGGGTAGGGAGGAAGGCAACTTGCACATGGAAATGAGTCAGGGTGAGTACATGGTCACAGAATTTGAGTACAGCAGGGAGTACAGATGGGGAACAGTGAGAGAGATTCCACAGAACTCCCTTCGAAGAGCAAAGTGCTTTATTGTTTGATTGCAGGTAGTCCCCAACTTACAACCATAACAAGACAGAAGGATTGGTCGTAACTCAGGTTTGGTCATAAGTCGGGGTATGGGGCCCTTGGGCTGCCGGGGGGGCGGGATCGGGGACCTCGGCTGCTGATGGGAATGCGGAGCACTATATACAGTACTTTTAATACAAAATATGAACCTGTTCACTAGTTATAATAAAGATTTTTTTAAAAATGGGTCGTACGTGCGGGTGGACGTAACTTGCTCAGGTCAGAAGTCGAGGATGACCTGTAGTTTTGCATGTAAATTTGCATTGTGGTCAAGCATAGGTTGACTTGATTGGATAGTATGCAAAACTATCTCAACAAACAATTCTATTCAATGTACTTGGGCAAAGTTTCCTTTTCCTACAGTAAAAAGACGTTTGCATGAATAATCACAGATGTGGAGTTTATCACCTACCCTCCTCAAATCATCTTGAAGTTCCTTCAACAGCATCTCGAGTTCAGTCACCTTGCCAGACAGAGTGGTAGGAGATTCCTCTCTGAAAAGACAAAAAAAAGTACACTCATTCCATGAAGCTAACACAGGAGGGTCGTCATAAAATGGGTCAGCACTTTTCTTCTCATAGAGAATAGAACCAGAGAAGAGAAACAGGCCCCTTCAGCACATCTGGGCCGAGCCAAACTATTCATCCTGCCTAGTTTCATTGACTTGTTTTGACTTGTGAAAAGAGAGACCCAGATTAATCCTGTTCACAGCCACTTGCAAAACATGACATTTCATATTTTTATTGCATGTAACAATTTTAACTCTGACTTTCATACCACATTTTGGGACGTTCACACAAAATCAGCGGGAAAGTCCACATGGAGAGATCTCCCTTCTTTTCCATTGATGACATTTACTGGGAGTGCTTCTTAATTAGGGCTCAATGAATTATCGAGGACCCTCTCCATCCAGCGCACAGTATCTCTGACCCACTGCCATCAGGAAGGAGGGACGGGAGCATCAAAAATAAGGAATGTCACACTGGGAAGAAGCTTCTTCCCACAGGCTCTGAGATTGATGATCCCGTGACCGAGGAAACTACCCAAAATATTTATATACGTTTATTTTAAATTATATCTGAATGTATATATGTGATTACATTGTGTGTGTGTGTGTGTGTGTGTGTGTGTGTGTGTGTGAGAACTGCGGTCCATAGAAACTGTCTTTTTGTCTGGTTGTACATGTACAGTCAGATGACAACAAGCTTGAAATGCAAAGTGGCGTTACGGTTAGCGCAACACTGTGACAGCGCCAGCCATTGGAATCATGTTTCAAATCACGAGCTCTCTGTAAAGAGTTTATATGTTCTCTCTGTCTACGTGGATTTCCTTCTGGTTTCCCTCACCGTTTGAAAAGTATCGGGGATGTAGGTCAATTGGGTGTAATTGGGCAGCACTAGCTCGTGGGCCAAAATGGCCAGTTAATAAGACAAATTAAATCCTCAGAAGATACGCATGAGCTGGCCGGATTCTGGAATGAAGGCAGAGATCATCAGGTAAAGTAGAAATCTTTTGTTAAAGAGGGAAGATACATCTATGAAGGCAATTTCACAGAGAGCAGATATACCCAGTTGGCTAAAGGTAAAAGGGCAAGGTTCACATTAGCAAAGAGCTGAAAATGTACTTGTGTCTTCGTGATTTCCATTGCAAATTACAAAATAAAAATCTGAAAAATCAGATTGGAGATTTTGTCTACAGGAGCAAAAAAGCTGGAACGTGGTGAGGATATACATGTGTACATAGAAAGCCAATTCTGATTTATGGACAAATAAACACAAATGTGCACTGAAGTAATGCTCAAACAAAATACCAAATGATCACTCTTGAGCTGCCAAAAGACCGGGTGACTCACCTTCTGGATTCTGCCTGTGGTGATGGGAGTATGTCTGCCTGACTGCTGCAGTCAAGGGATAAACCATCAGGTCTGTGGTCTGAGTTATCAACACCAAATAAAGAAGCTCTTTGGACTGGAAACAGAACAAAAACAGATAAAGGTCACTGATGTTCAGGCACATGGACATTTCTCACCAATGTTGTTCACTCTTCCTCACTGCTGGATGGAATGCTGGCTTGCCTGCAGCCATTAATTCCATGTGTGGGTTAACTCCAGCCACTCCTATCCCTTCTCTGAGGAGGGTGCAGGCAGCTGAGCGGCCGAGTTGCACAAAATGCCTTGCAGTGACAAAGCAGTTCACGACAGGCATAAGGAAGGAGGGGAGGAGCAACAAGAACACCAATATTTAGGGGGGGAAAAATGTTGTGGTTCAACAAAAGCAGACGAGCCTCCAATTTCCTCCCATGTGCCTGAGTCAGGAGGTTAAGACTGTAACTTGTCCCCAGTGTAGAGGCGAGTGGGAGAATCTGAGGAGTTAATGAGACTGTTGGGGGAACCACCAGAGGGATTAATGTCAGATTAGTTTATGTGTGCATCAGGCTGGGGCTGGGCGGGGGTGGGGCCCAGAGTGAGCATAAAAAGTATGACCAGTTTGGTAAAATGGGCAAACGTTCTGATAATCTGATAGGGCAGCACAGTTGGTGTAGTGGTTAGCACAGCGCCTTTACAGTGCCAGCGACTGGGGTTCGAATCCTGCACTGCAAGAGTTTGGACGTTCTCCCCATGTCTGCGTGGGTTTTCCTCGGGGGCTCTGGTTTCCTCCCTGTGTTTGAAACATTCCACATTCCGGGGGGTGGGGAGGGGCTGGGGTGGTGTGCAGGTTAATGGGGTGTAAATTGGGCAGCAAGGACTCATGGGCCGAAACGGCCTGCTACCACTCTGTAGGTCTAAATTTAAAAAAGAACTCCTGGTCTGAATCTGTCCTGGCCTGTCTAAATGCACCTTCACTGAATGCACTTTGCCAGTTTTAATCTGTATTACACATACAAACAGAGCAGAAGAACAAGGCAGATTGAACACAGCCATGAGATACTTATTGTTACAGTGGGGCATTACTGATAACACATAGTCAGCTCTTGGCTAGGGACTGACGAAGTATATATATTGGATGATTAAAAATGTGCCCACCAACAGGAAGTAGCATTCAGCATTCATTAATTCCCATCTAATTCTTTCATTGGAATAAGATTCAATGCTGCTGGCCCCACTCTCAAGGTCAGAGAAGATGTTTATGATCCCACTGCGTTCGTTTAAAATACAAGAGCTTTTACAGATTCCCACCCCATATTCTTCCTTGTAGTTTCAAGGATGTAACATTTTTCTGGTGCAGAGAGCTGCAACAGTTAACAATACCCATGCACACTCTGGTCTAATTAGGCCTGATATCTTCCAGTACTCCTGATTCACAGTGCTCTGAACAGAGAAGTGCATTTTTAAATAAACATGTACCAAGAAAGCTCATGTGCAGGGCTTCATCTTTAAACCAGAGTATCTCAGTGAAATAGTGAATGAAGTGTAAATGCGGTATTTACAGGTGGAGGGGTGTGTGTGTGTGTGTGTGTGTGTGTGTGTGTGTGTGTGTGTGTGTGTGTGTGTGTGTGTGTGTGTGTGTGTGTGTGTGTGTGTGTGTGTGTATACTATGTCCCAGCTGATGATTTAGAAGTACAGTAAAATCCCCATTATCCGGCATCTACAGGGATTTCGGATACCGGATACATGAATTTTCTGGTTGACTGAGCGCACTCTTACACTCTTGCAGTGCCTAATTAATCTACCTGCATTAAGAATAAGCGCTTTAAATGACAAAAAAAAACCCAGCGCAAAATGTAAAGTAATTTGAGAAAAATCAGTATTGCAGTCCTTAATTATGTAAAAATCTAATCAGCTAATTCCCATAACTTACAAAATTTAAATTCAAATCCTGGTCACTGGTGCTGTAACAGCATTGCGCTAACCATTACGTTAACTGTACCACCATCATAATTAACACACCACTCCCCCAAGTTTACTAATATACTTAACACTAATAAAGACTAGGCAGACACTTTGGGAGAGTTGTCCCAGTGGCATTGGCTGGCTCCTCATCCTGGGCGCCGCCATTTTATTCAAACACAACTTTATTGATATTTTGTTCGAACAGCTGCCGTGACTGGGGCACTTCGCTGGCTGAATGTTTGCTCCCAAGGGTTGTGTTTTGCTTTGGAGAACACTTTATTTTAAAATTATTTATTCTTACTTATTTTAAAATGTATTTATTTCCTTGATTGTTTTTTTTGGCAGTTGCTTGGATTCCGGATACTGGGAATTTTACTGTACTTGGAATTTCACCTGATATATTCCACTTTTCCTGATTAAAACTGTCGGCAAAATTTCCAACAGCATACGATGTCTTGGAAGCATAGAATTCCTTAACCACATACACATCATGTGCTAAATACAATGTTCATTAAAAAAAAAATATCTGGTTTAATTCAGAATTAGAAACACTTGACCTTTCCTGTTTATACACTAATTCTGAACATCATTCTCCTGCCATGGCCAAATGTTGCATCTCACTGATTCTCCTGGCTTTTATGTCCTCATGGAGTCGGGATGGGAGCAAGGCCACACGCTCAATGCTTTGCCTCTTACACCAGGAGGGAGACATAGCAACAGTGAAAAGGCAGAGAAAGTGGAAAACACTTTGCGCAAGCAAATAATCTGACCACTGAACACACAAGGACAGACGTATGCTGGGATTGCGATGTGATAAAACAAGGTATTTATACAAACTTTTATGGAACATGAATTTCATGTTATGAATTAATAACCTTAGCATAGTCAGTCTTCCTGTCTCTGTAAGTGGCTTGGAGATATTTTGTTTGATACTATTTTTCTGTTCAAGGTGAGGTGCATCATCCAATGACACTGGTCACACATTTGCCCTAATTGTTCAGCCTGTACTGATTCCACGTGGCGGAAACTGCCAGTGTGCCAATCTTACGAGTTTAACAGACTCCCGAAGGAAGTGAATTCATGGTTCTCCTTTACCTTTTCTCTCACTGACCTCTACTGAGTCACTGCCATTTGTCACTGTGTTGGTGTTTTGTGGAATACGAGATTAATGCATATAGATCCCTCCTTCTATAAAAGTTATGCAGTGGCAAGATGGATATGTATCAATTTAAGAGGCGGCTTCTATCTCCCAAAGGTAACACGTTTCATATGAAGTTTGTGGACATTGTGCGTGATGTATGAACGTACAGATGTTGTGGTCCTTAAACTAAAGTCAGTATCTGTGGCTTTCTAAATCAAACACCCTGTAACCTGTGTGTTTGTGTTCACAACAGAGGTGCCATTTGATGTCATGTTGAACATGGTTAAAGTATCCAAACAACTATTGGAAGCCATACTTGGGGAAAAAAAAACTAATTGAGAATAAATATACTTCCAAAGCAAGGCATTACAAAACTACAAAGCAATCTAAAGTTGTGGAATTCCACACATGGATTCAACTGCCTCTTCTAATGCTGTATAATTTTGTGGCGTAAATGATAAATCGAGACAGTGCTTGGAACACAGAATGGTAGGCAAGGAGGTGAGGGCTGAGTTAATGGCCTTGGAGGTGAAGCCATGTTTTTCTGAAGAAGGAGGACATCCCAGATGTCCTGGAATGGAAGGCCTAATCATGGAACCAGATCTACTTGACAGACCATTGTCAAGGATCTATGGACCCGGACTAACAGATCCCTCCGCACATAAGATCCTTACCATTAACGGTCTACAATCCCCTTACTTTTGACCTTCCAAAGTACAATGCCTCACATTTGCCTGCATTAAACTCCATTTGCCACTTCTGTGCCATTATCTTCAATAGCCCTCTACACTGTCCACAACTCCACCAATATATGCATGATCTGTAATCTTACTCACCCATCTACCTTTATATCCAAGTCATTTATGCTTGTCACAAACAACAGGTCTCAGTCCCTGAAGAACCCCACTGTCCACAGACATCCAGCATGACCCTCTGCCTTCTATGGGCCAGCCAATTCTGTATCCAAATGATTAACTCACCAACAATTCCATGTATCTGCCCCTTATGAATCATGAGGTACCTTGTCAAATGCCTTATGAAAGTCTATGTAGACAACATTTATTGCCCTACCCTCATTAACCCTCTTTGCTATCTCTTCAAAATACAATCACATTTATAAGTGTTGAGCTGGCACCCACAAAACCACACTGATTGTTCTTTATCTGACCATGAATTTCCAAATGTGTTAAATCCTATCTCCAACTAGACCGCAGAATGGACACTGTAAGCCACCATGCAAACACAGTGCAACCAGCCACCGTGTATCTACATGGATTTTAAGAGTCTCATTTTAATTTTTACTAAGTGCCATAAAAGGTATTGTGTCTAGATGCATTATAGCTTAATATGGGAATTGCTCTGCCCCAAACCACAAGAACACGCATAGGGCTGTGAACGCAGCTCAGACAATCACACAAACCAACCTCCATCATCTCTGTCCACACCTCCTGCTGTCTCAGGAAAGCTGCTGACAATATTGAAGGATGCACCCCACCCCAACTCACTTCCTTCTCCCCCCCACCCCCCCCTTCCATTGGGCAGATTATACATTAAAGCACAAGCCTCCAGTTTCAAGCACAGTTATTTCCTGCTGTTGTCAGAAACTTAAATGGACCCATTCATGGGAAAAGATCATGCCCTTGCACTGTTTTTAACTCTGCCTTTCTCTATACTGGGTACTCTATTATCTCTGTATCACTATATACTGCGGTTTGACTTACTGTAACACTCCACCCTACCCTTTTGTTTTATTATTGCATTGTACTTAAGTATGGTTGACTTGCCTGGATAGAACAAAGTTTTTCACTGCTTCTTGGTACACGTGGCAATATACAGTTCAACACAAGTAGCAAACTCAGATGCATGAATTGGAAACAAACAGGTAAGCCACCTGTCATTTCCCATGGATCCATCCCAAGCAATGACAGGGGCACTAATGTGCTGCATGAACTGAAATGGTGGTTAATTGTTAGTGGTGAGCAAGGAACAATCTTCTATACAGCATACCAGGATTCATCTATCTCTCTCTCTCTCACACACAAACACACGCACACTCACACAACCTTCAAATGCTTTTGCAGCATCCACGAGGTTTGACCATTCCAAGCCCATGGCAGTGTCCGGCAGAGGTATAAGACCTGGATCGGGCAGAGGCTGTCTTCTCCTTTCGTGAATATCGGAGAGTGAGCCATCGGATGCAGACAGTTCAACTGAGGGACAAACGGCAGGAATATTAACCAAAATTCACATTACATTGGAGATAAATATCACAAAGGCAAACCCAGGAATTAGTTAAAATAGGCTAATGCAAAACCAAACTGTCTCCGATAAAAAGAACGAGCTCCAAACTTATCAGATCCCACTGAGAATTTCTGCATTTTAAAAAATTATTCTGTTTTCTCTCCCCTTTTGGTCACATTCCTGGTGAGCTCCCTCATTCACTGAGAGATTCCATGACTGACTGCTCGTTCACCTCCACCATGAACAATTTGGCCTTTGGTTTAGTCACCATCTTCGACAGCTTTTCTCGATTCACTCCTTTAACAGGCTGTGATGACGATATTTAAAGATAAATTCTGGTCAGTTTCTTCCTGCCCATAACTGGTGACTGATCAAAACAGAAAACAGGTTGAATCGTACAGCAGTCTAACTCTCGCTATGTACAGGAATGTCCACATATGTGGGCTGCATGTTGAGGTTGCAACTGCATGACTTAACCCTGGTCTGTCCTTCCAATGAGAACCTGTGGGTCAAAAAATTCATCGTGGACTTTGCGTTCCCCATCACCACTCTACGACTCGAGTTGGAGAACATCGCAGAGCTTAGGAAGCAATGCCACCCTTTGATTTGCATCTTGACTTTCACTACCTCCTGACAGCAGTGTTTGTGGTGGAATATCGGGGCGCAGCGGGCTTCACTGGAATGACACCGTGTGCCCAAAGAGGGGGAGGGGGGGGGCAAAAACCAGAATATTAAAGTTGATTAGGGCCCATGGAAAGAGTGAACCACGAGATTGTTTTACTAACACAAAACCACTAGAAAAAGTGAACCACTAGATTGTTTTACTAAGGGGAGAACTACCCACCATGATGGGATTTTATCGACTGTCCATGCTTACGGCCTGGCAGTGTGTAGTGCAGGGATGGGTAGGTGCTGGAGAAGATGACATCATTGGGCAAGGCTTGGTCCAAGAGCGACATGTGGGAGGTGGAATATGAAGGCTCTCGCTGGCCGCTGTAAATGCTCTCGTCTGACAGTGTCCGATGCAGTGGCTTCCTGGCTGTTGGCGTGCCTGGAAGTGAGGTCTATGCCAATTTAAAACAAAAGGCAACTCAGATTAGAGGCAAGGAACAGGAACAATTCAAACACTAAACACACAGACACTGAACTGTCTCAACATGCAAAGAAAGTGAGCATCCAGAAAATTATCTTTAGAGTTATTTTTAAATGTTCAGGTGTAAATTCTTATCATTTTTTCATCACAAACATGTTTTTTCCATATTTTGCTAAACCTATCTCTTAAAGTGAAGCAATGATTTAAACTAAAATTGAGACATATAGCACAGTAACAGGCTGTTTCGGCCCATGAGCCCATGCTGCCCAATCTACACCGAAATGACCTACAACCCTGGTATGTTTCGAGCGGTGGGAGGAAACCGGAGCACCTGGAGAAAAACCCATGCTGACATGGGGAGAATTACAGACAGCGCGGGATTCAAACCCCGGTCCTGATCAGCTGGTGCTGTAAAGACGCTGTAATCTTCCGATGTCTCGAGTATGGTATAAAATTCTAAACCTTTCTTTTTAATCATTGCCACTGACCGAGTCAGATGTCATGAAACCTTCACCGGAAACTTGGTCACAATGTTTGGATTAACCTTTGCCCATTTCTAGCTCCTATTTACAGTGGTATCATTAAATCCATAATATTAATATTTGTATATTCCTATATGTATGCAAGCAAGCACACCCACAGGGAAGTATACACCCTTAAAACAGGGGATCATTATAGCATGCAAACCACTGCTCGTAGTTCATCCTAGCAATTTTACTTCCGGGACTAAGCTCGTTCAGATGTTAAAGTGTATACTGTTGATTCTGGAATCAAGTAAGGCACCTTCTCAAAGCCAGAGAGAAGGGGGACATTATCCAACATGAAGACCCTTTGTGTTAGCCTTGGGTGAGAAAAATGGCATAAACAAAGAAATCACTGACATCTTTCACCACAAGAAAAATACCATTAAATTTTCTCATAAACATGAGTTATTTTACTGCAATGAAAATGAATGGGTCCACCAGTTCGGCATATTAGAAAGGAACACCGGCTATGTGCTCCGTGACTCTACTCAGAATGCTAGTGAAGGCTTTCTGCTCCTCCAAAATTGCACACACAAACTCGACCCTGGATTACATTGAAAGCAAAGATTATTGCACACATCCTTTCACTGAGGCAATGAGAAGTGGGATCTGTATTGTCCTTACATCAGATATAATCCACAAATTCCTTGAAAACATCAAAAGCATTCACCAAATATTCTAAATTGTATAAAATTTAGACATACAGCATGGTAACAGGCCCACGAGCCCATGTTGGCCAGTTACACCCGATTGACCAACAGTCCCCCCGATGCCAGGCCCTCCCTCAGTAGCCAACTTCTCGTGGCATTTCCTTCCTTCTCTCTCATATCCATGGGTTAACAGCATTTTCACCTTCAGAAATGCTTTATTTTATAATAAAGTTCAATAATGCACTTAACAACAATTAATGTTAAAAGGCCAGGCAGAATAGTATTGACAGTTAAAAACACAAGATGCCAAAGAAAGCAGTGCAGCAAGGTACCTTGATCTCGGCCTAACATCCTCACCAAATATGAAAACGCCCTGTGTACCTTTGCATCTTTTCCAGTGTCTGGGGGAGGACTTTCCAGGTTTATGAGCTTCTTTAGGTCATCTTCAATTGTTGACTTTGATGACCTCCGAGGAGACCTCAGGTCCCGAACTGAAGCCCTCAGTCTTGTCTGCGTGATTTCGCAAGCATCGCTGTGATGGCGCCTGAAGAAGAGGACGGCAATCCTTGGTTAAATGACTTAAAAACGAAACGCAACACGCATCAGGCAGCCTCCCATTTACAGGAGAAGAAACGCTTCGGAAGCCTTGTTCAACACATTAATTTCTCCATCTGAGAGTTTCTCTGAGCGAGGCTAAAGTTGTGATTGATGTGCAAAGTTCTCTATAATGAGGTTAATGCAGGAGAAATGATAAATTGCTGCACAATTCATGCTAGATCTTCATTCAGTCACCACAACGTAATTGGTCTGAAACACATTAAAACTAAGAGCTTTGCCCTCCACTCCTTTCTTACTCCACCTACATCTGGTTTTGCTTAGCGATACAGAAGCACGCATCTGAACAAGTGTGCAAGCTAGTTTTAAGTGACCCAGTAGCACAGGATTAGTTGCAACGTCACTTCCAGTGTGTGACTTGGTTGGTCGTTTCCCCCATTGAAACTACCAAGTCCAGCCGACGCTGGTAGATCAGCCCCAAGGTGGCTGCGGTCGGACTTTTTGGAATATCTAAACGGAATTGCGACCAGACTCATGTTCCCTGCTTGTTCTTTGAAATCTGGTGCTTGTAGCACTGTTTAAAACTGAGAACTTGTTCGTTACTGAGATCGGGAGGAAAGGGCGAGGGTTTGAATTTAACATTCAAAGTTGGATGGTCTGTAAAAAGATGGCTGTGCCAATGTATTTTGGCTGCCTGCTGTCGTTTAGATAGCAATCAATTTATTCCTAATTGTATGCTCAGAACTTTGTATCAACGTGTGTTGTGCTAAATGCACTATATAAATAAATGACTACTATTAAAGGCAGCCGCAAAGAAGAATAAAATTTGGAGAGTTAGGTCAGATGGGGAGTAAAGCTAACAGTGCACCTTTTCCTAACTATTTCCAAACAAACATGCTGGGTTAAAATTGGTCACGGGTTTTATTATGAGAAATTGAGCGGCACGGGTTTAAATGGCTGGAATCGGCTTCTCCCGTGTTGCAAATAAAATAAAATTTAAACCAAGGCCCTTCAGAATCGAGAAGAGGTGAGGGGGAACTATTAAGGAACCTGTGAAACTCGGGGGGAAAACAAGGTAATCCTGGACACAACCTCAGAGAAGTGTTTGAAACACATGGATGAGTATGAATCAGCTTAATTAAGAGACAGGGATGTGTGAGAAGAGCATAAGAAACAGGAGCAGGAGTTGGCCATCCGGCCCATCGAATATGCTCTGCCATTCAATAAGATCATGGCAGATCTGATCAAGCATGCTAATTCATAAGCTAATGACACTCAATGCTTCGCAACAAACTTTTTCTTACCTTGTGTCAACGTTTGCTGTAAATTAATACTTGGAGGTTGATTTCCAAAATGTTATTCATGTTTCATGCAAACACCAGGCACATTAACTAGACAGCCTTAGACCTTTCTGTAACATGCACTTCCTCTTTCTTTGTTGGTTAGGTATGTTAGAAATAGCCGCAAATGATCTTCTCCAGCAAATTTGGTGAGACATTTGCCTCTCTGTTTCTTAGGGAATACTGTGCTGTTGATGAAACCACACAAGAATCCAGTGCACATCAATGCATAGCTTGCTTAAACGCCTTTGGAATGCCTTGGATTGGGGAAGTCAGCTTCCTAAGTGGGATTTTGTAGAAGTACAAGAAGAAATGTATTGGAAAATACAAGGGGTACCTTGTTGGCTGCTGAGTATGGGACTAATATATTTGGAGTGGGGGGGAGTGGCAAAATGTGCCTGTTTCCCAAATTGGAGGAACACCTTGTATTCCACCTGATGGCGTCAATGTTGACGTTTTCAACCATTTTCTTCCCACTCACATCCCACCTTAAGTAATCCCTCTGTCATTGGTGCTCTGTGATCAGTAAGGGATTGCTTAAGGTGGGATCTGAGTGGGAAGGGAATGCTGAGAATCACTGTTCTAGACCCAATTGTTACTGAAATATTTTGCTGGAGAAAAATGGTCATTGGCCTATTTCCTTTGGAGTTCTGAAACCGTGCACATAACGAGTCAATGAGGGATGATTAAAACAGTGGTTTTCAAACTTTTTCTTTCCACCCACATCCCACCTTAAGCAACTCCTTACTAATCACAGAGCACCTCTGGTATAGGCATTACTTGAAGTGGGATGTGAGTGGAAAGAAAAAGGTTGAGAACCACTGCAGTAGACAATCCTCCCACAATTTCATCCCTTTCTGCATCTGTGACGCTCTCCCTGATTATTAATACTACTCTCCCCTTCCTCTTTTACCTCCTATCCTATCCCTTTTAAAACATCTAAACCCTAGCACCTGCATCAGCTTGCATTAACCAAGTCTCTATAACAGCTACCACATTGTAATTCCACATACTGATTCATGCTCCAAGTTCATCTCCCTTATTCTGAATACTCCTTGCATTGAAATAAAAACATTTCAATCATTCCAACTGACTGTATTTATGCGCCCTCCACTGCCTGTCCTTCCTCACAATTTTACTACACATTACATCAACCTATCCACCCTTTGCTCTATTCTCTGCCCATTCCCACTGCCAAGTTAGTTTAAACCCTCCTCAACAGCTCCAGCAAACCTCTCCATCGGGATATTGGTCCCTTTCCAGTTCAGCTGTAACCCGTCCTTTCTGTATCGATCATACCTTCCCCAGAAGAGATCCCAATGATTCAGAGAGCTGAAACCCTCCGCCTTGTACCAATTATACAGCCACACATTCACCTGCCATACCATCCTATTTTTTTTTACCCTTACTGTCACGTGACAAAGGCAGGAATCCTGAGATCTCTCCCCTAGAGGTCCCTGTCTGTCAGCTTCCTGCCCAGATCCCTGTATTCTCTCTTTAGGACCTCCCTATGTCATTGATATCATGAATTCTGGCTGCTCACCCTCCGCTTCAGGATGCATCCCTGATCTCGGCACCTGGGAGGCAACAACCCACCCGGG
The DNA here is from genome assembly GCF_036971445.1 of Narcine bancroftii. NCBI lineage: Eukaryota > Metazoa > Chordata > Chondrichthyes > Torpediniformes > Narcinidae > Narcine > Narcine bancroftii. The sequence continues at coordinate 137,490,578 of NC_091470.1, read as the reverse complement.
CAGGGGGGTCTCTTTCACGTCCATAGAATCGACTGTCTGCTCCTCGATTGAATCCACTATTACTACCACTGAGTCAATGTTGCTTAGGTAATTCGAGCCTGAATTAGACTGATATTCCAGGGAAGTGACCCTTTGCAGGACAGAAAAAAAATTATGAGAATGCTCCATCTTTTTCTTTTAAATTTCTTTAGCTTTTTGCACAATATCTTTGGAAATATTTCTGTATTGTGGATCAAATGCCTGAGCATCTTAAAGCTTACTACCAAATATAAGAGGTTTGAATAGCTGAAGTAACTGGTATCCTTTGAGGATGAATGATTTGTGTTTTTAAGTCTTCCATAGCTTCAATTACAAAGTGGATATCAGAACACAGGGTGTAATGATAATTCCTACAGCAAGCGTTTCTCCTGCTTCATTCCTAAGTGGGCCACCTGCAGACAGAGTGCTTTTTTAACCAGTCTATGTTCACAGTTCCTTGCAGTTCTGAGACGGAGCTGTACTGTCTCAGGACTGTGCTTCGCTACACCCTCAAACGGATCCTCTTCAACCTACCAATGATAATTGTGCATCAGCTAGTCGATAGAATGGACTTAAAGGCTGTGGTGATCCATCGAAAGAGCAATAAATGGGGGGGGGGGGAGAAAATGACACTGTATATATTTGAAAAGGAAAATGTATGTATCATGGTCAATGTGGTTTATGGTGTGAAAAATAAAAAATTATTAAAAAAAAGAGCAATAAATGTTTTCAATGCTGCCAAATGCTATGCAATTGGTAACGTGGCCAGATTTTTGAGATGCCTTGTGTTTCGGGCTGCGTGCGGATCAGGCGATAAATGAGGTTGGCTCTCACTATCAAAACACTGCACATGCTGGAAGTCTGAAATATAACACCTGGACATCAGTAGGGATGCGACAGACAGCACAGCAGGTAGTACTGCTGACCACAACTCCAGCAACCCAACTTCGATCCTGACTTTGGGTGTTTGTGTGGGGTTTGCCTACATTCGATGTGACTTTGTGGGTTTCCCTGGAATGTTCTGGTTTTTTCTCACTCCCCAAAGGTGCATGGACTATAGGCTAAAGGGCCTGTTTATGTGCTGTGGTGCTCTGTGATTGGCAGGTTAACTATTGGCTGTAAATTACTGTCAGAAATAGGAGAATTAATGGGGTGTGGTGAGACAGGGAGGGAGGGGGAAGAGAGAGAAAGAGAAAGGGAGAGAGAGAATAGGAATCAGTGAAGTGTATCTGGACCAGTGGGATTGTTGAACTTGGGGAGGTCAAATGTATGATGAACAAATAGCAGGTCACTTAGAACCACTGATATGTGAGAGATCTGAGGGTGTAGGTTGGCAGCTCCTTGAAAGTGGTAACTCAAGAAGATATTGTGGTAAAGAAGGAATATGGTTTTGAACAGGGCTTTGAGAATAAACCTAATGTTGCAGCTATTATCACTCAGATTGGGCAGCACGGAGCATCATAGGCAATTTTCATTGCTGCATTACTGGAAGGACATGCAGACTTTGGACAGGGTACAGGAAAGAGTTTACCAGGGTTCTGCCTGGTTTCGAGGGAACAATCTATATCGTGTTGTTTTCTCTGGAGTGTCAGAGGCTGAGAAACAACTTGATGGAAAAGTACAAGATTATGAGCACTCTCCTCCTTTGCTTATCAAAGTAACCTAGACTTCATGGTCCCTCTCCCTGGACTTCATTGAGGACTTCTCCCTCCTCCGGCTCCAGACATCTTTTTCCTATTTATCCCTGAGGGGTCCTACCCCTCACTCTAGTCATTCTCCTGTTCATGATGAACACGTAGAAAGCCTTGGGGATGTTCTTAGTCCTAGTTTGCCAAGGTCTTCTCATGCCCCCATCTAGCTCTCCTCAGTCCCTTCTGAATTGGGAGCCTTGCTCAATCTTTGCTTCTGAAACCTTGGACGTACTTCCTTTTTCTTCTTGATGAACTGTTCCACCACCCTTTTCAACCACAGATGCTTTTCCCTGCCTCCACACTTTTGCTGTGTTCATGTCACATCTCTTCCCAATTAACGCTCCCAAGTAATTAGTCCTCCCCCTATTAAATACTATCCCATGTCTACTCTTGTCCTTGTCCAGAGCCATGTTATAGGTAAAAGGGTTGTGGTTACTCCCTCCGAAATGCTCCCCCACTGAGAGGTCTGTCACCTGACCAGATTCATTATCCAGTACTAGATCCGGCCTCTAGTCGGCATTCTGTGACAGGAATCCTTCTTGTACACCACCACCTCTCCCTTTTGCATAAAGAGGCGCCAGTCAATATTTGGGAATTTGAAGTCACCCAGGACAATCTTATTCCAAAATCTGCCTGCCAAACATTTCAGATTTCCTTTTACTCTTGTTGAATATGTTTCTAAACATTCTCAAATTCTTTTTCGAAAGTAAACATTTAATCTACTACTCCATGGTCTTCAATGTTAATTTAAAAGTGGCTTTACTGTAGAATATGTATTTACATGACATCCAACATAGCTCATACAGGTTGAATACTCCTTATCCGAAGAATTGAAAACCAAAATCCAAATTTATTTTTACCGTTGATGTGACATCACAAGTGGAAAAAAATTCAACACCTGACTGGTGTCCAGGCCTCCCAGCAACAACCCAAACTTTGCTACAGCACCCCATTCGCCAAGTAACAAATTAACCAAGTAGTTAAAATAACAGTAAAAAAAAACTTTGCCTCTGGCCAGGAAGATGCCAAATGGAGCTGGGTTCAATTCTTCAGCATCGGCTGCAGCCGGAGTCTGTGACGACGACTCCATTCTCAACATCAGGTGTGGTGCTGTCCACCTTGAAGAAGTCACATCGGGCTCTCAGGCAGGATCGGGGACTGTAGACGGAGACTGGTGGCAGGGAGGTGTCAGGGACCGGCGTTGGCAATGGGAAGGTGTCAGGGACCAGCGTTGGCAATGGGAAGGTGTCAGGGACCAGCGTTGGTGATGGGATGGTATCAGAGACCAGAGGTGGTGATGGGGATGTGTTGGGGACCAGTGGTGGCAATGGAGAGGGGTCAGGGACCGGAGGTGGTGATGGGGAGGTGTCGGGGACCAGAGGTGGTGGTGGGTGGTGTCAGGGACCAGTGTTGGCGAGGTGTCAGGGACTGGTGGTGGTAATGGGGAGGTGTCAGGAACCAGCGTTGGTGATGGGGAGGTGTTGGGGACTAGCCGAGGAGGCAAAGAGGTGTCAGGGACTGGCAGTGACGGGGACTGGCGGCAGGGAGGTGTCGGGGACTGGTGGTGGCAGTGGGGAGGTATTGAAGAGGTGGTCTTCTTTTGTTAGCAGAGATCAAGTATTTTTTTTCGGTAAGTACTAAACATTATTCATCTGAATTTTCCACTTGTGGCGTCATGTTGGTGCTCAAAAAGCCTCCCATCTTTTGTTGTGCTGCTTAACCGCTGATACAGGTTTTCTGCTGATGCTACTGTGCTCTGCTTAGTTCCATTGTTCCGAAAACTGAAGTAACCCAAAAACCAAAAAATGCCTGGTTTCCAAGCATTTTGGATTAGGGGGTATTCGACCCGTATAACAACATGGAAGTGCAATTCTTTGAAAGTGTACATGGTATTTGCTGAGTCGTATTTATACCTTAGTTGTGGCGCCAAATGCCTTCATGCCGTTCACAATTTGCATAACAATGCCCATGCAAAACTGCTTATACCACGACCAACACCACAAATAAAATCACATGCATAGTCCAAGGACTGGCAACCAGCAGCACCTCAGAAGCCTGTGTGAAATCATCTCATGAATGCTCAACTACCTGATGTTCCACCAAGTATCAAAGGCTGCAGGAAATTTCCTTTAGAAAAGAGAGTAGACAAAACAAAAAGAAGTTTTTGGATTCAACAGCAAAATGAAAAGATGACTACCGTCACCGTTGTGTTAAAGTTGGAAGTCATTAAATGAAAAGAGTTTCTCAACATGAAGAACAGCGGGTGGCAGACTTTGTCAAACTTAAAACTACAAACAGCACTCCCCCCCCCCCCCCCCCCCCCCCTCAACGGCAACTGGAAAAAGAGGGTTGGGGCTGTCCTGGGTGTTACCTTGCGGGTCTTCTATCGTCACCAGCAAAAACAATGTAGGTGCAGGGACCTTCCACAACAGCGACCCCCGCGTATCAGCCCGTAGAGCGAGGATGCGGCAGGAATCTTGGCGGAAGAGCAACTTGCGAGGAATAACCCCTCACTTAGGGCACTTAAAACCCATCAGAAAAGTGATTGAAAAATGTATGTGCAGCAAGAAAGTTATTTGCACGTCTCAAGAGGCAAAATCCAAATCTGAAGTGTAAGGAGGTTAAAAAGGAAAGTCATGGGGCGGAGAGGGCCAGGGCAGGCACTTGGGAAGTAGAGCAGATATGGGTAAGAGCTGAGCTGACGGCAGTGGGGGTGAAACCACGTTTTTGAAGGACAATATGACCCTGAATTTTTTTTTAAGCAATAAGTCAAAACTGCATTGGCGAGCAGTTTTCCCTTTGACTACAGACTGGTCTCAGCTAACTCTTTCTCATGGGTACCCACCCCTAAATGCTCTTTCTTTACAGAATCTAACCACCAAGAGATTTGCTGTTTCTGTTCACCCTACCTTCCTCATTCTAATTAATAACACCAAATAAAGTTGATGTTTTCACAATAGAAATTCCTTTAACATTAAGTTGTAGCCTGAGTGGGGCTTCTTAATAGCCTTAGAAGATGGAACACAATGTTGTGCCAACCAGTATAAACCTATTCAACAATCTAAATTTCCCAACCTCACGCTATTTTTCTTTCATCCATGTGCCTGTCTAAGAGTCTTTAAAATGTCCTTTTCATCCCAAACTTCACCACCACCACCACCCCGGCAATGCATTAGAGGAACCCACTACTCTGTGTAAAACAACTTAGCACTGACGTCTGCCTAAACTTTCTTCCACTCATCTTATACTGATCTCCTCTGGTATTTGCTACTGTCATCCCAGGATAAAAAGTGTTGGCTTCCCACTCTATCCATGTCTCTTCACCTCTCCTCCTTTGTTACTCCAAAGAGAAAATACCTTAACCTTGTTAACCTTGCCTCATAAGACACGTTCTCTAATCCTAGCAAGATCCTGGTAAATCTTCTCTGCACCCTCTCCAATCCTTAATGAGATGACCAGAACTGACACAATATTCTAAGTGTGGTCTAAACAAAGTTTGATGGAGCTGCAACATTACTTCATGGCTCTTGAACTCAATCACCTGACTAATGAAGGCCAGCATACCATTAGCCTTCTTGACTACTCTGTCAACCTTGAGAGACCCATGGATTTGGACCTCAAGGTCCCTCTGTTCTTCCACACTGTTAAGAAACCTGCCATGAACCTTCAAGTTTGACCTTCCAAAATGCATTACTTCACACTTATCTGGATTGAACCACCTATCACTTCTCCGCTCAATTCTGCATCCTGGCGTAACCTACGACAACCTTCTACACTATCCACAACACCTCCAACTTTCATGCCATCTGCAAAATTCTCATTTGGATGAGCCTATTTTCCAAAACACTTCTCAATTTCACGTGGTCTTGATCCCCTTTCTGTATTAATGCTTCTCATGATCATGGGGCCTAAATCAAGTTTCAAACAGAAAGACCTTTCCTTGCTAAGACTCTGTTGAAGCTATTTGTTATCAAACTTTCAGTGTTATCCTTTGTGTGTGTGTTTATGGGGCTGTGTTGATGCATGCATAATCTGATTATTTCTGCTTGATTGATTCATCTTAGCAGTGATGCACGTGTTGCTGGAGATAGTGGATCCTTCTTGGATATTGGCTGTAAATGTTTTGTATTTAGTTTCAGAATGCATGTACCCTCATATGAACCACTCTCCTTGTCCCTCTGATGATTTGTGTAGAACAGTCGAGGAGGGGCAGGATTTTACCTGGCCCATTGCATTGAAATAAATGTTGTCAGAGAGATTCCAAGAAGTGATAGATTAATGCTCCATGCATAAACATGTGTAACCTGAAGCAGTATGGCTTACAGAACTTAAAAAACATATTTACAACACGGCAGACACTGATTTTGGCCATACCATCCAAATAACCTACAAACCCTGTACATTTTTTTGGAATGTGGGAGGACACCGGATAACTGGGGAAAACCCATTCAAACACAGGAAGAATTTACAAACTCCCGACAGTGTCAGATTTGAACCTGGGTCGCTGGCGCCGTAATAGCGTTGCACTAATGGTGCTGGCCAGAATGAGAGTTAGTTTAAAACTTGGAATCTTACTTCCTTGAATCCACAAATCCAACAGAGTTAATCGTCGTCCCTTCTGGCTTCTTCCAGCCAATAAGATATTTGCTGGTAGCTCCCTGGCGCGGATAAAATGTTCTGGGCCCAGACATTGAGGACGAATGGTGTGACGTCTGGGGTGAAGGAGTTGGTCGGATCTCATCATGGGGTGAACTTCCACTGTGTGTAAAGACCACTGGACTTATGGAATGCCTTGAACTCAAAGTGCTACAGAGAGAGAAAGACAAAAATAAGGTCCTCGTTACAAAGAGCATGCAGTTTGAGAATGAAGAACTTGTCCATCATATCACAAGTACAAAGTGTTTGTCCAATTTTCTCCTTTGGACTGCAATTTTTTCCTTCTGAAATTATTGATGTTATTCAATTACTGAGTTTTACACTCGGTTTTCTTTGTGACTTGGAATGGAAGAATCTGCCTGGTTGTGCAAGAATAGCTGAAAGCTGTTGACAGCAGACAAGGAGAGGTCACCGCCTTTCCAGGAAAGGTTAGATTTGCCATCATTAACTGCCAGAGAAAACATCCTGAGAGAATCTGATCAAATGCTACATGTCAAGAGGAAGGAATCTGCTGGTTCATCAAAGACCTCGTACATGCGCAAAAATATAATGGGCATTTTTTTTCCCCACATGGATGTGATGCTACTGATTCTCACCTCAGGGGAAAAATAAACTGATTCATCAGGAGTTGGTTTTGAGGAAAAAGGGAGAGGGGTTTAAAGAGAGAGAGTTCCAGAGATGAAGATGATATGCATTAAGGAATGTGGATGGATGGAGAGAGAGAGAGAGAGAGAGAGAGAGAGAGAGAGAGAGAGAGAGAGAGAGAGAGAGAGAGAGAGAGAGAGAGAGAGAGAGAGAAGTAAAATTTGTGAAGAATAGTATCTATAATTATTCTTGTTGAGGGACCAAGGAAGACTTTTAAAAATAAGTTTGATAAATAAATGACATTTAGCACATGATAGATGAATAACCTTTCTTTGGGAACTGTTTTATTTCTCTTGAAGTGAATGCCAGCATTGCATTTACCTTCACCACTGACTCACTCAACGTGCATGTTTTCCTTCAGGCTGTCCTGCACGAGGACTCCCAGGTCCTTTTGGATCTGGGAATTTTTAATTTCTCCTCATTTAAAAAATTGTTTGCCCATTTATTTTTTCTACCAATGTGTATGACCATGCACTTTCTGACATTATATTTCATTTGTCACTTCTCTGCCCATTCTCCTCATCGAAGTTCTTCTGCAGCCTCCCTGTTTCCCCAAACCACCTGCTCCTCCACGTACCTTTGTATCATCTGCATACTTGGGCACAAAGGCATTCATTCCATCAGCCAATCAGAATAGGATCTCTGTATTTCAACTCTGCTTCCTGCCAATCAGCTAATGCTCTGCCCACATTAGTATGATTCCTATCATACCATGGGCTCTTGTTAAGTTGCCTCATGTGCAGCACCTTGCCACTCCATCTCCCTTATTCAGCCTGCTTGTCACTTCTTCAAAGAATTCCAATAGCTTTGTCAGGCAAGATTCTCCCTTAAGGAAAGCATGGCCTATCTTATCATGTGCTTCCATGTCCTCTGTCACCTCATCTTGGACAATCGACTCCAACATCTTCGTCAGGCTTAACCAGTCTATAATTCCCTTTCTGCTGCCTCCCTCCCTTCAATTCTGGGAGACATTTGGGATTTTCCGGTATTCGAGGAGGACGTGAAAACAATTCTTGAAAGATCATTTCCAATGCCTCACACAATCTCTACCGCTACCTCTTTCAGGACCAGGGGGTGCAATGCATCTGGTCCTCGAGACTTGACCTTTCAGCTTTCTGACCACCTTCTCCCTTGAAATAGTGACTACATTCACTTCCTTCCCTGGATTTTCAGGAGGCATTTGACAAGGTGCTGCCATGAGGCTACTTAACAAGGCAAGAGGCCATGGTATAGCAGGAGATATACTCACCTGGGTAGGGAATTGGCAGGAAGCAGAGAGTTGGAATACAAGGATCATATTCTGATTGGCTGTCAGTTGCTAGTGGCGTTCCACAGGGGCTGGAGTTGGGGGGGTGGAGGCCACTTCTTTTTATGTTGTATATTCATGATGTTGATTATAGAATGAATGGCTTAGTGGCCAAGTTCGCAGATGATACAAAGGTAGATGGAAGAGCAGGTAGTGTATAGGAACTGGAAGGCTGCAGAAGGACTTGGACAGGTTAGACAAATGGGCAGAGAAGTGTAGGATCTTGCACTTTGGCAGAAAATAAATAAACGGTCAGACTTTTTTTTAAAAATGGGGAGAAAACTGAAAATACCCAGATGCAAAGGGACCTGGGAGTCCTCGTGCAGGACAACCTGAAGGTAAACTTGCACGTTCATTCAAGATTTACTCTATGATCATAGTAATAAAACAGTGTCGTATTATTTGAAACTTATATTTGCCTGTTGCAAGGCAGACAGATTCGCCACTGGCAGGAATTTCCCAAGCGCCTCTTAGTCAGAGAGAGAGAAGCAAAAGAGAACCCCCACCCAGAGTCACTGAGTGTCTGTAGATTCGTCTCCAGCTCTTCTGCAGCCCCTGCAGCCACACAAGAGTCCAGTCCGAACCATTGGCAGCCTGGGCTCCAGATCTGAACCTCCGACGCAGTCAGGAACCCTTCAGCGCCCTCAGCACCTTCTAGCATCCCGGAGCCGATACCTAGTACTCCCTCCAGCCAGTCTCCAACAGTTCACAGCCTGGTGTGAGTCTTCCATCAGCGGTGTCCAGCAGCCCCACAGGTTCCATGGTTTCCTTGCCTTGAGTCGCTAGCAATCCGTTGCATGCACTGGTCCCTCAGTTGCAGAGTCCCCTCACCGGTCTGTCACCGTGGTCACCATCCCTGCAGGTCATCTCCTCTGCTGCTCCTTACCAGATGGTGCATGATCTTCCCGCCCTCTGGTGCCCTGCTCCAGTCCTCCACTTCCCCAGAGTCTGCAGCCTCTCATGGCTGCCTCTGATTAAGAGGCGTCGTCATCTTGGGCGCAGACACGCGGTTGCAGAATTTCAACTAAAATCCCTGTCGGCTCCCTCAACAGGCCAGCTGGACCCCTGCCGGAGAGCTGCATCTCCACTCTATCACTCCCCGCGGGTCTGCACCAGCGGTAGCGCTGCCATCTTTTGATGGAAACAAAGTAAACATGAGTTGGTGATGAAGAAGACAAAAGCAATTTTAAGAAGAATAGAATACAAGATCAGGGATGTGATATTGAGGCTTTATTAGACACTAGTGAGACCTTAATGGAGTATTGTGAGCAGTTTTAAATTTAAATTTAGACATACAGCACAGTAACAGGCCATTTTGGCCCACGAGTTCGTGCCGCTCAATTTACACCCAATTACTCTATATTCCCCAATATGTTTCAAGCGGTGGGAGTTAGCCGGAGCCCCCGGAGAAAACCCACACAGACATGGAAAGAACTCCTTACAGACAGTGCAGGACTCGAACCCTGGTCCTGATCGCTGGCACTGTACAGATGTTTCACTAATCGCTACACCAACCGTGCTGCCCCAAATGGATTCTGGAATCTTGCATAAGGACTCCCAAATCCTTCTGCACCTCTACTTGCTGAACTCGTGGCCCATTCAGAAATTAGTCTGTGCCTTTATTCCTTCCACCAAAGTGAAAGATCATACACTTCTCTACACTGGCTCTTATCTTAAGCAGCCTCAGGTGCAGCACCTTGTCACAGATCTTCTGAAGGTCCAAGTTAACCACAAGTGGGTGATGTGGTTAGGGTAGCAATTAGTGTAATGTCATTACATAGGAATATAGGATGTAGGAACAGGAATAGGCCAAAAATGGCCCATCGAGCCTGCTCCACCATTCAATACGATCATGGCTGATCTAATTTATGACCTAACTCCACCTACCTGCCTTCTCCCCATATCCCCTAATTACTCTATCATGTAAAAATTTATCTAACCGAATTTTAAATATGTTTAATGAGGCAGCCTCAACCACTTCCCTGGTTAGAGAATTCCAAACATTTACTACTCTCTGGGAAAAACTATTTTTCCTCATCTCTGTCCTAAATCTAATCCCTCGAATCTTGAGACTGTGTCCTCTCATTTTAGTTTCCCCGGCCAGCTCAAAAAAACCTTCCTACATCTATCCTATCCATACCCTTCATAATCCTATATGTTTCTATAAGATCTCCTCTCATTCTTCTGAACTCGAGCGAATACAATCCTAGACGATTTAATCTTTCATCATAAGTCAACCCCTTCATCCCAGGGATCAACCTAGTAAACCTCCTCTGGACCGTCTCCAAAGCCAGTATATCCTTCCTCAAATATGGAGACCAGAACTGGACACAGTACTCCAGGTGCGGTCTCACCAGTACCTTGTACAATTGCAACATTACCTCCCTACTCCTGAATTCAATTCCTCTAGCGATGAAGGCCAACATTCCATTTGCCTTCTTAATAACCTGCTGCACCTGCAACCTAACTTTTTGCGATTCATGCACAAGCACTCCCAAGTCCCTCTGAACAACAGCATGCTGTAGTTTTTCACCATTTAAATAATATTCAGCTATTTTATTTTTCTTGCCAAAATGGATAACCTCACACTTACTAACTTTGTACTCCATCTGCCAGACCTTTGCCCACTCATCCAGCTTAACTATATCCCTCTGCAGACTCTCCACATCCTCATTACAATTTGCTCTTCCACTCAATTTGGTGTCATCCGCAAACTTGGCTACACCACATTTTGTCCCCTCCTCCAAGTCATCAATGTAAATGATGAACAGTTGTGGGCCTAACACTGACCCCTGTGGCACCCCACTTACCACTCTCTGCCAACCTGAAAAACAGCGCCAGCGACCCGGTTTCAAATCTGCTGAAGGAGTTTGCATATTCTCTCCATCACCTGCGTAGTTCTGGCTTTCTCTGTATTCCTCCCGCTCTCTAAAACGTACAGGGTTGGCAGATTATTGGGTGGCATGGGTTTCGTGGGACAGAAGGGCCTTCTATCATGTACTGTTAAAACAAAGAAAGAAAACATCCAACTGTCTTTCCTTTTTCTGTCCTTCCTGTTATTTCCTTAAAGAATTCCAACAAGAAATTTCCCCTCAAGGAAACAATACTGACTTTAGCCCATTTTACCCTCTGCCCCCTAAGCCTTAACTGAAACAATGGATTCTAACATCTTACCTGCCACTGAAGTCAGGCTAACCAACCTATAATTTCGTGGAATGACATTTGCAATTTTCCAGTTTTCCAGAATCATTCCAATATCCAGTAATTCTTGAACGAGCACCACCAAAGCTTCCACAATTTCCTTTGACAAGGTCCCACATGGGAGGTTAGTCAAAAAAGTTCAAATGCTAGGTAATCACGGTGAAGTAGTGAACTGGATTTGACAATGACTGGACGGAAGAAGCCAGAGAGTAGTGGTGGATGGTAGCTTCTCAGACTGGAGGCCTGTGACTAGTGGTGTATCCTCAGGTGTTGGGACCATTGTGCTTGTCGTCTATATCAATGATCTGCATGATGTGGTAAATTGGAACAGCAAGTTTGCAAATGCACTAAAATTAAAGGCGTTGTGGACAGTGAAGAAGGTTTTCAAAGCTTGCAGAGGGATCTGGGCTGAGAAATGGCCGATGGAATTTAATGCAGACAAGTGTGAGGTGTTGCATTTTGGAAGGACAAACCAAGAGAGGACATACACGGTGGATGGTAGGGCACTGGTAGAACAGAGAGATCTGGGAATACAGAAAGTGATGTCACAGATGGATAGGGTTTAAAGAGAGCTTTTGGTATATTGGCCTTCATAAATCAAAGTATATAGAGTACAGGAGCTGGGATGTTATGGTAAAGTTGTATAAGACATTGGTGAGGCCAAATTTGGAGTATTGTGTGCAGTTTTGGCCACTTAACTACAGGAAAGATATCAAGAAGATTGAAAGAGTGCAGAGAAGATTTACAAGGTTGTTGCCTGGACTTCAGGAACTGAATTACAGGGAAACGTTAAACAGGTTAGGATTTTATTCCCTGAAGCGTAAAAGAATGAGGGCAAATTTGATAGAGGTATTTAAAATTATGAGGGGACAGACAGAGTAAATGTAGTTAAGGTTGTTCCACTGAGGGTAGGTGAGGTACCAACCAGAGGACATGGGCTAAGGGTTAAAGGGGAAAAGTTTGGGGGAACATGAGGGGAAACTTCTTCACACAGAGATTGGTGGAAGTCTGGAACGAGTTGGCCAGCTGAAGTGGTGAATGAGGGCTCAATGTTAACACTTACAAAGCATTTGGACAGGTACATGGATGGGAGAGGTATGAAGGCCTATGGATTGGGTGCAGGTCAGTGGGACTAGGCAAAAAAAATTCAGCACAGACTAGAAGGGCCGAAGGGGCCTGTTTCTGTGCTTCAATGTTCTATGGTTCGTCAGCTTCCCCTTGAAGGACCCTGAGTGTGGTTCAGCTGGTACAGGTGATTTATCCACCTTCAGAAATGTAAACTTCCCCAGCACATTCTCCTTGGTGACAGCGACTGCCTCCATTTCTGCTCCTTGAGAGTGGCATCGTCCACAATGAAAACTGACACAAAATACAGTTTTCCCTCCATTTCCTTATCCCCAATGTCATTTTCCAGCTGTCCATTGTCTCCCCCCCACCCACCTCCCTTTTCCTCTTCGTATATCTGAAAAAACACCATTTTATATAGAAACATAGAAGATAGGAGCAGGAGAAGGTCATTCGACCCTTCGAGCCTGCTCCGCCATTCAACGAGATCATGGCTGATCTTAAAGTTCAGTTACTGGCTTGCTTACCTTCATATCTTTTCTCTTTTTTTTTTAACTTGCCTCTGTTGATTTTGAAGAGCATCCCAATTCTCCACTTCTCACCATTTATTGCCTACTTTCCCTCTACTGACGGCCACCCAGCTCCCTGCGTCCTGCAGCTTCGATCTCCTCATTGTCGCAGACGAGCTGAAGGCCATCCAGCCATAGCTCCTGTTCACTCACATGGTCGTACAGATGTAGCCATCAGAGAGATTACACTTCTAGAATTTCCATATCTTACACGATGCACACTTCTCAAACCCTGTTTCCACTCTGACTATTCTGCTTTGGTACTAATCGGAAGTCAATGAATGGAAGATAGATGGAAAATTACCTCGGCCCACCCTCTTCTTGCCAAAGCCTCTTTGATCAAAGCCTCAGCTCATTCTCACAATGGCCACTCTGCTTAAACCTTTTATAGGCACTCGCCAAATGCCCAACTTACCATCCATCGAAAGCCCACTGTCAGTTTGACCAGGTCTCCCTCACTCGTTTTTTTTAAATCTCGCGCTCACTGAGCGCAGGAACAGGGCTATCATGTCACCACTGTGTAAGGCACAGAGCAGCGTGCACAGTTGAGGTCACCCACCTGCAGGATGCATTTCGTTCAGCTGGAAAGGGTATGCAGGAAAAAATTCACAAGAATGCCACTGGGACTGGGAGTCTTGTACTGTCAGGAGGGGCTGAGAGTTTTCTCCCTAGAGCAAAGAAGGCTGAGGGGATGTATACAATCGTGAGGGGCACTGGTAGGGTAAATTCTCATAGTCTTTATAACCTTCAAAACGTATGGATTTAGTAAGTCAATTAGGTATAATTGGGTAGCATGGGTTTCAGTAGCCAGAATCTGTTTCTACCACACTGTATCGTTAAAATAAAACTTTATTACAGTTTAGTGAAATCTAAAATGAGAGGGCTTGGATTTAAGGTAAGAGGGGAAAGATTTACAGGGTCCTGAGGGGCACATTATTCATATAGAGCAGTGGTTCTCAACCTTTCTCTTTCCACTCACATCCCACTTGAAGTAATCCTGATGCCATCGGGGCTCTGTGATTAGTAAGGGATTGCTTCAGGGGGAATGTGAGTGGAAAGAAAAAGTTTGAAAACCACTGCTTTAATCGTCCCTCATTGTCTTGTTATGTGCACAGTTTCAGAACTCCAAAGGAAATGGACAAAATATTTCAGTAATGATTGGGTCTGGAGCAGTGATTCTCAACCTTCCCTTCCCATCCACATCCCACCTTAAGCAATCCCTTCCTAATCACAGAGCACCAATGGTATAGGGATTACTTAAAGTGAGTGGAAATAAAAAGTTTGAAAACCACTGACATAGAGGGTGGTGAGGTGTATGGAAGAAGCTGACAGAGGAAGAGGGGACAGCTGCAACATTCAAAAGATATTTGGAGCCATGTGTGGATAGGAGTAGTTGAGAAAGACAAGGGTTGAGTGCAGACACTGGGGATAAGTTTGCTTGGCATGGGCTGTATCTTGGTGTTGAACGCCAACTCGAACCACAAAGAACTTGGGGCACACTTTTGTATTTTGGAAAAGGCCAGACTAGGCACAGTAAGTTTTCCCAGTGGCTAAGTGGGGTGCAAAAATGCCAGGCCGACCTGAGTCTCAGGAGACTGTATTCCAGTGACAGGTGAGAAGCTGGGATAAACTCAGAGGAGGCTACAATCAAGCAGGAGAGAAAAATAAATGAATTACCTGGACTGTGAGGAGGTATCACTCAGGCTGTATGCTCTGCCCTCTTGAGCTGATGCACTGGAAACGCTGTGGACCAACCCTCCGTAACATCTGCTTTGACTGTCTGTGCTAGGTGCAGGCGAGAGCGCTCCTCTCCTCTCGTAGCTGTGGGAGCTGCGATCTCCCAGTCGGCTGCAGTGCAAGCCACCGTCACTTGAGCCAGGCCAGGGGGAAGCTGCTTTCTCCTTTGGCGGAGCAGACCTCAAGGAACTTGTTGGAGCAGCTGGGGTTCCTGCAGATAACAAGCTGCTGTGGCATGGTCCGTAGGAGGTTGTGTCAATGCCACTATCTGCAGACGTGCCCTGAATGTAGTTATAGCCGTTCAGTTCCGATTCTGCCCGGTCCCCGATGTCATACCACTTCTCATCACTGTGAGCACTGGACGCATTGCTGGAAAGGGTGTTGCTGCTGGAATGACTTGAATACTGAGCATCAGACTAGAGAATGGGCAAGGAAGCAGCATTATTGGTCAACGCCCAAAACTATCTCATTAGCAGAATGTTCAACTCAAAATCTACTGCACCCTCCGTAATGTTTGGGACAAAGACAGTTTGTTTTTCCCTTTATTTCCCCTGCGCTCCACAGTTTTAAATTTATAATCAAACAATTCACATGTAATTAACGTGCCCATTCCAGATTTTATTCAGGGTTATTTGTGTACATTTTGGTTTAACCATGTAGAAATTACACCACTTTTTATACACAGTCCCCTCATTTCCATGATATTTGGGATATCCACTGGTGTTTGTGAGTACTTGGGTAGGTTTAATTGCTTCATTGGTGCAGGTATTAGAGAGAGAGAGAGAGAGGCTTGCCTTTAAGCTTTTGATCACCCTTGGAGTCTTTAGTTGCCATTTTTCAACACCAGATTTGCGCCAATGAAAGTCAGAGGCCATTATGAACCTGAAAAACTGTAAGAAGCATCGCCCAACCCTGAGGACGACCAAAATCAACTGTTTAGAACATCATCAAGAAGAAAGAGCGTACTGGTGAGCTCAGTAATCACAAAGGGACTTTTAAGCCATTGAAGACCTCCACTGTTGATGACAGAAGAATTCTCACCATAATGAAGAAAAATCCCCAAACAGAAGTTCATCAGATCAGAAACACGGCAGATCAATGTCTACTGTACGCTCTTACTTATTATTGATGTTCCAAGTTGTTGATTTTGGTCATCCTAAGGTCTGGGTGATATCTCTTACTGTTTTATTCTTGTTTTTCAGCCTCATAAAGGCTTCTTTCAATGGCACATCACTGGTTCTAATGTTGTGAAAAAAGGGGAGAAAAGCTTAGAATCAAGCCGAGCTCTCTTACACCTGCCAAATAGGAGGTGTTTAAGAGTTTGTCAAGGAAAGTCCAGTGGGTAAAAGGGCAAGAATAGCAAGTCAAAGGAACCCTGGCTAAACAAGAGACAGAAAGGCACAGATCAGAGAGAAAAAGGATGCAGAGATCCAGGCAGACAGGTTCAAGGATAAGGAATATAGAAGCTGAGTGAAGGGGGAGAAATATGAAGATCGTCACGATGTTTTGAGATGGCTTTGGCACAGTGTAAGGGTCCAAAAGGTATACTGAGAACAAAAGCAGCAAGAAGGAAACAGGATCAGGATGGCCAGAGGAGATGGGCAAAACCTTAAATGAATATTTTGTGAATTTGTTTACTGTGTAGTGGAATAAGCTAGAGTGGGATGGGAGGGAGGTAACTAAATATAGCCCAGGGCATGTCTGCACCAGTAGTAAAGAGGTGTTAGCAATCTTAGTGACTAATGGAGCGCCTCAGAGTTTGTACTAGATAGGAACAAAGGATGGTTGCGGCAAGGTGAGTAATTTGCTGATGACACAAAATGTTATGTTCCATAGTGAACAGTGAAGATTTCCTGGTTTGCAATGGGATCTACATCAGATGGGGAGCTGGGCAGATGCAGTTCAACTCAAAAGTGCAAGGCGCAGCGTTTAAGTAATTTGAACCAGGCATGACTCACTCTGTTAATGGTAGTGCCCTGAAGTTTTATGGAGCAGAGGGCCCTTGTGATGCAGGTGCACAGTTGCAGCACAGGTAGACAGAGTAGTGAAGAGAGCTTTTGGGACGCTTGGCTTCATCAATTGGGGCACTGAATACAAGTGTTGAACAAGACGTTGGTGAGGCTGCACTTGGAATATTGTGTGCAGTTTTGGTCACTTACCAAGGATACCATGCTGTTGGGTGGGGAGGTAGAGTTCTCCTGTTGAAGGGGGGTTTAGTCTAGACTGCCAGGAGGTGGGAACCAAGTTAGCACAGCTAACTTAGGACTGACAGTTGGTAGGGAGTATGTATGGAAGGACAGGCAGATAGCTTAAGTTTCAGCCAGAGGGATGTGTGGCAATGCAACATGGACACAGCATTAAAAAAAAGTGCAAAATACAGGGCTAAAAGTTTTGCATTTAAATGCACAGCATAAGAAATAAAGTGGATGGCCTTGTAGGGTAGCTACAGATTGGCAGGTAGGATGTTGTGGCCATCACGGAGTTGGCTTAAGGATGGATCTCACTGGGAGCTGAATGTCTAAGGATACAAAGTGTTTTGAAAGGATAGGCAGGTAAGCAGAGGGGGTGGTGTGACTCTGCTGGTAAGGAATAACATTAGAAGGAGGTGACATCAAATCAGAAAATCACTGTGGATTGAGTTAAGAAAATAGCAAGGGTAAAAGGAGACTGTTGGCAGTTATATACAGACACCCAAGACAGTGAAACAAGAAAGTCTGCTGACGATGTGAATGTAGTAAAATACAGAACTGGTGGAAGAGCGCAGCATGCCTTGCAGTGCCCTGAGGAAGTAAAGATATATAATCAATGTTTTGGGCTTGAGCCCTTCTTCAAGGTTGGAGTAAAAAGCAGACAGACACCTGAATTAAAATGCTGGGGAGGGAGGAGTAGGCAGCGGGAGGAGGACAGACTAACAGACAAAAGGTGTTAGTTGGATATGGATGGGACCCAGGAGAGAGGGAAGGTGAGAACTGACCAGAGGAGGGTGTTTGTTTGGGGCTCAGTGGGAGCAGAGCTTGGGGAAAGGAGACAGGGGAGGAAAGAGAGAGGGGGTGGGAAGGATACATAGGGAAAGATGGAGGGGGTGGGGGCTAACAGAAACAGGAATCCGATGCCATCCAGCTGGAGGGTGAGCAGACGGAACATGTTGTTCCTCCAATTAGCAGGAGTCCTTGTGCAGGACACCCTGAAGGTAAACTTGCACCTTGAGATTGGCAGTGAAGAAGGCAAATGCAACGCTGGCATCATTTCAAGAGGAATAGCCCACAAGAGCAGGGATGTCATGTTGAGGCTTTATAAGGCCACAGTGAGGCCTCACTTGGAGCATTGTGAGCAAATAACCTCCTCATTTAAGAAAAGATGTGCTGACATTGGAGAGGGTTCAGAGGAGGTTCACTAGGATGTTTCCAGCAATGAAAGGGCTATCATATGAGGAGCGTTTAATGGTTCTTGGCCTGTACTTGTTGGAATTTAGGAGAACAAGGGTGGATCTCATTGAAACATTTTGAATGTTGAAAGTCGTGGACAGAGGAGATGTAGAAAGGTGAGAGAGTCTAGGACAAGAGGGCACAACTTCAGGCGGAGGAATTCCTTTAACACGGGCAGTTGTGGAGGCCAAATAGTTGGGAGTATTTAAGAGAGGGATTGATATGTTTTTGATTAGCCAAGGTATCAAAGGTTATGGGAAGGCTGGGCAGTGGGGTGAAATGGTTCAGCTCAAGATTGAACGGTTGGGCAGACTCGATGGGCTGAATAGCCTCTTTCTGTTCCTCTGCCTTATGGTTTTATATGAGGTTGATGTCGGAAGTTGAGTCATCATGAGAGAATGGAAACACTCAGTCTGTTTTCCATGGAGCGAAGAAGGTTAAGAGGAGATGCTGTTGAGGTCTATAAAATCATAGCTAAGGTGAACTGTGACAGATTGATTCCTAGAGTAGGAGAGGGATGGGATTTCGAAGGAAGATGAGGGGACAGCTCTTCACTCAGAGGGTGATGGGTACGTGGAATAAGCAAAGATGTGGAAACAGGAACATTAGCTTCCTTTAAGAAACACTTGGTTAACTACATGGATGGGAGGGCATGTTGTTCAGCATGGACAAACTAGGCCTGCTGCTGTGTTGCAAGACACAATGAAGCGGACAAGGGGGAAGTCGCTTATAATGTGCTGGAGGTGGCACAAAGAACTGGTTTACCTGTCCATGTTTGATGGGAGAGACGTGGTCAACCACTTCTTGCCTCACCAGTCTCCCACTGGGACTATCCCGGAGTGCCGATGTTACCTTCGATACTGACGGGATGTGCCACGTTGGTTCTGAAATACATGTCAAACAGCAGAGGATTTCACCTTCCACTGAGCCGAACACCATTTATAAACATTCTTCACGTTAATTAGACTTGACACTGGCGTAGAATGGAAGCTGAAGGCGCTGTAATCCCCTCTTTGAAAGCTATATGGACTATTTCGCATTCATGTTAGAAACTGATGACTGGTGTTGTCCCAGAAACAGCTCAATTACAATTTCAGATGGTGTAATTAATGGGATCTTTAGAAAACGTACACAGCAATGGCTTTGTGTAATAATTGCAAGCTCAGAATGGAAAAATAGGTCAAACTCTCCAATCACAAAAGCACAATAATGCCATTTTTTTTCTTTATCAAAAGACTATTTTTTCCAAAACATATGTCCACAGTAAAGTGTTTCATTGCAGGAAATTCCGTTGCTCAAGCAGTAAACATTTTGGGGTTCCACAAAATGACAAGATAACTGTGAGCAGATGGTAAATGATAATTAAACAAAAAATTTAGACATAGACACGGTAACACGCTAGACGCATATTCCCCTCTCTGCTGGGATTGCTCCCTCCGCGACTCCCTTGTCCACTCCTCCCTCCCGACCGATCATCCCCTTGGGACCTACCCCCGTGACCGCAGGAGATGCTTCACTTGCGCCCACACCTCCTCCCTCACCACCATTTGGGGCCCACGATTCCATGCTGCCCAATTAACCTACAACCCCGGTACATTTTAGAACAGTGGGAGGAAACCGGAGCCTCTCAGGGAAAACCCCATGCAGACACCAGAACGTACAAACTCCTTACAAACAGCACAGGACTCGAATTCCTGACTGCTGGCTTTGTAACAGTGTTGCGCGAACCACTACGCCAACCGTGCCCCCCCATGTAACTTCTGCACTGATAGAAAAATAATGACCAGCAGAGCCATTCTAATATCATTCAATCCGCGCACATTCCTTGCCAGAGCGACCAGCATCTATTCCAAACCTGGCCAGGATCAAAGAGGACTGGGCTGCCTCATTATCTGTTCAATCCCCAAGATCTGTCAACAGGTGCAACTGACCGTGTCTCCAAATGTTTTTGCATGTGAACTGTGAGTTGAAACATAGCACAGCCTTGATTTGGAAATGACTCCCAATATGCAAATCTTTTCATTAAAAAAAACAGATGGAAAGTTCAAAGGATGTGATAACCATTTAATGGACACTCAAACTCACTGTATCTTAGTGAAGGTTGCTTTAATAAGACTATACTTTTAAGGATAATTTCTATAGTCTTTGATTTGAGAAATCGCATCTAAAAAAGTATGAAAGTTGCTTTAATAATCAAATTACCTCACTGCAACATTATTACATTTAGTATGCGACTTTCACCCCACTGCAGGAAGGATGAGGAAGCTTTAGAGAGCGTGCAGAGGAGATTTACCAGGATGTCGCCTGGATTGGAGAACATGTCCTCTTAAGAAAGGTTGAGTGAGCTGGGGGTTTTCTTTTTAGAGTGAGAGATGACTTAAAAATAAGATTATGAGATGCTTAGATAGGGTGGACAGCCGGCACCTTTTCCCAGGGTTTAAAGTGAGTGGAGGAAAGTTTTGGGGAGGTTGTTTTTTTTTTACATAAAGAGCAATGGACGCAAGGAATGTATTTGTGGGGCTCGTGGTGGAGGCTAGTACAGAAGAATCTGGGATAGGGACATGTACATTAGAGGATTATGGGTGTGAGGGGGGGAAGGGTTAGATCGATGGTGGAAGAGGTTTACAAATGTCAGAACAACTCCGTGGGTTCTATGCTCTATGATTGAGCTACTGGGAAAACAATTACTACTCATCGTTCCAGAATTTAGGTCAAATCTGTACCCGAGACTGTGGGCTGTGTTGAACATATTGCTGACGGGTAAGCACGTTCTTAAACTGAGAGGGAAATGACCTTCCACCAAAATACTATCAACACCTCAAACTCTTTTACACAAAAAAATATATTAAAAAAATATATTTTATCTTCAATTTCACAAACAAGGCTTTCCCTCTACCACCATCAACTCGGTGCTTACCCTCATGTCCTCCATTACCTACCCGCATATCTGCCGTAGCCCTCCCCGCCCCCACATGCAACAAAGACAGGATTCCTCTCGTCCTCACCTCCCACCCCACCAGCCTCTGCATCCAACACATCCTCCTCTGCCAATTTCACCACCAACTACATGATCCCACCACTAGACACATATTCCCCTCTCCGCTGGGATTGCTCCCTCCGCGACTCCCTTGTCCACTCCTCCCTCCCGATCGATCGTCCCCTATGGACGAAGCAATGCTTCACTTGTGCCCACACCTCCTCCCTCACCACTATTCGGGGCCCAAAACAGTCCTTCCAAGTGAAAGACTTGTGAGTCTGCAGGAGTCACCTACTGCATCCGGTGCTCCCGCTGTGGTCTCCTCTACACCGAAGAGACTGGACGCAGACTGTGAAGTTCACTTTGTTGAGCATCTAGGCTATGTCCACTGCAATAATGTGGATCTCCCAGTGGCCACCCATTTCAATTCTCCATCCCATTCCCTTCCTGTCATGTCTGTCCATGGTCTCATGCACTGCCAGACTGAGACCACCCGCAAATTGGAGGAACAACATCTCATCCTCCAAATGGATGGCATTAATATTGACTTCTCTGGCTTTGGTTAGCCCCCTCCCTCCACTTCTTACCCATTATCACCTCTGCATTCTGTCTTCTTCTGCACTAACATGATAAATTCTTACCTCGTCCCTTATCATATCCAATTAACACCTTTTTTTGGTCTGGAATCCTCCCCCCGCCAGCACTGTCTGAATTCTGAGACCGAAACATCAGCAATGTATCTTTGTCTCCTATATAGACACTGCAAAGACCGGCTGAGTTCCCCCAGCATTTCAGTGTGTTTTTACCACAGCCATGTGTGACAGAGTATATAGATGTGTTTTTGGGAGATAAATTAGTAAAGGTTTGATAGAGTAGGTCACATACAAATACTTTAAAACATATTCTATTTGAAATACTGGAGCTCTGCTAATGCTAGACATATTTCCCCCACAGCCTTTGCAAGAGCTTTGGAGAGTGCCCAATCGACTTCACTAATGGATTGTTGTTTACAAAAAGGCAACTGATGAAAGAGCTTGTCTGAGCTGCAGATTGTCTGGAGTGGAACTTGTTCTAAGAGGGCCATGTGGTTTTGCAAGCAGAGTCAAACAGGCTTTCTTTCAGTGTGTGTGTGTGTGTGTGTGTGAGAGAGAGAGAGACACACACACACAAACATACACACACACTCACAGATCAGTTCTACTGTGATACAGTCAGCTACAGCAGCTGGAACTGGAACAGGACAAGTTTGCAAGCTTGTGGAAAACCCCATTTGGAACAGGGGTCATGAGTTCTGAGTTCAGCCTGGTCAAAGCCCTGTGGTTCATGCAAAAGGCTGTCTAATGTTTCACTTGAAATAAGAGAAACAAGAAGGAACTCTGTGGTGACCTGAAAAAAAGAGGTTATCATCTGGAGAACCCTGAGGGGGCAAGTTTCTTTGGCAAGACACTGATGTGGTTGGGTGTCCATCGTACAACAAATCTCTCTCTGAAAACCAACAAGAACTTTCCTGAGCATTAACCATTTACCTTTCAAGTACCAAAGCCTGGTGAACTTCATAAATGTTAAATTCTATGTGCAGTGAATTCTGTGTGCAGTGTGCAACCAGTGAACTTGGAGGAATGAGAAGTGAGATTGGACTGTGAACCAAATAACTTTTCTGAACTTACACACACATTACATACACATGCGCTTAGAATTAGAAAGGAGTTAAGTTAGGTTAGTAAAGTCAATAATCATAAGTTAAAGTATGATTCTGTTTTCACATTTTAAGATAATTAAAAGCAACTTTTGTTTAAG
Source organism: Narcine bancroftii (assembly GCF_036971445.1). Taxonomy (NCBI): domain Eukaryota; kingdom Metazoa; phylum Chordata; class Chondrichthyes; order Torpediniformes; family Narcinidae; genus Narcine; species Narcine bancroftii. Next base: position 137,467,491 of record NC_091470.1, on the reverse strand, counting down.
TAACCATTTGTCTTGGTGAATATCTATTTCTGCTGGATTTTGGAGTCCTCTGGGATGAAACACATGGAATACCCAGTTATAGAGTCAAAATTCATGATTGGAAATGAATAAAAATGCATTTCATTCCTAAAAATGCAACTGGGCTACAAAAGATGAATATGCCAATGAATGTGTGAATGCCCTGGTGTGGGGGCAGGGGTGGGGGGTGTGTGAATGCCCTGTTGTGGTGGGGGGGAACAAATGGGTCATCCTAATGAAGCTCTTGGAGCTAACACTCAAAACCATTGGTGGTGTCATGTGACGAGGCATACCAATCATCCAGTTTCCGGAATCTCGAGCAGACAAAGAACTGCTAGAGGAACTCAGCAGGTCAGACAGCATCCGTGGGTAGGAATGGACAGTGTAAGGTGGTGAGGAGAAAGGGGCGGCCGATGTTTGTTTCTTGATGACGTGCTCTGGACAGGACACGAGCCACATTCATGTCTGCAAGGGCCAACACTCCAGGATTGTAAATTATCTTCAGCATGTAATGCACATTTAAATTACATGTAAATACACTGACCTTCCCCCCCACACCCCCCCCCCCACCCCACAACTACTATTTTTGGCCCAAATAGCCTGATCACGGATCCTTGCCAATGGCTGATCCTCGCCCCAGCTGCACGCCCATCGAACTTCTGACAGCTGATCCTCGCCCCATACGCCCGCTCAGCTAGCATCTGATAGCTGACCCTCACACCATAAGCCCACCCCATCCAGCACCCAATGGCCTGAAGACAATGTAGTTGCAGTTGATATGCAAATTTACTCTTTCATATTGCTAAATAAATTGGTTTACGTAAAGTTTTATTCGTATATTGTATATCGTGTTAGATTAGTTGTTTGAAATTTGTGGTAGACCCTAATACCAAGAAAGAGATGTGTGCACGTTGTATATGTGTGGATGTGACCTTGGAGCCAAGGTGGGTGGCAGCCTGAAAAAGTTTGGGAACCACTGGTGTATGTGAAGGGTTCAGACCTGAAATGTTGACTGTAACATACTGATGGTGCAGCTCATTTTCTCCAGGATCGTGCGATTAGCGTGAATTGGTTTTGCAGCGAGTCCTATGACATATAATAACCGTAACACAAACTTCAAAGCATCAGTTATGGTTTAAATGATACAAAATCACTGCATATTGTCTTCAAGCTGGAAATTCATTCCCACAGGACATCGCTGAAAGAGGTGATATCATACAAGGATATTTCCTCAGGAAATCAAATCTGTTGAATTAGAGCAGTGGTTCTCAACCTTTTTCTTTCCACTCACATCCCACTTTAAGTGTTCCCTATGCCATCGGTGCTCTGTGATAAGTGCGAGATTGCTTATGGTGGTCTCTAGGTGGAAAGAAAAAGTTTGAAAACCATTGTTTTAATCGTACCTCATTGACTTGTTACTCCAAAAGAAATAGGCCAATGACAATTTTTCTCAAGCAAAATATTTCAGTAACAATTGGGTCCAGAGCAGTGATTCTCAATCTTCCCTTCCCACTCACATCCCACCTTAAGCAATCCCTGACTAATCACAGAGCACCAATGGCACAGGGATTACTTAAAGTGGGATGTGTGAGAGGGAAGAAAAAGGCTGAGAGCCACTGGACTAGATGGATCTGACAATGCTGATATAAATACAAACACCACACGCATGCACATCACTCATTCCAAATGATCAGAGATGAAATATTCTCCATATTCCTTCGTGGAAAATGTTTTGCTGTCTCTTTGGGTTTAAATGACTAGAAGTTTGGTCCCATTGGCATCTGAATTACCAATCATAATGACACACATTAAGCAACTGTATTGGAAGGCTGATAATTCTCATGAGCAGACTGGGCGACAAAGACTATATCAAGTTAATTACCAATCACTTGTTCGGCAGCGGATGATTGTAACAGAAATTGCTCTCTTAAAAAAAATAAAGCTGGCACAAAAATTTGGTTGGAGCAGAAGGTAAGTGTTGAGGCCGTTGACTGTGCCCGAGTCCTCTGTTGTGGAGCAGACTAAATAATAAATTTGTGTGATTGATTGCTGGGTGTTGTAGCACCATTTCGATGGCCAAGTATGCCTAGCAGTGGAGGGGGGTGGCGGGGGGGGCTTCACATTCATTACTGTCATCACAATTAACATGAATCTCCAGAGCTGACCTCCACCCCGCTGAACACTCTGCAATTTGATGCACCTGATAATGAGAGGCTTTTGCAGAAGAAAAAGATGGAGGGTCAGAGAACAAAGAGAAAAAAGGGGAACACGAGGATACAGCGTGTGACAAATAACTCATTTAACATGGAAATAAGGCAACAGGCTTTTTGGCAATAGAAGACCGTACAAATCTTTGGAATGTGTCCAAGATGCTGGCTTGTTCACTCAATGCTGAATTGCAATTTCACATCATTATGGCCTAAACCTCGGGTAACACAGCACGGAGCCAGACCCGTCATCCATTGAGGCAGCATTCACCATCCAGCAGCTATTTAACCCAATCCAAATTTTATTCTTCCAGATTCTTCCCACAACAGGGAATTTACAGTGGGTGATCCCCAACGTTTTTTGAACACGATGTGGGGAAGTGGAGTATTGGGCAGCAATTCACACAGTCATAGGGAGAACACACAGACTCCAGAAAGAGCAAGCAGAGATCGGAATTGAAGCTGGATAACTGCACAGCATTTATCCACACACTCCATATGGAAAGTAGTCCCGGTTACAGAAAAAAGAGTTCCTATAATTAATATTGCTACCACTTGCTTTTATTTTATAGATTTTCCTCAAAGAGCAAAACTGTAATTCTCAAAGACGGAAGATATGCAAAAGTAAACACAACATTTTTCCATTATATCTAGGAAACTAACCTTGTTTCTTTCTCTTTCATTTAAAATTGGCATTCAATTGGGGTCTTGACAGTAAATGGCAAGGCTGTATGTTCCACTGATGAGCAGTTTCCTCCCAATTTCAGTAATTGCAGGTTCTAACATAATTAAGTGTGTGTGTGTGTGTGTGTGTGTGTGTGTGTGTGTGTGTGTGTGTGTGTGTGTGTGTGTGTGTGTGCACGCGTGTGTGTGTGCACGTGTTGGTAATGCAGTTGAAGGCAGCAAAAATACAATTTTCTGAGTACATTAACAAATGAGAAGCTTATTCAGGTCAAACAGACAACTGCTGGGTTGTACTTCAAGTGAAAGCACAATGCTGGAGAAACTCAGCAGGACCATACTTTATATGACTAAGATAAAGATAGGTAACGAATGTTTCAGGTTTAAGCCCTTCATCAAGGTATGTCCATCAAGGTAGGTCCCTTTGAGAGACATACTCCTCTCAGGTTTAGAATTAAACCCACCCACTCACACTTTTCTATGGATATCAGGTACAGAATTCACATCACACTCTCACACTAGTCCAGAGTCCTGCCCTCTCACACTGCCCTGGAGGGGAGTAGTACAGAATGAACCTTACAGTCTGACACTGCCCCAGCAGTGGCAAGTACAGAATGAAGCCCACATTCACATACAGCTGCGTAAGTGACAAGAATGACCTGTCACACAGCCCCCTGAGGGGACAGGAATGGAATAATCCAAATATTGATGGTCTGGGAAAGATTTCTGCAGAATAATTGTGTGTGATAGGAAGAGGCATCATCGATTTGTCAGGAGTGGATCACAGTGGAGTAACTGAAGTTCCTTTCTTGTACGCAAGAGCTTTCAACATGAGCAGTCAACAGACATCTGACAAGGTTTCATGCACGAGATTATTTTGAAGAGATAATCTCTTCCACAAGAGATCATCTGAAAATATGAAACTTGTGACACGAGATGTTAACTGCCTGAGAAGTGGTTGATGAAAAAGAACAAGGATAAAGATAAAATTCTCTGACTGGTAGGGTATGACCACACTCTGCTGACCATTGACAGCTTCATCATTGATCAAGTTCCTTGGTCTGGAACTGGTGGAGAACCTCACCTGGTCCCTTAACACCAGTTCCATAGCCAAGAAAGCCCAGCAGCGCTTCTACTCCCTGCGAAGGCTGAGGAAAGTCCATCTCCCACTCTCCATCCTCACTACATCAAGAGCATCCTGTGCTACTGCATCACCGCCTAGTTCAGACGCTGTACCTCCTCGGACCGCAAGAGCCTGCAGAGGATAGTGAGGACAGCGGAAAAGATCATTGGGGGCTCTCTTCCTACCATGAAGGACGTCTACACCACTCGATGGAGATAAAAGGCAATAAACATTGTGCAGGACTCCAGACACCCCCCCCCCCTCATGTAAACTGTTCTCCCCCCTGCCATCTGGTAGGAGGAACCGCAGCACTCGGGCCCTTACGTCCAGATTGAGCAACAGCTTTTTTCTCCCAAGCCATCAGGCTCCTGAATTCCCAGAACATTTGGGGAGAGGGTACCGTGGACTTTTACTGTATGTCTTAATATTTTAATATTGTAATGTGTTTAAATTTTATTCTAATTTCTATTTATGTAAATATGCTCCGTGGTCCTAAGAAACGCTAACTTGTCTTTACCGTGCGAGCATGGGATGAACAATAAATAAAGGTGACCTGACTTGACAGACAGGAGACCAGAGATGCTGGAATCTGAAGCCAAGCGTAATCTTCTGGAGGAACTCAGCAGCATCAGTGGGAGAGAAAGAATGGTCAATGCTTCGGATCTCGATGAAAGGCTCCGGCCCGAAACGACCCATTTTTCTTCTTCCACTGATGCCACTCAGCCTGCTGAGTTCTTCCAGGAGATTTTGTTAAGGCAGGACATGACTTTGGTTCCCACAGAAGATCAGGAATACTTTCCTTAGCAGTAAAAGTAGGATTATGGAAGAGCATGAGAATTTAGGCATTACATACTGTACATCCTGCCCTCTTGGACAGAAGGAAATCAAGAGGGATAAAAGGTGGCTCAGGCAGACAAGGTGGAGGAAAATCCCAAGGGCTTCCACAGATATATTAATAGGATAGCACAAGACAAGATTGGTCGCCTTGAAGTTCTGAGTGGTCAGCTATGTATGGAAACAGAAGAGATGGGGGAGATCTTAAATTGTTTTTTTTTGCATTAATATATACTTGGGAGAAGGCCACTGAGTCGATAGAAGCAAAGAAAAGTAGCAGTGAGGTTACGAAAACTATTCAGATTAAAGAGGAGGTGCTGACTGTCCAATATATGGGTCTCTCTGGAATCTAATTCTGTTACAAAATTTTCTCTCATCTCTCTTCTCGGATTCTCTCTTCCTATATCTTTAAATAAACATACTTTGAGGATAATGACATATTAGAAAACATATTGGTTGAATGAGATTTTCCCTTTCTACTCCTATGTTATCTAATTATTTCTTTAAACCTTCCATGATTGATGTAACTTTTAAAGAATAGTGTAGATTGGGCATTAAATGTTTTAAAGATTTATTTGTTGAGGGGAGTCTCACTTCCTTTGAACAACTTTCAGTTAAGTACGGTCTACCCAATACTCATTTTTTTTTGTTATCTAGATTAGAGATTTTTTTACAATCTCAATTACATAATTTCCTAAGAGGACTGATAAAAATTTAATTTTATGTAATTTTTAATTTACGACCTTTCTATAATGGTTCAATATTTCATTTATGGCACGTTGTTGGGAATAAGAGAAGCTCCCTCAGATAAAATTTTAAAAGCTTGGGAACAGGACCAACAGCTTTTAATTCCTGAAGAAACTTGGAATGTAATTTTCAAATTGGTTAATACTTCATCTTTACGTGCCTGTCATTCTTTCTTACATTTTAAAGTAATCCAATAGGGCTCACATGTCCAAAGCCAAACTATCTCATTTTTATGCAGATGTATCTCCTCATTGTGATGCTTCATTAATTCATATGTTCTGAACATGTCAGAGTCTTGAGAAATATTGCAATGAAGTATTTCAAACTTTCTCTGCACTTTTTAAAGTTATTTTTAAACCAAATCCCTCAACTGCTTTTTTGGTATTGTTGGAGAGAGTGACATAACTTTAGCAGCTTCTGAGCTGCATGTATTAGCTTTTATTTCTCTTATGGTTAGATGGGCGGTGTTACTCAGATAGAGGGACGTTACTGCACCACATCATGCTCAATGGCTACGTGACGTCGTGTCATGTTTAAACATAGAGAAGATTAGATGCTCAATTCCCAATTTGAATTTAAATTTTCAAACACTGTGGGGACCCTTTTTGAGTTACTTTTGGTAGAAATGTTGATGAATGAAGTAATTTATCACTCTGAGCCGAATTCTGTCTTCCTTTTCTTTTTTTATTGGTCAAATAGCTTCTTTTGTGTTAGTGGGTTTAGATTTTTCTTTTTTAAATAATAAAATAATAATATCAATGCAATGTAAGTTTGATTAAAATGTGGGGTAATGTAATGTATCTTTTTGTATTTCTGGATATGAAATTTCAATGTTAATAAAAATATTGAAAAAAGAATAAGAAAACGGAGCTGTTTGCTGAATTAAGGCAAATAAGGATGGACAAATCCACAGAGTCTGACAAAGTATTCCCTTGGACCTTTTGGGAGGCTCGTGCATAAATTGTAGGGGCTCTAGCAGAGGTATTTAATACATCCTTAGACATGAGTGATGGGCTGGAAGTTTGGAGAATAAGCTAATGCTGTTCCATTGTTTAAGAAAGGCTCTAAAAACAATCTGGGGAATTATAGTGAGCCTGACATCAGGAGTGGTCGGAAGGTATCCTACAGACCATATGTATTTGAACTTGGATAGACAGTGATTGATTAGAGATGGTCCACATGGCTTTGTGTGCAGGAAGTCATGTCTAACCAATCTTATGGTGTTTTTTCGAGGAGGTTCTCAGGAAAATTGATGAAGGAAAGGTTGTGAATGTTATCCATGTGGACTTTAGCATTGAAAAGACGAGGGTGGACAGTGGACCACTGAAAAATGACACTGGGGAGATAGTAATATGGGACCGAGAAAGGTAGATGAAATTAATAAGTATTTTGCATCTGTTTTTACTATGGAATTCCAGAAGGAAGGACAGACGAGTGTGTGGCATTACCAAGGTGGTGGGAAGGTTGAAAGGTCTGAAGGTGGATAAATCACCTGGACTAGATGGTTTTGAAAGAGGTGGCAGAAGAAATCATGGAGACATTGTAATGATCTACCGGCCACCATTATGTCAACCTTCTATAGGAGTTCTAACAAAAGCACCCTGGCCGGCTGCATCACCGTGTGGCACAGTTGCTGAAGAGAAATGGATCGGAAGTCAATCCACAGGACCATAAGAGTTCCAGACAAAAAACACTGGAGTCTCCGTCCCCTCCATTGACATGATCTACTGAGAATGTTGTCTGAAGAGGGCTCACAACATCAGTGAAGACCGCTTCCACCCTGCACACAGCATCTTTCAGCTGCTCCCATCGGGGAAGAGATACAGGAGAATCAGAGCCAGGCTGAGGAACAGCTTCTTCCCACTGGCAGTGAGAAAGACCAAAGGAACACTAACCATCTGAGAGTCTCATTTGTACAAAACAATATCTATTTATTTATTTGGATAGATAAAGTACTTGTCCTGGATATGTATTGTTTGTCTTTATGTGTGTTATCTCTGGTTGTATGTCAGAATGTTTTGCACCGAGGACCAGAGAAAGCTGTTTCACAGAGGATTATCCAACAAGTTGGACAGGTCAGAACAAAGGAGTTTCGATCTGCTTGTCATCCCAAACAGGAGGCAGGTGAAGTCATTCCCCATGTCAATCAAGGTCAGATGTATCCATGGGTAAAGACATCTTCCAACTGGCCTGCACCCCCCTCACCGAAGGTCAAATGGGATTACGAGTGCTGGCCCCTGACAGGCTGCAGCTCACTCTCTTTTCCCCTTGAGACCATCCCTGAGCTCCACTCTTGGATGTGAGCAGTGAGTGATGCTAGAGGACTCATTGTAAGGTGTGTGGCAAAAAAGGGTAGGGGCTATATGTGGCGCACACCCAGGAGAGACTCGTGTGTCTCTCGTTATATATTGTATCTAGATTTCTATTTCTATTTCTTTGCTATGCAGTGTGCTGTGTTGTAAATAACTTGTATCTGATGTACACGGTGTGTGTGTGTGTGAGAGAGAGAGACAGTGTGTGTGAAAGAGTGAATATGTGTGTGAGTGAGTGTAAGTGTGTGAGTGTCAGTGTGTGTGTGTGTGAGAGAGTATGTGTGTGAGTGAGAATGTGTGTATGTAATTGAGTGTGTGTGTGTGGGTATGTGTGAGTGTGTCTGAGAGTGAGTGTGTGTGTATATGTGTATGAGTGTCAGTGTGCGTGAGTGAGTATGTGTGTGAGTGAGAGTATGTGTGTGACTGAGTGTGTGTGAAGGTATGTGTGTGTGAGAGAGTGAGTGTGTGTGAGTGAGTGAGTGTGTGTGTGAGAGTGTGTATGTGTGTGTGAGAGAGAGTGTGAGTGTGCGTATATGTGTGTGTATGAGGGAGAGAGAGAGAGAGAGAGAGAGAGAGAGAGAGAGAGCAGTTCCATATTCCCCCATGTTAAATAAAGTTTACGGTTCAGCACTAACATGTGTCCAGGATTGTCACTGTTTGAACCCTTAGAACCCGTTCCCCCATTACATAGGATATGCAATTTCCCAAATCTGTCCAGCTTCCCAGCGGACGGGCTGGCCTTGGATGCTCACCTTGAAGGTGCTTGGTTCGCCCATAAATTGTGACTGCATTCACACATCCTACCGCCCACTCCCCACCCCCTTTGCTGCCTTGACACTTACACAAATCATTGTGGCCACTCCTGCTGGCAGTGCTTCGATGACCCTTCTGTGAGGCAGGACAGCCCTGACTAACCCAAATGAGAGTTTATTATCATATCCACAATGTACAGTTGCAATGAAAGTTTTACTTGCTGCAGCCAAATAGGTATGTAATGTACACTGGAGTTGAACTAGAAAGTCTGCAGAAGCTATGATTGTAGTTTAATACACAAAAGAGCTGGAGAAAGTCAGCAGGTCATGCAGTGTTCTTTATGCAGCAAACAAACATAACCAACACTTTCAGCCTGCTTGCTTTCGCTCATACCTTGCCGAAGGGCTCTGGCCTGAATTGATGGTTATGTATCTTTGCCTTGTAAAGAATGCGGCATCACCTGCTGAGTCTCTCCAGTACTTTTGTGTATTAAACGTAATATACATGGTCTTGTTTTCCCTCCCCCCTCCACCCCATCCAATCCCTCTCCATCCTCATCTGGGACACCACACACACTCTCTACTTCTGAAGGACTCAGATTCTCTGGCCGCCGCTGCCTTATCTTCAGCATGGATGTGCGATTCCGCCCACTCCCCATCTGGAAGGCCTTGGGGTCCTCCTTCTTTCTGGAACACAGAGCCGTTCAGTCCCCATCAACCAACACTCTCCTCCACTTGGCAGAACTTGTCCTCACACTCCTTCTTTGACCCCTCCCATTTCCTCCAGATTCAGGGTGTATCCATGGGCCCCAGCTACACCTGCCTTTTTGTCAGGTGTGTTGGACAAGCTCTGTTCCAATTGCCTCAAGGTCCCATCCCCAACTCTACCACCACTACAACTTTTGTGGTGTTACCTCCTGTATCCCTGCAGAACCTGGCAATTTGGTTAAATTCACCACCTGCCATCAAATTTTCCTGGACTGTCTCTGACACCTCTGTCTGCTTCTCACATCTCTCTGTCTTTATCTCAGGCAACAAAGTTTCCAGGGACATCTATTACAACCACCCCCCCTCCCCCTTTTCCCACTTTGTCCCTAGTAAGGACGTCATTCTTCTCTCCCGATTCCTTTACCTCTGTCGTACCTGTTCCTGGATGAGCCCTTCCCCTCCAGGGCATCCGAAATGCCCTCTTTCTTCCCCGTCTTTGATGAAGCCACATCTGTATCTCCTTCATTTCTTGTACTTCCGACCTTACCCCACCACTCCCCAGGCAGAGCAAGGACAGAGTCCCTCTGGTCCTTACTTTCCACCCATCAGTGTCTACATTTGACACATTATCCTCTGACACTTCCAGCACAACCTGACTACTCCCCATAACTTCCCCTATCTGCTTTTCACAGGAATCGGCCTCCCTGAATCAGCTTAGTCTGCTTCTTCCTTCTCCAACCGCAGAAAGTGCAATTCTCCACCCCATCAGTTTCCATTATTTTAATCACTTTTTTATTTATTTCTGTACCTACTTTTGCCCCTTTCCACCCCTCACCCTTCATGGTTTCTCCCTTCACCTATCCCTCCACCTCCCACACCTTCTGTCCTATATCAATCACCTCAGGGCCCTTCTCCCAGCTTCTTTTCCGCCTTATAAAGGCAATTTCACCTTTTTAATCTTAGTCTTGAGAATAGGTCCTGACCCAAAACACAGAAGTGACCATTTCTACTCATGGATCCTGCCTGACCTGTGGAGTTCTGCCAGAAACTCTTTGTAAACGTAACATACACCAATTGCAGATAAATTATATTACTGCACTGTACCGTGAGGCATAAAAAGAGATAACAAATATAAAAAGGGCAGATCAATGAATTTACACCTCCTCCCTCACCTCCATCCAGGGCCATGAACAGACTTTCCAGGTGAGGCAGAGCTTTACATACACATCGTCCAACCTAATCTGGTACATGCTATATGGGCTCCTCTACACCAATGAGACCAAATGCAGATTGGGTGATATTTTGCCAACACCTTGCGCTCTGTTTTGGGTTTAAACTTGAGCATCCATTTCAACTTCCCCAACCGTTCTTACAGTGACATGTTTGTCCTCGGCCCCATCCATCCAAATGTAAAGTTGAGGACAACACATTATATTCCTACTGGACAGCCTTAAACCTAATGGCATAAACTTCAGGCAACTCTCCATCCCATCAGTTTCCACTATTTAAATCACTTTTTTATTTATTTCTGTACCTACTTTTGCCCCTTTCCACCCCTCACCCCTTCATGGTTTCTCCCTTCACCTATCCCTCCACCTCCCACACCTTCTGTCCTATATCAATCACCTCAGGGCCCCTCTCCCAGCTTCTTTTCCCCCTTATAAAGGCAATTTCACCTTTTTAATCTTAGTCTTGAGTATGGGTCCTGACCCAAAACACAGAAGTGACCATTTCTACCCATGGATCCTGCCTGACCTGTGGAGTTCTGCCAGAAACTCTTTGTAAATGTAACATACACCAATTGCAGATAAATTATATTACTGCACTGTACCGTGAGGCAGAAAAAGAGATAACAAATATAAAAAGGGCAGATCAATGAATTTACACTCTGACCCAATGGCATGACAGACTCACCTGTCTGATGTACATGGTGTGTGTGTGTGTGTTTGTATACACACGCATGTTTGTGTGTGTGTGAGTTTGTATGCATGTTTGTGTGTGCGTGTGTCTGTGTGTGAACCCAAAGAAGTTTGTGCTATAAGAAGTTATTTCTATTGTTCCAAATAAATCTGATGATCCAAAACAGAGATGGAAGTATGAAATAAAATTCATTCCTATCTAAAAAGTAATAACTCCCTTAAAGTCATTTAGCAGGCGCAAATTAATAGTTTAATGAAAAACTGTAGCGGCCCCCGGCCCACTGAGTGGGCCGACACACGGAATGGCTGTCGAACTCAGTGATTGAGCAAGCAGCATGCGGGTTGGGAGACCCGCTCCCATAGGCCACAGTAATAGTGGCTGAATCAACCAATCACCGTCAGCGGATCGCAGGGGGTCCAATCTGGCCCTGCGGATCTGAGGCAGCCAATTGGCAGCCAACTTTGCTCAAGCCATGCCCCAGTGGTGACACGATCGGCTGCCTATAAAAGGCAGAGCTGCATCTCAATAAACTCAGTGTCGCCAACACTCCCTTCGCGTGTCTTCTTTCTATAACCTCAAGCTATAACCATGTCATACCTTGAGCTCTAACCGTAGTGACCCACTACAAAACACCATTTTAATGACGGTTAGTGACACCGATCAAATGAATGGGTCTGCATTTGTTGTCACAGCAATAGCTGACATAAGGGTGAAGGCAGCTGCACCATATCTGGTCCTTCGCTTTAGTGAGTTGACGAAAACACGTGGACTTTTTGGGGAGTCCAAGGATGGAAGAGGAGGTGTGACAGAGTGTGTATACACACACACACACACACACACACACACATATATATATATATATATATATTTTTTTTTTTTTTTATTTTTTTTGGGTGATAAATTGGAAAAGGTTTGTTAGAGTAGGTTACATACAAACACTTTAAAGTAGATCATTTGAAATACTGGAATTCTGCTAATGCTAGATATAGTGGCTTCACAGCTTTTACAAGAGCTTTGCTCAAGAGACTTCACTATGGATTGTTTACAAAAGGCAACAGATGAATGATGTTGTTGAGCCGCAGATTGTCTGGAGTTGTTTAAGAGGATCATGTGGTTTTCCAAGTAGACAGAGTCAAACAGTCTCTCTCTCTCTCTCTCTCTCTCTCTCTCTCTCTCTCTCGAGAGAGAGAGAGAGAGAGACAGAGATTATTCTTCAGTGTTACAGCCAGCAGAGGCAGCTGGGACTGGAACAGAACAAACTGGCAAGCTTGTGGAAAACCCCATTTGGAAGACGGCCTGGTCAAATCCCTTGTGGTTCATGCAAGAATAGAGGACTGGTTGTCTAATGTTTCACTTGGAATAAGGGAAACAAAAAGGAACTTGGTGATGACCTGAAAGAAAGAGGTTATCATCTGGAGATTCCTGAGGGGCCAAGTTTCGTCAGCAAGACACTGGAGTGGCTGATTAATAAGGAATCAGTTGTGGATGTTCTGGAACAACAAATCTCTCTCTGAAAACTGACAATAACCTTCCTGAGCAGTAACCATTTACCTTTCAAGCACCAAAGCCTGGTGAACTTTATAAATGTTAAATTCTGTGCACAATATAAAAATTGCCTGCAACCAGTGAACTTGGAGGAATGAGAAGTGAGATTGGACTTTGAACCAAAGAACTTTTCTGAACTTACACACACATTACCTACACATGCGCTTAGAATTAGAAGTGGGTTAAGTTGGGTTATTTAAGTCAATAGTGATAAGTTAAAGTTTGATTCTATTTTCATGTTTAAAGATAATTAAAAGCAACTTTTGTTTAAGTTACCATTTGTCTTGGTGAATATCTATTGCTGCTGGGTTTATGGGTCCTCTGGGCTGGTAACAGAGGGCAGGCAAATCTAGAATCCAACCAGATTTGTTCTCCTGCTCTGCTGAACCGAGCAGCTCCCCCATCAAACCACTGGCCACAAGTCAGCGAGATCTTGCCTGATGTGATTTTCAGCTGATTATTTTCAATTGTTTTTTTCCCTCTTTCTGTACCCAAGCAAAATAAATCGTTCATCCCTCAACACCAATAATCAAAATCTCTTTCCCACTGCCTAGTTCATTGATGAGCACTTTTAGAATTTTCCACGTTTTTTGTGGTTGGCAGCCATATGAATGAGTGCATGCATACCAATGAGTACAATTGGACTTGGAAGGCATGGTCTGTGATGCATGGAAGTGTACGTTTAAAATAAAGGCTCCAATTTCCATGCATTCTGGAACTGCACCATCTGGGAGTCACAGCAGCCCATATCCTGACAGTGGACGGCAAGGAATCACAAAGTGCTGCTCCACTGCTTTTGCCACAGTGATTCAACTTGAGACATTTAAGAGGAAATATATCTTCATTAATGATTACGGTGCATAGTGTGTGGAACCAAGGGAGCACGGGTTTTATTTGAGTAACAACAAATTCCAGAATTAATGTACTAAAACAATTATTTGTGTTAAACCAGACACTGGGGTCGAGGCTGTGGAGAAACACAGCAGGTCACGCAGCATCCACAGAAAGCAATGTTTCGGGCCCAGTCCTTTCATCAGGTATAAGCAAAAGCAGGAAGGTGCCTGAACAGTTTGTACTGCAGTTTTTATACAAAATAAAACCGAATCAAAGGAAATATGGTGGTAACGTAAGATCAGCCGACTGACCTGCGATGGTTTTCTCCATGTTACTTTCCTCACTTTTCTGCCAAATGGGGGTGGATTTACCACTACCACTGCCCTCGTTGAAGCTCAGACGGTCCACAGATCCGGGAGACCGCCGCTTAAGACCAAATCTAAAGGTTGGAACAAAGAAAGGCCACATAATTACAATTAACTCGTTCGCGGATGGTGAGTTCACTAAGTTACCAGTTCAAAACTGATGTTGTGCTGTTACTTTGAAAGATTTTTTTTAAAATTGCACTATTTTTTGTTAGTTACCATATCAAAATTTGTTTCATCACAATCTTTGCTGTATAACGTAGGTTTACTACATACGTTAAGATGACCAAGACAGTGGTCTGAAGGCCAAAGCTGACGTTAACATTTCTCGATCCTACTGAACTTTCAATCTAAATCTTGGTAAGTGGGCTTCGTGGAAAGCAGACCAGACTAGTGTATCGGCTGCTCAAGGCTGCAGGGTCAGGGAATGTACTCTTGTTCCTGCCCCGAAGTTAGCACCAACAAAGGGGATATGGTGGGAGGGGGGGAGAATCCTCACTGTCCAGGGATTGGCTTCAACGCACTTCCTCCCCATCTGACAGGTATTCCTCAAGCTTCAAATGTGAGAAAAGAAACAATAGCTTGTCATGTCCTGTTATGTTCTCAGGATGCAATGCAAGGAACTGTAATTATGATTGAAGAGTGGACTATGCTCTTTTATCATAGAATCATTTAAGCATAGAGAACAGAGACCTTTCTGCCCATTTCATTCATGCCAGTGGTGATGCCTATCTACTCTCATCCCAGATCCTGCTTCACCTTTCAGATCCAAGTACTATCCAAATGCCTTTCACCTGTCGGAACTGTATCTGCCTCCTCTACTTTCTCTTGCAGATCAATTCAAATATCAAACCCTCTGTGTGATGAACTGAACCCTCAGATCTCCCCTTCATCTTAACCTCATGCTAGCTTCCACTTTAGTGAAAGATTCCGACCTTACTATTCTATCAGTGCCTTTCATGATTGGATAAAGCTGTGGATGGTGAGCTCTCAGTTTCCTGAGTCCCAGGGAGGACAGGCATGGCTGATCCATTTTCCCCAAGGCAACGGGCTGGGGAATCTCAAAAGGATCCTTTAGGAATATGTGTTCAGCAGTGGACCCACTTTTCTGCAAGCTGTGGCTTTGTCATTGAAATGTACATGGGCTTCTTATGATAAATATTGTAGAATTGCACAAATTTATAAAAAAGCAATGTGGTGCAAGTTCAGGGTACAAAAGAGGACACGGGTCTAAGGTGCTGGGGAGTGATTACAGAGGAGATCTCGCCAGGGGTAAGTTGTAAGTTTTTTTTTTAAACACAGAGAGTAGCTGAGGTGGATACTTTAGGATCCTTTAAGAGACTTTTGGATTGGTGCATGGAGTTCAGAAAAATGGAGGGCTATAGTAATTTCTAAGGTAGGAACACCTCCGGCACAACTTTGTGAGGCGAAGGGCCTGTATTGTGCTGAAGTTTTTCTATGAACTAAATTTTTTAATGATTATTTCAAACGGCCGACAGGTGTAACAAAAGCTGCGCTCTCATTACCTAAATGAGAGAATTGCATGCAACCCTAGTGTAGGTGCTCATATAAACAGCACACATGAATTAGACACCAGTTTCTCCACAGGACTGCAGCTACAGAGCTCATTGAAACATTCCATGATGCTCATTAGTGTTAGTCAAGCCCCTCAAGAAACATCGTCTGAGAATGATGAGAACAAGGGAAATTGAGTCAGAAAAATAACCATCAGGACACAAAGCCACTTTGATTTGTTCATCGGGCCCCATTCGACATCAGATGATGAGTATGTGTAGGCTATGTGCTTCATCAGGGAGACAGGGCTGTAAAGAAACCTTTTGGCATCTTGGCCTTCATAAATCAAAGTATTGAGGCTAGGAGTTGGGATGTTAAGGTGAGGTGAAATTTGGAGTATCGTGTGCAGTTCTGGTCGCCAAATTACAGGAAGGATATCAGTAAGATTGAAAGAGTGCAGAGAAGATTTACTAGGGTGTTGCCGGGTCTTCAGGAGTTGAAAGGTTAAACAGGTTAGGACATTATTCCTTAGAGCATAGAAGAATGAGGGGAGATTTGATAGAGGTTTACAAGATTATGAGAGGTACAGAGTAAAGTGAGTTGGCTCTTTCCACTTAGATTAGGAGAGATAAGTACGAGAGGACATGGCTTTAGGGTGAAAGAGGAAAGGTTTAGGGGGAGCGTCTTCACTCAGAGAGTGGTGGGCATTTGGAATGAGCTGCTATCTGATGTGGTAAATGTGGGTTCACTCAAGTTTTAAGAATAAATTGGATAGATACATGGATGCGAGAGGTCTGGAGGGTGATGGTATGGGAGCAGGACAGTGGGACCAGAGGAATGATGTTTTGGCACAGATTAGAAGGGCTGAATGGTCTGTTTTCTGTGCTGTAGATTTCCATCAAGCAGGGACAGAGGCAGACAAGTCAGAATGTGAGGTAGTGCAAGATCACAAGAGACCCTTGAAACCACCAAATAGGTTTTCACAAGTCCTGCTTGTCTGAATTCCTTCCAACCTGTGGACGGGTGAACACAAGGAATGGGAGCAGAAATCAGCGATGTGGCCCCTTGAGTCTGCTCAATACTCTTTTTTTTTAAAAATTTTTTATTTTTCACACCATAAACCACATTAACCATGATACATACATTTTCCTTTTCAAATATATACAGTGCCATTTTCTCCTCCCCCCTCCCTCCTCCCATCCCACCCTCCCTACCTCCCCCCTCCCGTCCATTTAAAGTACAAAATCTAGGATACATTAAACCAGTCAAACAATGTTGTCATTCAATAACAATAAACAAGAAATTCCACTGAGTCAATTCTTTTCATTTCCTTCTCCTTTCGTTAATTTAGGTAGTGAATGTCCCCGGTAGGTTTTCGCTATTGTGTTTCATGTATGGCTCCCATATTTGTTCAAATATTTCAATATTATTTCTTAAACTATATGTTATTTTTTCTAATGGAATACATTTATTCATTTCTATATATTATTGTTGTATTCTCAAATTATCTTCCAATTTCCAGGTTGACATAATACATTTTTTTGCTACGGCTAGAGCTATCTTAACAAATCTTTTTTGTGCATCATCCAAATCAATTCCAAATTCTTTGTTTTTTATGTTACTTAGGAGGAAGATCTCTGGATTCTTTGGTATATTGTTTTCTGTAATTTTATTTAATATTTGGTTTAGATCTTCCCAAAATGTTTCTACTTTCTCACATGTCCAGATTGCATGAATTGTTGTTCCCATTTCTTTTTTACATCGAAAACATCTATCAGATACTGTTGGGTCCCATTTATTTAACTTTTGAGGTGTAATGTATAGCCTGTGTATCCAGTTATATTGTATCATACGTAACCTCGTATTTATTGTATTTCTCATCGTTCCAGAACATAACTTCTCCCATGTTTCCTTTTTTATCTTTATATTTAAATCTTGTTCCCATTTTTGTTTAGTTTTACCATTTGTTTCCTCATTCTCCTTTTCTTGCAGTTTAATATACATATTTGTTATAAATCTTTTGATTATCATTGTATCTGTAATCACATATTCAAAGTTACTTCCATCTGGTAACTTCAGACTGCTTCCTAATTTGTCCTTCAAGTAGGATCTCAATTGGTAATATGCCAGCACTGTATCTTGAGTTATATTGTATTTATCTTTCATTTATTCAAAGGATAATAATCTATTTCCTGAAAAACAATTTTCTATTCTTTTGATCCCTTTTTTCTCCCATTCTCTAAAGGAAAGGTTATCTATTGTAAAAGGGAGTAACTTATTTTGCGTCAATATTAGTTTTGGTAATTGATAATTTGTTTTATTTCTTTCTACATGAATCTTCTTCCAAATAATGAGTAGATGATGTAATACTGGAGAACTTCTATGTTGTACCAATTTTTCATCCCATTTATGTGTTCAGGTATCTTTTCCCCTATTTTATCTAATTCTAATCTAGTCCAATCTGGCTTTTCCCTTGTTTGATAAAAATCTGATAGGTATCTTAATTGTGCGGCTCTATAATAATTTTTAAAGTTTGGCAGTTGTAAGCCTCCTTGTTTATACCATTCGGTTAATTTATCTAGTGCTATCCTCGGTTTCCCCCCTTTCCATAAAAATTTCCTTCTTATTTTCTTTAACTCCTTGAAGAATTTCTCTGTCAGGTGTATTGGCAATGCCTGAAATAGGTATAATATCCTTGGAAAAATGTTCATTTTAATACAGTTTATCCTTCCTATTAGTGTTAGTGGTAAATCTTTCCAATGCTCTAAATCGTCCTGTAATTTTTTCATTAGTGGATAATAATTGAGTTTATATAGTTGGCCGAGATTTTTATTTATTTGTATACCTAGGTATCTTATTGCTTGCATTTGCCATCTGAATGGTGATTCCTTCTTAAATTTTGAGAAATCTGCATTATTCATAGGCATTGCTTCACATTTATTTACGTTAATCTTGTAACCCAACACTTCTCCATATTCCTTCAATTTCTTATATAATTCTTTTATTGATAGTTCTGGTTCTGTTAAGTATACTATAATATCATCCTCAAATAAACTGATTTTATATTCCTTATCTTTTATTTTTATCCCTTTTATATTATTTTCTGTTCTTATCAATTCTGCTAGTGGTTCTATAGCTAACGCGAACAATAAAGGTGATAGTGGGCATCCCTGCTGTGTTGACCTGCTTAAGTTAAATTGCTTTGATACATATCCATTTACTGTCACTTTCGCCAATGGTCCCTTATATAATGCTTTAATCCAATTAATATACTTCTCTGGTAAACTGAATTTTTGCAATACTTTGAATAAATAATTCCATTCTACTCTGTCAAAGCCCTTCTCTGCGTCTAAAGCAACTGCTACTGTTGGTGCTTTACTCCCTTCTACTGCATGAATTAAGTTAATAAATTTACAAATATTGTCTGTTGTGCGTCTTTTTTTAATAAATCCAGTTTGGTCTAGATTTACCATTTTCGGTACATACTCTGCTAATCTATTTGCTAATAGTTTAGCTATTATCTTATAATCTGTGTTAAGTAAAGATATTGGTCTATATGACGCTGGTGCGAGTGGATCTTTCCCTTGCTTTGGTATTACTGTAATTATTGCTGTTTTACATGAATCTGGTAAGCTTTGAGTTTTATCAATCTGGTTGATTACTTCCAGGAGGGGAGGAATTAATAAATCTTTAAATGTTTTATAGAATTCTATTGGGAATCCATCCTCTCCTGGTGTTTTATTATTTGGTAATTTTTTTATTATCTCTTGTATTTCTACTATTCCAAATGGTTCTGTTAATTTATTTTGTTCCTCTATTTGTAGTTTTGGTAGTTCAATTTTAGTTAGAAATTTATCTATTTTCCCTTCTTTCCCTTCGTTTTCAGTTTGGTATAATTGTTCATAGAATTCTTTAAAGTTTTCCTTGATCTCCTTTGGATTATATGTGATTTGTTTGTCTTTTTTCCTTGATGCCAATACCATTTTCTTAGCTTGTTCTGTCTTAAGCTGCCATGCTAGAATTTTGTGCGTTTTTTCCCCTAGTTCATAATATTTCTGTTTTGTCTTCATTATATTCTTCTCCACCTTATATGTTTGTAGTGTTTCATATTTTATTTTTTTATCTGCCAATTCTCTTCTTTTAGTTGTATCTTCCTTCATTGCTAATTCTTTTTCTATATTTACTATTTCCCTTTCCAACTGCTCTGTTTCCTGATTATAGTCCGTCTTCATCTTGGTTACATAACTTATTATTTGCCCTCTAATGAACGCTTTCATTGCATCCCATAGTATAAACTTATCTTTCACTGATTCCGTGTTTATTTCAAAATACATTTTAATTTGTCTTTCAATGAATTCTCTAAAATCCTGCCTTTTGAGTAACATGGAGTTTAATCTCCATCCATACATTCCTGGAGGAATGTCCTCTAACTTTATTGTCAATATTAAGGGTGAATGGTCCGATTATATTCTGTTTTTCTTACTCTATCTTGCATACGAGCTGATAACAAAAATAGGTCTATTCTTGAGTATGTTTTATGTCTAGCCGAGTAATATGAATATTCCTTTTCCTTTGGGTGTTGTTTCCTCCATATATCCAAAAGTTGCATTTCTTCCATCGATTTAATTATAAATTTGGTTACTTTGTTCTTTCTGTTAATTTTTTTCCCAGTTTTGTCCATATTTGAATCCAAATTCAGGTTGAAATCCCCTCCTATTAATATGTTCCCTTGTGTATCTGCTATCTTCAAAAAAATATCTTGCATAAACTTTTGTTCTTCTTCGTTAGGTGAATATACATTGAGTAGATTCCAAAACTCCGAATATATCTGACATTTTATCATTACATATCTCCCTGCTGGATCTATTATTTCCTCTTCTATTTTAATTGGCACATTTTTACTAATTAATATAGCTACTCCTCTTGTTTTTGAATTATACGACACTGCTGTTACGTGTCCTACCCAATCTCTCTTTAATTTCTTGTGCTCCAATTCAGTTAAATGTGTTTCTTGCACAAATGCTATATCAATTTTTAATTTTTTCAGTAAATTTAGCAGTTTCTTCCTTTTAATTTGGTTATGTATTCCATTAATATTTAAAGTCATATAGTTCAGCGTAGCCATTTTATACTTTGTTTATCTTCCCTTTCCATTTCTCCATCATTACCTTTCCTTCTTATCCATTTCTGCTTTCCTGTTTTGAACACTTTATAAGACAACATTTCTAAAACATCAAACATTTTCCCTATTCTCCTATTTAAAACTTCTTTAACCCCATTCTCCCCTCCCCCTCCTGAGTTGTTCTTTATCCCTTGTCGGACTACCACATCTCCCCTCTCCATTTGGATTTGCGAATTCACTCGCAAACGTCAGATGATTTTGCAGTGACCGTAACTCCTCCCCACCCAGCCCCCCACAGAAAAGATTTCAATTTTCATATGTAACAAAGGTCACTCTTTTAATTCCCTCCTTATTCCCTCTATTCCATTACCTTCCCTTATTAATTCTTGTCTATACTCTATATATTTTCCTCTAAATACGGATACATTCATGTATGCACACATGCTAGAATTTACACACATACATATACACACATTACATATAGATCGTGGTCATTTTTACTCTTATTACATGTCTTCATCTCTCTGCTTGTTTTGTAGTTGTTCTGCAAATTTCCTTGCTCCCTCTGGATCCGAGAATAGTCTGTTTTGTTGCCCTGGAATAATTATTTTAAGTACCGCTGGGTACCTTAACATAAATTTATATCCTTTTTTCCATAAGATCGTTTTCGCTGTATTGAACTCCTTCCTCTTCTTCAGGAGTTCCAAACTTATGTCTGGATAGAAAAAAATTTTTTGACCTTTATATTCCAGTGGCTTTTTGTCTTCTCTTACTTTCTTCATTGCTTTCTCCAATATATTTTCTCTTGTTGTATATCTTAAGAATTTTACTAAAATGAATCTTGGTTTTTGCTGCGGTTGTGGTTTCGGGGCTGAAGTTCTATGTGCCCTCTCTATTTCCATTTCTTCCTGTAATTCTTGTCTTCCCAGGAACCTGGGGATCCAATCTTTTATAAATTCTCTCATATTCTTGCCTTCTTCATCTTCCTTAAGGCCCACTATCTTTATATTATTTCTTCTATTATAGTTTTCTATTATATCTATCTTCTGAGTTAACAGCTCCTGTGCCTCTTTAGCTTTTTTATTAGATTCTTCTAATTTCTCTTTTAAGTCTTTTACTTCCATATCTACAAATGTTTCTCGTTTTTCCATATTTTCCACTCTTTTTGCCAATTCTGATATGGCCACTTCCATTTTATTCATTCTTTCTTCTGCATTCTTAATTCTTCTTTTTATCTCATTAAATTCTTGTAATTGCCATTCTTTCACTGATTCCATATATTCTTTAAAAAAAGGTACATCCATTGTCTTGCTTTTCTCTTCTTCTTCCACTTCTTTCTGTTCTTCTTCTTCTTCCTCTGGATTGACCATCTGTTGTTTCCTTGTTTTCTTTTTACCCTCTTCTTTCTTGTTGTCGTTACTGTCTGTGTTCTGCACCTGCTGCTGTGCTGCAGGTGTCTCTCTCAGCTGTGGAGATCGACTCCGCAGCTGTTCCCCCCTTCCGTCAGTGTGTTTTTTTTCATGCGCGGTTGTGCACTTTTACTCGGATCTGCGAGCCATTTTTGTAGTCCCGAGCCCGGGACCTCCACTGACCTGTGGGAGCGGGCCTCTCTCTCCGCGGCGGGCCTCTTCGAACAGGTAAGGCCTTCACCTTCTTCTTCCGACGTCTTTCCTTCTTCTTTTCTTCCCGTTGTTTTTGGTTTTTCTTTCTTCGCTGCCATTTTCTTCACACTTTTACTTTCACTTTGTTTTGGTTTTTAAGTTTGTGCCTTTGCTTTTTCTCTATCTTTTTTTTAACTTTTCTGGAGAGGGCTGGAGTTCTCCTACCGGCCACTACTCCATCACGTGACTGCTCCCGTCTGGTCAGCTACTCGATAAGATCCTGGCTGCACAGGCCTCAGTGAAGCTAGCAAAATAATCCATCTCTACATTCAAGGAACGAGCATTCATCGCTCCTCTAGAGGAAGAGAATTCGAGAGACCCATAAACTTTGCATAAGAAGTCCCTCCTTATTTCAATCTAAAGAGATGACTTCTATTCGGAAATTATGCTCCCCATTCAAGAGAGGAAACCACCCCTTACCTTCATAAGGATTACCTCTCATCTTCTGAACTCGAGTCAGCGCAGGCACAACCTGATCACACTTTCCCCCTACAAGCCCTTCATTCTGTGAGTCAACCCTGTGGCTCCCTTTGATCTTCTGTCAACATATGTGGGGTACTCTTAAACAGGGTCACCTAAATTGTGCATTGCACTCAGGTCTGGTTTTTACCAAAACCAGTCACGGTTGAAACAAGACTTCCATTCCTCTTTACAGTATCTTGTTTAGCCTCGTAACACTTGCTTGGCCACAATGTGCTTCATGTATACAAGGGCCCTCCGCACTGCAGAATTCCACACACTCTCCTCAGTGAAGCAATCTTCTTCTCACTAACTGGGAACACTCACATTTCTCATCGTACTGTCAGGCTGCATAACTTATTTATATCCATTTGCAATTGTAATCTTCCTCATAACTTTGATTCCCACCTCCCTTTGCATCCTCTATAAATAACCCACCCTTTTATCCATGCTTTTAAAGCAGGTTGTAAATGGTTGCGGCTCACAGCACTGACCTCTATCGTGCCTTGTCAATTTCAATTTGATAAGCTGGGGAGGCAATGCCTTTGTCAAATGAGATGGACACCTGGCAGTGTTGATCAGAGTTGATCAGGTTCCAAGGAAGGTACTGAGGGAGGGGTTTGGGCTTGACAGCCTTTATGGAGCTATCTGGGAGGGAGGAGTCACAGGTCCAGGGGGCGGGCCAGCCCACGCAGCACATCTATACATCTATACACATAGAAATTAGAAAGGCCAAAAAAAGGCATGAAGAGGCTTTGGCTGACAGAGTAAAAATAAATCCAAAGGGTTTCTATAAGTACATTAAAAGTAAAAGATTAGTGAGAGATAAAATTGGACCCCTTGTAGATAGCGAGGGTAGGCTGAGTGAGAAGTCTGAGGAAATGGGGGAAATTTTGAATGATTTCTTTGCCTCGGTATTCACTAGGGAAAAAAATGTTGAACCAGTTGAAGTAAAGAAAAATAGTGGGGAGGTCATGAAGCATATAAGGATAACCTAGGAGGTAGTGATGGCTGTGTTAAAAAAGATAAAGGTGGATAAATCTCCCGGACCGGACAAAATATTCCCTAGGACACTCAGGGAGGCTAGTGGACAGTTAGTGGGGCCATTAACAGAGATATTTAGGATGTCACTGGCCACGGGGTTGGTACCAAAGGATTGGAGGGTGGCGCATGTGGTTCCTCTGTTTAAGAAAGGGTCCAAATGCAAACCTGGGAATTATAGGCCTGTACGTCTGACGTCTGTGGTGGGCAAGTTGATGGAAAGTGTTCTGAGAGATGCTATTTACAAATTTTTGGAGGTACAGGGATTGATAGGGAGTAATCAGCATGGTTTTGTCAGGGGTAGATCATGCTTGACAAACCTGATTGAGTTCTTCGAGGGGTTACAAAAAAGGTTGATGAAGGGAAAGCTGTGGATGTTGTCTATTTGGACTTTAGTAAAGCTTTTGACAAAGTTCCCCACAGGAGGTTGGAAAAAAGGTGGAGGCATTAGGTATAAATAAGGAGGTAGTGAAATGGATTCAGCAGTGGTTGGATGGGAGGTGTCAGAGAGTAGCAGTAGAAAATTTTTTGTCCAATTGGAGGCCGGTGACTAGTGGAGTTCCTCAGGGTTTGGTCCTGGGTCCACTATTATTTGTTATATATATTAATGATCGGGATGTAGGGGTGGAGAATTGGATAAGCAAGTTTGCGGATGACACAAAGATTGGTGGTGTTGTGGACAGTGAGGTAGATTATCGTAGATTAAAAGGTGATTTAGGAAGGCTGGAGGTGTGGGCTGAGAAATGGCTGATGGAATTTAATACAGATAAATGTGAGGTGCTACATTTTGGAAAGGCAAATTTAAATAGGTCATATACATTGAATGGTAGACAATTGAGGAGTGCAGAGCAACAAAGGGATTTAGAAGTTATGGTAAATAGTGCCCTCAAGGCTGATACTCAGGTAGATGGTGTGGTGAAGAAGGCATTTGAAATGTTGGCCTTCATAAATCGAAGTATTGAATTCAAGAGTAGGGAGGTTATGATGAAATTGTACAAGGCATTGGTGAGGCCAAATTTGGAGTACTGTGTACAGTTTTGGTCACCAAATTATAGGAAAGATATAAACAAAATAGAGAGAGTGCAGAGAAGGTTCACGAGAATGTTGACAGGATTTCAGGGTCTGAGTTACAGGGAAAGGTTGTGCAGACTAGGGCTTTTTTCTCTGGAGCGTAGAAGATTGAGAGGTGACTTGATAGAGGTGTTTAAGATTTTAAAAGGGACTGACAGAGTAAATGTGGATAGGCTTTTTCAATTAAGAAAGGGGGAGATTCAAACTAGAGGACATGGTTTAAGATTGAAGGGGGAAAATTATAAGGGGAACATGAGGGGAAATTTCTTTACGCAGAGGGTGGTGGGGATGTGGAATGAGCTTCCGGCAGACGTGGTCGAGGCGGGATCATTGGTTACATTTAAGGAAAGACTGGATCGTTACATGGACAGGAGGGGACTGGAGGGGTATGGACCGGGTGCTGGTCAGTGGGACTAGGAGGGTGGGGATTTGCTACGGCATGGACTAGTAGGGCCGAACTGGCCTGTTCTGTGCTGTAAGTGGTTATGTGGTAGCACCACATTAGGCATTTATGATTGATAGGTATCTGAATAGTCAGAGTATCAAAGATTATGGGGAGAAGTTGGAATTCGAGGGCCAAACCCATCGGGACCAAGGCCTGAAGAGGGCGCACAAAATCAGTGAACCGGAGCGGACTCGAAAGGCCAACGTGGCCTGTTTCCGCTCCGTAAATGGTTATATGGTTATCTGGTTAAGGCGGGGAGTGGGGCTGAGTGGGAGAGTGGATTAGACTCGACGAGCGAATGGCCTACCTCTGCTCCTAAGTCTTATGGACGAACAAAAGAGAGAAAAATTGGAGTGAAATAATGGTCAGTGAAAACAAGGAGAGCGAGAGAGAGTGAATGACTGCAAGTTGATAGATGCCAGAAACGAGAGACAAAACAAGGAAGCCACAGAAATGACTGAAAAAAAAGTTTGCATGAATTGTGCACAAGGTCTTTGATGCACATTTTCTGAGGACTATTGCTTAATTGAATGATGGGCAGATCAATGCATCAAGAGGTTGGAGAGCTGTCTGCTCTGGTAGAGTACAGCTGAGGAATCCTCCAGCATATAAAGACATTGTTGTTGCATTGTCTATCTCTACTTTGTTTCCTTCCGATGTTACAGCCAACACTTGACAGGAAATGAGAACCTATCAATTAGTATTTACCACACTGGTCCCCTCCCTGGCAAGTTTGCACCGCAGGGTACAGACTGTCAGGTACAACTGCGTCCACTTCAGGGGGCAGAGTGACTGCCTCCCACTACAATGAGACATACCCATCAGGGATGGACTTCTGCCTCCGATGGCTACCACCACCAGATCCTGCATCACTGGAAGAAGATAAATTGCTGGGAGAATTGCGGCTGTGTTGGTTCCTTCCCATGGAGACAGATGCTGCTGAGACGTAGGGACTGTCCACAGACGATATCAACCTGTAGCAGCAATGGAATGACAAACAGCGGTTGAAACAACAGGAATAAACTCTGGCATCCCATGACATGCACTTTCAAGTTGAAACCAAACATTTGTGTTTTAAGGTACCTTCCTCTCACAACGTGCTTTTGAGATGGTGCACCATCCAAAGGACTGCGTGCCAGTCCATATGTGTAAAAGTTCAAGAATATTTTTGTTTCCCCAATAGTTATTAGGCCCTTGAACCTTCCCATACTACTCTTCCTCTAACGACAAACTATTCAGGGACCAGCAAATATCTGTCTGCCCTATTGAGCTGCTTTAACTGTGACTCAGTTCCTGAAGTTCCAACAACCACATTATAAATCTACTCTGTACTCTTTCAATTATTGATATTTTTCCTGTAGTTATGTGACCAAAACTGCACACAATTTAGCCTCCCCTATACAACTTGATAATAAACATTCTGATTTATGAAGGCCTATATGCCAAAAGCTTATTTTAAGACCTTATCTGTGATGCCACTTAACCATATTCCCAGATCCCTCTGCTCTACTGCACCACTCAGTGCCCTATTGTTTACTGTGTATGTCCTACCTTGGTTAGTCCTCCCAAAGTGCAACACCTCACACTTGTCGGCATTAAATTCCTTCTGCCATTTTAAAGCCCATTTTTCCAGGTGGTCCAGATCCAGGAGATGACTGTGGACTTCAGGAGGAAGTCAGGGGAACACAACCCAGTCCTCATCGAGGGCTCAGGAGTGGAGAGGGTCAAGAACTTCAAATTCCTGGGTGTCAACATCTCAGAGGATCTGTCCTGGAGCTTCCATGTTGATGCAATTACAGAGAAGGCTTGCCAGTGGCTATACTTTGTGAGGTGACTGAGGAGATTCAGTATGTCACTTAAGGTTCTTGTAAACTTCTACAGGTGTACCGTGGGGAGCATTCTGGCTGGCTTCATCACTGCCTGGCATGGAGGTGCCAAATCACAGAACAAGAATAAACTCCAGAGGGTTGTTAACTCAGCCTGCATCATCACAGGTACCAACTTCACTCCAATGAGGACATCTAAATGAGGCGGTGTCTTAAAAAAGCCACCTCTATCCTCAAAGACCCCCACCACCCAGGTCATGCCCTCTGCCACCATTGGGGAAAAGGTACAGGAGCCTGAAGATGAGCACTCAGCAGCACAAGGACAGTTTCTTCCCCTCCGCCATCAGATTCCTGAATGACCAATGAACCACAGACACTGTCTTTCTTTTTGTGCCCTATTATTTTTAATAGTAATGTTGTAAGATGGTTATAATATGAATGTTTGCACTA
Organism: Narcine bancroftii; assembly: GCF_036971445.1. Classification (NCBI taxonomy): domain Eukaryota; kingdom Metazoa; phylum Chordata; class Chondrichthyes; order Torpediniformes; family Narcinidae; genus Narcine; species Narcine bancroftii. Next base: position 137,439,855 of record NC_091470.1, on the reverse strand, counting down.
TATTCTGCCGCAAAACACCGAATTTCATGACTTGTTCATGACAATAGATTCTGATCCCGCTGCAACCTTCCTCGCTGTCCACTACACCCCAATCTTTGTGTCATCTGAAAATGACCACATTATTGCCCAGATCATTGATATAGATGATAAACAACAATGGTCCCAGCACTGATCCCTGAGGCCACACCACTTCGTCACAGGCCTCCAGTCAGAGAGACAATCATCCATCACCACTCTCTGGCTTCTCCCACAAAGCCAATGCCTTTACTATCTCATCCTGAACACCAAGTGCACTTTCTTGACGAACCTCCCACATGGGACCTTGTAAAAGTCCACATAGGCAACTTCCACCACCTTTCCTTCATCAACTTTCCTCGCAACCTCCTCAAAAAATGCAACTTTCCTCACACAAAGCAATGTTAACTATCCCTAATCAGTCTTTCTCTATCCAAATACTTGTATATGCAATCTCTTAAGATATCTTCCACTGATGCCAGGCTCACTGACTTATAATTTTCCGGAGTATTCTTAGAGCCTTTCATAAACAGTGGACAACATTAGGTATCCTTCAATCTTTCAGCACCTCACCTGAGAACCAGGATGTGTTAAAATATAATAGAATATTAGCCCAGTGCCCACAATGTTGTGCTGACATGTATGAATCCACTCAGCAAACTAAACTTTCCCTACATCATACCCATAATCCTCTAGTTTTCTTGCATCCATGTGCCCAAGAGTCTTTTAAATGTTCCTACTGTACCAGCCTCCACCACCAGGCCTGAAGATGCATTCTAGGCGTCAACTGCTTATCGGTGTTAAAAAAAAACATACCCTGAAATCTCTCCTCAACTTGCTTCCTTTCACCTTTTGTCCAGATGTCCTCTCGTGTTTGCTAGTCTCAACTTGGGAAAAAGATGCTGGCTGTTCACCGAATCTATGGCTCTTACAATCTTGTCGACTGTTCACTAAGTCACCTTGCATCCTTCTCCGCTCCAACGAGAAAAAGCCCTAGCTCTGCCAACCTTGTCGCAGAAGACACTTCAATCCAGGCAACAGCCTGGTAAATCTCCTCTGCATCCTCTCCATAGCTTTCCCATCCTTCCTGAAATGAGGTGACCAGATCTGAACATACATAGCTGTGTTACAAGTCCAGAGGACCCATAAACCCAGCAGCAATTCACCAAGACAAATGGTTACTTAAACAAAAGTTGCTTTTAATTATCTTTAAAAAAGAACTTTAACTTAACTAACCTAACTTAACCCCCTTCTAATTCTAAGCGCACGTGTATGTAATGTGTGTGTGTAAGTTCAGAAAAGTTCTTTGGTTCACAGTCCAATCTCACTTCTCAGTCCTCCAAGTTCACTGTTTGCAGGCAATTCTTATACTGTGCACAGAATTTAACATTTGTAAAGTTCACCAGATTTTGGTGCTTGAAAGGTAAATGGTTATCGCTCAGGAAGGTTCTTGTCGGTTTTCAGAGAGATTTGTTGTTCCAGGGCATCCACAACTGATGTACTTCCATTAGCCAATTCAGTGTCTTGCTGACAAAACTTTCCCCTTCAGGGTTTTCTAGATGATAACCTCTTTCTTTCAGATTACCACCGAGTTCCTTTTTGTTTCACTTATTCCAAGTGAAATATTAGACAGCCCTTGTGGTTCTTGCATGAACCACAAGGTCATTTGGTACAGCCTGCATTTCCTTTGAAGTGCTTTTTTCCATGTCTTTGTACATTTTGTTAGATCATTCTTCCTGAGATCAACATTCAAATGATTTTTTAAAGAAACGGAGCATTGAAAATACCCAAAGAGTTTAAAAAAAAATCTATAATGCTTTAAATGTCAAAAACATTTTCATGACCACCAATGGGGCTTTCCACAAGCTTGCCAGCTTGTCCTGTTCCAGTCCCAGCTGCTCTTACTGCCTGTAACACTGTAGAAGTGATCTCTCTGTTTCTCACTCTCTCTCTCTCTCTCTCACATTCACTCTCTGAGAGAAAGCCTGTTTGACTCTCTCTGCTTGCAAAACCACACGACCCTCTTCGAACATCTCCAGACAATCTGCGGTTCCTACAACATCTTTCATCTGTTGCCTTTTGTAAATAACAATCCATTAGTGAAGTGCCTTGAGCACTCTCCAAAGCTCTTGCAAAAGCTGTGAGGCAGATATGTCTAGCATTAGCAGAGCTCCAGTATTTCAAATAAGATCTGTTTTAAAGTGTTTGTACATAAACTACAACAAACCTTTCCCAATTTATCTCCCAAAAACATATCTATATACTCTGTCACAGCTACAACATTACCTCATGAATCTTGAGCTCAATCCCCCGACCAATGAAGGCCAGCCCTGTATGGCAACCTTCAGACATCTAGGGTTTGGACTCCAAGGTACCTTCCACACTGTGAAGGATCCTGTCATTAATCATGTACTCTGCCTCTTTCTGCCCAATCCTGTTGTAACCTGTGACAGCCTTCTACATGATCCTCAATGGGTCTCAACACCCCTGTCTGTAACTGGATTCTGGACTTCCTAAAAGAAAGACCACAGTCTGTCCAGGTTTGTAGCAGGACGTTGAAACCCGTCATTGGTGCATCTTGGGGATATGTGCTCAGCCCACTCCTGTACATGCTACTGACCCACAAATGCATCCACAACCGTATTGTTGAATGAAGAGGGCATGTAAAATCATTGAGGACTCCTTCCACCCTGCACACAATGCCTTTCAGCTGCTCCCATCGGGAAAGAGATAAAGGAGTATCAGAGCCAGTACCACCAGGCTGAGGAACAGTTTCTTCTCATGAGCAGTGAGAATGTTGAACAACCAAAGGAACTGCTCGCACTGACCATCCTAGACTCTCCTATTTATGAAACAATATTTATGCATTGTCGACATGAATACTTGTCTTCATGTCACTTGTTTGCCTGTATTTGTGTTATATCTGCGTGCTTTGCTTTGAGGACCAGGGAATGTCTTTCATGGGTTGTACTTGTGTAATTGGATGACAATAAACTTGACTGGACTATTTGCAACACCTCCAACCTTCGTGTCATCTGCAAACTTACTGACTCATCCCTACTTTTTTGTCCAGGTCACATCAAAAAATCACAAAGAGCAGGGGTCCAAGAACAGATCCCTCCACCAGATACTGACCTCCAGGCAGAATATGTTCCACCTACTATACTTTCTGCCAGCAAGGCAATTCTAAATACACACTGCAAAGGATTTCATGCCTCATGACTTTCTCAATGAGTCTACCATGAGTCGAATGTCTTACTAAAATCCACATCCACCACCCTACCTTTACCAATTTAATTTGTTACTTCCTTAAAATCTCAATTAGGCTTGTGAGGCACAACCTCTCCCTCTCGAAGCAATGCTGACTATCCATGAGGGGACTGTATTTGTCTAATGCTCATAAATCTTGTCCTAAGAATCCTCCCTAATAGTTCGCACATCACTGACATAAGAGACATAATTCCCAGGATTCTCCCTTATTACCATTTTTAAACATGGGGACCACATTTGCCATTGTCCAATCCTACAGTACTGCCCTGCAGCCAGGGAGGATGCAACAATAATTGCCAATGCCCCAGTCATCTCTTCCCTCGCTTCCTGTAGTAATCTGAGGTATAACCTCACATTGATCAAAGATCCTCTTGCCAGCGAATTCTGTAGCAAAGCATTCATTTAGGACCACCCTTTCCTTTCCTGCCTCCAGGGATAGGTTGCTTCCTTTATCCTTAAGTTCACTCCAATCATCCTTGAGTTCTTCATGAATGCATAGAATATCTTAAGGTTTTCCTTAATCCTACTTGCCAAGGCCTTCTCATGTTCCCTTCTCACTCTCCTAAGTCCTTTCTTAAGTCCCTTCCAGGCTACCATACAATTCTCATGAGCCCTTCCTGTCTTTCGCTTCCTAAATCTAATGCAGGCTTCCTTCTTCCTCTTAACTAGCTGCCTCATCTCTTGTCAACCACGGTTCCCTTATCCTACCAACTTATCCTTGTCTCAGTGGGACAAACCTATCCAGAACTCCACGCAAGCGGTCCCTAAACATCTTCCATATTGCTGCCAAGCTTCCCACCACCCCCCCCCCCCACTGAGAATTTACTCTCCCCAGTTCCTGCCCAATCCCATGGTAATTTGCCCTTCCCCAATTAAACACATTCCCATTCTATCCTTATCCATAGCTATCCTAAAGCTCAGGGAGTTGTGGTCACTCTCAATGAAATACTCCTCCACCAAGAGGTTCACCACCTGACCAGATTCATTACCCAGCACTAGATCCAGTACCTCCAAGTCACCTTGTCCACATACTGTGTCAGAGACGCACCTGACAAATTCTGCCCCATCCATCCCTCTTGCAGTAAGGAAGTGCCAGTCAAAATTTAGGCAGCTGAACAACAACCTTGTTATTTCTGCACCATTCCAATATCTGCTTACTTATCTGCTCCTCGCTGTCCCGAGGGGTATTTGGGGGTCGATAGACTACTCCCAGTAGAGTGATCGCTCCCTTCCTGTTTCTGATATCCACCCACACTGACTCAGTAGACGCTTCCTCCACAGCATCCTCCCTTTTTGCAGCTGTGATACTATTCCTGATTAGTATTGCTACTCCCACCCCCTTTTTACCTCCCATCCTATCCCTTTTAAAACATCTAAACCCCAGTACCAGTAATGGTCACAACATTGTAATTCCATGTACCGATCCATGCTCAGCTCTTATTCCTAACACTGCTTGCATGGGAATAAACACATTTCCAACCATCCAACTGCTCCCTTCCTTGCCTGTCCTTCCTCAAAAACCCACAACACATTGCTTTATCCTCTCCACCATGTCTCATTCTCTACCCTCACATGCTGGTTTTTATCCCCCTGCCAAACTATATATTGTTACCTCCTATGAACCCTGTGATACCTGCCGAGTTCCTCCAGTGACACACTAGCCACTGCACACTGGAGCTTGACTGGGCAGGTGATGGAAATGTGTGCAGGGGAGCATTTTTGATCAAGTGAACATAATGCCATTAATTTCAATATAGTTATGGAAAAGATAGGTCTGGTTCTCAGGTCCAAACTGGTCACTATCTGCCAGGGCCCCTGCAACTTCTAAATAGCCTCCCTCAAGGTCAGAGGGAATAGCTTGCCAGGCCCTGGGGATTTATGAATCCTTATTTGCCTGAGGACAGCAAGCACCTCTCCTTTGTAATCTGTACAGGATCCTTGATATCACTGCTGTTTTGCCTGTATACTTCTATTGACTCTGTGTCCATCTCCTGAGTAAAGAAAGATGCAAAAAATAACCCCATTTACAATCTATTCCAGCTCCAAACATTGATGATCACTCTGATCTTCAAGAGGACCAATTTTGTCCTTTGCAATCCATTTGCTCTTTATATCCATCTAGAAGCCCGTGGGATTTTCCATCACATTGTCTTGCCAGAGCCACCATGCCTTCTTTTAGCTCTCCTGATTTCTTTCTTAATTTTTTTTGCATTTTTTATACTTCTCAACTATGTCATTTGTTCTTTGTTGCTTATATACATCCTTCTTCTTAACCAGGGCCTCAATATCTCTCGAAAACCAAGGTTACCTATGCCTGTTTGTCTTGTCTTTAATTCTGACAAGAACATACAAACTCTGTACTCTTAAAAATGCATCTTTGAAGGTCTCTGACTTCCCAAGCACACCTTTGGTAGAAAACAACCTGTCCCTAACCACACTTGCCAGATCCGTTCTGATACCTTCAAAATTGGCCTTTCTCCACTTGAGAGCCTCAACCCTAGGACCAGCCCTGTTCTCTTCCATAATTACACTGAAACTAATGGCATTATGATCACTAGATCCAAAGTGCTCCCCTGCACAATTTTCCGTCACCTGTCTGGTCTTGTTCCCCAATAGGAGACCCTGTTTTGCCCTCTCTCTGGTTGGAACCTCTATAAGTTGATTAGAGAAACTTTCTTGACCCACCCAGCTCTTTTGCAGTCTGGGAGTCCAGATAATAAGTGGAAAGTTAAAATCACCTACTCTCACAAGCTTGTGTCCCTTGCAACTGTCACCTATCCTCTACAAAATTCCTCCTATAGCCAATGAAGTACTGTTGAAGTAAAGTCATGAAATAACACAGGAAACCTGACAAGCAATTTATATACAATCACCTCCCCATCCGGCAATAAGATGGTAGATTTTTAAAAAGGAGAATGAAGGCTAAATCTTGAGCAGAACACCTAGGAGATCGCTCCTCTTCTTCAAAGTAGCACAATGGCATTTTTCCCATTGCACTGGAAAGAGGAAATCAGCTTAGCCACCTCCATCAGTTCAATAAATGCCAGCCTGGACTTTGCTGGTCAAGTCCCTGGGACATGGATGCGCAGTGCTGTGAGGTACATTCGAATGACCTGTACCATAACTCCATATACCAACTGCAATACTGCAATCCTTCGTTTTCTTGCCTCAATAACGTTTTAGCAGAGGGTTACTGATTCCACTTTATTGTGTCAACCAGTTTAATCGTTTTAACGAGATCATCTGAAAAAATTTAAAAGGAACCCAATTTACGCACCTGTTCTCATCCTTACCCCTTTTCGCCCAGTTTGACCAATCTGAGAGAGAACATCTCCAATAACTGCTTCCGAAGGCAAGGTTTGCTGCTCAACATTAAAACCTAATGGAATTTACACTTCCATTACGAGATGTTTTGCCCATACTTGAAGTGAACATGACAATTAGGTATTTTTCGAACAATTAAAATGCTGCTTGTTGCGATAAACAAGCTGATTCTATTTCATCTTGGTTTTCCGTGAAATTGTGTTGGGATGGGGGAAGGAGTGTGGGGGGGGGGGGGGGGGGAGCAGGGGGAGAGAGAAGAGAGAAAACAAAAAAAAAAATCACAAACCTCTTGGTGTCCAATGAACGCCCATCACTGGAAGCACTGCGTGGCATGGCACAGCTTCGTTCTTGTGGCTGGGTTCTGCTGCCCGAGGCAGATACCATCTTGTTGCCAGGTTGGTTTGTTGCCTGGGATTGGACTGTGCTGTGGGACGACGGTACTCCCCTCTGCCATTTGTTACTATTTCTGAAGGGCAGTTTAAACTCGTACGGGATCCCCTCATTGTTCACTTTGTATTCCATTACAGGCATGCGGTACATCTCGGAACAGCCCCTGGAGAAAGAGCAAAGGGAAAGCCGACTGAAATAGGTCAACTCATCATGGACACAAAATCAGGGTGGCACACTGCCTAACTCCATCACCATCCTTAGAATATCATTATTACTGAGGTGGCGATTGGCTGCTTTTCAGAAGGGACAAACTACCATCTCCGCCATCCATAGCCCTGCCACTCCAAATTACCTGCCAACTTGTCCCGATCCCTGGACTTTTCTAGATTCTCCAGCATTTCGTATTGATCCCCCCCCCCCTCCCCTCCCTCTCTCTCTCGTCCACCACAGCTAAACCTCTGCTGCAAATTTTCTTCTTTAAAAATATTGACCTTGAACATTACTCAGCTTTGATCATCCCCTGCCCCTCTTTCTTCACCGGCCTGTTATGAGCTACATCTCTGTTTACCTTTCCCTTGCCCTGTTCAATCTCCTCTTTATGAGGTTTCCACACTCTGATGCAATGTGGAAACTGCCTAGGTGAATGTCATGTTTTCTTCTCAGGGCACTGACCAAGGTGTATATACCCGCTTGAATTCTCAACTTTGTCAAGGATTATTATATGTTCTTCCTCCCATGTTTCTCATCTCTGCCTCAAAGTAGCAATTGTGACATTTTGCTCCAACTTACTCAACTGCAGCCAGAATTTCCCTACCAATCACATTTTTTTTTTAACCTCCTCTAGAATCCACTGGAGGTGGTTAAAAAAAAAATCTCTTGACCTGCTGCTTGGAACCGTGATATTTCCACTGCCAAACGGCTTGCCCAGTTTCCAGCTGCAACTTTCTCCACTCAACACTAGGAATTCATTCTTGATTTTCACCATCAATTTGTTGTTTTTGGACACTTTCTCAGATCTAAGCAAATACCTTACAACCCCTGAAACTCTTTTGGGCAACTCAGCAGTTTTGCATGTCTTCACAGTAGTCCTTTTATGCCCATGACTACCGATCTTGTACAAGCTTTTGCTGGCTGTAGTTATTGGAAACATTCAGGACTGCAACTTTTCTTTTACCTGTCAAACATGTTGCACTCAAGTTTTCCAATGTTTGTTACTTTTGAGCCAACGAAAATAATTTTTTATTGTTCAAGGAATTGCAGCAGACATTAACTATATTTTGAGTAACGCAGATAATGCGTATCAGCATTTACTAAAAGAAAATCACCAGGTTTTGCTTCTAATTTGGCATGGTTGACAGTTCATCATGGATCCTGGAGGTGAAGTATTTCAACTTATCCCTTCTGCTTTATTTTCCACACAATCAAAAAGAGGATGTCATTGAGTTAGTTATGCTCCATGTTTAGAATTAGTGAATGGTTGAAGAAACATCTCCTCATTGTCTATTAACACAGGTGCACCTCAAGGGTTCATGCTCTACTCATTATACACCTATGACTGCGTGGCCAGGCACAATTCCAACGCTATCTACAAATTTGCCGATAACATCATGGTGGTCGGCAGAACCACAAACAGCAAGGAGGAAGCGTGGAGGAGGGAGATGGATCAGCTCGTTGAATGGTGTCACACCTACAACCTTGTGCTCAGTGTTAGCAAAACCAAGGAGATGATTGTGGACTTCAGGAGGAAGTCAGGAGAACACGACCCAGTCCTCATTGAGGGCTCAGTAGCAGAGAGGATCAAGAACTTCAAATTCGTGAGGATCTGTCCTGGATCCTCCACGTTGATGCAATCACAAAGAAAGTCCATCAGTGGCTATGCTTTGTGAAGTCTTTGAGGAGGTTTGGTATGTCACCCAAGACTCTTATCAACCTCTACAGGTGTACCGTGCTGAGCATTCTGGCTGGTTGCATCATTGCCTTGTATGGAGGCGCCAACTCTCAGGATATGAAAAAACTCCAGAGGGTTGTTAACTCAACATGTGACATCACGAGCATCAGTCTTCACTCCATCGAGGACAACTTGAGGCAGTGTCTCAAGAAAACGACTTCTATACTCAAGGACACCCACCACCTAGGCCATGCCCTCTTCACTCTGCTACCATCTGGGAAAAGGTACAGGGGCCGAAAGACAAACACTCAGTGGCACAAGGACAGCTTCTTCCCCGCTGCCTTATTTTAACTTTTCATGAACTATTTTTATTTATTGCTGTAAAAGTGGTTTATATGAATATTTGCACTGATGCTACTGCAAAACAACACATTTCGTGATCTGTTCACTACAATAAATTGATTCTGAAAAATTACATAAAATAACTCTTAAGATACAGATTAAACATCAGTATGAATGCCATGCTTGTATTTTGCCTCTCAGTTGATTGAATTCAACACCCTCGAGTCAGAAATGGATTTAGAAATGAAATTGTTGCTATGTTGTAAAGAGTGGTAATTTGATCAATTGTAAGACACTATCACTATCCCAGTGGTTCTCAACCTTTTTCTTTCCACTCACATCCCACTTTAAGTAATCCCTCTGCCATCGGTGCTCTGTGATCAGTAAGGGGTTGCTAATAGGTGGAAAGAAAAAGTTTGAAAACCAGTTTTAATCGTCCCTAATTGACTCGTTATGTGCAGGGTTTCAGAACTCCAAAGGAAATGGGTCAATGACAATGTTTCTCAAGTGAAATATTTCAGTAACAATTAGGTCTCGAGCAGTGATTCTCAACCTTCCCTTCCCACTCACATCCCACCTTAAGCAACCCCTTACTGATCACAGAGCACCGATGGCAGAGGGATTACTTAAAGTGGGATGTGAGTGGAAAGAAAAAGGTAGAGAACCACTGCTCTGGGCAGTAAAGTTTTTTTAATTGATCATTTCATAAAGCATAGCTTTAAAGCAGTGATTTTCAAACTGCCCCCCACCCCACAACTCACATTCAACCTTAAGGAATCCTTATGCCATTACAGCTCCGTGGTTAGTAAGGGTATGTGAGTCTAGACCACTGCTTTAAAGTCTAAGATTAGTAATCAATAGATCATGCAGGACAAATTCTATTGAATTAGGATGCACTGTAAATAACAGACGAGTTGAGGGCTAATATGAAATCATTTCATCGCATCTCATATCACATCAGCCCAAGGGTCAGTGCATTTAGAAATGAAGAAAATAAAACATATTCAGACAGCACTATATCATACAAGTGGACGTATCATCTGACAGATTCACAGTGAGCTCCCCCCTCAAGCTCATTTTGCATTCAAAAGTAGAACCAGTGGCTTTAATCACCTCCTGCTTGCCCGACCATGGGAGCCTCCGCACAAAGACATTTGTAAATAGTTCAGTATGTTTAATTTTTCCTGTGAACAATTCTGGCCACAGCAAATAAGTTTAATTCTGGACCAAGAAAGATCTATGTTGATTAAAACCATGTTTATAGATATGGGAAGGGAAAGCAGCTTTACCCCTGGAAAGAAAAAAAGAGGGAACAAAACACCATTAATAATTCATTTGGCAGTGGAGCTCTAACATAGGAAATAATGCTCCTCCTGCAAGATGATGACCTCTCCCCCGAGCCTCTGGGACTTTGTCGTACCAAATATCCATGCCCCAAAGGGCAGAGATCACAGATGTGCACAGTGCATCTGGATCCTAGGTACCATTACAACACGTTGCGTGGGAGATCAAAGTTCTCATTACAAATGATTGTTTTAATCACGTCCCATGTCTGCACATTGACTTGACTGTTTTCCTTTGAAGATGCGGAATTATAAACCTGTGTGTTCCTTATGCACACGCATTTAGAAATGGGGAAGAGAGGGCGTATTCTTCGTTGGCCCAATGCGATACATGAGCATCAATTCTCTTGTCTTAGAACAATGAAATTACAGGAACTCCCTGACTTGTGACCTATGCAACTTGCGTTCATCACACACGACCAAAAATTTATTTTAAAATATAAAGAAAAAATCTAAAATTTACGTGGTTCATGTTGTATTTGACAGACTATAACAGGGATACAGGGCACGTAAGAGCCAAAATGTGCGTACTTAACTTGTTGGTCGGCGATCCGGGGTTCGTAGGCTGGGCGCAGCTATCTTGATTCCTTTGCGCATGCACGAGTCTTCAGATGACGTATGCGCAAGAGTTAAGGGTGTGAATTCCATATCATTAGGGCACTTATCTTGCGCATGCATCATCCGAACTCCAATATGTGAACCCATCGTGCATGCACGAACCGAAGACTTGCGCATGTGAACAGGATTCGAGTTGGCCGTGCCTAGCCTACGGACCACGGGACGCCGACTAACAAGGTAAATACACACGTTTTGGCTCTTACATGCCCAGTATCCCTGTTATCATTTGTCAAATACAACATAAACCATGTACATTTTATATTTTTTTTAAACACAAACGCACAATTGCGACATACATCCATTCCAAGATACGGCCGAGCCTTCAGTCCGAATTAAGGTTGTAAGTCAGGGAGTACCTGTATAGTACAGTACAGCCCTTTGGCACAGTGTTGTGCCGACCCAATAACTTATTCAATTAACTGCCAAAAATTTCCCAAGTGCATAACCCTCCATTGTTCTCAATTCCATGAGGCTGGAATCAAAGAGTGGCACGTCTTTTGTAAAAAAAGGTTAAACTTCACTGAAACTATCAAACCATTCTTTGGTGGAAAAATTGATTTTTCATGGCTTTAACCCTCTCAAGTATCGAACATTCTCATGGTATGGCCTCTTCATTGGTAGCCCGTCCTTCCTTTCCAACCTTGTATCAATAGAAAATGTCAAGATCTCCCTTCTTGCTGTGGTATAACTTTTTTTTGTGGTCCCATTTTCCATCCCCAACAGGGCCAATTTGAAAAGAAACCATTCATTATGGATTAAAGGTCTTTAGAACTTCAAGCCACATCTGTTGGAAGCTGTAGGCTGCACATAGAACCATGGAACAGGCCCCTTCGGCCCTTCTAATCTGTGCCAGACCATTTGTTTTGCCTAGTCCCACTGCCCTGCACCCAGTCCATAGCCCTCCATATCTCTCCCATCCATGTACCTGACCAAATTCTTAAATCTCAAAACTGAGCCCCCATTCACCACTTCCACACTCCCACCACTCTCTGTGTGAAGAAGTTCCCTCTAAACTTTTCCCCTTTCACCCTTAACCCATGTTCTCTAATTTGTATTTCACCAGACCTCAGTGGAAAAAGCCGATCTATATTCACTCTGTCTATCCCCCTCATAATTTTAAATACCTCTATCAAATCTCCCCTCATTCTTCTACGCTCCAGGGAATAAAGTTCTAATCAGTTTAACCTTTCCCTGTAACTGAAGTCCGGGCAGCATCCTAGTAAATCTTCTCTGCACTCTTTCTATCTTAATGATATCTTTCCTGAAGTTAGGTGATCAAAACTGCATTCAATACTCCAAATTTGGCTTCACTGATGTCTTTGACCCAGCTCCTCTACTCAATACTTTGATTTATGAAGGCCAATATGCCAAAAGCTCTCTTTACAACCCTGCCCACCTGTGATGCTACATTTAGGGAATTATGTATCTGTATTCCCAGATCCCTCTGTTCTACCACACTCCTCAGAACCCTACCGTGAACACAAGGACAGCATAGGAGTGCTCACCACTGCAATTCTCAGTTGCTTGCAATTCCACCAGACTGGACTACTGCCTCACATGCTGAGATAATGCATGACCACACTCGAGACCACTTGCAACCTCTTCTCATGCAATAGTCCACCAGCCACATAAAGGTAACAGGGAGGGCAAATGGGAAATAAGGAATAGCTCAAGAAAATCAAATTATTAATGATCTAGCCCTTCCTTTTAACTGGATGTATATTTTTTAAAAATTGCCTGGTTCATCATTTGAGCTTTCATAATTTAAGCAGAGACATGGGAATGATCAGAAAAGAAACAAAAGAGGATGGCAAGGATCTGCTCGACTTTTTTGACCTGTGGTGCTTGTGAAGGAAAGAGGGAACATACAGGAAGGGAAGAGCTTCCTAAACAAGGTGACTGTTATGAGAGGGAAATGAAATAGGCAGTCAGTGCAGAACACCCTTCTAGCTGTTCACCTCTGCAATGAATATACCTCTTTGGATCTGGGTCGGTACCAGAATGCATGTTGGAGGGGGGCAGGGGCAGACCTGTCGATGGTGGGGGTTGGAGGGGGTGCTAGCAGAGACCTACCTGACGACGGGGTGGGGTGCTGGCAGGGACCAACCTAAAAGATTGGGGGGGGGGGGTTTGCAGGGACCAGCTTGTCGATGGGGAGGGCGTGCTAGGAGGGGCCTACCTCTGACATGGGACACGAGGGCACTCTCCTTATTGCATCAAGCTACTGATGCTTGACGCATGCTAGTGACTCAGCCGAGGGAATGTGAAGAGTCACTAGCGTGTGCCCACTTACACGCCTCTGACTCGGGAGGGAGTGGGGTGGGTCTGACCGTATGTGGGGGGGGGGGGTGGCACAATGCCTGGGGATGTCCCCTTTGGCACTGATCCTGCTGAAGGGGGCAGGGGGGGGTTACCCATTTGAGCCAGGCAGCAGCCAGACCAATAATGCTGTGGTCAGCTCCGAGCCTTCAAAGGAAAGCATGAAATCAGGCAGAGCGTTTCTCAGAGGGCACTCGATAGTCAGGGTAACAGAGAGGACTTCCGCGGCTGCAAAAGAGACTCCAGGATAGTGTGTTGTTTCCTGGGTGCTCGGGCCCAGGATGTCTCTGAGAGGGAGCAGAATATTCTTAAGGGGGAGGGTGAGCAGCCGGAGGTCATGGTGCATATTGGTTCCAATGATGTAGGTATGAGTGGGGTAGAGATCCTGAGAAGTAAGTTTAAGGAGTAGAGAAAGAGGCTGAAGAGCAGGACCACCAAGGTGGTCATCTCGGCGTTACTCCCAGTGCCACAAGCTGGGGACTATCAGAACAGGAAGATAATGCACATGTGTAGGGGACTAGGTTTGAAGTTCTTGGATCATTGGACTCTTTTCTGGGGAAGGGGGGTGACCTGTACAAGTGGGATGTGTTTCACCTGAAACTGGAGGGGAACCAATATCTTGGGAGGTTGGCTCATGCTGTTGGGTGGCGTGGGTTTAGACTAGATTTGCAGGGGGGTGCAAACCAGAGTGAAGAGGCAGAGGAAGAGGTGGTTGGCACACAAGTCAGGGACAGCTGGGAGGGAGTTTGTGTGGAAGGGCAGGCAGAGAGGGCAAGATTGCAGCCATGGGGATGAGATGTAATGCAACAGGGACACAGAGACAATTAAAGTACAAAATACAGGGCTAAAGGTTTTGTATTTAAAGGCACACAGCATAAGAAATAAAGTGGATGACCTTGTAGTACAGCTGTAGATTGCCAGGTAGGATGTTATGGCCATCACGGAGTCGTGGCTAAAGTATGGATGTTATCAGGAGCTGAATGTCCAAGGATAAATGGTGTAACGAAAGGATAGACAGGTAAGCAGATGGGAGTGTCATGACTATGTGGATGTGGAATAACATGAAATCATTAGAAAAAGGTGACAGAGGACCAGAAGATAAAAAATCATTGTCAGTTGAGTTATGACAGGGCAAGGGTAAAAAGACACTGCTGTGATCCAGACCTCCAAACAGTAGCCATCATGTGGACAACAAATAACAACAGCAAATAGAAAAGGTGTGTCAGAAGGGCAATGTTATGGTAGTTGTGGGGGATTTTAACATGCATGTAGAGTGGGGAAACCAGGTTGGGACTGGATCTCAAGAGAGAGAATTTGTAGAATGGCTATGAGATAGCTTTTCTTAGAATAGTTTGTGGCTGAACCGACCAGGGAAATGGGAATTCTGGATTGGGAATTGTGTGATCAACCTGACTTAATGAGGGAGCTGAAGGTAAGGGAACCCCTAGGAGGCAATGACCATAAGATGATAGAATTCACCATGTAGTTTGGGAGGGAGAAACTAAAATCCAATGTGTCAGTAAATCAATGGAATAAAGGGGACAACAGAGGTATGAGAGTGGATCTGGCAAAAGTTAATCAGAAAGGAAGAGCAGCGATGGCCGGAGATTCTGAGAGATATAAGGAAAGTGCAGGATAGATATATTCCAAAAAAGAAGAAATATTTGAAATGGCCAAGTCAAAGTCAAAGGTAAAAGGCCACACAAGGAAACAAAAATTAGTGGGAAGATAGTGGTCTAGGAAGGTTTAAAAAGCAGACAGAAGGAAGCTAAGAAGGCCATTAGGAAGGTAAAGATGAACTTTGAAAGGAGGCTAGAAAATTATAACAAACAAGATACCAATGGCTTTTTAAAGTATATTGAGAATAAAAAAAAGGCAAGAATATGTATAGGATGGATAGAAAATGAAACTGGAGAAATAATTATGGGAGACAAGGAGATGCCAGAGGAACGGAATGAGTATTTTCACCAATCTTCACTATGGAAGACATTAGCAGTGTGCCGGACTTTCAATGGTGTGGGGAAGAGAGGTGAAGGTAGTCACGATCATCAGAAAGTAGGTGCTTGGGAAGCTGAAAGGTTTAAGGGTCGATAAGACTCCAGGACCAGATGGAATGTCCCCTCAAATTCTGAAAGAAGAAGAAGCTGTAGAGATTGTGGAGCCCTTAGAAATGATCTTCCAAGAATCAACAGATTCTGGCAAGGTTCTGGAGGAGTAGAAAATTGCAAAGCTCACTCAGCCATTTAAAAAGGGAGGGAGGCAGCAGAAAGGAAGTGATAAACCTGTTAGCCTCACATCAGCGCTTGTGAAGTTGTTCTGGTCAATTGTCAGGGATGAAGTTATGTCATACCTGGAGGTGCAAGGCAAGATGGGCTAAGTTCAGCATGGATTCCTTAAGGGAAAATCATTTTTTTTGACTATTTTGGTTTTGATTTTCCAAGGACTCACGCAAATCCAAAACCATTACACTCTCTTTCCACATAATATGATTTACAGAGTCCTTATTTCCCCTCCTTACACCCTGCCCTCCCTATCCCTCTAATTATACAAATACCAAAATATAAATGTACAGAACCACCTAAATACTGACACAAAAGAAAATTCTCCTCGAGGCTAGAGGACCTCGGATATTAAATAAAAACAGGTAAGGGCAAAAACACGCCATCTGCACCACATTCCTCATTTCATTCTCTTGAGGGAAAAATCTTGTCTGACAAACCTACTGCAATTTTCTGAGGAAATTACAAGCAGGCTGTACAAAGGTCATACAGAGGATGTTGAATATTTGGACTTTCAAAAGGCCTTTGACAAGGCGCCGCACGTGAGGCTGCTTCACAAAATGAGAGCCCATGGAATTACAGGAAAGATACCAGCGTGGGTAGACCATTGGCTGATGGGCAGGAAACAGAGAGCGGGAATAAAGGGATCCTATTGTGGTTGGCTACCAGTTACCAGTGGTGCCCACAGGGGTCAATGTTGGGCCCATATCTTTTTACGTTGAATGTTAATAGCCCCTTTCATATTTGTAAGTGATCCCAGGAATCAAACGCTAATCGGCCTTTAAAGTGGCAAATGTGAAAGTAAAATCAGGTCAAAGCTAGCATCAGATGACACCATCGCATGCTGGGTATTGACGTCCTCCACCCCTAGTACAATCCCAGGCATCTGCAGATGCCAGCATTGCAATCAGGCAAGCGTGAAACGGGTAATTGCATTGTAGGATTGAAGTTTTTGCATGAGTGCAGGAAGAAAAGATTAAAATGAAGGTATAAACTTTGCTGTGGGAAAGCCACGGGCGGATGGGTGGGGGGTAGAGAGAGAGAGAGAGAGAGAGAGAGAGAGAGAGAGAGAGAGAGAGAGAGAGAGAGAGAGAGAGAGAGAGAGAGAGAAGAGAGAGAGGGAGAGAGAGAGAGAGGAAATAAATAGCAATAGCAGACAATTTTTAAGCAGCGTGGGAATTTATAAAGACCATGGGGGGAAAAATAAGCAATGGCGGACCTGACTTCCCAGAATGCCGTGTGGCAGAGAAACTCCCTCTATGAATGCTCCATGCATGCAGTCTGGCATATAGCCCTTTCTCTGCTGCATGGCATTCTGGGAGGTTAGGTCTGCAATCACTTTTTTCCATGGTATTTATAAATTATACACAAAAGTGCTACCAACTTTTCCACCCTGTTTAAAAATCGTCTACTATTGCTACTGATTGCTAGCACTTTCCCACAGTCCTTTATAAGGGATTTTATAGGTCGGCACAATAACAACAGGAGCTGAAGGACTCATACTGTGCTGTACATAATGGTTAATTATGTTATAATTAGGCATGTTTAATTTTGTTCAAATATATTGTAATATAATGATCAGGATTTAGGGCAGGTTCATCGTCGCTCAATGTATCATGACGTCACCAGTAGAAGGTAGAACAGTCTTAACCCTGGGGATGGCTCCTTGCAAATGTGAAAGCATTCAGTGTCCCAGTTAGGAGTGGTCAAGTGTGAAAAGCCAAACCCCCATTCCTATCCCAGGACACTGAACAGCCAATTTAATGGGACACGTGTGAAAGGAACTTGAGATTTGGATTGTGGAATAACTGAGTTCAGAAGAATGGTGGGTGGGGGGGAGGAACCTCAAGCATTTTGAATGTGAGAGGCCTGGACAGAATAGATGTGGCAAAAAGGTTTCCCATGGTAGGATTAGAGGGCGCCCATATAAACAGAGATGCTGAGGGATTGCTTTAGCCAGAGAGTGATGAACCTGTGGAGACCAGGTCATTGGATGTGATTAAGGCAGAGATTAATGGCTATGTGAATAGTCAGGGTCAAAGGTTATGGTGGCAGGGGAGTTGTAGACGAGCGGAAGAATGGATCAGCTCATGATGGCGGAGTGGACTCAATGGGTCGAATGACCCGTTTCTACTCCTATATCTTACGGTCGTATGAAATGAGATTTGAAGTCCC
This sequence comes from Narcine bancroftii, assembly GCF_036971445.1. NCBI lineage: Eukaryota > Metazoa > Chordata > Chondrichthyes > Torpediniformes > Narcinidae > Narcine > Narcine bancroftii. The sequence goes on along the minus strand of NC_091470.1, from coordinate 137,421,892 downwards.
TCACAACACCTCCTCATTAGTCATGAAGGTGCTGCAGTGCCTGGACTCCTAAGGAGGTCGAGAAGGGCAAAGTTGCCGGCCCTCACTTTGACATCATTTCACAATTCAGTGTCCTGTCTGCCTGCATCATTGCATGGGACAGTAGTTGCAAAGCATCGGAGTGGAAGTCAATACAGAGGATCATCAAAACGGCTAAGATCACTGGGGTCTCCCTTTCCTCTACTGATGACATTCACTGGGAGCATTGCTTAAGTGGGGCTTGAATTACTTAGGTATCCTCCAACTGAGTAAATCATCCCAAAATATTTATATATATTTATTTTAAATGATACCTTTGATTATTACATACTGTGTACTGTGTATGTGAGTGCACCATGTGCGGATAAATGCTATTTTGTATATGTACAGTCAAGAGATAATAAACTTGAATGTGATAGGACTGACATGGTGACTACCAATGTCTTACGTTGAGTTGGAGAGAGCTCCCCACCTGGGGAGGTTTCGGGGAACGGTGACGCCGGCAGTGGGGAGGTGTTTCCGGGGTCATCTCATTTACCAAATTTACGTTGAGCAGTGTTTTTTTGAGTTGAATTTAAGGTCTCATTTCTGTATCTGGCATATAAGGTGACAATAATTTTTTTTTGAGGGTTTCAAAGATCGATTCGTATACCAAATTGTGATAATGAGTGAAAGACAAAAGCCTGCAGATGCTGTGATTGATGTTAAAATGCCGAGATGCTGAAGGAACTCAGCCGGTCTTTACAAGGTCAAAAGGAGAAGCTGAGAAGACTGGCTGAGTTCCCCGAGCATTTTGGTGTGTTGTTAATACGTGTTATGTTGGCAGCTTTGCATTTGCCTTATGATTGTGGTGTTCATCCACTGGCAAGCTCTTTGTTTGTAGATGGACCATCGTCAGATGACTGAGCAATCCAGGGTCAATGGTGGACAGTCAAGGCTCTCACTGACACCATCAACTTAGTGGCCATTTAATGCAGAACTGGAAGTTGATAAACTTGCTTTATTTTTTTTAAAAAGAATGACCATTACCAGAAAAGCATTCCCCAGATGCAATGAAAATAAAACCTCAAAAAAACTCAGGCACTGGCTACGAGAGAATGATGGGATTGTTGTTGGCATTTCCAGCTTCTATTCACTGTGTGCAACTGAAATTCGAGGATGAGGTGTGAGGAACATTGTTTGAGTGAGAAGAATATTTCAGTTCTTGACCAGAATTGATTGTTTGAGGAAGTGGCAGGAGGATGAATGATTCACCATCTCTAAATGACAGCTCTGATACCAGATCTTCGTCTGCAGTGTACATCTTGGTTTGCAGCCAACAGATTAAGGAACTGAAGTGCGTGCAGGCAGTGACTGCCTCACACGTCTCCAAAGGCAAGATAATTTTAGGATTAATTCGTTACGTAACTCTGGTTCTTCCTCTGCATGTCCAAACCTTGCATTACACTTTACATGATCTGCAAGCCAGACTTGGGCACTTCATCATACCGATATTACCAAGTCATCCTGTTAACGCCTCTATCACAAATGGCAACTGAGAGAACAGTAGGAGTGGAGTTTTGGTCAATAGCTTTTACAGGACTCAACTGCAACCTTTGTGAATTAAATTTATTTAGACATACAGCACGGTAACAGGCCCCTTTCTGCCCACAAGCCCGTGCCGCCCAACTAACCTACAATCCTGGTATGTTTCAGCCCATGCTTAATTAAAAATTTTTAAATTTAAAGATACAGCATGGTAACAGGCCCTTCTAGCCCTCGATCTGTGCTGCCCAAATGCACCCATGTGACCAATTAACCTACTAACCCTCTACATCTTTGGAGTGTGGGAGGAAACCTGAGCCCTCGGGGAAAACCCAGGGGAGAAGTACAGACAGCGCGACATTTGAACCCCGGTCCCTATCGCAGGCGCTGTAACAGCACTGTGCCAACCACTATGCCATTCGTGCCGCACCTTAAGATGGGGTCAGCCTCACAGAGATTACGATTCAACTCCTGCTATCAGGCTATCCCTCCAAATTTTCTTCATCTTTTGGGATGCAGGCATTACTGACAAACCAGCATTAACTGCCCATCCCTGAACGTTGGTGCTGGAATAAGACTACACTAACTCTACTGGCCTCTCCTACTTTCAGGCAATGTTCTATGATCCTATCAATGAAAAGTATACTTAAAAAAAAACGTGCTTATCAAATGGACCAAGTTTCGATAAGCACCAAATTCCCTGTGTACAATTCATCCTCTTTAAAGCACTTTGCATGATTTTGTCATTGGTTCTTAGGTTTGTTTTACCTAGAAAGCCATTTGGAACTAATATATCAAAAGTCACATTAAAAAGGATGAGCTATCCCAACTAAAGAAATTACGCTGGGAGTGATTCGAGGGTGACAGAATTGTGTCATGAGAACATTTGCTGATTTTTTTAAAATAAAGTCTCCATTGTATGCGAATGAGCAAAAGTAATTCCTTTGGCAAGCCAATTGACCTAATTATAACCGGAGCATATCCCCGTCTGCAGAAGGAGCCTTCGGAACGGTCTGATTTGAGCCTTTCCAGGTTTATGCATTTCTCTGAACTGGAAAGCAGCACAAGGTGGGAAATGCTCATCCAGAGAAGTCAATGCTTCAGATATGGGCAGATTACTGAAGGTGAGAAGTTTTCCCTGAAGGATTAGGTCAATCCCAGTCAATGGCCCAATTATGACTTGGGCAGAAACAGATCCTTCAGCTCATCAATATTAACCACACTAACTATAGCCAGGCTAACTAGCACCAGGCTAAACATCCCCGTGCTAGCCATCTGCCCGCCATTAAAGGCACTTCTCCACTAATCCAATATTCTATCCCAATACAATCTCATATACTATCATACTGGTCCAGACCAAAATGGATTCAAAGGTTAAAGAAATCACCCATGAGTGAAAAACAATGGAATATCTGAGATGGCAACAATTGTTAAACAACCCCAAGAATCCTGTGATGGATTCAGCCACTCAGCACCAACCCCCTTCACCGAATCAGCAATCAAACCTCAACCACTTTAGATTCTATCACTCAACCCCACACCGGGGACAACCTTACAATGACCCAATGACCTACCAACTCACAGAAAGAACGTGCAAGCTCCACACAGATTTCACTGGAGATGGGGACTGAACCTGGGTCACAGGAGCAGTGAGGCAGTCGTCCTTTGAATAGGTCCACTGTGCCATTCCATACCTGTCTCATTAAGAGATTACGAGTACTGGCAAAACCAGCAGACAAGCATAAAAGCTAATGGTGATATCTCCCAACATTGTTAAAGAACATTTTGAAATGACAGACTGTGATCGTAATACGAATCTATTAATCATTCATCCTTTAACGCTCCTCATTACATCTGAACTCAGTTCCTTTCCGGTTTGTTGCAGGAATTTTTTCTTAATGATGGAAACAGGCAAATCAAATTGTACAACGTAAGGTCCATCCGTTGAATGAATAGCAGCCAAATAGATGAGTCTGCAGATGGTTCGGAGTGGCAGAGTTGGCCTCTTTCCACAGGGAGGCACAGTTGGCATAGTGATTAGTGCAATGCCTTCACAGTGCCAGCAATTGGGACCAGGGTTCAAATCCCGCCCTGTCTGTAAGGAGTTTGAACGTTCTCCCCGTGTCTGTGTGGGTTTTCCCCTTTCCCCAGGAACTCTGGTTTCCTCTCACCGTTCAAAACTTACCGGAGGTTGTAGGTTAATTGGATGTAAATTGGGCGGCATGAGCTCTTGGACCAAAATGGCCTGTTACTTTGTTGTATGTCTAAATTTTAATTTAACATACCTGCGTGGGGTGCTGTCTTCATGGGGTGGAACGATGATAACTTTAACAGTGACAGATGTTCGCAGCAAATCAATCATTTGCTCATGGGTGAGAGTGGCCACAGCGACTTTGCAGATCTCCACCAGCCGGCTTCCTTGCCGCAGACCTGCTTGCCAAGCGTAGCCATAAGGTTCAACGTCTGCCACAATCCCCTCATAGTTGACATGAAAGCCAAGCTGACCCAGAGCGTTTCTCCGCAATGTCATCTCAACAGTCTCGCATCCCTTCGTGGTCGCCTGAAAGGAGAGAAAGTCAATGTTATGATGGCGTGGGAAACACACTGCTTCATACAGAATCTCTAGTCACCGCGCAGAGTGCATTTTCATAGGTGTTTGGCAATAAGGTTGACTGGAACTGACAGCAGGGTGCAAACAAATTGGGAAAGACAAGGGTGCATAAGTCTGAAGACAGAGACGCCTGGAGCTTTGTAGACAGTAGTCAATAATGCTGACACACAGGTCAAATTACCTGTATTCAATTCTGAGATCAGGCAGTGTCTGTGTGCCAATGTCCTCGCATATCTCCAAGGTTTGAAGGTGAGCTCTATTTTGACATTTAAGTAAAACTTGGATAGGTGCATGGGTGGGAGGGGTATGGACGGCTATGGTGCAGGTTGATGGGACTGGGCAGAACTAAGTGCCAGCGGCAGGGGTTTGATTCCATTGCCTTCTGTAAGGAACTTGGAATGTTCTCATGTCTGCGTGAGTTTCCTCCGGGCGCTCCGGTTTTCTCCCACGCTCCAAAAATATACAGGGTTAGTAGGTTTATTGGTCACATGGGTGTAATTGGGCAGCACAGATCGTGGGCTGCAAGGGCCTGTATCTTTAAAATTTTTAAATTAAATAGTTCAGCATGGACTTGATGGGCTGAAAAGCTTGTCTCTGTGTTGTAGTGTTCGATGGTTTAATGATGTGCTGGGTTATTAACTGGCTGCTAGGAATTACCCCTGGGGTTAGTTGATAGCAGGAGAAATTAGAGGATGAGTGGTGAGTCTGTGAGAAAGAAGCAGGTTTCAGGGAAATGAGATGGATGGGAATGGTCTTTGAACTGGCACAGACTTGATGGGCCAAGTGCATTCTGTGCCATAAGGAAATAAGGTGAAGGAATTTGGAGAGGAATTTTCAGAATAGAAGTTCAACAGAGCAGGATATGTGACAGAGAATATAGAGTATATAGATATGTTTCTGGGAGATAAATTGGAAAAGGTTTGTTAGAGTAGGTCACATACAAACACTTTAAAACAGATCTTATTTGAAATACTGGAGCTCTGCCAATGCTAAACATAGTGGCTTCTTTCAGCTTTTGCAAGCTTTGAAGGCAATAGATGATAGAGAATGCTGGAGCCACTGCTGTCTGGAAGGAGAACGCTGTTGTAAAAGGGTCATGTGGTTTTGCAAGCAGAGAGAGTTACCTGCATTCAATTCTGAGATCAGGCAATGTCTGTGTGCCAATTTCCTCGCATATCTCCGAGGTTTGAAGGCGAGCTCTATTTTGACATTTAAGTAAAACTTGGATAGGTGCATGGGTGGGAGGGGCATGGACGGCTATGGTGCAGGTTCATGGGACTGTGAAAGAGAGAGAGCAAGAGAGAGAGAGAGAGAGAGAGAGAGATCACTTGACAGTATTACAGCCAGCAGAAGTAGCTGGGACTGGAACAGGACAAGCTGGCAAGCCCGTTTGGAAGACGGCCTGGTCAAAGCCCTTGTGGTTCATGCAAGAAGAGAGGACTGGCTGTCTAATGTTTCACTTGGAATAAGGGAAACAAAAAGGTGACCTGAAAGAAAGAGGTTTTCATCTGGAGAACCCTGAGAGACAAGTTTCATCAGCAAGACACTGGAGTGGCTAGTGGAAGTACATCAGTTGTGAATGGGAAGAAACCAGGAGATGATGGGTTCACTGCTGAATTTTATAGTTTTTTATGATGATCTGTCGTCTGTATTCATGGATGTTCTTAATCAGGTAATTCAGGAACAAGCTTTACCAGACTCGTGTTTGAATGCAATAATAACAGTTATACCAAAAAAAGACAGAGACCCTTTGAAAGTTTCTTCTTATCGACCAATTTCTTTATTAAATGTAGATTATAAAATAATAGCGAAATTATTAGCAAATAGATTAGCAAAGTATTTACCACAATTAGTACATTCTGACCAGGCTGGTTTGATAAAAGATAGGTATGCTTCGGATAATATTCTTAGAGTGGTTTAATTGATCAATGCTTCACGTCAGCAACCCAAACTACCAATGGTAGTATCATTAGATGCTGAAAAAGCTTTTGATAGAGTCAAATTGAATTTTTTATTTAAAGTTTTGGAGAAATATAAATTTGGACCCTTATTTATTGGTTGGGTGACGGCATTATATAATAATCCTGTAGCAAGGGTGGCGAAAAATGGTCAAACTTCGTTTTTTAAATTAATGCGTTCAACTCCTTTGTTGACAGCCCTATTTGCGTTGGTCATTGAACCATTAGCAAAGGCTATCAGGCAGAATGAGAATATTACAGGTATAAGGATGGGACAGGATGAATATTAGATTAATTTATTTGCTGATGATGTTTTGATATATTTAACTAATCCGGATCAATCTTTAATTTATTTGCAAAATTGTTTAGAATTATATGGTAAATTATCTAGATATAAAGTGAATTGAGATAAAAGTGAAATACTACCAATTTCTGAAGGAAATTATGATCAATGTCGACAAATTAGTAAATTTTGATGGACTGATAAAATTAAGTACTTAAGGATAATGATTGATGTAAATTTCAAATCATTGTATAATTTAAATTAGGTACCGTTAATGAGAAAGATTAAAGCGGATTTGATTAAATTGAAAAATTTACCTTTAACCTTTAATAGGTCGAGTAAATTCTATAAAGATGAATATTTTTCCGTGAATTCAATATTTGTTTCAATTGATTCCCTGTTCTCTTCCAAAATCCTTTTTTCAAGATTTAAATAAAGTAGTTTGAGAATTTTTATGGAAAGGAAAATTAGCAAGAGTACCGATGCATAAATTGACCTGACAGTATGCTTTGGGAGGTTTGCAATTACCTAATTTTTTAAATTATTATGAAGCAGCTCAATTAAGATTTATTAATCATATGTTAGATATTTCAAACCCTCCTAGTTGGGCTAGGGTGGAATTGGCTGCGATATTGGAACCTTGTCCCCATTAGTTTGTATTTAAATGGAATACTCTCTTTCTACAGAAATTTTAAAACCAATTTTGAAACATTTATTAGAAATTTGGATTAAAAGGAATTTATTAATAGGATCAAAAGGTAGTTTATGAGTTCAAACCTCAATATATCAAAATAAATGGATTCCTTTTTCATTGAATAATAGTTTTAGAAGATTGGTAGATTAAAGGAATAAAAAGATTTCAGGATTGTTTAGAAGAGGTCAATTTTTATCATTTAATCAGTTTAAAGAGAAATTTGTGATTTTAGAGAATTCTCTGTTTGTTTATAATCAAATCAGGGCATTAGTGAAAGATAATTTTGGAAGAGAAATGAAAATTTCTAAGTTAACTAAATTTGAATCTATGGTTTCATATTTTTCAGATAAAGGTTTTATATCAGAAATGTATGCATTATTACAAGATACTATGGTTAAGATTTTTTTATATACATCAAGGATTAAATGGGAACATGATTTAAGTTGTGAGATTAGTCAGGTGGATTGGGAAAATATGTGTTATGATGGGTTGACTAAATTAATTAATGTAAGATATAGTATGGTTCATTATAATTTTTTGCATCAGTTATATTTAACCCCTGAAAAATTGAAAAAAATATAGATTTAGTAATTCAGATCTGTGTTTTAGATGTGGATTATGTGTTGGAACATTTCTACATTCGGTTTGGTTTTGTGATAAAGTTCATTCTTTCTGGTTTAAAATTAGGGAATTTCTTCAAAATTTGTTTAAAATTCAATTTCCTTTAGATCCAAACATTTTTTTGTTAGGTTATTTTACTCCGTTAGTGGACTTGGGGTTGGGTTATTTTACTCCATTAGTAGACTTGGGGTTGGATAAGTTTCAGACAGCGTTTATTCATCTAACATTGGCAGTTGCTCGTAAATGTATTGCTATGTCCTGGAAAGATGAAGGGGAGTTAAATGTAGTTTGATGGCATCATGAGTTGAAGTCGTGTATCTATTTGGAGAAAATAACATACAATTTACATAATAATAATTATTTTTTTTAAAGATGTGGACACCGTATATGAGGAATATGAATTTAGTAATACTGTAAATTAATGAATGTTTTTGTTTATTTTTAATGGTTCCCTTTAGGGATCTGTTGTGGGAGGGGGAGGCGGCAGGTTTGTTTTACTGTTTTATTATTATTTGATTACTTATTCTGTAAAAGTCTGTTTATTCTTATTGAAAAATTACTAAATAAAGTTTAAAAAAAAGAATAACAAATCTCTTTCTGAAAACCAACAAGAACCTTCCTGAGCGATAACCATTTACCTTTCGAGCACCAAAGCCTGATAAGCTTTATAAATGTTACATTCTGTGCAGAGTATAAGAATTGCCTGCAACCAGTGAACTTGGAGGAATCAGAGATGAGATTGGACTGTGAATCCAAGAACTTTTTTGAACTTACACACACATCATACACGTGCACTTAGAATTAGAAGGGGGTTAAGTTGGGTTAGTTAAGTCAATAGTGATAAGTTAAAGTTTGATTCTATTTTCATGTTTAAAGATAATTAAAAGCAACTTTTGTTTAAGAAACCTTTGGTTTTGGTGAATATCTATAGCTGCTGGGTTTTGGGGTCCTCTGGGCTTGTAACAGATGTTTATGACCCCAGTTTCCATCTCACGGTTCACCAACCAGTAATATGCAGCTCTACAGACTGTAGGATAATCATGATAGCTCGTGTATTTGCCTTATTGTGAAGAAGAATTTAGAGGATATTGATCAGGTCAACAATAGTCTTTCAATATTTTTGCTCTTTTAAGATAAGAATGATAAAAATGCCCCCAGATGTTCACTGAGGCACAATTAGAAAAACTAGTTGGACTGAAGCAAAGCAGGAAAAAGCTGGTACTGGGGAGGAAAAGATCAGGTGGGACAGTTAAAGGAGGTGTTCACAGGTTGAAATTTTCAGAGCTTATGGACTCAATTGATCAGGGCGAGTAGAAATGCATGAAAAGGGGAGAGGGAGAATAGAGGATTAACGGTGACAGAGACAGAGGAGAATATGAAAACATTAAACACAAGAGCAAGAATTATAAACCCAAGACATAAGGCAACTGGACACCAACGCATGTTAGAAATGACGTGTCAATGGATTTGTGGAATGAGGCAGGTTGGAAGATGGCTTTGAAGTATCTTCAATTTCTGGAATGTTCGGAAGTCTGCCAGGAGGATACTGTCAGAAGAGAAAAATTGAGAAGCAGGCAAAGGCCCAGATCAATACTGGAAATAGTCTACTGAGTAGGTGTCTGTGGCATTAAACAAGTAAATCTAAAGGTGCTCAGGGGTCAAATGTACTGGAGAAACTCAGCAGGGGTCACACAGCATTCATAAGAAGTAAAAGGTTAACGGACGAGGAATTCCTGGCTCAGGCCCGAAATATTGGTTAGCAACTCACAAAGACTTTGATGAGGGACATTTCAGAAATCAGCCTTTGATTTGCTTTATTCAGGCTAAAGCACACATAGACTTCCTTCCAATGTAGCTGCCACTGTATTTAGATGCTGCTGTTTAAGATGTGAATACAATTAACCAAAAAAATGAACTATTTATGCCAGTCTAATTGGCTAAAACTAAGACTCTCTAATTATGGAAAAGTAATCAAAATTATAACCAGAGCTCTACTACGGAACAAGGGGAGGACACAAACAAACAGAAAAGAGTAGTTTACCAAATTAAAAGCTAAAATATTCGATTTCTTTTCTGGAGCAACATCATGACTGACATTCATATCTGAATGAATTTATATTTTACCACTGCAATGTGCTAAATTCATTAATTCCAACTTAGCTTCAGAGAGGAAGATACACCAATTTGTTGAACAAATAACAAAGACACATCAACTGGTAAACTGTGAAACGTGCGTTTGAAAAAAAGAACCCGCATCATTAACCACAGACTGACCGATGGCGCACAGGCACAGATAAATCAGGAACTGCTGTGGCAAGTTGTCCAGGGCATTTTGAGGAGAAATGATCCAACATCAGAAAGTTGGAATACAATTTTAAGACGAACCTGTTGCTTGATTAGTTTTCGCCCTCTTGCTCTGTTTATCATAAAGGACTCAAGGCGTTGGCCACATTTACAGATGCTCCCCGAAGTTAATGATGGTTCGAATCCGTACTTTCAATTTCGAATTCCGATCTGTTCCCACGCTTGCGATATGAGAGTGAAATTGATGACCCTGTCACTTTAGCATCTCCGCCATCCAGCAATTAACTTTAGTGCAATGCTTCAAACATTCTTCATGCCCAGTGTGCTTTCAGCTGTGTACATTAATGGTTTTTCCAGTGTGGAATAAAGGTATCCAAAATTTAATTATAAAAAATGGGAGGAGCGGTATTCTTCTTTTCCGACTTACAATGGGGCTGCCAGAATGCAGCCCCATCGTAAGTTGAAGAGTGCCAGTATTTAAAAGCAAGCAGCTTCTATTAAAGGGGAAGGGCCTCATCCCGGCAGCAGCAATCGAAGACAGATTCTGTCCCTTTGCTGAACTGGAGAATCGGAAGGTGAAAAACAAACTGCTCACAAAATGCTCTCACCCAGAGTCCACTTCACCTTGTCCATCTTCTCGGAAGGGCCGAGGTGCGCAGCGAAGCAATCCCCCAGTCCTAGGCCCAGTCTCCCTGACATAGAGGAGACCAGCACAGAAGCACTGGTTTTCCCAGTCACATTCAATTTCAAGAGAAAACCTTACCAAATCATCGATACTCGCCAACAACCTGTTTCGATCATTTAAACACGACCACAGCATTGGCCAGACCACTCCAAGGTGTCAAGAACTTCAGACCACCAACGTCAAAACAGAAATCACAACAGCATCCAGAAGAAACAGTCCAGCAACCGGCCTGCAATAATTCATGGCCCATTTAAGGTGTGAGTATGAGGGAGGAGGGGAAGGGATCATATCGTCCCTTCAGGAGTGAGGTGCAGCCGTTCATCCTATCTCTCGGTGCAATCACATCCGTTCCATTCATTGGCTCCCTTCACTGCAACTGATTTTCTCTCTCCTGTGTCCTCTGACATTCTGCTAGTTCTCCCACCACTCGGAACTTCCAAAAATTCAAAAGCTGGCCGAGGCCATTGTTAATTAGAAGACACTCTACGAGAGGTTCCTCCTTTTTCCAAGGCTACGAGCTGAAATGGGGAGATTTATTTATCTGATTAAATTTTGTCCTTGAAATTTGGTCAGGGTCCCCTCGAGGTGAGAACCATTTTCAAGTTTCGATGTTACTCCGCAACTTATTTCGAGCGGAAAAGTGATCCACGGCACAGGAGGAGGAGGGAGGAGAGAAGTCTCTCTGATGGCATGTCACTACAGGTGCTCCTCTACTTTCGACGGGGTTACGTTCCATCATAAGTTGAAAAAGAATGCCGCACCTCCCTTTTTTTATAATTACATTTTGGATACCTTTATTCCACACTGGAAGAATCATTAACGTACACAGCTGAAAGCACAAAGAATGTTTGAAGCATTGAACTAAAGTTAATTGCTGGACGGTGAGGATACTGGCATTGGCTAGCGTCGCGAGCGAGTAGTGTACCATGTACCACAAGCGCAGGAACAGATCGGAATTCCAAATTGAAAGTATGGATTCGTCAGACTATCATAAGAAGGGGAGCACCTGTACTGTTAAAGACTTTTAAAAGAGGAAAGACTGAAGATAGAAGGATGAAAAGATGACAATGGATGTTTGGACAAAAGGAAAATTAAGAATTGATCTGCTGTGCTAAAAGATTTGACATGAAATGGCAGGTGAATGTGACACACACATGACATGCATTCTTTGATTTCCAAAAGTATGCGACACTCTCTCACTGCTGTGAAAAAGAACTTAAAATAAACAAAAGGCCACGACTGCAGATCTCAGTTTAACGATAAAATAAATATCAGAACTTTATTAAACACCGTTAGACACAGTGGATGCTGTTCATTCTTATTAAGTAATTGGCCTGACAAATCACTGCAACAAAAGCTGCCCAAAGCTTTCAAGAATAATGAAGCACCTAATTTTAGGAGTTGGGGGAGGGGGTTTAAAAAAAAGGATCTAATTTTATTGTCAGCATTTTAAGATCAAATGAATATCCGAAAATTTGAAATTCAAAGGTCTTATATTTTGTTATTTTCTGGCAAGTAGTTGGACTGGAATGTCACCGAACAGGGGTAACAATTACATCAGAACTATTAGTCATTTAATGAATCATGCAACAATGTGATTCAGGCTGGTTCCAGTGACATGACCCTCGGATTAGAAATGCCAACTGAACAAATTAACCAACAACCTAATTTTCCTGGAGTTTAAAATAGGCAGCCCCATTATCTTATGGCTAGCGGCTAGCCAGTACTATCACAATGCCAGTAACCCAGTTTTCAATCCGCCACTGCCTGCAGGGAGTTTGTACGTTCTCCCTGTGATCGAGTGGGTTTCCTCCAGGTGCTCCGGTTTCAAAGATATACGGGGTTAATGGGTTAATTGGTCTCGTTGGAGTAACTGAGAGGCACGAGCTGGTGGGCCGGATGGACTGTGTCTCAAAATTTAAACTAAAAAATAATAAAATTTGAGATTGCAGAAATATAAAACACGTTGAAAGCAATTGTTTTCAGACAAAGATTCCATGACCTGGGTACACAAGTTGAGAATGGGAAAGAATGGAATCTGGAAATCTTTTCCTCTACTCAACTGCTCAATGTAAAGAATGAAGGGTACAGGTGAAGCAGGTGAATGACCTGGGACAGATTCATGGAAAAGTTAAAGTGTTGCAGAGTACATTTGATTTTAGCCAAGTAATTTCTTTGCTCTCTTAGCCAAGATATGGTGAAAAAGATCTCTTGAGGCATTGCTGAATGGGCAGTACATTTCAGCCCAGTTTTGACATTTGAGCAAATTGCAGAAGCACATCTAATTACGGTGATAAAATGTTGACCACATATCAAAATATATTTTATTAGATTTAGGGAAGGCTGAGGCCACAGAAATTGCAACGTAGGAGCAAGTATTCCCTTCCTAGATGCTCAAGTTTCAACTTAAGCAAAACCTAAAATAAGGAATTTAAATGATATAATTAATATCTGTGGTGCAAAATCAAGTTCAGGTTTATTGTCACATGGGGCGGCGCGGTTAGCATAACGCCATTACAGCGCCAGCAATCGGGACCGAGGTTCAAATCCTATAAGAAGTTTATACGATCTCCCCGTGTCTGCGTGGGCTTTCCCCGGGGGTTCCCACCCTTCGAAGGTACTGGGGTGCAGTGAACTGGAATTCATCGTCTGTGTGTTGTTCTGATGACTGGCTCCTCCCTCACCTCCCCCAATATAAACCCTAGCTTTCCCGCCTTAGATTCACTCGCGGACTCAATTTGTGCTCCTCACAAGTCTGAGGGCAATCAGTCGTACGACACGGGGGTTATAGGTTAAATGGGTGTAATTTGGTGGCTCGGGCTCATGGGCTGGAAGGGCCAGTTCCCGCACTGCATGTCTAAATTTAAAATTTAATTTAGATTTAATAAAATGTAAATTTATGCATCGAAAATGCAGTGATAGAACTTGTTCTGCAAGTCGACATCTCGTGCACAGTATGTGCAAGACACACTACAAGTGTTGAGATACAGAGAAAGGTCCGTTGATATAGAAAAAACTATAATTTTACTGTTGAGTAACAGAAGCTGCAGATGTTTGAATCTCGAACAGACAAAGAATTGCTGGAGCTCTGCAGGCCAGACATGGGTAGAAATGGTCAGCCAACGATGAGTGGAAATCCTTAATCAGGATAGAGTGGGTGAAATTACAGGCATAGAGGGAAAGGGGTCGAGATGTACTCTTTAGAACAGAAAGTGTGGGGGGGCGGGGTAGAAAGAGAAACTATTGGGAAGAGGGTGGGGAGGGGAGAGAGCAAGAGAGAAAGTAAGTGTTCAGGAGTAGGTAGAAATGGAAACATTGAAGGGATGGGGCAGTTAAAACAACGATCATGCTGTTAGGTTTAACCCTGTCCAATGATGTGGTGGAAGCAAACACGAAAGTGGAATGGATGAAGTAAAAACACGACGCTGGAGAGACTCAGCAGGTCAAACCGTGTCCTTTATATGGCAAAGATAGACGTACATAACCGATGTTTCAGGCACGCAATGATGTGTTATCTCTCAAGTTTACGTTTGGTCTCACCCTGACAGTGGATGAGGCCAAGGTCAGACATATTGCTGTTGGAATGGTTTGGGGAATTTATAATACAGTGTACTCCCCGACTTGTGACCTATGCGACTTACGTTCATCTGCACATACCGCCTATTTAAAAATATATACACATGAAAAAATATAAAGTTACGCTGTATTTGACAAACTATAACAGGGATACAGGGCATGCAAGAGTAAAAATGTGCATACTTTCCTTGTTAGTCGGCATCCCGGGGCCCATCGACTGGGTGCGGCCATCTTGATTTTTGTGCGCATGTGCGAATCTTTGGTTGGCGCATCCGTGAGAGTTAAGGGCGTGAATTCAGCATCACCTCACGCATGCACCAACCAAACTCCAATACGCGAATCCACCAAGCAGGCGCCAGCCAAAAGTCCGTGCATGCACACAGGCATCAAGATGGCCACGCTCAGCTGTCGGACCCTGGTACACCGACTAACATAGTGAAAAGAAGACGTGATTAAAAAGTTTGCTTTAAGACTCCACATGCGTGGGCAAAATTGCGACCCACCCACTTCGAGATCCTTCGGTCCCAGTTACAGTTGTATGTCGTCGGGGAGTACCTGTAGTTAGCTGCAGGAACTGCTATTTCAGGGTCCTTTCAGGAGCTTGATAATGGCAGGAAAGAAACTGTCCTTGAATCTGGTGCTGGGGTGTGATCTCTTCTTCCTGACAAGAGCGCGTTGAAGAGTGTGGTGGGGTGGGTCTTCCAACATTTTGGGCACTTTCCCAAGGCAGCGGGAGTTGGAGATGGAGTCGATGCAGAGGAGGTGGGTGTATATTAACACCAACATTTGTCAACCAAGTTAAAAATCCACCAGAGATCTCTTGGTTTTTTTTTAAAAAAAGCTTCACAAAATGAAGGGGAAATAAAGAAATGGTATATTTGGATCTTGTTCTCCGACTACCCAAAGCATAGGATCTGATTTGGATATTTGTAAAGACAGATCACCAGCAGGCCATCCATGTTCTTCTGAAACCCCAATGTTGTTTGGCAAAAGGTTAAAAAAAAGTCACCTTCATAGCCCTCTCCAGCTACATTGGCAAACAAAGAGAATCACCCTACAAGAATGCCCTCAATGTTGGTGTCAGCCTTTAATACCCTTCAGAAAAAATACAACTGAGTGGCATTGATTCAAAATCTGTTCTTAGCAGTTTGGCCAAGATGGCAGGAGCAATATTATCAGTGGATTGTAAGTGGAGCGCTTATCCTTGAAGCTAACTTGGTGCATGTAGCTTCCCTTAGGCAAGAGTCAGCACATTAATTTCAAGCACTTTTAAGTTGTAGGTCACGTGGGATTTAATTTGTTCAACAAGCCTCTTGTCGTGATCCAGCGCACCGAGTTTCAGGTGGCTTAGTCACCACAGGGTTCACACCTGCTGGGCTCCTCAGTGTGCGGACCCGGGGTGGACTGGACCCAGGGTGGATCGGTTGTAGCCCAGCATTTGGAGATTTGGTGTCCAGTGAACTGGAAGCTTGATACTTCAGCGCTGGTTAATTAGCTGTTTCGTGAGTTGGCAACCAACACAAGTCATTAGACCTAGCCTTGGGCCAAAGCAGGGGTCTCGCGGAATGCTATCATTAGATGGTGCACTCTGCTTCTCAACTTGTGGGTGAACAATACTTTGATAGGAGCTAACAAAGACAAAAAAAAGGATTTTTTTCCCTTGTTCAGTGAGACTCGCGTTTTGATCAGATCCAAGCTCCAATTCAAATGATGCAGATTTAGTTATAAGGATTTCTCAAAGTAAACGTAGAATTAATTGGTTCAGAAATAATGAAACAACAGCTTACCTCCAGTCTTCTGACAATCTCTTTAATTTCTTCGACTATGTTATTAAACGTCCTGACAAAAATGCACTCTCCTCGCTCATAGAAGATTTTAATGGTTGTGAGATTCGTAGTCCATCCTATAACATCCCTGCAGGAGCAGTTAAACACCACCTGCTTGGAACTTTCTTCAATGAGTACCACAAACTCATTGGAGATCCCCAGTAAAGCATCAATTTCGGAGGCGCAGCTGTAGTCTTCTGCGTGGACATTCCATACAATGGTGCCTAAGCTGTTCATTTCAGCGTTGGGGTAAGGCTTGGATTTCTCTTTCTTCTTAGTTGCCAAAGAAATGAATGGGAATTTTCCAGACGGATCGATCGGAGTGTTGGTGACACTGTTCTCTGCGAGGTCTTTCAAATACTCCTGCCGCGTCCTTGTTGCCATTGCACGAAACTTTTCTGACTTGTGCGCTGCATTTTCCGCATTGATCACTTTAGCCAGCAAGAAGTCCCGGAAAACAGTCGACTTGGGGAAGGTGACTCCTTTGGGAATGGGCGGCCCAAATGCAGGCACATCTTTGGATCTTGCCACAGCCACGCTACAAAACAAACAAAAACAATCCCCGTTTCAAAGGGCACAAGGAAGAAACTGTTTCAAACAATATTTTTGCATAGGTGGCTTGGTTCCATTCTACGCTGAAAACAAGCCTGTGAACTTCCCGAAAGGGGAGAAACTCGGGGTGTTTCCATTATGATCCTCATCCTAAACTGAGGTACTGTATTGCAAGGAACCATCGCAATTATCATTAAGAAAGCCACTGAACGTGCAACTTACATTAAATTATGCTCAGCAAAAGAAGTTAGGATCTAGATGCTCTCCTTTTCCCTCCACAAACAGGATATTCTCAAATGTAATTGGGGGAAGATTTTGAGCCTCAACCACAGACATGGAGGGAGGGAGAGAGAGAGAGAGAGAGAGAGAGAGAGACACACACACACACAGAGAAAATGAAAGAGAGATAATGAAAGAGAGAGAGAGAGAGAGAGAGAGAGAGAAACAGAGAGGGGGAGAGAGAGACAGAGAGGGGGAGAGACAGAGACAAAGAGAAAGGGACAGAGAGATAGTGAGAGAGAGAGAGAGAGAGAGAGAGAGAGAGAGAGAGAGAGAGAACAGAAGGGGAAGGAAAACAAAGGCAACAAGCTGCGGCTATAATTTACCACCCAGAAGAACTATAGCCAACATTTACCACCAGCCAAACTTTATGCATCAACTGTAGGACTATCACAATAAAAAGATGAAGAAATAAATGCACTGTCCTGACCTTACCTGTAACAGACATTCTCAGTGCAAGGATTGTGCACTCTTACAATGACAAAGACATGCTGAAAATGAGAGCGGATGTTCTTCGGGGTGAAGGGCATGGCCCCAGGCTCTTGCAGAACTATGGTCACTATGTCATTCCCAATGTGCCGTTTCCTAAGAAGCTGAAATTATAAGAAGGGGGATAAAAACAGGTCTCTTGTAAATCAAGAGAAACATTCTTCAACTTATCAACTATTCATTCTCTACTGGAAAACAGGATTAAAAAATATTTCCAATGGGGAAAGTCTGAAGAGCTGAGATGAAGATGAACGTGCAGCATTCCTTGAGTACAACACGCTGATCAACAGGTGCCAATGGAGCACCTTACACTCTGCAACAGCAGCAGGGTGAAAGAAAGAGTGAAAACATCAAACTTCCTGCTAACAACTGTGCCAGATATGGTTATCTGCGAAGGACGAGGGAAAGGCAGTTGCTCCCCAAACCATGAACGGCTCCTTTAATGTTGCGGCTAGCGCCACACTATTACAGCACCACCCTGTTACAGCGCCACACTATTACAGCGTCACATTATTACAGTGGCACGCTGTAACAGCGCCACACTATTACAGCACCACCCTGTTACAGCGCCACACTATTACAGCATCACATTATTACAACACCACGCTGTTACAGTGCCTTGCTGTTACAGCACCACGCTATTACAGCACCACGCTGTTACAGCGCCACGCTATTACAGCACCACACTATCACAGCGCCAATGACCTGGATTGAATCTGCTGCTGTCTGTAAGGTGCTCTCCCCATGGGCTTCCTCTGAGTGCTCCGATTTTCTCCATCCCTTCAAAATGTACGGGGCTTATAGGTCAATTGGTGCATTTTGGCGGCACGGGCTCGTGGGCCAGAAGGATCTGTTAAAATGCTGTATGTCTAAAATTAAAAAAAATAACAAGAGCGGTGGAGGAACAAAGGTATGTTTGATCTCATCTACAGGTTGAGAGAATAAAAACCAAGTACTGATAATAATCTTCATTATCTTGGGAAGAGTAAGAAAGAGCAGCAGTGATGGTCAAACCCCATCTGTCATACACAGAACATTCTGCTTTACACAATAAAGCAAGGAGAAGGTTGAAGTTTAAAGGAGGAAGTTAGACTGGTAGCAAAGGTTGGTTGGTATCTTTCAAGTTCAGATGTAAGGTAATAGATTGTACTGGGAATTATTTCTTTCTGCTTTAGATAGAGAAGACATCAAAAATTGGAAACTGTAATAAGAATTAAAAGGCCATTTGACCCTTCAAGTCTATAATTTCCATTAGGATTATGGCTGATCTTCTGCCTCGGTGCCTTTTTCAATGAATCCCAATTTTGAACTACAGTAATTCAGTGAAATAGCCTCTCCGACCCTCTAGGATAAGAATGGCAATAGTGCACACCCTCTGAGGGAAGAAGTCTCTCTCTCTGCAGCCCTCAGCGCTGACCCCTTTAATTCTGTGACTGTGATCTCTGGTTTGCAAGCCAAGTAAAATGCCCTCCTGCATCTACCCAATCAGATCCTGCATGGGAATGCTAGGTCACGTGTGCTAACAAAATCAAAATGCTTTCTTTCCATGGAAAATGCAAATAGAAGTTTGGAAACCCCTCACACCCAAAAGACCAATAAAGAAATGAATCAGTATGAAAACAGCAGCTGAGGTATAAATAACATTGTAATCTTGGGCTTTGGGTAAATGAAATGAGAAATCATTCCAAAATATTGAATCATATTTTATATTATATTTTTATGTGGTTATTATGTATGTGTGTGCACACCGTAGTCCAGAGAAACATGGTGTCATATGGCTGTTGGATGATAATAAACTTAAAATAAACTGGAATGATTAAGAGAGTATAAAAAAGCAACTCCAGTTCCTTATGTAAGTACAGAATTTGTTGCATTATCCTATTTATAAGTGACAAATGTCCACATTTAAGTTCCCTCCCAGTCCTGAGACTGCACATTGGCTTGAAAATGTTAAGACCATTCTTCCACTGAACTTGGGGGTGAGGGGAGGCGGGGAGAACCATCATTTCAGGAGTGGGTCTCAGAAATGGCCAAAGTGGCCGGGTTTCAACACACATCCTACAAACAGTTTGATAAATTTGGACATCTATATTCAAAAATGAGGCAAATAGCTGGGTTTCCTGGATGGTGGGGGAAATAGTGGTGAAGCATATTAATTTTTTTTCTGTTATTCGAGGTCTAAATGGTTATTATATCGATGTTTTTTTTTGGTGTCATGTTTGTTTCTATGGATACGTTTATGCTTTGTAACTTTTTTGGGGAAACTTTTTTTTAGGAAATAACTCAATAAAATTTAAATCATAAGGTTTCTCTTCATAGCTGGAAAATGTGTGGCAGTAACTTGATGTGTATTTGGGAACGGGCCAGAATGAAATAGGGAGTTGGACACCACTTGAAAAGATTACATATAATTCATATTACAAATTTGAAAATTTTCAAAAGATTTTGGGAATCATATTTACAAATTGTAGGAATTAAGTTGTAATCACCCAACCTGAAACTTCCAACTTCTAAAAATTAAAAGATACATTAGACTTTATTTGATAGCTTTAGTACGTTTCTATAAATATCATCCAGATGTTCCCTTTTTACTTTCTTTTTGACCATTCTTTTCTATCAGGCTGTTGGGGGTGGGGGTAAAAAAAAATTTATATCACTACGTATTAATTTTTCACTATTTTTGAATAAGAAATTTATGTATACGTTTTTTTAAAATCCATATGTGAAATTAAATATACTTTTTTAAAAAAAAATTGTTATTCTTCCACTGAGAGGACCCCAAGGGCAAAGATCATTTGGTGATTCCGCCAGAGAGCTGCAGGAACTCAGAAAGTTATGCAGGATCCCGCTGAATTCCCCCCCAGCCCTTTCGTGCTTTGAGTCCTAACAGCTACAGGCTTCCTGTTTACCTCCATCAAGGCTTGCTCACATCTCCCTTACACGTGACAGCTAACTATTGAGCTAAACATTATTTTACTTAATAAAAATTGTTTTGTTGAAACATATTTTCATTCATGTCAGAACATGAGCCGGTTCCAATGCCACTCGTAATGTGCAACAAGTGGGAAGGTGATGCAAGGGAATGAAAGCATCCACAAACTGACAATTTTCACTCCAGGGGACACAGTAATTGCAAAGGGATGATCTTCAAGGTGCAAACTCTGGGTTTATTCCTTCTGTCTAACTTTTAATATAGCAGTCAAACACTAGAAGTATAAACACAATCGTTCAAGAAACGTCAGTCTCCTTCTCTACCTCGCTGGGTAGGGTCAGGTATGAATATGAATAGAGAAAAAAAGGTGTGCTTCATAGCAGCAAAAATATCCTGAAAAGAGCGAATGAATATTTAAGGCACAAGTCATCAACAGGCAAATTTAGACTGTGCACAAAAGTGATGGGGAAACTCAGAAGGTCACACATCATCAATAGGAAGCAGAGGGATATGACTAACGTTTTGGGCCTGAGCTCTTCATCAAGGTATGAGCAAAAGGTAGGCAGGTGTCTGAACAAAAATGTTGGGGGAGGAGAGGAGGGAGGAAGGGCCAATAGGCAAGAGTCATAGGTGGATATTATCTTTTGGATATGGGTGTATTACAATTTCCCATTTTAGTAAAATGGGATTATCACTGTAAGGGCGAGTATAGACAGGAGGGACTGAATGGTCATTTAATCAT
Source organism: Narcine bancroftii (assembly GCF_036971445.1). NCBI lineage: Eukaryota > Metazoa > Chordata > Chondrichthyes > Torpediniformes > Narcinidae > Narcine > Narcine bancroftii. Next base: position 137,400,798 of record NC_091470.1, on the reverse strand, counting down.
TTCACACAAGCACAACACTAGTCACAGCCCAGCGACAATTCGATAAACTGGAAGAACTGAGGAAAGACTTGTCACGGTCTGTTGCAGAATTCAACACATTTACAAAGACATTGTGATTTTGCAAAGGGAGAACTATTCTGGCAGCTGAAGAGAAAACAGCTTTTTGAAGCAGCTCTTGTGGCCAAACATTTCTGTGGAATTCAGAGCGGAGCATGGTCTGTGAATGGCCGGGCATTTTCAGTGGATTGACCTGGGTCAGGAGGGTCTTTTGGGAAGCAAAATGCTTCATTTGATCGTGACTAACAACGGAGGTCACTTGGAGAGACTGCTTCATTTTAAGTGTGACCAACAGTGAAATTACATGGAGAGACTGGTGCCAGGGTCTTGGAAGCTTCGTGGGGGCCGCCCAGTTCAAGTCTTGCCTACAAAAGGACCAAGAGTGTTGTGACCATAGCTCATGTGGATGGACATTTCTTCAAACGACAACTGCAGTCTTTTCATCAGTTCAGCATTAATTCTGGGAATGAAATTTCAAAGGCCTCACGCACGCACGCACGCACGCACGCACGCACGCACGCACGCACGCACGCACGCACAGAGTTGGGGGTAGATTTAACGTTAAGGATAGTTTAAGAGTAAGAAATAGAATTTGTATTTTAAAATTTAACACTGTCAAGGTCATTTTCCATTGCTGCTTGTTAGGCGCGGTTCGTAACAGGTGGGAGTGCAGAAGAAAAAAGATGAGAGAAGTGACGGGGGGGGAGCTCACTGAATGGAGGGGGAAAGCAGGTGGGGAGCTCGAGGAAAGGAGACAGAGGGATAGGGAAAGAGAGAGAGGGAGGGCCCCAACAGAGACTGAAGAAGTTAATGTCAATGCCATCTGGTTGGAGAGTTCCCAGACAGAATACGGGACGTTGTTCCTCCAATTTGCGGGTGGCCTTGATTTGGCAGTGCATGAGGCCATGGCCAGGGATGTTGGTGTGGGAATAGAGTGTGTAATTGAAATGGTTGGCCACTGGGAGGTCCTGTTATCGGCAGCGGACAGAGAGTTGGTGCTCAACTAAACTATGTCCCAGTCTGCGTCCAGTCTCTTGATGTAGAGGAGACCACAATGGGAGCACCGGATGTAGCAGATGACCCCTGCAGATTCACAAGTGAAGTGTTGGTTCATTTGACAGGACTGTTTGGGGCCTCAAACGATGATGAAGGAAGTGATGTCACCATAGGAAGTGCTACACACTGAATCTGACCTAAAACGAGACATAAAACTGGGAGGGAGAACAGGATTCAGTATTTCAGGTCAATGACCTGTCCACCATTCCTCTCTAATACAAATTCGTGTTTACGGAGTTTGTACATTCTCCCCGTGACCACGTGAATTTTCTCCAGGTGCTCTAGTTTCCTTCTACATTCCAAAGACGTATGAGATTAGAAGGTTAATTGGTTACAGGAGTGCATTGACGGTGTGGGGTGAAAGGACTTGCTTGGATACCTTGCTGTATCTCTAAATTTAAATTAGAACTTTGTCATTCATTACATTAAATTTCTACAGAGTTGTAGTGGAAAGTATGCTGACCGGCTGCATCACGGTCTGGTGTGGGGACACCAACAACCCTGAGCGTAAAGCTCTCCAAGAGGCAGTGTGCACTGTCCATGACATCACAGGTTAAAAAACCTTCTCCAATATTGAGTACATCAACAGGGAACATTGCTGTTAGAGAACAGCAGCAATCATCAAGGATCCACACCACCCAGGCAAGAGGTGTAGGTGCCGCAAGACTCGCACCACTAGGTTCAGGAACAGCTGCTACCCCTCCACCATCAGACTCCTCAATGACAAACTCAATCAGGGAATGATTTAAGGACTCTTCTGCATTTTATTTTCTCTGTATTGCACAGTCAATTTGTTTACATTCATTATCTGCTTACAGCTCTTTATTTGTTTACATGTTTTATGCTGTGTAGTTTATTTTTTGCACTACCAATTAGTGGTAAATCTGCCTTGCCTGCAGGAAAAAGGAATCTCAGGGTTGTATGTGATGTTATGTATTCACTCTGACAATAAATTTGAAATCTGTTGCATCCTGAAAAGAGTGGCCAATAAAAATGTGTTCCCTGCCGCATGATTACAACAGGTGCCAGTTAGTCTATTATGGCACGTCTTAATTGTGTGATCTATTCCCATGGCAGGCTATTAAATTAATGTAACAGCCATTACATCTCCTTCCATCATTCCAGCAGCAGGCAACCCTCTGTCAGTTGAATCATTTTCAACAGGGTATTGAACACCAAGCTTTTCTGCTGGCAGCCCATTGGAATACAGTTTGTTTACTGTAGAACAAATGCAATATAGTGGACCCCCCCCCCCCCCCCCCCATCCATGGCTTCAGTTACCGGTAGACAACCATGGCCGGAAGATTCTAGAAATAAAAAATTCATAAGTTTTAAATTGTGCACCGTTCTGTGTAGTTTGATGAAATCTCGCGCCAACCCGTTTGGGAAGTGAATCATCCCTTTGTCTAGCGTATCCACGCTGTGTACACTACCCGCCCCTCACTTAGTAGCCGTCTCGGTTATCAGATCGACTGTCGTGGTATCACAGTGCTTGTGTTCAAGTAACCCTTTTTAATATTGTTAGAATTGTTCTATTTTATTATTAATTATTGTTATTAATCTCTTATTGTGGCTAATTTATAAATTAAATCATAGCTATGTATGTATAGGAATAAACATAGTATTTATATCAGGTTCGGTACTATCCGTGGTTTCAGGCATCCGCTGGGGGTCTGGGAACAGAACCCCTGTGGATAAGAAGGGGGCTACTGTACTTTATTTTGTGTGATCCAAGCGAGCAATGACAACCTGAGAGAGGGAGGAATATGTTTTGCACACCCCCAATGCGAACTTTGTAAATGATGAGTGGGATCTAAAAGGTTAAATAGCCCTGTCTGTCCTGTTCTTGGAGAGATCAGCACATAGCACACTGCAACGCAGGATGGGCCCTTTGGCGCATTATCTGCGTAAAACTATTCCACATCCTACTCCTTAAGTTCATGACTTTTAAATGGACCTCTTGTACCAGCTTCCACTTCCATCCCTGATAGAGCATTCCCAGCACCCACCACTCTCTGTGGAATAACCTTACCTCCCCTAAACTTTCCTTCATTCACCTTAAACAGATGCCCTCTGGTATTTCCGATTCTTGCCACTGGAAAAAGGTGCTGGCTGTCCATCTATGCTCTTGCACTCTTGCATCTATGCTCCTCATAGTCTTATGCACCTCCATAAAGTCACCTCTCATCCTCTGTCGCTCCAAAGAGAAAAGCCTCTGTCAACCTTGCTTCATAAAACACACTCTCCAACCCAGGCGACATCCTGGTGGTAAACCTCCTCTGCTAAATTTAGCTAAAACTTCTACGTCCTTCCTGCATTGAGGCGTCCAGCCCTGCAATCAAACCAGAGTTTTAGAAAGCTCCAACGTTACTTCATTACTCTGCCTTCAAGTTCGACCTTCCAAACTCTATCACATTTGTTCCAGATTGAATACCATTTGCCCTCTTTCAGCTCAACTCTGCATCCTGTAACCTCTGACAAATATCTACACCAGCCATTCTCAACCTTTTTATGGATGTTTTATTGGTTTCAGTCCATGTCTCCCCTTAAATGTGCTGTCTACTCCCCTCCCCCCCCCCACCCCGGCCAGGGGTGGACGTGGGGGGCTATGGTCCCTGATGAGAATAGCTGGTCTAGGCTATTCACAACAGTTCCAACCTCTGTGTCGTCCACAAACAGGCCAACCCACCCTCCCACTTCTTTGTTCAAGTCATAAAAGTTGTTCTTAAGCTTGTTCCAGTTCAGATGAAAAGTGGAAACATGTTCCATTCTACTTTATAGACATTGCTCAAAGCTAGAAACAAAAGGTCAGAGGCAAAGACTTTCAGTTGGTTTACGTCATGAAATCTGCAGAAAAGGAAGATTCTACATTTGGTCCAAATCCTTCTGGAGGCTGTTTCACACTTAGCAGGAGGGAGACTCTCATTAATGAACAAAAGTCAGGCAAAAGTAACCTTGCTGCCTTGCATTAAAGCAGTGGTTCTCAACCTTTTCCTTTCCACTCACATCCCACTTTAAGTAACCCCTCTGCCACTGGTGCTCTGTGATTAGTAAGGGATTGGTTAAGATGGGGTGTGGGTGGGAAGGGAAGGTTGAGAATCACTGCTCTAGACCCAACTGCTTCTGAAATATTTTGCTTGAAAAAAATTGTCATCGGTCCATTTCCTTTGGAGTTCTGAAACTGTGCACATAACGAGTCAATGAGGGACGATTAAAACAGTGGGTTTCAAACTTTTTCTTTCCACCCACATCCCTCTGTAAGCAATCCCTTATTTATCACAGAGCACCGATGGCATAGGAAATAATTAAAGTGGTATGTGAGTGGGAAGAAAAAGGTTGAAAACTACTGCATTAAAGTGTTAGGGAAGATTGATGCAGGTTTGGACATCTATGCTACCAAATAAACATGAGAAATTGTTGCTGGGATTAGGCCCATGGCATCTGTCGACCACAGCTTCACCGTTGAGGTGGAAAGAAAATGAATTGCTGGACTTTCACTGCTATTTCATGATAAACCAGCCTAGCATTTACACTTTTACCGGGGCCAGTGGGAAGCAACTGAGGGATTAATATTATGCAGGATATTACATACAGGTGCATCGAAATCAGGACTGCCAGGCTGGGAAATAGCTTCTTCCTGCAGACTGCGAGATTGATGAACAGTATCCTGTAACCAAGCAAATCATCGCAGAATATTTATTTTAAATTCTGTCTTTATGTGACTACTATGTATTGTATATTGAGTGGGCATTGCGGTCTGGAGAATTGCTGTTTTTTCTAGTTGTCTACATACAGTCAGATGAAAATAAACTTGAATTTAAACTCACTTAAGCTGGTGGCCACATAAAGGCTTTAGTAAGAAGAAAGCTTTCCTCCTACCTGCTGCTTGTTGTTTGGTGTATAAGGAAGCAGAGTGGAGACGTGAAACATGATCTCGTAATCCTTGTAGGTTGTGTAGAGGGAGTGAGTACCGGTTGAGTCAGCTGAAAAGAGAGGGAAGCTGGATTAGCCCCATTCTTGAGAAAGAAACTCGGAAAGAACAGGTCTGGTCAGGGGAAGAACCTAAAGACATTTTTATCACATATAATTAGAACTGAAAAGCCATCGATCTCAATATGCAGGAGGAAGGCTGTTCAAGACCATCAGATCACACGATTATATTGATTTCAAACATAAAATGCAACCTTACAAACTCATGATTAAAACTGAATATTTAATCATATCATCAAAAATAACTGCAACTACTCAAAACATGGAAACTTAAAATTGAAACTCGAAGTATAATCTTTGGGAAGCTTGAAAGGACTTAGACCCAGACTGCTAAGTTGATTGATTGGAGCCCAATGCGATGTTCTGATTAACGGAGACCTAAATTGGACACTTGGAAGTAATAACAGATACTGTATATACAGTGACATATTCAGTGCTTAGTTTGCCTGCAGTGTAACTAAACAGTATCCCAAGGTCAACTAATCCTTGCATCCATTTTGGTGCAGAATCTTAAATTCTAATGACCAACATTTTCAAGGTAAATAGAATAAAGATGATAATTCCTAATGTTTCTATTGCTTTGCCTTGTTGAAGTTGAGGTTGTATCAGTCTACAGAAGTGATGGAAATTTTATATGCAAACCACAGGCACAGAACTGACAGACTTGTATAAAGAAGCTGATCAAAATGATTGTGGATTAGTTAAATACCATACAGGTACACAATCCTTTATCTGGACATCTAAAATCCGGAAAGCTCCAAAATCCGGCAAGTGGGCAGAGAGACGGCAGCGTGAATCGGGCAGGCGAGAGACCGGCAGTGCGAGTTGGGCGGGTGTGAGACTGGCAGGGCGCAATGGGTGGGCGAGAGACTGGCAGCGCGAGTCGGGCAGGCGAGGTGGGGAAGCCGGCAGCGCGAGTCGGGTGGGCGAGGAGGGTGGGGGGAGGACCGGCAGTGCGAGTTGGGCGGGCAGGGGTTGGGAGACAGCAGCACAATTCAGGTGGGCTTAAATCTGGCGTTCCGAAATCCGGAAAAATCCAAAATTCGGAACACACTTTCTCCCAAGGATACCGGATAAAGGATTGTGTACCTGCACAATATTATCATTTTAATTGAGGGTCTAGGTTAAGTGCCTGCTTGGCAACATTTTTAAATCCTGCTCTTAAGTGTGGCAGGATGCCTTCTGACAGAGAAAATTTAATCCATGATTAGTATTGCTTGTCATCTATATCAATGATCTGGATGATAATGTGGTAAATTGGATCAACAAGTTTGCAGATGACTTTAAGTTTGGAGGCATGTGGACAGTGAGGAAGGTTTTCAAAGCTTGCAGAGGGATCTGGATCAACTGGAAAAATGGCAGATGGAATTTAATGCAGACAAATGTTAGAGTTGCATTTGGGAAGGGCAAACTAAGAAAGGACATATATGGTAAATGGACGAGCATTGAGGAGGAGTGCGATAGAACAGAGGGATCTGGGAATAATTCCCTGAAAGTGACGTCACAGTTGGGCAGGGTTGTAAAGCGAGCTTTTGGCATCTTGGCCTTCATAAATCAAAGTACTGAGTACAGGAGTTATGGTAAAGCTGTATAAGACATTGGTGAGGCTGAATTTAGAGTATTGTGTGCAGTTTTGGTCTCCTGACTACAGGAAAGATATAATTAAGATAGAAAGAGTGCTGAGAAGATTTACTAGGATGTTGCCTGGACTTCAGTTACAGGAAAAGGTTAAACAGGTTAGGACATTTTTCCTGGAGGGTAAAAGAATGAGGGGAGATTTGATAGAGGTATTTAAAATTATGAGGGGGGCAGACAGAGTAAATGTAGAGACTTTTTCCATTGAGGGTAGGTGAGGTACAAACCAGAGATCATGGGTTAAGGGTGAAAGGGGAAAGGTTTAGGGGGAAACTCTTCACACAGAGAGTGGTGGGAGTGTGGAATGAGCTGCCAGCTGAAGTGGTGAGTGGGGGGCTCAATTTTCACATTTAATTAAAATTTGGACAGGTACATGGATAGGAGGAGTATGGAGGGCGATGAACTGGGTGCAGGTCAGTGGGACGAGGCAGAAAAACAGTTCAGCAAAGAACTGATTGTGGTCTGGAGGTGAGGAAATCCATGATCCAATTACACAGTGGGGTGTTGAGTCCCAGGTCTGGAAGTTTGCTGGTCAGATTTGAGGGGATGATGATGTTGAATGCTGACTGTAGTCAATAAAGAGCATGCTGATGAATGGATCTTTGCTGTCCAGGTGTCCCAGGGCTTTGTGTAGGGCCAGTGAGAAGACATCCACCATAAGATCTGTAACTACGATAGGCGAGTTAGAAGAGATCCATGTTGCCCCCCAGACAGGAGCTGATATCCTTCAACACCAGGGTTTTGAAACCCTTCATCATTGTTGAAGTGAGCGCTCCTGGTTGTAGGTCATTTAGACGTCACCACACTCTTCTTGGGGACTGGTACAATTGGCTCCTGTTTGGGTACTACACCCTGCCAGAATAAGATGTTGAAGATATCCGTGAATACAATAGTAATTTGGTCAGCACAGATTTTTAATGCTCGTCCAGGTGTTCTGTCTGGATTGGATTGAAATCAGCACAAACTGTTTTTATTGACTGCCAGATTTGAAAAACCACTTTAAAAGAAATAAAAATCTGTTGGATTGGACTGTTCATGTTTATGGCAATTCTGTATATTTTTTGTCAGGATGGGCGATCAATAAATGGACTTTGTGGATTCCAGCAAAATTTCAGAACTTAATGGCATTCTACTGAAAGCAGCATCGGTCAAAAATAATTACAACACATCTCAAACAGCTGATCACAAGCTCGGCAGTTCCTTCATCCTCTGCCAGGGCTGACATTTGTCTGAGGCCAGAGTATTAAGGATTATGGAACCCAGGTTAATAGATGTAGTTAGGAAAAAGATCAGCCCTATCTAACAGAACAGGCAATGGAGATGCAGTTAGGAAACACCCTTCTCCTGTGCCTGTAATTGCCCTTGCAAGCACGTCATTAGAACCAGAGAGCCATGTGACACTATAGCACAGGAACAGGTCCTTCAGCCCACCTCGTCCTTCCTGAACTATTTATTTTGCCTGATCCCCTCGACCATAGCTCTCCCATCCAAACTTATTTTCTTCTTAAAATTTTTTTATTTTTCACACTATGAACCATATTGACCAAAATACACACAATTTCCCTCTTGAATATACACAATGCAATTTTCTCCCTTTTCTTCCCCTCCTTTGCCTCCCTCCTTCCCACTCCCCTCCCCACCCACTAAACGTTCAACATATACATTGCAGTAAACCCATTAAACAATGTCATCATATAATGAAAATAAATAAGAAAATTGTATCATCTTCTTTTACACACTGGGTCAGTTCATTTCGTCTTCTTCTAATTCTATCATTTTAGGGGTGGAAGTCCACGGTAGGCCCTCTCTGTTGTGTTCCATGTACAGTTCCCAAATTTGTTCGAATAATGTGACTTTATTTTTTTAATTATATGTTATTTTTTCCATTGCAATACATTTATTCATTTCTATGTACCATTGCTGTACTCTCAGGCTCTCTTCTGATTTCCAGGTTGACATTATACATTTTTTTGCTACAGCTAAGGCTATCATAATAAATCTTTTTTGTGCTCCATCCAAATCAAGTCCAAGTTCTTTATTTCTTATATTACTTAGAAGGAATATCTCTGGATTTTTTGGTATGTTGTTTTTTGTGATCTTATTTAATACCTGGTTTAGATCTTCCCAAAACTTTTCCACTTTCTCACATGCCTAAATTGCATGTATTGTTGTTCCCGTTTCCTTCTTACAGTGAAAACATCTGTCTGATACTGTTGGATCCCATTTATTTAACTTTTGGGGCGTGATATAGAGCCCGTGTAACCGATTATATTGTATAATGCGTTACCTCATGTTTATTGTATTTCTCATAGTTCCGGAGCATAGCTTTTCCCATTTTTCATTTTTTGTCTTTATGTTTAGATCTCGTTCCCATTTTTGTTTAGGTTTACAGCTTGTTTCCTCATTCTCTTTCTCTTGCAGTTTGATGTACATGTTTGTTATAAATCTTTTAATTATCATTGTGTCTGTAATCACATATTCAAAACTGCTTCCTTCTGGTAACCTCACCCTGCTTCCCAATTTGTCCTTCAAGTAGGTTTTCAGTTGGTGGTATGCAAACATTGTACTGTGAGTTATTCCATATTTGTACTTCATTTGTTCAAAAGATAATAAATTATTTCCCAAAAAACAATTTTCTATTCTTTTGATCCCTTTTTTCTCCCATTCTCTAAAGGAAAGGTTATCTATTGTGAAAGGGATTAGTTGATTTTGCGTCAATAATAATTTTGGTAGTTGGTAATTTGTTTTTTTCCTTTCTATGTGAATCTTCTTCCAAATGTTGAGCAGATGGTGCAGTACTGGTGAACTTCTATATTGCACCAATTTTTCATCCCACTTATAAAGTAGATGTTCTGGTACCTTCTCCCCTATTTTATCTAGCTCTAACCTGGTACAATCTGGTTTTTCCTTTGTTTGATAAAAATCTGATAGATATCTTAATTATGCTGCTCTATAATAATTCTTAAAGTTTGGTAGCTGTAAGCCCCCTTGTTTGTATCATTCTGTTAATTTATCTAGCGCTATCCTCGGTTTCCCCCTTCCATAAGAATTTCCTTATTATTTTCTTTAGTTCATTGAAGAATTTCTCTGTTAAAAGGAATTGGTACGAGTGAAATAGGTATTGCATCCTTGGAAAGCAAACTTCTTTTCAATGTCAAAATCAAACCTGAATCCATCACCTCCATTGGCAGCTTGTATTACACTCTCATTACCTTCTGCGTGTAGAGGTTTCCCAGAATGCTCCCCTTAAACCTTTCACTTTTACCCCATGCCCTCTTATTCTTGTCTCACCCAAACTCGATAGGAAAAGCTGCTTGCATTAACCCAACCAAATCTCCCCTCCTTCTCTGACTCTCCAGGGAGTAAAGTCAACCTTTCCCTCTAACTCAGGTCCCAGCCACATTCTTGTAAATTTTATCTGCACTCTTTCAATATTGTTGATATCTTTCCTGTAGTTTGGCAACCAGAAATGCACACAATACTCCATATTTGGCCTCACCAATGTCTTGTATAACTCCAACATAATATCTCAACTTCTGCACTCAATACTTTGATTTAGGAAGACCAACATCCCCAAATCTTTCTTTATAATTCTATCTACCCGTGACAACACTTCCTAGGAATTATATACAGTATTTGTACTCCCAGATCCCTCTGTTACACCACACTCCGCTGTGCCCCACCATTTACCATGCAAGTCCTACCCTGGTTAGACCTCCCAAAGTGCAACACCTCACACTTGCCTGCATTAAATTCCACCTGCCATTTTGCTGCCTATTTTCCAGCTGATTCAGATCCTGCTACAAGCTTTGAAAGCCATCCTTGCTCCAATCTCTGTGTCATCCGATTTACCACATTATCATCCAGATCATTGATATAGATTAACACTGGCTCTGCCATTCAAAAATCAGCATCCCTTGATCTCAGATCACGCACAGTTCAATAGCCACATTGCCACTGATACTGCGTAGTAGCACTTCAGAATTGGTATTATCATAACAAAGGCAAGAAGCATCTCAGATAGATGAGAAAAGGTCAAGGTGGCCCATATGAGTTGAGAGAACAGGCAAAGATAAACTAGAACCCTGCAAAAGAAGATTGGGTAACAAATGTAGCAGTAGAGCATCGAAGTTGAGAGATCTCTGGATTATTGCAGTCACAAGGGAGAGAAAAGTTAAGATGAGCAAGTGTAACATGTGGTTAAAGGCCAACATCAGGAAGGTTTAATGTAATTATTGGCAACACTTCAGCAAATATGAGAATTTTGTTTCAGACATACAGCACGGTAACTGGCCCTTTCAGCCCACGAGCCCGTGCCATCCAATTACACTTGATTGACCTACAACCCTGGTAAGTTTTGAACAGTAGGAGAAAACCAGAGCCCTCGGAAGAAACCCATGGAGACACGGGGAAAACGAACAAGTCCTTACAGACAGTGCGGGATTTAAACCTAAGTCACTAGCGCGGTGACAGCGTTGAGCCAGTGGTTCCCAAACATTTTTGGTCTGCCACCCCCTTGGCCTCCATGTCACATCCTGAGCACCTCCCTCCCCCACGTACAATGGCATGGGGGGGGGGGGGGGGGGAATAGTGTTGGCACCGAGCAGGGTGGGGGAAGTTGGTGGTGGCACTGAGGGTGGGGGGGGGGGTAGAAAATGGGTCAGTGGCAGCGCTGAGAGGGGATTAGTGGCGGAAGGCTTGGAACATCCCCTTATTTCCTCACTGACCCCTTTTCCCTCACCACCCCCTATTTCCTCACCATCCACTGACCGCCCCCTTTTCCCTCACCACCCTCTGACTGCCCCCTATTTCCTCACCACCTTCTGACCACCCCCAGACCACCCCCTGACCGCTCCCTATTTACCCACCACCCCAGACCGCCCCTATTTCCTCACTACCCCCTGACCACTCCCTATTTACTCACCATCCCCAGACCGCCCCCTATTTCCTCACCACCCCCTGACCGCTCCCTAGTTTCTCACTACCCCCTTGGATATTTCCACCGTCTACAGGGGGGGGGGGGCACGTTGGGAATCACCACGACGTTTACCGTGCTGCCCAGTTCGTCTGACCATGTCCCCCAACTACACCAACTGCATCACTCATGTTCCATAAAAAAGCACTACAACAGAAAGGAGTTAAACATCTGGGGAAACAATGGTAAAAATGAAGAGTTAAAGAAAAATAAAGCAAGACAAATTAGAATAATTTAGATAAGTAAATGAACTAATATAAATGCAAAAACAATATTAACATGGAATGAAGCCAGACTGTCCGATGGCTAAGTATCAACCGAGTTACAGATAATTAACTTGTTACTTTGAACATCAAGTGAAAGGGAATGGATTAATTACAACTCATTGACTGGGGAGGAGAATGGAATTATCGAGTTCCTTTCTCATGCACTATGTCTATACACCCAGAACAAGGAAGGCAATTCTGCTGTAAGCAATGAGATTCAGGTTGATTGGGCTAAATACCATAGAGTTCCTTGGTATTAGTTATCTTCACACTCAGCTTTGAGGATCAGCTAAATTTCATAGAGAAATATACCAGTAGAAAGAAGATTGATTTAAAAAAAATTCTAATAAAGTTGCCTCTTAGCTAAAAACAACAGAGACGGTGAAAAGCGTCTTCATTTCTCTGAATAACTAACTTAATAATTCAACAGTTATTGGAAAAGGAAGATGACCTATAGACGTTAACAACATCAGCTCAACTTCCATTTGGTGGGCCTGCAGAAAGGAGGAAAACAAGGAGTCTGCAGATGCTGGGGGATCCAAGCAGGCCATGCAGCATCCACAGAGAGCAATAGACAGTCAACGTTTCAGGCTGGAGCCCTTCTGTTGGAAAGTGGATCTAATGGTTGAGAAGTGGCCGAGTACAGAAACGGAGCAGGACTGGAGAGGGCATTAAGTGAATGAATGGAAAATAATCATTGAACACAATAATTTGGCGAAGAAGTTTGTGGATTGTTCTCCTGGGTATTGAGTAATCAGAGTGGTTCAGATTAGGTACATGAGAGATTTCAAATAACATCAGAATTATGCAAACTGGAAAAATACAAATAATCTGAACATTGCATGCAATATAAATGAAATATAATAGTTAATTTTCATAAAACCTCATTCAAGTCGCAATGAATTGCATTTTGACAAAGGAATTATGGAGATGGCTTCATCACACAGGGTTCACAGGAGAGTTAGTCTGGAGCAAAACCAAGTATTATTGGAAACGTTCAGTTGTTATGCAGCATCTCTGACCTGCTGAGTATTTCCAGCATTTTCTGCACTTTCGGATTTACAGTATTTGCATTTTATTTTGTTTTTCACTCGTGTGGCAAGAGAGGTGCTCAACATGATGTTTTAAACAGATTTCTAAGCAATTGGACATCATTGCTTCAGGACTGAGAAAAGCCAAAGTTTATTGTACAAATCTAACTGCCCTTGGAAAGGTTGTCGTAATCCACCTTAGTGCACTGCTGCAATCAGTCTAGAGTGCAGTTTGGGAGTGAGTTCCAAGACTTAGATGAAGTATTAGTGATGCATTATCAAGTGAGGATATTAAGAAAGGCAGTGTGGAACCTGTTGGTGGACTTCACCTTTCTGGGTGGTTGAGGCTATGGGTTTGGGAGGTGCTGTCTGACTAGCCTGGGCAAGCACATGCTGTGCACTTTACCTGCCCCATGGACCAGGTGATGAAGGGGACGAAGGGTTAGAGCCATTGATGGGACTTCAATCATGCAACTGGATAGGATCAAGCTTCGTGAGAATCCTGGAAACTATGCTCATCCCGGCTAGCGGAAAACATTTCATCACACTCCTGACCGGTGTCTCTCAGATGACGGAAAGAGTTTGCGGTGTATTAAACAACCCTTTGTGTATGATTACGGCTAGAGAACTCATATATTACTGAGGTAGGATTCGATGCATTGGAGATCTTGTCCAGGAACGCTGGAATTGCAGGCTTCACCCTATGTGTTTTCTTGCGATCCCCAATAGAAGACCAGTAGGATTGTTTGCCATGGCACAATGGTCTGGCAAAGCCCACATGCCCTGAGGGGTGTTTTGGGGTGATGGAGGCAGCAAGCAAAATGTGGTTGGGAATTGCAGTTGGTAAAGATAATTCAGAGTGCAGCTGATCGGTTCAGGGTCAATCTGCACCAGAAAGGTACGCGTCATCGATCTGACCTTCCAAACCACACCCCCCCCACCCCGCCACCATTTAAAACAAAAAGGCATGCAGCTTTTCTAAATATGATCCACTTCCTGACCATCCACCTCATGTCCTTCCTCCACTAACACAGCGAGCAACTACTGCAGGTAACAGCTATAACAAATGTTCACCTCACCCAATCCCATCTCTTTCTGAGTTAAAATCCCCTCAAATACTAGCATCACCCATGCTGAATTACTCATACATCACAGCAAAAACAACTATCCTCAAGCAGCCTACATCTTCCACAGGAGTTCTGGTGACATAATCGACAGGAAAGTCCACAGTCCCATTGAACTTCTCACGGCCATGTCAACTTCTAAACCACAGTGAACAGTGGGTTTTATAGCTCTGCTCCTATGGAGCTCACTGCAATTCATTTTTGCAGGACAACTGCTTAGACGGGATCCTGGGAGATGCCAGTGAAAGAAGACGACGGAGGCTGGAAGATTTGCAGACACTGGTGCGGTGACAGGCCTTCAACTTGAGACACTAACTCTGATTTCCTGAGTAGACCCAGCATTTTCCACTTTTATTCCAACGGGTTGTAAGTCGTTGCCTTAAACGGAGAGGAATGAATAAAAACACGTTGCTGGAGAAACTCAGCAGGTCAAACAGTGCCCTTTACACAACAAAGATAAAAATACATAACAGACGTTTCGGGCTTGGGTATGAGAAAATGTCGGCCTGAACTAAAAGGTAAAGAAAAGGGAGAAACTTGGGGGTGGGATACAGTCAGCACTTTGAGCTCATACCCACTTGTCTAATGATTAGACAATGTTCTCACAAATGTCCACACATCCCCGATGCCCTTACTTTTGGTGTCCAGCTGAGCTCGGTACTTGTCGAAGCCCTTGAGGCGCACTTTGTCCCCCAGCAGTTGGAGGAACTCTTCAAATGCAGAACCGGCCACTTCATTGTTGTACATCTCCTCCTCAGTGCTCTGTCCAGCCTTGCAGTACATTACTCCCACTTTGTGCTGGAAACTCAACTGTTGGAATGAAAAATGGGTTACATTCTCATCAGGCTGATTCGATGAACGGCGAAGCATCAATTTAATTTTTTTTTAATTGTAGAGGTATCGCACAGTAATCAGCCCTTCTGGCCAACTAGGCTGCGTGACCCGAATACACCCTTGTGACCAATTAAGCTACTGACCTAATCTGGGAGGGAACCGGAGACACGGGGAGAACGTACAAACTCCTTACAGACAGTGATGGATGTGAACCCAGGTCACTGGTGCTGTGATAGCGTTGTGCTAACCTCTACGCTAATTCTTTGGACACACACTGGAGAGAACTAAATGGTGTTACGAGATCTGCATGAAGGGAAGGTCGCTAATTTGAAAATTATTTTGATTTCTCTAAGGAAATGCAGGCAGCACAGACTCCAAATGGATATATTTACTTGCTCTGCAGTGTTTGGGTCAGCAGGACTGGAACCAAAAACCCGTGAATTTCCTTTCCTGAGTGGCATTCGTAACCCCGCTGAGTTTTTTCTGAAAAGCTTCACAATCCTTTCTGTTGAAGTGGATCAATTCCACTTCTCCAAGACCAGAGCAGTTTTGGACATTAGTTTTTTTTCAGTGCTGCCCAGGAAAGACCCAACATTGTGGATTGGTGATTGGGTTAAAGATCCACGACAATGTGAAATGCTGTCGTCTTTGCTTTGGCACGTTGCGATGACTTAAATTTGATAAAAGTGAGACCCGAGGGTGAGACCATTTTTGGTAATCTCACAGCGCTGTTACTGTCATTCACAGAAAACACAGGAATGATGAAACTATACTCGGGATTAATCAAGTAATTAGTGGGGAAGTGTTGTCTATAAGGCTCAGGCCTGCAACTTTAATACTTCAGTAGGAAGTGCTGCTGAATCTGGTGGGATTGGCATACAAAGAAATCCTTGACAATTTTCAGGTTAAGGTAGTTGTGGGCAAATAAAATGCAAGATTGCGGGATAGGAATAGCATGTGTGACAGAAGAAAAGTCACCAACAGAATTTTGTGACCATCCTTTCAGCGACGTGGCATATAAGCTGGCCCTAAGGTCCAATGAGGTCATGCCCACCATCGAACACCCATTTGACTCTCATATATCACTTTAGACTCCACACGCAACCTTCTGCCAACCACACACTGGGGGCAATGAGCCTAACCCGTTTACCCTTGCTGACACCTGGGAGTCTACAGCTCAATGGTTTTCCGATTTCAGGTAACGACCCCTCTTGCTTCTTCTGTACCCCCTTCTACTATTCCCCTTCCCCCTTTTTTGTCTCTGCTCCCCCATACCCCACCCAGCACCATATCCATGGTTATTTCCCCCCACCTCTTTGGTTCCATGCCCCTCCAACCCCACCTCCCTGGGTTTTTCAGTTTGCTTCCCGCACCCCTCCCCATAGTTCCATCTGGTCTCTCTTTATACCAGCATTCTCACCTCTTCTCATCAGATTCCGGCATTAGCGGACTTTGTCTCCAATCACCCACTTTCCCATGTGTGACATCTTACTCCACTGACCCCTTCCTTTTCCTTGCCTCTCCCCCCACCCCCCCAACCTCTCTCTCTGTCTGGCATCCGCCTCTCCTCTGCCCTTGTCCATCATGTTTCACCTCTCCCTGATCAATCAAACCCATATGATGCCCCTCTCCCCTCCCTGACCCCTTTACACTGGCAGCTCTTCTACATTTAACCAGTCTCGATGTACGGTTTTGGCTCAAAATGTTGACCATTCCATTCCTCCCATTGATGATGCTCAGGCCACTGAGTTCCTTCAGTAGACTATCTTTAGCTCCAGTCTTCTGTGTGCCTTCATTTCGTAATACTTTGGTTAAATCCAAGCTTTTCTTAAACTTAGTACAGATCGCTAATTAATGACTGACGTCGGCCCAAAAAATTGAGAGATTATTCATCATGTGAAAACCCCAAATTCTCATCTCCTAGAAATGCATTTCAATGAAATGTCTGTGCCAAGGGTGCAAGTGAACCAAACACCCCCTCCCCCAACTTTCTTACAGATGTTAAAAAAAGTGAAATTAAATGAGAAAATACTCACCCCCTGCTCATCCAATTTCATGAGCTGCTCTGTGACTTTCGGTGTATTAAGGCCCAGACGCAGACAATTCACACTGAGTTCTGGTACAGCAAATTCAAGTACTTCTTTCATTGGTATACCTCTGGCCGTGCCATGCTTAGCTGTGGAAGGAACAGCATCTTCCAAAACAGAACCTCGTAACGTGGTCAGCTGAAAAACAACATCAAATGAGATTACTGCCACCCCTGTGCTTCAGAATATCAAATCAATGAATTCCACTGGCTCAGG
Source organism: Narcine bancroftii (assembly GCF_036971445.1). NCBI lineage: Eukaryota > Metazoa > Chordata > Chondrichthyes > Torpediniformes > Narcinidae > Narcine > Narcine bancroftii. The sequence goes on along the minus strand of NC_091470.1, from coordinate 137,383,527 downwards.
TTTAATTGCCAATTCTCAGCCTGTGTTCCGTTATCAGCACGCTGACATCTCGTGAAGAAGGCACGTCAACACCTCGACCGTCTCAGAACTCTGAGGAGACTTGGCATGTCTTTCAAACTTCGACCGGTATACAGTGATTGCATTACAGGACTCTGAGGAGTGCAGAAAGCAGCGAACTCAGCCAAATACATCACAGGCTCCAACCGTCCATCTAATGCAGACATCTATGTAAGGCACTGCCTCACGAAAAGGCGGCGAACATCATAAAGGACCCCCATCACTTGGTCACAATTTCTACTCGCTGCCACCTTCCAGCAGGTTCAAGGACGCTTCTTTTTTTAAATTTTAACATCAAGATGCAGCACAGAAACTTACCCCTCAGGCCCATGAGCCCGTGCTGCTCAAATTAACCTAGAAACCCATATGTTTCTGCAGGGTGCAATGAAACCTGAAAACCGGGAGGTCGTGGGGAGAATATACAAATTCCTAATCCTATTGATAGGATTCAAACCTGGGTTGCCGGCACAACAGCTCTCAGAATCTTGAACCTCCTCCTGTTACACTAATCAGGTACTGGTCATGTATGACTGGCTATTGCTGAGCCACCATTTTTTGCACCCGGACAACTATGTATATTTATGGTATTATCTATTTTATGTGTTTATGGTCTCTTTTTAATTCAAGGTCATCATTTTTTTTTTGGTAAAATACCTGTTCAGATGCAGCAAGTAAGACTTTCCATGTATGTGTACCTTGTACAATGTGTATGACAATAAACTCATTGTCAGTAGAAACAGAAGAATGTTTTAAATCTAGACATACAGTACGGTAACAGGTCATTTCAGCCCAAGAGACCGTATCGCCCAATTTACACCCAATTAACCTACACCAACCCCCTCCGCCCCGGTTCGTTTTTGAAGGGGGGGAGGAAAACAGCTCCCTGGGGAAAATCCATGCAGTCATGGGGAGAACATACAAACTCCTTACAGACAGCATGGGATTTGAACCCCGGTCCCGATCGCTGGCGCTGTAACAGACAGACAGCGCGGGATTTGAACCACGGTACCGATTGCTGGCGCTGTAATGGCGTTGCGCTAACCGCACAACCCTAAATCACCCAGCATTCTCACTTGAGATCTTCATCAAATATCTTGCCATAAAATGTTCCTGTATGGAGTTCAACGCATGGCAACAACTTGCCAAGGTTTCCGAGTAAGCCTTCCTGACTCCTGTAGTACGAAAAAGTTAGAGGGGAACCAATGAACTGAGCTGAGGCAAAGAGCAAAATTAATGATCATGGAAGCATTTATGCAATGGTTAAAATATTTCCTTCCACAGTCCATTGTTGGACTCTGAATTGGGGAACCAAAGTCTTTCATGAATTCAGAGCTTAGATATTAATGACACAAAATAGATGAAATATAGGGAAATTTGCCATTCTTTGAAATTTAAAAGGGGTTGAGGATGTCTATAAAATGATATGAATCTGAATTATAAATTCACTATAACATGGGTATATGGGAAGGAGTCACATGATGGAGTAGTAGCTGGTAGGAGAACACCAGCCCGCTCCAGAAAAAAAGGAAAAAAGTAAAGAAAAAGCAAAGCCCCAGACACACAAACCACAACAAATAAAAAATAAAGGTGTGGAGGAAATGGCACCAAAGAAAGAACAGCCAAAAACAATGGGAAGAAAAGAAGGAAAGACGCCGGAAGAGAAAGGTGAAGATCTTACCTATACGAAGAAGCAGGGACCCGCCGTGGAAAGAGGAGCCCACTCCCTGAGGTCAGTGGAAACCCCACAGGGTCGCGACCCACTGAACGCAGGATTATAAAGGTGGCTCATGCGCAACCGTGCATGACAAAGACAACATCGACGGGAGAGGGGACCAGCTGTGGAGTGGAACTCCACAGTTTGAACAACTGAGAAAGACCCGACAGCAGGGCTCCCAGTGGAAAGATACAGAAAATAACGGGAACGGGAGGGATGAGAATGAAAAAAGGAAATCAGAGACACAACAGATAACCAGCCCAGAAGAAGAGAACCAACATCAAGACACCATAAAAAAAACCCAACAAACTGAGACAAACAGCCCAACAAGAAAGTCAGAAGAGACACAGATAAAAGGAAGAGAAGAAGAAGACACAACCCTAGAGCAGACACAGAAGAAGAAGGAGAAGAAGGAGAACATCAAGCTCTGCACAGAGAAATAGATAAAGGGAATGGACAGTACATAGATAAAAAAATTTCAATATATGGAAGCAGTTAAAGAATGGCAGACATGAGAATTTAATGAAATAAAAAGAAGAATAAAAGGTCAGAAGAAAAAGTGAGTAGATTAGAGCTGGTCATGACAGAAATAGGGAAAAGAATAGACAAGGTAGAAGAACGAGAAACAGCCGTAGAAATGGAAGTGGACGACTTAACAAGAAAATTGGAAGAAACTGATAAAAAAGTTAAAGAAACACAGGATTGTTGGCTCAGAAGATGGATATAATGGAAAACTATAATAGGAGAAACAATATAAAGATAGTGGGCCTTAAGGAAGATGAAGAAAGCAAAGATATGAAAGAATTTATAAAAGAATGGATCCCCAGGGTCCTAGGAATGCCAGAAATACAGGAAGGAATGGAAATAGAAAGGGCACACAGAACATGAGCCCCAAAACCACTGCCAAAACAAAAATGAAGATGCATTCTAGTAAAATTCCTGAGATATACGACAAGAGAAAATATATTGGAGGAGGTAATGAAAAAACTGAGAGAAGACAAAAAGCCACTGGAATACTAAGGTCAAAAAAAAATTTTCTACCCAGACAAAGGTTTTGAGCTCCTGAAGAAGAGTAAGGAGTTTAACGCAGCAAAATCAATCCTATGGAAGAAAGGCTATAAATTTATGTTAAGATATCCAGCGGTGCTTAAAATAGTTATCCTGGGGCAGCAAAGCAGACTGTTCTCAGATCCGAAGAAAACACGAGAATTTGCAGAACGCCTGCAAAACAGAAAGAGAGATAAAGAGATGTAACAAGAACAAGAATGACGACAAACTTCAGATAAAGAAAAATAATGTATAAGTAAGAACTAAGAAGGAGAAGAACAGGGAAGAAAGGTAGTAAGGGGGGAATTAAGAGGGTGAGCTTTGATATATGTGAAGATAAATGTCTCTTCTGGAGGGAGTTGGGTGGGAGAGAATAACAGTCACTGCGAAATCAGTTGACGCTTGCGAGCGGGTTAACAATCCAAATGGAGAGGGGAGTTGTAGTTGCCGGGCAAGGGACAAGGGGCAACTCAGAGAGGGGGAGGGGGACATTTGGGGTTAGGGGAATTTTAGATATGAGAATAGTGAAAATATTTTATGTTTTAGAAGTGTTGTCTTACAGTGTGTTCAAAAAAAGAAAACAGAAATGGATGAGGAGGCAAGGTGGTGATGAGGAAGCAGAAATGAGAGGTAAACAAAGTATGAAATGGCCATGTTGAACTATATGACTAATAATATTAATGGAATACATAACCAAATCAAAAGGAAAAGGCTGTTAAATTTACTGAAGAAAGAAAAAATTGGTATAGCATTCGTGCAGGAAACACATCTAACTGAAGTGGAACACAAGAAATTAAGGAGAGATTGGGTAGGGCACGTAACAGCAGCATCATATAATTCAAAAGCCAGAGGAGTAGCCATGTTAATCAATAAAAATGTACCAATCAAAATAGAGGAAGAAATAATAGATCCAGCAGGGAGGTATGTAATGATAAAGTGTCAGATATATTCAGAATTTTGGAATTTGCTCAATGTTTATGCACCTAATGAAGAGAATCAAAAAAATTATGCAAGATATCTTTTTGAAGATTGCAGATATGCAGGGGAATATACTGATAGGAGGGGTCTTTAACCTTAATTTGGACTCAAAGTTGGACAAAACTGGACAAAAGACTAGCAAAAAGAATAAAGTAACCAAATTTATGGTTAAGTCGATGCAGGAAATGCAACTTTTGGATATATGGAGGAGACAACACCCAAAGGAGAAGGAATACTCATATTATTCGGGTAGACATAAAACATACTCAAGGATAGACCTGTTCCTGTTGTCAGCCCACATCCAAGGGAGAGTTAGAAAAACGGAATATAAAGCTCGATCACTCACCCCTGTTATTAGCAATAGAGCTGGAGGACATCCCACTGAGAACGTATAGATGGAGATTAAACTCCATGCCACTTAAAAGACATGGCGAGCTCTCCACTGGTCACCGTGACAGAGGTGCACCAAAGAAGAGGTACAAGGACTGCCTAAAGAAATCTCTTGGTGCCTGCCACATTGATCACCGCCAGTGGGCTGATATCGCCTCAAACCGTGCATCTTGGCGCCTCACAGTTCGGCAGGCAGCAACCTCCTTTGAAGAAGACCGCAGAGCCCACCTCACTGACAAAAGACAAAGGAGGAAAAACCCAACACCCAACTCCAACCAACCAATTTTCCCTTGCAACTGCTGCAACCGTGTCTGCCTGTCCCGCATCGGACTTGTCAGCCGCAAACGAGCCTGCAGCTGACGTGGACATTACCCTTCCATAAATCTTCGTCCGCGAAGCCAAGCCAAAGAAAGAAAGACTTAAAAGACAGGATTTTAGATAATTAATTGAGCGACAAACTAAAATGTACTTTGAAATAAATACGGAATCAGTGAAAGATAAATTTATACTAAGGAATGCAATGAAAGCGTTCATCAGAGGGCAGATAATAAGTTATGTAACTAAGATCAAGAAGGACTACAATTGGGAAATAGAACAGCTGGAAAGGAAAATAGCAAATACAGAAAAAGAATTAGCAACAAGGGAAGATACAACAAAAAGAAGAGAATTGGTTGACAAAAAAATAAAATATGAAAGACTACAAACATACAAGGTGGAGAAGAACATAATGAAGACAAAACAGAAGTATTATGAGCTAGGAGAAAAAAACACACAAAATTCTAGCTTGGCAGCTTAAGACAGAACAAACTAAAAGAACGGTATTGGCATCAAGGAAAAAGGACAAACAAATTACATATAACCCAACGGAGATCAATGAAAACTTCAAGGAATTCTACGAGCAATTATATCGAACTGAGAACGAAGGGAAAGAAGACAAAATAGATGAGTTTCTACCCAAAATTCAGCTACCGAAATTGCATGAAGAGGAGCAAAACAAATTGATAAAACCATTTAAATAGAGGAAATACAGGATATATTAAAAAATCTACCGAACAATAAAACGCCGGGAGAGGACGGACTACCAATAGAATTCTATAAAACATTTAAAGACTTATTAATTCTTCCTTGCCTGGAAGTAATGAACCAGATTGAAGAAACACAAAACATGCCAGATTCATGCAAAACGGTAATAATTACAGTAATACCAAAGACGGAGAAAGATCCACTAACACCAGCATTGTAAAGACCAATATCTCTACTCAACACAGATTATAAGATAATAGCTAAACTATTAGCAAACAGATTGGGACTGTGTACCAAAACTAGTAAAACTAGATCAAACTGGATTTATTAAGAAAAGACGAACAACGGACAATATCTGTAAGTTCATTAACTTAATCCATGCAGTGCAAGGAAACAAGACGCCAACAGTGGTGGTTGCCTTAAATGCAGAGAAAGCCTTTGACAGAGAAGAATGGAATTATTTATTCAAAGTACTACAGAGGTTCAATCTACCAGAGAAATCTATTAATTGGATTAAAGCATTATATAAGGGGCCATTGGCGAAGGTGACAGTAAATGGATATATATCAAACCAATTAAATTAAGCAGGTCAATTAGGCGGGGATGTCCACTATCTCCCTCACTGTTCGCGTTAGCTATAGAACCATTGGCAGAACTGATAAGAACAGAAAATAAAATAAGAGGGATGAAAATAAAAGAGAAGGAACATAAAATCAGTCTATTTGCAAATGATGTCATAGTATACTTAACAGAACCAGAATTATCAATAAAAGAATTACATAAGAAATTGAAGGAATATGGGGAAGTATCAGGGTACAAGATCAACGCAAATAAAAGTGAAGCGATGCCAATGCATAATGCGGATTTCACAAAGTTTAAGAAAGAATCACCAGTTAGATAGCAAAAACAAGCAATCTGATACCTAGGTATTCAACTAGATAATAATCTAGGCCATCTATACAAATTAAATTATCAGCCATTAATGAAGAAATTACAAGACAACTTAGAACATTGGAAAGATTTACCACTAACACTGACAGGAAGGGTAAATTGCATTAAAATGAATATCTTACCAAGGATACAATACCTATTCCAATCGTTGCTAATTCACCTAACAGAGAAATTCTTCAAGGAGCTAAAGAAAATAATAAGGAAATTCTTATGGAAAGGGGGAAACCGAGGATAGCGCTAGATAAATTAACAAAATGGTACAAACAAGGGGGCTTACAGCTACCAAACTTTAAGAATTATTATAGAGCAGCACAATTAAGATACCTATCAGATTTTTATCAAACAAGAGAAAATCCAGATTGGACCAGATTAGAGTTAGATAAAATAGGGGAGAAGGTACCAGAACGTATACTTTATAAGTGGGATGAAAAACTGGTGCAAAATAGAAGTTCACCAGTACTCCACCATCTGCTCAACATTTGGAAGAAGATTCACATAGAAAGGAAAAAAACAAATTACCAACTACCAAAATTATTATTGATACAAAATCAACTAATCCCTTTCACAATAGATAATCTTTCCTTTCGAGAATGGGAGAGAAAAGGAATTAAAAGAATAGAAAATTGTTTTTTGGGAAATAATTTATTATCATTTGAGCAAATGAAGTGCAAATATGGTATAACTCACACTACAATGTTTGCATACCACAAACTGAAAACCTACTTGAAGGACAAACTGGGAAGCAGGGTGAGGTTACCAGAAGGAAGCAATTTTGAATATGTGATTACAGACACAATGATAATTAAAAGATTTATAACAAACATGTACATCAAACTGCAAGAGAAAGAGAATGAGGAAACAAGCTATAAACCCAAAACAAAAATGGGAACAAGATCTAAACATAAAGATAAAGAATGATACATGGGAAAAGCTATGCTCCGGAACTATGAGAAATACAATAAACACGAGGTTACGCATGATACAATATAATTGGTTACACAGGCTATATATCACGCCCCAAAAGTTAAATATATGGGACCCATAGATGTTTTTGCTGTAAGGAGGAAACGGGAACAACAGTACATGCAATTTGGGTATGTGAGAAAGTGCAAAAGTTTTGGGAAGATCTAAATCAGGTATTAAATAAAATCACAAAAAGCAACATACCAAAAAATCCAGAGATCTTTCTTCTAAGTCATATAAGAAGTAAAGAACTTGGACTTGATTTGGATGGAGCACAAAAAAGATTTATTATGATAGGCTTAGCTGTAGCAAACAAATGTATTATGTCAACCTGGAAATTAGAAGATAGCCTGAGAATACAGCAATGGTACATAGAAATGAATAAATATATTCCATTGGAAAAAAATAACATATAATTTAAGAAATAACATCACAGTATTCGAACAAATTTGGGAACCATACATGGAACACAACAGAGAAGTCCTACCGCAGACCTCCACCACCTAAAAGGACAGAAGGAGAAGAAGACAAAATGAACTGACCCACTATGTAAAAGTTGATGACACAAATTTCTTGTTTATTTTCATTGTGTGATGACATTGTTTAATGGGTTTAATGCATCATATGTTGAACGTTGAGTGGGTGGGGAGTGGGGGTGAAGGAGGGAGGGAAGGGAGGGGGGTAAAGTGGAGAAAATGACATTGTGTATATTCAAGAGGAAAATGTCTGTGTGTATTTTGGTCAGTATGGTTCATAGTGTGAAAAATAAAAATTAAAAAAAACATGGGTATATGCACTAATAAGGAAAAATTACAGATTGACCCAACGTCTTGATCTGATGGGATTAAACCAATAGCTGAGGGTTTTGAGCAGAATCTTTTAGGGTTCTGCAGTATCGACTGGGAACTTGCATATATTTTAGAGATAAAGATACATAACTATTTTCAAAGAAATTCGACATGCCAATCATGATGTTATGAAAGCAACATCGAATCCCAAACAAATTATAGAGGTGTCCATGTTAGAGCCGAGGCAGAATGTACATGACAGTCTCCCCTCTGATTACTTCAACCCCACCAGGAATACAGGGTGCAGGTTTACCAGGGCTATACTTGAACAGAAGGGAGTTCAGAGAAGGTTGAACAGATTCTTCCCACTTCCTTCCAATGTGAGAGCGCCACCTTTCTTCACCTCCATCACTTCTCAGCTTCCTTCCATTCTAACCTCCCACCTATTACACTGGGACATTTTTTTTTAATTCCATTCTAACCTCCCACCTATTTACACTGGGACATTTTTTTTTAAAAGGCTTGCTTCCTGAAAAAAAAAATTGGGGATTATGATAGACAACTTGAAGCTGGACACAAAGGTAATTTCAGATTTGCTGGTATTACACAAGTTGGAGCAACATTAAATTAACTTTTATTGAATTTAGCGTATACTTCCCACAAATGGTAACAGAACGTACCTGCTTTGCAGCTGTTGAGACATTTCTGCTGCATTGACTCTTCCTGATGTCTGAAGAACATATTCAATTGAATGTAACGCACAGCATCTGTATATGTGAGCTGTTTTTATAATCTGTCTGCATTTATCCTGACTATGCATGCTCAGGCCTAAGACAACATTTGCAAAACACCTGCGCTGAGTGTACACCCAGGCATGCTTGGACTGACCAAAAGAGCTTTCTTTGTGGACAATATGACAGGAAATCACATAATAGGTTATATCTAAAAAACTGTACATGATAGCAAAATCTTCATGGTCCAGTGTTACCTCTTACCTGTTAGCCTGTACTCCTGCCCCTTCCCCTCCTCTCCCTCCATTCAGGTGTCTGCCTGACTGTCAGCATTCCCGATAAAGGGTTCAGGTCCATAAGGGTGACTGCCTTTTCCTTCTCATGGATGCTGCATCAATTTTGGCATTAAAGTAAAAATAATGGGTCTATTCCTTTAAGTAGCAAGAAATTGAAAGTCTACATGCAGTTAATGAGTAAATAAGATGACAAATATAAGGTTTCCCTTCATTCCAAAAGGGTTTTCAGTCCAATAGTATAGATCCCCCACTGCAATTACATTTGCTCCTAATTGAGACCACATTTAAATGACCTGATCGGACCATCTCCGAGGAAGTATTCTTGTGTAAGAGAGAACAAAGATTCATCAGAAGGACAGAGAGGCCTGTTTTGTGAGTGGAGATTTAACACACTGGGCATATTTTGTTTGGGAATTCAAAAGAAAAAGAGATCAGTGGAATGGTTAGAAAGGCGGTTACAGTGGTCGGGACCGGGGCTCGAATCTCCCGCTGTCTGTAAGGAGTTTGTACGTTCTTCCTGTGTCTGCGCGGGTTTTTCCCCCGGAGGCTCCAGTTTCTTCCCACCGTACTGGGGGTTGTAGGTTAATGGGGCGTAAAATGGGTGGCGTGGACTCGTGGGCCGAAAGGGCCTGTTACCATGCTGTACATCTCTTTGAAATAACAAAATTTTACAGGGCTTGAGGGGAGATGATATTTTTACTGGCTGGGATACCTAGGGATCTCAAAATAAAGGGTCTGGCTAGTACGGACTCAGTTTCTCTACATAAGGGAACTGAGTTAACTTGGTGACCAAGTATATTTAAAACTAAAACTGAAGAAAAGTATGGAATATACAGTTAGTGTGGAAAGTGGCAATGATGTAAACGATTAAACATGATCTTACTGAATAGTGAAGCAAGGTATGGTAGACCATACACCTAGTCCTGGCCACTTCTCATGCATTCCTTATTAAGCATTAATTAGTCCAAATTAATATCCCAAGGAAAAAGCTCTCTATTGTATCCTGAACTGCATATGAATCCCTGCTGAGAGATAAATGTTGGCCCAGTTATAAAAGAATAACGTGCTTGAGGTGTGTTGCATCAATTCATTTCAAAACGATGTGTAGTTTGATAAAGAATGTGATTTGCTTTTCCTTAAAGATGAAATTACAATCAGAATTCACACTGAGCAGGGTATGTGTTTGATGCCAGCTCACAGATATTAATTCAGACTCTGACCTTGCATTACATGTCACTGGGCCTGCTCCAGACATTGCACTTCCCACTGTGAACAGTTGTTCGGGAAGTTCTGCTCCATCTATACCATTTATTGGCCAAGGAGTTAAAGACTTGAGCAGCATCCTTCCAGCTATCACTGTCTGATCGCCTCTGGCATGTGTCAATAATTGCTCGCAGAGAGTCAGACTCTTTGGATAAGAATCTACGCTTCAAAGTGTTCTCTACCACTGGATCCTGGGCATCCTGCATGACCTCAGGTTCTGCACCATGAAACAAACAAGACATGCATCACCTCGATCGTGTCAGTTTTTAAAAAAAAGCAAAATGTGGTTTAAATCTCCGTACCTATAATCAAATTACTGAATTCCAAGCCAGCCTTGTGTGGACAAAGCCAGTCCCAAGAGAGTTACGCAAACCACAAATACCTAATCAGATTTGAATTCTAATGGGGAAAGAGAAAGATAAGATTTCTTCAAAAAGGGAACGTTAAAACTCGACTAAATGTACCAGCTTCCAAGTCCGACTTGTGCATCTTTTCATTTTCATTAAACTCTGATCCAAAAAAGATTTTTCATAAGTGTTCTTTTTACATATGTAATCTTCTGCATTCATTTATAAACAACAGAAATCTTACTACTTTTCAGAACAGCTCAAAAAGTGTTCAAAATAAACATTTTGAAAAACTGACAGTGTCAAATAGTTAAAATTTCTACACTTTTCAATTATATTACAATCTTTAATGCTTTATGCAAGCATCGACTCCAGTCACTGTTCACCATCCTTACATGTAACGCACAAAATATCCTCACATCAAGAACAAATAAAAACAATTATGAGCAGGAACAGTGATTTATAACAACGCAATTTTCCACATTCAGTATATGTAAGGCAATTTACTAACCAAATACTGAAACTTCTCATTAAACAATAAAAAAGAGCAGCTTCAGTGTGGAAAATCAATTACTAGCTCCGGAAAATTTACTTCCCAAGTATAAAACATTATTAGTTTAACATGTATAAATCAGCAATAACCCTCTTGCCAGTTGTAGTGTAAACAGGTTGAGTTGGAAAAGTTCTACAAAATGTCATCAGCACTGAACTAATGGAGAGAATTTGGAAGTTATTTCAGTCTCAATGTTCAACATTTCAAACGGTAATGATTGATGAGAGCTCACATTTTAACAGCAAGGGGTTTTTTAATTAAAAAAATGGGAAGAGCAGAGTGCTTTGTCTAAATTGCAGCTTAAACCCGAGTTATATAAAAGCAGGCGCCTGTACGTTTACTGGCATGACTCAGTAGTGTTGCTTTGTTCTTGTGTTTCATTTATAATTATTGGTCAGAAAAAGACAAGTGATTGACAGGCAGAATCCGGGAGCATTCCTGTGGAGTTGCACTCCCATCAATCAGAACGGGAAGTTGAATGAGGGATTCCAAAAATCACATCATTGCCAGCATGACATCAGTCTCGATCAGAAAGTTATGGGCTAAAACTCCATTCAATTACTTCAACGTGCCATCCAGTTTGGCCCTGCTATTGAGCAATCAGAGAACAATTTCTCTGTCAATCAATGTTAAATGACTCTCAGATCCATTCAGTGCCTCCTCCTCTGTTCCAAGGAGAACTCACGCCAAGCTACAATGTTGAAGGTGATGTCTTTTACCCACGAGATTATACAATGGAAGATCATGCAGCTCCATTTGCACCAAGAGCAAGGAATTTACACTATCGTTTCCTTCAAGCAAAAGGTTGGGCAAAACACTGTTATTTAGAACCATAGAACATTACAGCATAGAAAATAAGCCCTTCTCATCTGGTCCAAACTATTATTCTGCCGAGCCCCACTGACCTGCACTCTCTCCATAGCCCTCTATACCCCTCCCATCCATGTACCTGCCCAAATTTTAATTAAATGCTAACATTGAGCCCAAATTCACCACTTCAGCTGGCAGCTTATTCCACACTCCCACTACTATCTGTGTGAAGAAGCTCCCCCTCAATTTCCCCCTAAACGTCTCCACTTTAAAAGCCTACTTGGATTTTATCTATACCTCTCATAATTTTAATACCTCTAACCTGTTTAACCGTTTCCTGTAACTCAGTTTCTGAAGTCTGAGCAACATCCTAGTAAATCTTCTCTGCACTCTTTCTATCTTATTGATATCTTTCCTGTAGTTAGGTGACCAAAACTGCCCACAGTGCTCCAAATTTGGCCTCAACAATGACTTACACAACTTTCCCATAACATCCCAGCTCCTGTACTCAATACTTTGATTTATGAAGGCCAATATGCTGAAAGCTCTCTTTACAACCCCATCCACCTGTGACACAACTTTCATGGAATTATGTATCTGTATTCCCAAAGTCCCATTTGTTCATCTACTTACACTTGCACCCACACCTCTTCCCTTAACACCATTTGGAGCCACAAACAGTCCTTGCAAGTGTATCAACACTTCACTTGTGAATCCGCAGGGGTCATCTACTCCACCTGGTGCTACTGTTGTGGTCTCCCCTACACTGGAGAGACTGGGCGCAGACGGGAGCTCCCTTTTATTCAGGACCTGTGTTCTGTCCATTGCAATAACAGGAATCTCCCACTGACTGCCCATTTCAATCCCCTGCTCCGACAATCCTTGGTCTCATTCCCCGCCACACCTCATATTCCATCTGGGCACCCTCCAACCAGATGGCATTAACATTGACTTCTTGGGTTTCTGTAAGCCCCCATCCCACACCGTCTCTTCCCTTCCCCTATCCCTATTTCCCCTTTTCCTCTAGCTCTGGCCCTCCCTTTCTTTCTCTTTCCCTCTGCCTCCTTTCCTCTAGTGCTGCCAACCTCCCCCCCCCACCGATCAATTCTCACTTTTCCTCTCCTATCCATTTATTGCCTTTTGGTTGTTGGCCTGTGCTCCATCCACCCACCTACATGCTGTTTCCTGTCTTCTCCTGCAGCCCTTTTAATTCAGGTGCCTGCCTCCCTTTTGCTCATACGTTGAAGAAAGGCTCAGACCCAAAACACCTCCCACGGACGCTGCGGAGCCTGCTGATTTTCTCCAGCATTTCTGTGCTTTTAACTGCAGTCACAGCATTTGCTGTCTCACTCAATTCTGGGAGGATAGTTGGTTGCTCTTGTGTGGCATCACAGAGTCATAGAGTAGGCCCTTTGGCCCAATTAGCCCATGCCAACCAAGATGGTATTCTGAGCTAATCCCATTTGCCTGCACCTAATCCATCCTCCCAAGCTCATTTACACAAGGCATTCTTCAATATATCCAAGGCATGTGAGGTGGTAAAATAAAGACAGTAATCTTAAAGGAGATGCTTCTGGAAAGGAGGAAGATCCTTGGAAGAGAATATTTAATACTGATTTTGTCTTCTGCTTCAGACTTTGAGCATCTGCAAGTTTTGCAAATTTGAGAATGAAGATATTTTCCTCTGTACAACATGATTGCTAGGCATTGAACAACTTTAACTGCATGCAATAAAATCTTTACCTCAATTGGTTTACAGCAGTAATTCTCAACCTTTTTCTTTCCACTCACGTCCCACTTTAAATAATCCCTATACCATCGGTGCTCTGTGATTAGCAGGGGATTGCTTAAGGTGGGATGTGGGTGGGAAGGGAAGGTTGAGAACCACTGTTTTAGACCCAATTGTTACTGAAATATTTTGCTTGAGAAAAATGGTCATTGGCCCATTCACTTTGGAGTTCTGAAACTGTGCACATAACGAGTCAATTAGGGACAATTAAAACAGTTGAAAACCACCCTTACATTTTCTTCCCACCAACATCCCACCTTAAGCAATCCTTTTCTAATCACAGAGCACCGATGGTAGAGGGATTACTTTAAGTGGGACGTGAGTGGAAAGAAAGGTTGAGACAAGAAGATTCGTTCCTCTTACCTCGCTTGTGCGGAGGATGATTCGGTAGTTGTATTGAGGTCCGTGCTCTTTGCTGTCTTCCAGTCTTTCACGTCTGATGCTCACTGCCACTGGACCCAAATTCTCATCCACCCCAAAGTAGTTTGAGTGTTCTGTGGAAACATCACCAATCAAAAAAAAACTCCACCTGGCTTTACCTGTTATTTGTACGGAAGATGGGATGTAAAATTAGCACTTGTAATATCCCACAAGCCTACAATGACAATCAGCATTTGAAGCAACTCTTTGGTCCACACAGCACTCACTTCACATCAAGGTAGTGTTACCATCTGGTCAAAAATGGGAAAATAGCAACTAAAAAGATGTCCAGAGAAAAATTTATTTTTAAAAGAATCATTTCACATAGAACATAGAACATAGAACTACAGCACAGTACAGGCCCTTTGGCCCTCGATGTTGTGCCAATCATATTCAGGTGAAAACTCATGGCACCATCACCGGTGTTTTAATGCCCTGAATACTACAATTTCCTCAAACAACATGGTCAGCATGGGCGAGTTCAGATGAAGGGCCTGTTCACAACTCTCACAGACTGAATGAAGTAATTTCTTACAAGCTAATCCCAAAGTACCCGGCCAAATATCCACAGATTATAACGGAGCTCCAGTCACACCAGATGAAAAATGCTTCTGCTAGACTGAGAAGTTACTTTGAGCTAACTCATTGATGGCTACTGTGACAAAAATTACCCATTCAACACCTTTTAAGACCAGCAAAATATCACACAAGGATTTTTACAGATCCAGACCGCAAGAAAAATGAAAACAAGGCCAACAAGGGTGATCAGGCCAGATGACCACGTTTTGTCACAATGAATCCGGTACAAAGGAGTCTTACAAAAGGCACAAACAAATACATTTCTCAACCAACCTCCGAGGCACTTCTCTGAAATCAGCCCCTTTCAAAATAAGTTGTAACTCTTCACCCTAAGCACATCTCCAGAACACAAGAAGAAATTTGCAGAGGAAAGAGAGATGGAATGGGTCTAATGGAACTACAATCTCAAATAGGAGTCTGCATACACCAACCTCAAAATTGATGCTTTTGGCAAAGAATAAAATCAGTGCAATTATCCAGGATGAGAAACCAAAAGCGGGCAAACAAAACCGAGGTTGCAGAAAGGTAACTAACCTCACCGCATGAAGGTGTTGAAAAGCAGCATGAAATGGATAAATAAAGTTTGCCTCTGAGCACAAATGTGCCTTAGGAATTCTGCACCTTCAGACTTCGAGGCATCAACTTCCCCTCGGTATAAAGTCAACTACAGGAAAAAAGCTCAGGCCTACAGAAAAGGAGCATCTTTTTTGACGTGAGGTCTCCAAGGTTAATTCCAGTAATTATATCTGTTAGATGATATGCTCACTGGATAACTCCTCACCCAGATAATTTGCCCAAAGTCATGACTAAAATTGTTGAGAATAATAGCTCGCTGTTAGGCAACATTTGGCCAGCAGCATTTTCCTTCTGTTTCCTAAAAGGAAAGTACATCTGTGCAAGCATTGAGCAACAAGAATGTTCAACTTATTGTGTGGCGCAGCACAAGATAACACAGATCAAGGTCCTGCTGAGATCAACGCTTGGTCAGGGGTCTGTGCACTACAACTGGTTGGATGCTTCAGGAAGCAAATTTTTAACAATATGCTTCCCAATCGCTCAACATTCCCTGCTGGGCATCCCGAGGACAGTGTGGGTTCTGACAGACTGGCCCCATTAGGCTTGTTAGCAGAACGTTTGCTATGAAAAATTCATCATTCGATCATTTATCAAAGGCTCAACATCTTGTCAAATTTAAATCCTAGTAAATCAGAGGTTGGGGAAAATGTAAATCTGGGATCATCAGAAAGAAAACAAGCCCAAACCAGGCAGTGAGAGACTAGGGAATGGGGTTAATAGAAAGTGGAGGTCAATATTGATCTTGTCTGGTTGGAGACTGTGGAAACGGAAGATGATCCTCCCCTCGGAGAACCCATATATTAACTGTTTCTACCCAGGGTTACTGCCTGACCTGCTGAGTCCCGTCCCCAGCTTCTCCTGGTTCACTCATGACACCAACGTCTGCAATTCTTGCGTCGCTGTTAACCCATCGATTGGGATCTTCAGGACATCCCATGAGCTTGAAAGGAGTTACCTGAAGGCAACTCCTACTATTCTCCTCCTCCAGCACTCCTCCTCCTTCTACCCATCTCCTCCTCCCCATCTCCACCTCCTCCTGTCCTCCCTCCTTTTCCTCCTCTTGCCATCTCCTCCTCCTCTTGTCAGTCTCCTTTTCCTCCTCCTGTCCATCTCCACCTCCTCCTCATCCTCCTGTCCTCCTCCTCTTCTTCCTATTCCTGCCTGCTTCCTCCTCCTGTCTTCCACCTCCTGTCCCTCCTCCTCCTCCTCTTGCTGTCCTCCTCCTCCTCCCATCTCCTCCTTCACCTCCTCCTTCTGCCCTTTTCTTCCCCTCCTCTCCCTTTTCTCCTGTCCTCCTCCTCCCCATCTCCACCTCCTCCTCATATTCCTGCCCACCTCCTCCTCCTGTCCTCCACCTCCTGTCCGTCTCCTCCTCCTCCTGTCCTCCACCTCCTCCTCCTGCCTGTCTCCTCCTCCTTCTGTCCTCCTCCTCCCATCTTCTCCTTCACCTTCTCCTCCTGCCCTTTTCCTCCCCTCCTCTCCTTCTTCTCCTGTCCTCCTCCTCCCCATCTCCTCCTCCTCCATTCTCAGATGATTAAATGCCGTTCAACTATCTGAGTATTTTTATTGAAACAATGACTACTTATAATATTAGAGGATCAAAGCTGGAAAAGGGTGAAATGACAGTGAGATTAATGATGAAAAGAGAACAGATTGCAGACAGTGAAACATAAAATATGCCTATAGCATGAGATGGATACCCAAACACAGATCCATTTGAAAAGCAAAAGATTTTTAACTTATTGAAGTGTGAAGGAGTTGGATAACGTGCAACATTGAATTAATAACCGTTACCATCACAAACCCTCAGACCAGTACCATAAATAGGGAGAAAATACACACAATTACGCACAGGTAGCACGAAAGGAAATAATTTATCTCAAAGCGATCATAAGCCGCATACAAAAATATGATTAATGCCATCAGAACCAAAAAAAAACTTCATTAGTTATTTAAAAATATTCCACTTCAATGCCTGCTTGCAACTGATTTTCAGATGCTTGTTTTCTTAGTAGCGTTGATACAGTTGGGT
The DNA here is from genome assembly GCF_036971445.1 of Narcine bancroftii. Classification (NCBI taxonomy): domain Eukaryota; kingdom Metazoa; phylum Chordata; class Chondrichthyes; order Torpediniformes; family Narcinidae; genus Narcine; species Narcine bancroftii. Next base: position 137,366,220 of record NC_091470.1, on the reverse strand, counting down.
AACAATGGCCAGAAAACGCTCCAAAGGATTTGGTTCTTGCCCGCACTCATTACTGCAGGATTAGTGAGGAACAAGGGCTCAGCACATTCAAACGTGTTGTTAATGGAACACTAATTAGACGCTGCACTCCTGACTATTTCAAATAAAACAACACTGATTTCAAGGGGGATTGGGATGTTACAATGTTCATTTGAAAGCCAAAAAATTCCCCTTCGATTCTAACAGTGCAAAAACAGCCTCAAAATTATGTCATGAATAAAGAGTGAAGGCAGCAGAGTTTCAATTTCAAGTACTTCACTTTGAAACCGCAGTGGTTCTGCAAAAATAAAAATAGCGCTGGCGACACACGACAACTTTCTGTGGGCTGCAGAACCCCTGTTAAGTATATCTCTCTACAATTTAATCAATGATGGAGATTTGAAGGATACTAATGGACTTCATCTGAAAGTGCCCTGATTTCCTGGTTAGAAAAAAATTAGTTAGTCTGCTCCTTCATTGCAGTCTTTCCTCTTTTGTCTCTCGGCTTCAACCAAATTAAACCAGATTAGCACTAAATTCCGAATTAAATGTCCTTGGATTCGACAAATTAGAGTCTGGCAATAGGCCATTGGGCCCAACTTATCCATGCTGACCAAACCATTCATTCCATTTGCCTGTTAGTCTCATATCTCCCTTAAGCCTTTTCTATCCATCTACATTGCCGTTCAGAATGTTTGGGACAAAAACACTTTTTCCCCTCTGTGCTCCACAGTTTTAAATTTGTAATCAAACAATTCACATGTGATTAAAGTGCATTCAGATTTTATTCGAGTTTAATGGTAGACATTTTGGTTTGACCATGTAGATATTAGAGCACTCATTTCAGGGCACCTGAAATGAGTATTTGTTTCTCTTTTGTCTCTGTGCCCCTGTTGCATTTCAACACATCCCCATAGCTGCAATGTTTGCTTTATCTGTCTGTCCTTCCACACAAAATCCCTTCCAGTCATCAATACTTGCATGCTAACTGCTTCTTCCCTTTGGTTCCCATCCCACACCCCCTCCTACAAACCCCCATGCCCCATCCCCCCCTGCTCCCCCAATTAGCATCAGTAAACCTCATTGCCACGATGAGACATTGGTGCGGCCAAATTTTAGGATCAGGATTTATTGTCACGAACAAGTCCTGAAATTCCGTGTTTCACAGCAGCTTCATAGCGTAAATATTCATATTATAACCATCTGACAACAATAATATAAATAAAATAATTAATAGAGCACAAAAAGTCAGGCAGTGTCTATGGTTCATTGACTATTCAGGAATCTGATGGCGGAGGGGAAGAAACTGTCCTTGTGCTGCTGAGGGCTCATCTTTAGGCTCCTGTACCTTTTCCCCAATGGTAGCAGAGTGAAGAGGGCCTGGCCTGGGTGGTGGGGGTCTTTGAGAATAGAGGCTGCTTTATTTTTAAAGATGTCCTCGATGGACTATTGTGTGCATTCTGGTCACCAAATTACAGGAAGGATATGAGTAAGATTGAAAGAGTGCAGAGAAGATTCACTAGAATGTTGCCAGGTCTTCAGGACTTAAGTTACAGGGAAAGATTCAACTGGTTATGAGTTTAATCCTTGGAGTGTAGAAGAATGAGGGGAGATTTGATAGAGGTTTACAAAATTATGAAGGGTTTAGACAGAGTAAATGTGAGTAGGCTCTTTCCACTTAGATTAGGAAAGATAAATATGAGAGGTCATGGCTTTCGGGTGAAATGGGAAAGGTTTAGGGGTAACTTCATTTGGAGAGTGGTGGGAGTATGGAACGAGGTGCCATCTAATGTGGTAAATTCGGGCTTACTCTTAAGTTTTAAGAATAAATTGGATAGATACATGGATGGGTGAGGTCTGGAACGTTATGGAATGGGAGTGGGATAGTGGAATGATGTTTTAGCACAGTCTAGAAGGGCCGAATGGCCTGTTTTCTGTGCTGTAGTGTTCAATGGTTCTTTGGTATCAGTTTAAGTTCAACGCATCTCTCGAGTTCAGGTTCAACACATTCCACTTGTACAGGTCACCCCTTCCATAGAAAAAGTTCCAATGATCTAAGAATTTGAAACCCTGCCCCACTTTAGCCACATGTTTGTCTGCACCATCTTCTTGTTCTGACTGTCCCCAGCTCGTAGCACTGGAAGTAATCCAGAGGTTACCACCTTAGAGGTCCTGCTCTTCAATCCCATTCCCTAAACTTACATTGCAGGATCTCTCCCCACTCCTGCCTATGTCATTGGTTCCAATATGTACCTCAAACTCTGGCTGCTCATCCTCCCCTTTAAGGATATCCTGCACCCACTCAGAGACATCCTGGTCCTGAGCCGCCAGAGGCAACACACTGCCCTGGAGTATCTTTGTTGGCTGCAGAACCTCCTATCTATTCCCCATATTATCGATTTCACTATGATTACTGCTCGATCTGGCATCACCCTTCTATTCTAAGGCTCAGAGCCTACCACGGTGCTATTGGTCTGGCTGTTGCCTTGCCCAGATAGATCACCACCCCCCCTCAGCAGTATCCAAAGGGTGCATGTTGCTGAGGGTAATGGCTGTCCCCTCTCCCAATTTAAAGCGAGACCCTTGCTACACAGAAGCAAATAAAGTAGTGGACTGATATCTTCGTATGGATATTAAAACAGAGCTGCGTCATCAACCAAGTCACTCTGACAATGTTACCCTTCAATGGATGTGTGGAGATGTGCCTAGTCGTGGGTTCCAAGTTGCAGCTGATGGAAATGATGGAGGATGATGTGCTGTGTGTGGAGGTTGAAAGGTGAGGACAAGTGGAACCCTGTTCCTGTTCTGTTTGTAGGAGTGGATCTCTGGGACAGATGTAATGAGGGAGATGGCTCCATTGACCGCAGTAGAGGAGAAGCAGTGTTGATTTTAAAAGGACATTTCAGATGTTCTGGAATGGAAGGCCTCATCGTGAGAGCAGATGTAGCTCTCAATCCATTCCTCAGTGAGACCAATGGCACACAAGGGCACTGTTTGCGGAGCATCTCTACTCTGTCCACAGTGGCCATCCTGAGCTCCCAGTTGCACGTCAGATCCTCTCCCATTCCCACACCGACCTATTTGTCCCAGGCCTTCTCCACTGCCAGAGTGAGGGCCAATGTAAACCTGAGAAATAACTCGTTCTGCATGCGGAGCCTACATCCCAATATTCTAATTTTTCATGTACCTCTTCCACCTTCCCATCCTTTTATGACCCTTTTATACCTACTCCATCATTCGCATCTCCCTGTCCTCTTTGGTTCTATTGCCTCGCACTCCCAGCACCCCACTGGATTCTTCCACTCTCTCCCCTGTTCCCCTTTTGGTCCCATCTGGTGACTCTTCACACTACCATTCTCACATTCTTTACTTATCAGGCCTCAGCACTGGCAGCATTTGTTTTCAATTACACACCTCCTCCTCACCCCCCCCCCCACCCCACTGCTTCCCCCATGTGACTCATCTTCCACCACCTGACTCCTTTCGCCTTTTGTCTGGCATCTATCAATCCTCTGTGTGTTATGTTTCACCAATCCCACACAGACCCCCTGTCCTCTTCACAACAGCTCCTCCTCTACATTTAACCAGGATCGATCAATACTTTTTTTCTCCCACTGGTCTGCTCTGGCAGATTGTGTTAAGTCTCTGAAGGGCTTTGACAAGGGAGGCGCTGAGGGTCACTGCAAACTGTGAGGTGTATACAAGGATCACCTATTTAAGGTGGTGAGAAAGATATTCTCAAAGAAAGTTATGAATCTTTGCAATACACTGTCCCATGATATAGTGGAGCCTGAGCCCAAGACCAAGGTGAGACAAGTGTTTTGGAGAATGGACAGGAAGGTGGAACCAAGGCCAATCATGTCTTACTGAATGGCAAAACTGCCATTTCCTCAGTCTATTTTCCTTTGCAGGACCCCATGGAATGGAACCTCGATCAGAGTGATCACATTGCTTGGTTCTTCCTGGACCTGGCCCCTTCTCCCAGATTATGCCTGTCAGTGACATGGGATCCCGAGATGCTGACTGATGAATGAAGGTTGGTCAGAGCCCTGGGAGGATTCCTAGCTTGCTAAAATAATGCCTTTCAATCTTTTTCGCATGCTGTGCAAGGGTGCGCATTCTCTTTATTTCACATGAAGGGCATTTGGGCTATGTGGTCAACCTTGGTACGGGTTTTGACTGTCCATTGTTTTAATTGATAAAAAGAATGCACATCTTAGCACAAGCATTCACTTCACTTATCTCAGATATTTAGTAAGCAGATTGCTTCAACGATGGTTTCAATTCTTACGTGATGGCCCATTGGATAAGTCAACAGGTCCACAAGAGCAAAGACTGACGCAAAGCAGATTAAACTGTCTCTACGAAATGGGCACTCTTGACTTTGACAGTCAAAACCCGTACCAAGGTTGACCACATAACCCAAATGCCCTTCATGTGAAATAAAGAGAATGCGCACTCTTGCACAGCATGCGAAAAAGATTGAAAGGCATTATTTTAGCAAGCTAGGAATCCTCCCAGGGCTCTGACCAACCTTCATTCATCAGTCAGCATCTCGGGATCCCATTCCCTGATCTTCACTGAACTGCTACCTATGAAACCCTGCTGAGCAAACATGAGCTGTTGTGCACGACTACATTCCTCTTGCTAAATCATTCGCTGCAAAGAGCATTTGATTATTCCGAGGCTCTAAAACTGCTTCAGTAAATAAGAGCCAGTGGAAAACCAAACATGAATGATATATCCATAACTGCTTTGATTTGGATGTCAGCCAGAAATATTTGATAGACCAGCTGACATTTCATTTCCCTTGATCAACCACCGAGGTATCTGAGACATTAAACAACTTGCTGTAAATCTTATCAGATTTAAAATTTCTCAAAGCAGTTAAAAAAAAATCGACTATTTTAATTAAATCTAGATAAAGGCAGACAAAATGTTTGAAATAAATAAAAATAGATTTTTCTTTAAAAAATCAATTGTTATTTTGAGGGTTTAGACCTTCACATGTGTAAATAAGGTGTTTATTTGAGTACCAGTGGGAGATTGTTCAGAATATTCATCAAAGCTTGCAATTTTCAATGGCTTTTTCAGGATAAACAGGGTGTGAAGAAGCTGGAAGGACATGTTTCGGCTGCATGGTACAGACAGAAAGAGAGCATATTGTACAGAAACAAAATCTCTCTGCAAAACCCAGCAACCACACTTTCACGCTGATTTATGCAGCCTATTGTCAAGGACCTGCGGTCAGATTTGAAGAGAATTGACAGCAAGAGCCGACTTCCAGCGCACCTTCAAAGTCGACAGGGGGAAACAAGCAAAGTCTCATGGGAGAGTTGGAGATGGAGATTAAGCATTTCTCAACACTCACTAGAATTTCAACCCAGATAGAGTTCTCCGGACTGGAGGGCAGTTTGAACACGAGCCTTTTATACTTAGAGACAAGTAGTGTCTACAACTATATGGCTCCTTGATTGACAGCACAATAGTACTAAAGCTGCTGCTACTTCCTGGAGTTCCAAATTCAAAAAAATCAGCATGTTTGGGATATTCCAGGACATTCCGATGCAAAGATTTTGCGACGCAACATTACTGAAGGCCTTCAATGTACGGGAATCCTGGTAAGCATCCAACATATCTGGAGCATGAAAGGTTACTGGATTTTGGGACCACAGTAGCAATTCTGAAACTTTGTTCAGTTTTGCAATGAGTAATTGGAAATCAATTCAGAACAAGGCTTCCCGTTTAATAAAATCATGCAGTAAATTCTAGCTCACAAACGTGAAGGTAACAGCATCAGCTGCCATTCACATGACCATACAGATTCCAATGCCCTGCACGAGTTTGTCCTCGCTGTGCATTTCCGAACTGAAATGTAACTCTGACCACTGCTGAATCTGCTTGTATGGCTTTAAACTTGATCAGCCTCTTTCAATTTTGACGTATCCTTGCACATGCAATATGATTTTTCAACCATTTGTGCAAGAGGGAGCATCACTCACTGTGCAGTTAACATCGTGGTTAGCACAATGTTAATGACAGCACCAGTGACCTGTGTTCAAATCCGCCACTGTAAGGGGTTTGTATGTTAGCCCCACGTCCGCCAGGTGCTCCGGTTTCCTCACACATTCCAAAGACGTACGGGGCCAGTAGGTTAATTAGTCACGGGTGTATTTGGGCTGCATGGGATTGTGGACTGGAAGAGTTGGTTACTGTGCTATATCTCTTAATTAAATTAAAAATGAACTGTACAGTTTTCCTGTGATCCCTGCTGGGAAGATGAGATCACACTGTTTGAAGAGCAACAAGACAGAGGAGTTTCCAGCAACTATACCTCTGACCTTTCATGCTCCATCCTCACCCATCCGGCATCAACACCGTCTGACCTGTTCATGGCGTAAACCCTCTGCTCGGATCTTGCACACCTGCAAAGCTCAGCATTAAACCCAAGTGCTCACCTGACATCGTTGCCCTGATCCTTGATCATTGCCCTGATCAAGGAGGAAGCCTGGCAATTATCGGCCTGTAAGTTTGACGTCTGTGGTAGGTAAATTAATGGAGAAAGTTCTTAGAGATAGTACTCATAAATATCTGGATAGACAGGGTCTGATCAGGAGCACTCAACACGGATTTGTGGGCGGAAGGTCCTGTTTGACCAATCTGATTGAATTTTTTGAAGAGGTGACTAGGAATGTGGATGAGGGTAGCCCGGTGGATGTTGTCTATATGGACTTCAGTAAGGCCTTCGATAAGGTACCACATGGAAGGTTAGTTAGGAAGGTGCAGTCTTTAGGTATAAATTTTGAGATAGTCAAATGGATTGAACATTGGCTGAAAGGGAGAGGCCAGAGAGTGGTAGAGGAAAATTGTCTGTCAGGTTGGAAGCCGGTGACCAGTGGTGTGCCTCAGGGATCTGTATTGGGCCCATTGTTGTTCGTTATATACATTAATGATCTAGATGATGGGGTGGTGAATTGGATTAGTAAATATGCAGACGATACTAAGATAGGTGGAATAGTGGATAATGAAGAAGGTTTTCAAGGATTGCAGAGGGATTTGGGCTGCTTAGAAAAGTGGGCTGGAAAATGGCAGATGGAATTTAATGCTGATAAGTGTGAGGTGCTTCATTTTGGTAAGAAGAATCAGAACAGGACATACGTAGTAAATGGGAGAGCATTGATGAATACAGAAGAGCAGAAGGATTTAGGAGTAACGGTACATCGTTCCCTGAAGGTAGAAACTCATGTGAATAAGGTGGTGAAGAAGGCTTTTAGTATGCTGGCCTTTATCAATCATTGCATGGAATATAGGAGTTGGGAAGTGATGTTGAGATTGTATAAGGCGTTGGTGCGGCCTAATTTAGAGTTCTGTGTGCAGTTCTGGTCGCCTAATTATAGGAAGGATATAAACAGAGTAGAGAGAGTGCAGAGAAGATTTACCAGAATGTTACCTGGGTTTAAGCATCTAGAGTACAGGGAGAGATTGGGCAGATTAGGTCTTTATTCTTTGGAGTGTAGAAGGTTGAGAGGGAATTTGATAGAGGTATTTAAGATTATGAAAGGGATAGACAGAGTGGATATGGATAGACTATTTCCGTTAAGAGTAGGAGAGATTGAAACAAGAGGACATGAGTTAAGAGTTAAGGGGCAGAGGTTTAGCGGTAACATGAGGGGGAACTTCTTTACTCAGAGAGTGGTAGCGGTGTGGAATGAGCTTCCGGGAGAAATAGTGGCGGCAGAGTCAATTTTATTATTTAAGAAAAAGCTGGACAGGTATATGGATGAGAAGAAGGTGGAGGGTTATGGTCATTGTGCAGGTAGGTGGGACTAGAGAGGAGTGTTTGGTTCGGTGCGGACTAGAAGGGCCTAATGGCCTGTTTCCGTGCTGTAATTGTTATGATTTAAACTTTCCTTCAAAATCTACTCACTGCCAGCTACCGCATTTTAATTCGCAAAATAAATTTAATGCTTTTTCTTTGGTGCCGAGGCCAAGCTCAAGTACATTTTTCGGCAAGTTGCTTCGTAGCACATGATTGTATAAAAATCACAAAATCAGAACCCTGACTTATGGGAAATCAAGCAGACATCCCATCAAAATCTTAAGTATCTCTCAACTTTGTCAAATTATTAATTCAGTATCCAATTCTGGAACATAGAACATGACAGCACAGTACAGGCCCTTCAACCCACGATGTTGTGCTGACCAATATAAACCTACTCTCAACAATCAACCTTCCCTATTTCACACCCATAACTCTCTATTTTTCTTGCATCTGCGTGGCTGCCTAAGAGGCTTTTAAATGTCCCAAATGTACAAATGTTCACCACCAGCCACGGGAATGTATTCCAGTGTTACGAGCCCAGAGGACCCCAAAACCCAGCAGCAATAGATATTCACCAAGACAAATGGTTACTTAAACAAAAATTGCTTTTCATTATCTTTAAACATGAAAACAGGATCTAACTTTAACTTATTACTATTAACTTACTTAACCCCCTTCTAATTCTAAGCACACATGTATGTAATGTGTGTGTAAGTTCAGAAATTCTTATACTGTGCACAGAATTTAACATTTATAAAGTTCACCAGGCTTTGATACTTGAAGGTTCTTGTCAGTTTTCAGAGAGAGATTTGTTGTACAATGGACACCTAACCACTTCAATTTCTTGCTGACAAGATCAGGGTTCTCCAGATGATAACCTCTTTCAGGTCACCACAGAGTGCCTTTTTGTTTCTCATTAGACAGCCAGTCCTCTCCTCTTGCACAACCCACAAGGGCTTTGACCAGGCTAAACTAAGAACTCACAACCTGTCTTCCAAATGGGGTTTTCCACAAGCTTGCCAGCTTGTCCTATTCCAGTCTCAGCTGCTGTTGCTGTCTGTAACACTGTAAAACGGATCTGTGTGTCTCTCTCTCTCTCACACACACACACACACACACACACACACACACACACACACACACACACACAGAAAGCCTGTTTGACTCTCTCTGCTTGAAAAACCACATAACCCTCTTAGAACAACTCCAGGCAATCTGCGGCTCCGAAAAGTTCTTTCATCTGTTTGCCTTTTTGTAAACAACAATCCATTAGTGAAGTCTCCTGGGCACACCCCAAAGCTCCCACAAAGGCTGTGGGGCCGATATGTCTAGCATCAGCAGAGGCCCAGCACTTCAAATAAGATCAGGTCTAAAGTGTCTGCACGTGACCCACTCCAACAAACCTTTCCCAATTTATCTCCCAAAAACACATCCATATACTCTGTCACACCAGGTACCCACCAATCTCTGTGTAAAGAAACCTACCCCTGATATTTCCCCTGAACTTTCCTCTGGTTTTCGCTACTGTTGCCCTAGGGAAAAAAAAAGTGCTGGCTGTCCTCCCTATCTATGTTTCTAATTTTCCTGTAGACCTCTATTAAGTCACCTCTCATCCTTCTAGGCCTACCTCTGCAAATCTTGCCTCATAAGACATCCAGGCAGCATTCTGGTAAATCTCCTCTGTATACTCTCCAAAGCAACCAGAACTGAACACAATATTCTAAGTGTGGTGTAACCAGAATTTTATAGAGCTGCAGAATTACCTCACGGCTCTGAAACTCAATCCCCCTGACTAATAAAGACCAGCATACCATTAGCCTTCTGAACTACCCCATCAACCTGTGTGGTCATATTAAGGGATTTATGGATCTGGACCCCAAGTTCCCTCTGTTCTTCCATGCTGTTAAGAATCCTGCCATTAACCATGCACTCCACCTTCAAATTCAACCCTGTAAAATGCATCACTTCACCCTTATTGGGATTAAACTCCCTCTGCCTCTTCACCCAACTCTACCTCCTGTTGTAATCTCTAACAGACTGTAATCTGTTGTTTAAATTTGGAATAAATTAGAAATGCTATTATTGATTCAAATATCAAATTCCAAATGGTATGGGCTCGTTTATGGACGACTATCATAACCTTAAGAGTTAGTGTTGATTTGGAATTCTGGCAATCTCTCTCCAAGATTATGCCATTTGAATTTTTTTTAAACGTCAACCTTCAACCTTGCTGAGGGGAAGGGATGTAGAATGTATTTTTTTTTAGGTTCTATTGTATCATTACGTTTGTGCTTCTGAACTTCTATATTTGATCATTATTTTCTATTGAATAAATATCAATAAAAATATTTTAAAAACAAAATAATTTAGAAAGATTTTTAGACATAAAGCAGGGTGACAGGCCATTTCAGCCCATTAGCCCGTGCCACCCAATTAACCTACACCCCCAGTAAGTTTCGAATGGTGGGAGGAAACTAGAGCCCTGGGAAACCCATACAGACAAGGGGAGAATGTACAAACTCGTTATAGACAGCGCGGGATTCATACCCCAGTCCTGATCGCTAGTGCTGTAACGGCATCGCACTAACTACCATCAACAATGCTGCCCTGGGGAGGAGTCACGTGATGTTGGAGTGGCCGGTAGGAGAATACCAGCCCTCTCCAAAAAAGAAGAAAAAAAGTGAAGGAAAAGCAAAGCCCCAGATACACAGAACACAACAAATAAAAGATAAAGGTGTGGAGAAAAGAAAGAAAATGGCACCTAATAAAGAAAAACCAAAAACAACGGGAAAAAAGAAGGAAAGACGCCGGAAGGGAAAGGAGAAGGCCTTACCTGCAGAAAAAGCAGGGTCCCACTGTGGAAAGAGGAGCCCGCTCCCCGAGGTTAGTGGAGACCCCACAGGGTCGCGACCTACCGACCGCTAAAATGGCTCACTGAGCCAAAGAGAGGTGCGCAGATGCGCACAAGGACAAGAAGAACACCAACGGGAGAGGGGACCAGCTGTGGAGTGAAACTACACAGCACGAACAGCTGAGAGATGCCCGACAGCAGGGCTCCCAGCTGGAAGAAAAAGAAAGCAACGGGAAAGGGAGGGATGAGAAAGAAAAACAGAAGCAGGAGGCCCAACAGACTACCAGCTCAGAAGAAGAGGACCAACATCAAGAAACCATGATAAAAAAACCCTAACAAACTGAGACAAGCAGCTCAACAAGAAAGTCAGAAGAGACACGGATACAAAGAAGAGAAATAGAAGACACAAACCTAAAAGCAGACACAGAAGAAGAAGAACACCAAGTTCTGCACAGAGGAATAGAAGGTAAAATGAATGGACAGTACATAGATAAAAAAAATTCAAGAACAAATGAAAGTATTAAAAGAATGGTTGACACTAGAATTTAGTGAAATGAAAAGAAAAATGAAAAGTACAGAAGAAAAAGTGAGTAGAATAGAGCTGGTCATAACAGATGTAGGGAAAGGATTAGAAAATGTGGAAGAATGTGTATTGGTGGTAGAAATGGAAGTGAACGACTTAAAAAGAAAATTGGAAGAAAGTGACAAAAAAGTTAAAGAAACTCAAGAGTTGTTCGCTCAGAAGATGGATATAATGGAAAATTATAGTAGACAAAACAATATAAAGATAGTGGGCCTAAGGGAAGAAGAAGAAGGCAAAGATATGAAAGAATTTCTAAAAGTATGGATCCCAAAAGTCCTGGGAATGCCAGAAATGCAGGAAGGAATGGAAATAGAAAGGGCACACAGAACATTAGCCCCGAAACCACAGTCACAACAAAAACCAAGATCCATTTTAGTAAAATTTCTGAGATACACGACAAGAGAAAATATATTGGAGAAGGCAATGAATAAAATTAGAGAAGACAAAAAACCACTGGAGTACAAAGGTCAAAAAAAAATTTCTACCCAGACATAAGTTTTGAGTTCCTAAAGAAAAGGAAGAAGTTTAACACAGCAAAATCGATCCTATGGAAAAAAGGGCTATAAATTTATGTTAAGATATCCAGCGGTGCTTAAAATAGTTATCCCGGGGGAGCAAAACAGACTGTTTTCGGATCCGGAGGAAGCACGAGAATTTGCAGAATGCCTGCAAGACAGAAAGAGAGATGAAGAGATGTAACAAGAACAAAGAACAATGACAAACTACATATAAAGATGTAAAAATAATGTATAAGTAAGAACTAAAGGAGGGAAGAAAAGGGAAGTAAGGGAGAAGGGGGGGACAAAAAGAAGAGGGGGTAAAAAAAGTAAGAGAGAAGAAAAGAGGGGGAGCTTTGTTTTAATGTGAAGATATAAGTCTTTTCTGAAGGGGGTTGGGTGGGAGAGAATAACAGTCACTGCAAAATCAGTTGACACCTGTGAACGGGTTCACAGTCCAAATGGAGAGGGGAGTTGTGGTTGCCCGGCAAGGGACAAGGGGTGACTCAGAGAGGGGGAGGGGACACTTGGGGTTAAGGGAATTTTAGATGTGGGAGTGGTTGAAGTATTTTATGTTTTAAAAAGGAAAACTGAGAAATGAAAATGGAGAAATGGGGAAAGGTGGTGGTGAGGAAGTGTAGATGGCGATGTTGAACTATATGTCTATAAATATTAACGGAATACATAACCAAATCAAAAGGAAGAGGCTATTAAATTTACTGAAAGAAGAAAAAATAGATATAGCATTTGTGCATCTAACTGAAGTGGAACACAAGAAATTAAGGAGAGACTGGGTAGGGCACGTAATGGCAGCATCATATAATTCAAAAGCCAGAGGTGTAGCTATATTAATCAATAAAAATGTACCAATCAAAATAGAGGAGGAAATAATAGATCCAGCAGGGAGATATGTAATGATAAAGTGTCAGATATATTCAAAACTCTGGAATTTGGTCAATATATATGCACCTAATGAAGAGGATCAAAAGTTTATGCAAGATATTTTTTGAAGATTATAGATACGCAGGGGAATATATTAATAGGAGGGACTTTAACCTTAATTTGGATTCAAAGATGGATAAAACTGGACAAAAGACTAGCAAAAAGAACAAAGTGACCAAATTTATGGTTAAATCAATGCAGGAAATGCAACTTTTGGATATATGGAGGAGACAACACCCAAAGGAGAAGGAATACTCGTATTATTTGGGTAGACATAAAACATACTCAAGGATTGACCTGTTCCTGTTGTCAGCCCATATCCAAGGGAGAGTTAGGAAAACGGAATATAAAGCTAGATTGTTATCTGATCACTCACCCCTGTTATTAGCAATAGAACTGGAGGACATCCCACCAAGAACATATAGATGGAGATTAAACTCCATGCTACTTAAAAGAAAAGAATTTAGAGAATTTATTGAGCGCCAAATTAAAATGTACTTTGAAATAAATACGGAATCAGTGAAAGATAAATTTATACTATGGGATGCAATGAAAGCCTTTATCAGAGGCCAGATAATAAGTTATGTAACTAAGATGAAGAAGGACTACAATCGGGAAATAGAACAGCTGGAAAGGGAAATAGTAAGTACAGAAAACGAACTAGCAACAAGGGAAGATACAACAAAAAGAAGAGAATTGGCGGACAAAAAAATAAAATATGAAACACTACAAACATATAAGGTGGAGAAGAACATAATAAAAATAAAGCAGAAGTATTATGAGCTAAGAGAAAAAAACGCACAAAATACTAGCTTGGCAGCTTAAAACAGAACAAACTAAAAGAATGGTATTGGCATCAAGGAAAAAGGACAAACAAATTACATATAACCCAACAGAGATCAATGAAAACTTCAAGAAATTCTACAAGCAATAATACTGAACTGAGAACGAAGGGAAAGAAGACAAAATAGATGAGTTTCTACCCAAAATTCAACTACCGAAATTGCAAGAAGAGGAGCAAAACAAATTGATAAAACCATTTGAAATAGAGGAAATACAGGATATATTAAAAAAGCTACTGAACAATAAAATGCCTGGAGAAGACGGACTCCCAATAGAATTCTATAAAACATTTAAAGACTTATTAATTCCCCCTCTCCTGGAAGTAATGAACCAAATAGAAGAAACACAAAACTTGCCAGATTCATGCAAAATAGCAATAATTACAGTAATACCAAAGATGGGGAAAGATCCACTAACACCAGCATCGTATAGACCAATATCTCTACTTAACTCAGATTATAAGATAATAGCTAAACTATTAGCAAACAGATTGGCCGACTGTGTACCAAAAATAGTAAAACTAGATCAAACTGGATTTATTAAGAAAAGACGAACAACGGACAATGTCTGTAAGTTCATTAACTTAATCCATGCAGTACAAGGAAATAAGACTCCAACAATGGCTGTTGCTTTAGACTCAGAGAAAGCCTTTGACAGAGTAGAATGGAATTATTTATTCAAAGTATTACAGAGGTTCAACCTACCAGAAAAATATATTACGTGGTTTAAAGCATTATATAAGGGACCAATGGCGAAGGTGACAGTAAATGGATATATATCGAAGCAATTTAAATTAAGCAGGTCAGCTAGGCAGGGATGTCCACTATCTCCCTCACTGTTCACTTTAGCAATAGAACCATTGGCAGAACTGATAAGAACAGAAAATAAAATCAAAGGGATAAAAATAAAAGAGAAGGAATATAAAATCAGTTTATTTGCAGATGACATCATTGTATACTTAACAGAACCAGAATTATCAATAAAAGAATTACATAAGAAATTGAAGGAATATGGAGAGATATCGGGGTACAAATGAATAATGAGGATTACACAGAGTTTAGAAAAGAATCACCATTTAAATGGCAAACACAAGCAATCCGATGCCTAGGTATTAGACTAGATAATAATCTAGGCCATCTATACAAATTAAATTATCAGCCATTAATGAAGAAATTACAAAATGACTTAGAACATTGGAAAGATTTACCACTAACACTGATAGGAAAGGTAAATTGCATTAAAATGAATATCTTCCCAAGGATACAATACCTATTTCAATCATTACCAATTCCCTTAACAGCGAAATTCTTCAATGAACTAAAGAGAATAATAAGGAAATTCTTATGGAAAGGTGGGGGGGGGGGGAAACCGAGGATAGCGCTAGATAAATTAACAGAATGGCACAAACAAGGTAGTTTGCAGCTACCAAACTTTAAAAATTATTATAGAGCAGCATAATTAAGATATCTATCAGATTTTTATCAAACAAGGGAAAAACCAGATTGGACCAAGATAGAGCTAGATAAAATAGGGGAGAAGGTACCAGAACATATACTTTATAAGTGGGATGAAAAACTGGTGCAATATAGAAGTTCACCATTTACTGCACCATTTACTCAACATTTGGAAGAAGATTCACGTAGAAAGGAAAAAAAACAAATTACCAACTACCAAAATTATTATTGATGCAAAATCAACTAATCCCTTTCACAATAGATAACCTTTCCTTTCGAGAATGGGAGAGAAAAGGAATTAAAAGAATAGAAAATTGTTTTTTGGGAAATAATTTATTATCATTTGAACAAATGAAGTTCAAATATGGAATAACTCATGGTACAATGTTTGCATACCACCAACTGAAAACCTACTTAAAGGACAAATTGGAAAGCACACTGAGATTACCAGAAGGAAGCAGCTTTGAATATGTGATTACAGACACAATGATAATTAAAAGATTTATAATAAACATATACATCAAACTGCAAGAGAAAGAAAGTGATGAAATAAGCTATAAATCCAAACAAAAGTGGGAAAAAGATCTAAACATAAAGATAAAAAATGAAGTATGGGAAAAGTTATGCTCCGGAACTATGAGAAATATAATAAAGACGAGGTTACGCATGATACAATATAATTGGTTACACAGGCTATGCACCACGCCCCAAAAGTTAAATAAATGGGACCCAACAGTGTCAGATAGATGTTTTTGCTGTAAGGAGGAAACGGGAACAATAGTACATGCAATTTGGGCATGTGAGAAAGTGCAAAAGTTTTGGGAAGATCTAAATCAGGTGTTAAATAAAATCACAAAAAGCAACATACCAAAAAATCCAGAGATCTTTCTTCTAAGTAATATAAGAAGAATTAGGCCTTAAACTGGATGAAGCGCAAAAAAGATTAATTATAACAGCCTTAGATGTAGCAAAAAAATGCATAATGTCAACTTGGAAATCAGAAGAGAGCCTGAGAGTACAGCAATGGTTCATGGAAATGAATAAATCTATTCCATTGGAAAAAATAACAAATAATTTAAAAAATAAAGTCACATTATTTGAGCAAATTTGGGAACCGTACATGGAACACAACAGAGAGGGCCGACCGCGGACCTCCACCCCCTAAAATGATATAATGAGAAGAAGACTAAATGAAGTGACCCAGTGTGTAAAAGTAGATGACACAATTTTCTTGTTTATTTTCATTATGTGATGAAATTGTTTAATGGGTTTATTGTATTGTATATGTTGAACGTTTAATGGGTTTGGAGGGGGGTGGGAGGGAGGGTGGAAAAAGGGGAGAAAATGACACTGTGAACACTCAAGAGGGAATTGTTTGTGTGTATTTTGATTAATATGGTTCATAGTGTGAAAAATTTTAAAAAAATTTAAGAAAAGGAAAGACGTTTTGGATAAAAGATTACAAACCATGATAATTTATCAAAGGCCACCATACAAATACATTTTCTTAGAGGAATCAAACCTAATGGAGGTGACCTCTGGAGGCAGAAGTTGCCCAAACTTTGTATTCATTTGTCAATAAAAATTTGGATTGAAATAAAAAAAAACCAATGCTGCCCTGGTATACTTACTAAAGTCCATATACACAACATCTACCACCCAGCCTTCATCGAGTTCTTTTATCATTTCCTCAAAAATCTCAATTAAGCTTGTGAGGCACGATCTGCCCCTCACAACCATGCTGACATTCCCTGAGAAGACTGTATTTCTCTAAATGCTCGTAAATTCTATCCCTAAGAATCCTCGCCCATAATTTACCCACCACTGACGCAAGAATCACTGGTCAACAATTCCAAGGATTCATCCTATTACCTTTTTAAACAAGGTGACCACATTTGCATTTCTCCAATCCTCCAGGACTCTCCTGTGGGCAAGGAGGACGCAAAGATCATTGCCAACACCCCAGCAATCTCTTCCCTCACTTCCGGGCACTTATCAATCCAAATGTTTTTAAAGAAGATCCAGCACTTCCTCCTTATTAACCTCAATATCTCCAGCTGTCCACATTGACCAAGGTCCTTTTCTCTGAAGAATTCATTTAGGATCTCCCTTCCTCCAGGCATATATTGTCTCCTTTATCCATAAACGGTCCTACCTCCACACTCATCATCAAACTTTACAGTGCAGTACAGGCCTTTCAGCCCTCGATGTTGAGCCGACCTATAAATTCCAACCAAAAAAAAATCTAAATCCTTCCTACCTTATAACCCTCCATTTTTCTTTCTTCTTTCTGTTCTTCACGTATGCATAGAATGCCTGAAGGAGATCCTTAATCCTACTTGCCAAAGCCTTCTTGTGCACACCCCCTAACTTCTTTATTGTTCCTCCTGACTACCATATTCTCATGAGTCATTCCTAACTTTTGCTTCCTAAACCTTCTGTATGCTTTCTTCTTTCTCTTAACTAGCAATCTCACCTCTTTTGTCAACCACTGTTTCCTTATCCGACCATCTTTTCCCTAAACAGAACCACCCCCCCCCACCCTGTGCATGGTCCATAAACATCTTCCCCACAACCTCTGTGCTCTTCCGAGAACACCTGTTCCGAATGTACTCTCCCCAGTTTCTGCCTAATTAGCCCTTCCCCGATTAAACCCCTTTTACCATTTTGTCTACTCCTACCACTGACTGATGACCATTTTAAGAGAAAATAGCTTGTTGCAGGGAAATTCAGAAATTAATTTCCCTTTGGTCATTTGAATGTTCTGTTTCTATCTTCCTGTCATCTCTTGTCTTTAAATGCTGCATTAAATGGGGTTCCTCTCTACCTGAAAAGATTTCAGATTTATTGCCAGAATACATACATGACCTCACGTACAACCTTCAAATTCTTTCACCTGCGGGTGAGGTATAATTACCACAAATTGGTAGTGCAAAAAAAGCCTGTACACAATGTACACATGTAAACAAATAAAAAATGTGAACACTATATATGTGTATATACAATTGAGGACTCTGCACTGTGACAGAGTATATAGATATGTTTTTGGGAGATACATTGGGAAAGGGTTGTTAGAGTAGGTCACCAAAAAAAGAGGTTATCATCTGGAGAACCCTGAGGGGGGCAAGTTTCTTCGGCAAGGCACTGAAGTGGCTGATGAAAGTAAATGTACATCAAATCTCTCTCTGAAAACCGACAAGAACCTGAGCGGTAGCCATTTACCTTTCAAGCACCAAAGCCTGGTGAACTTTATAAATATTAAGTTCTGTGCACAGTATCAGAATTGCCTGCAACCAGTGAACTTGGAGGAATGAGAAGTGAGATTGGACTGTGACCTACAGTAACAAACCTTCCCAATTTATCTCTCAAAAACATATCTATATACTCTGTCACAGCACTTTCTGTGAAATCTTATTCCTAACTGGAATATCAACCCAGAAACAATACAAACTACAGAATTCATTATTATATTTAATAGTCAATAAATATTTTGGGATTGAATGTAAAGGGTACAGAAGTGGGACAAATGAATAAAAACTGAGATTGTTTCTTGGTACAAAATGCATTCAATGCTGAGGCCACTGTAACCTGACACTGCTGGAGGTCTCACTTGAAAACACACCACGTGTGTATTATTTCCTTCAATGTCTGGCTAACTTGTTCTGGGGCTGACACTTGATTTGCCCCAAAAAAAAGCAAATCCTGTTCCATCATTATCTCTGGACTCAATGACCCACATTATCCAGAGCCAGTATTGCAGAGGAACAAGCCCTGGCGCCCACAATGTCTGTGCCGACCAGGATGCCGAACTGAATCAATCCCATCTGCCTGCACGCGGCCCATCTCCCACCATTCTGCAGGTTCACCTGCCACTGTAACAGAGGACTCCCCTCCGCTTTCACCACCACGCCTCGCAACACATTCCAAAAGCCTAACGCTCACTATATAAAAAAAAAACATGCCTGTCCTCCCCATCACCTTGAAGCTAAAAACATAGCTATATTGTAACAGAACAATCAGTCCCACTAGCTTTAACCTCTGTATTCCTTTCCAAAATACTTTTCTTTCCTCAAAGCCCTTCCAAAGATTCATCCACCCAAAAATCTATGTGCACTCAGTGGCACAAAACATGCTTCATTGTGCAAGAACCACTCAACTCTGCCTCTACCCTTCAGCTGCCCTGAATTCAATGGAATGAGCTTCAGAGATGGAGCCAATGCAGAGAGCATGTGCAGAGGAGGAACTTCCTCTGCATTGCAAAACAAGGAAGAACCATCAGGGAGGAAGAACACAGAACAGGCCCTTCGGCCCACCATGTTGTGCCGACCTACTCCACAGTCTCTCCCCTACCTCATGGTCCTCCATTGTTCTTACATTTATGTATCTCAATGAGTCCAGGCTTTTCCCTTTGGAGTGACAGAGCATGAGAGGCGATTTGATAGAACATTACAGCACAGAAAATAGGCCTTTCTAGTCTGTGCTGAACTATTTTTCTGGCTTGTCCCACTGACCCACACCCAGTCCAATAGACCACCAGACCTCTCCTATGCATGAACCTGTCCAAATTCTTCTTAAGTGTTAAAATTGAGCCCGCATTCACCACTTCAGCTCATTCCACATTCCCACATTTACCCTCTAAACCTATTCCCCTTTTGCTCTTCGCACATGATTTGCATCTCACCTACCCTCAGTGAAAAAAGGCTTCTTGCATTTTACCCCTCATAATTTTGTATACCTCTATGAAATCTTTCTTCATTCTTCTACACTCCAGGGAATAAAGTCCTAACCTTTCCATGTAACACAGTTGCTGAAGTCCGAGCAACATGCTTTTAAATGTTCTCTGCACTCTTTCAATTTTATTGATGTCTTTCCATATTAGGTGGCCAAAACTGCACACAATATTCCAAATTTGGCCTCATCAATGTCTTATACAAATTTACCATAACATCCTGTACTCAATAGTTTGATTTATGTAGCCCAAAAGCTCCCTTTACAACTCTATCCACCATAGTGACACCACTTTCAGGGAATTATGTATCTGTATTCCCAGATCCCCATTTTACCACTCTCCTTCGTGCTCTACCATTTACCGTGTGTTGTCCTTTCTTGGTTTGCCCTTCCCAAATACAACACCTCATACTTGTCTGCATTAAATTCCACCTGCCATTTTTTTCATCCCACTTTTTCCAGCTGGTCCAGATCCCTTGGCAAGCTTTGAAAGCCTTTTAAAGTCCCAACTTGTTAACCGTGTCGCCCGTAAATCAAAGCAAAAATATTGGATAGATTAATAAGGAGGACCTCATTGTGCTGCAAAATGTTCCTACAGTTGCTTTCTCATAATCATTATCCATTCATGAAAGGTTAATAATTGACGTTAAAAGTATTTTGTTAGGATAATTCTCTCAAATCAACTCAAAAAAGGAGTGCAGTGGATAGCATTTTATAAATAAATTATAATTCATGCATGCATATTAGTCATGGCTTAAGGCATAAAAGGAAAATGTGATTTATTGCTAGGAGTACAAAACAATGCAGTGTAATTTTGCAAAATCTTGTAAACACTTGCACAAAACTATTGCAGATGTTAGGGATAGATTAATTAGTTGTTCTTGCATAAAATCTCCTACAGGAAATCTTTCATAGATAATTTATCAAACAAAACAGCTCTGGCATAAACCATGACAACATTGATTCTGGTTTCTAAGGGATGGAAAATGAATAACTACATTCATTTCTGCCACCAAACATTTCACCTGCAACCTGCCTAAAGCTCGGGAACATGGGAGTCTGTGACAGAGTATTTAGAGGTGGTTTGGGAAGATTGTTAGAGCAGGTTGCACACAAACATTTTAAAACACAGAATTTTTTTCAGGACTTGCTGCAGAGTGCTATATTGCAGAAAGCAACAAAGTAACAACATACAGCAGCATGCCTGGGAGAGCATGTGATCTTTGCAGGCAGGAGGAGAACAGCCTTGCTCTCAGAGAGGGAGGGAGCTGAGAGAGGAGAGATGCAGACTTCAGTTCCATAGGGACAAGCTGGCAAACTTTGGAAGACTGTCTGGTCAAAGGAGAAGACTATCTGTCTGAAAGGTGACCTGAAAGAAAGAAGATCATCTGGAGAACCCTGAAGCGGGCGTTTCATCAGCAAGACTGATTAGAAAGGAATCAGGTGCGGATATCCTGGAACAAAAGGAATCTTTCTCAGAAAACCAACCAGAACACTCCTGAGTGGTGATCATTTGCCTGTTAAGCACCAAAGACTGGTGAATTTTATTAATGCTAACTTCTGTGCACAGTACAAGAATTGCCTGCAACCAGTGAGATTGAACAGTGATCAAAAGAACTTTTCAAAGCTTATATACACATTACACACACCTGCGCTTAGTATTAGAGGGGAGGTTAAGTAGGCTAGATAGGTTATGTAATAAGTTAAAGTTTAATTCTGATTTCTTGTTCAAATATAATTAAAAACTTCCTGTGTTTAAGTATCCCTTGGTGTTGTGGTGCATATCCATAGCTGCTGGTTTTTGGGGTCCTCTGGACTCCGTAACAAGTCTAAACTGCTAAATGGTGAAACTGACATTTCTGGTATTTAATTAAAGAAATTTACAGAATCGGCAAGTTCTAATTCAGGGGCGTGCAAAAGCAGAGTTGAAATTTATCATGGAAGACCAAGAGGTGCATGACAAGACAAGCCAAAGTCAGCATGGTTTCCTTTATGGAAAATCTGACCTGAAAAACCTACTGGATTTCTTTTTGAGGAAACCACAAGCAGACTGGACAAAGGACATGCAGTGGATGTTTGGACTTTCCCAACGCCTTTGACAAGGTGCCGCACATGAGGCTACTCTGCAAAATGGGAGCCCATGGTATAACAGGAAAGATACTAGCAGGGTAGAGCATTGCTGATGGGCAGGAAACAGAGAGTGGGAATAGAGGGATCGTATTCTGATTGGCTGCTGTTTACCAGTGGTGAACAACAGGGGTCAGTGTGAAGATTTTGGATTGCAGAATAAATAACTTTGTGGCTACGTTTGCAGATGGTACAAAGATTGGTGAAGGGGCAGGTAGTGAGGAGGAAATGGAGAGGCTGAACAAGAATTAGAGTAGGAGAATGGGGAAAGAAGAGGCGCATGAAATACAATGCTGGAAAGTTCACGGTCATGGTAAAGTAATTTTTAAAGAAATCAGTACTGTCGCCCTTAATTAAGTTCCCGTTACTTACAGGAGTTAATTTTAAATTTGAACCCCGGTCGCCTGCGCTGTAACAGCTTTGCACTAGCTGCTATGCTAACCATGTCATCATCATAATTAACCCCCTCCCACAAGTTTATAGATAAAGCCTTACAAATATACTTAATAATATACTAATAAAGACTCTTACTAGGCAGGGATAGGGAGACACTTTTGAAGAGTCACCCTCAGCGGCATCGGCCGGCTCTTCGTCCTGAGTGCTGCCATTTTATTCAAACACAACTTTATTGAAACTTTATTCAAAAAGCTGCTGTGGGCGAGGCACCATGTGGGATGAATGTTTTGTTCTTAGGGGTTGTGTGTTGCTTCAGAGAACATTTACAATTTTAAACTTTTATTTAAATTGATATTTCTTTTTATTTATATATCAATCTGCTTAGATTGATATTATATATCAATAGCTTATCAACCTATCTATTTAACTTTTTATGTATTTCTCTATCAATCTATTTATTTATCTATCCATCCATCTATTTACTTACCCATCCATTTATTTATCCATCTATTTATTTATTTATTCATTCGTCCATCCATCAATTTATTTGTCTATTTATTTATTTTGCTACTTTTCTATCTATCTATCTATTGATTTATGTATTTCCTCATTTTTTTTGTCATTTGCTTGATCTGCAGACACCGGGAATTTTACTGTGCTTCACCTTCAAGCTCAACCTTCCAAAACACATCATTCCACCCTTTTCCAAAATGAACTCCATCTGCCACTTATCCGCCAAAATCCGCATCCTGTACATATCCTGCTGCCACCTCTGACAACCTTCTGCACTATCACAACACCTCCCACCCAAATATCATCTTCAAACTTACTGATCCATCCTTCTTCCTTCTTCAAGGTCATTTTTAAAAATAACAAAGAGCAGAGGGGGGGGGGGGTCTCAGAACACATCCCTGAAGAATGACACTAGTCATTGACCTCTAGGCAGAATACATTCCATCTACAACTAACTTAAGTTCCTTCTTGGATACATTGCATTCGCACAGCTCTACCCAAATTTTACTTCCAAAACCTTAAGTATGTTTTCTAATTCCTTGATAAACTATTCCATCTCTCGTCAACCATGGTTCCCTTACCCTGCCATCCTTTCCCTGTCTCTGTGGGATAGACCCATCTGACCAGGACTTCATGCAAGCGGCCCAGAAACATTTTCCATGTTTTTGCTGTGCATTTCGTGGAGAATATCTGCTCCCACTTAACTCTGCCTAATGCCCATTTCGTCTGCTCCTATCCTTCTCCATGGCCATGCTAAAGGTCAAGAAGTTGTTGTCACTGCCTCCCAAATGCTTGCCCGTCGAGAGGTCAATTCCACGACCAGGTTTAGTATTGTCTTGATACAGCGTGGCCTTTCCCATGATCACAACCCCTTTCCAAAATCTGCCTACTAATCTGCCCCTCAGTTTCCTGGTGACTATTTGGGGACCTATAGAATATTTCCAATAGAGTGATCGTTCCCTTTTTGCTTCTGACCTCAATCTACAATGCCTCAGTAGCCAGTCCAAGTCTCCCCATTGACCACAAAATTGTAGTTCCATGTACTGATCCATGCTCCAAGTTCACTGCCCTGATTACTTCCTGCATTAAAATAATCATATTTTATTCCATTCATTGCCCGTCCTTCCTCATGGTCTCACAAGCACATAACCAATCACTCTGCTTTCCATCTCGCTGACTAGCTAGTTTAAACCTCCAACATCTCAAGATATTTGTCTCTCTCGAGTTCAGGTGCAACCTGTCCATTTTGTACATGTTCTACCTCTCCCAGAAGGGCAGCGGTTAGCTCAGTACTGTGGTCTGTAAGGAGTCTGTACGTTCTCCCCATGTCTGTGTGGGTTTCCACTCACCCTTCAAAAACGTACGGGGATTGTAAGTCCATTGCTGTATTTAGGTGGCACGAGCTTGTGGGCTGGAAGGGCCTGTTACCGCGCTGAATGTATAAAAAGTCATTGCAATGATCCACAAACCTGAACCTCCTGGACCAACTCCTCAGCCATGCATTAACCTGCCAGCATTTCCTATTCTATCCTCAATGGGATGTGCAACAGAGATTCCCACCATTGAGGTCCTGCTTTTTAGCTTCCTTTCCACCTCCCTCTAATTGTTCTTAAGGACTTCATCCCTTTTCGCATCCATGCCTATTATACTGTTGTGTGTCTGTGTATTTTGCCACACTGTATCATCGGGTTGTATTTGTGCAGTCAGGCGACAATAAACTTGACTTGGCTGCTCACCCTCCCTCTCAGGAATTCTGTGGAATTGATCAGAGACACCTCTGACACTGGGACCTGGGTGTCAACGGACCAGCAGCGTGCCTGGGTCTCAGAGAGACCTCTGACACTGGAACCTGGGTGTCAATGGACCAGCAGCATGCCGGGATCTCAAGAGACACCTCTGACATTGGGACCTGGGTGTCAACGGACCAGCAGCGCGCCTGGGTCTCATCCATGTGATCTACTACCTTTTCCCCACATCAACAGATGAGGCTCTGATAGCTCAGTGGTTGGAGCACTTGTCTTGTAAGCCAGGGGTTGCGAGTTTGTCTTTCGCTGGGGCCTAGTTTCTATGAAGGGGGCGCTGAACAAAGTGGCGACTCTCTGTCTTCCTTACAGTTAAAGAATTTCATGTATGTTACATCCTAAATGTAGTTTACATGACAAGAAAGGATTCTTCCCACTCACATCTCCCCTTCTGAGCCACGAAGCTAAACTCTGTGCTAGAGATCCTCCCCAACATTATTCAAAACAGTGTACTCATTCTTACCCCGCACTGACTGATGCTTCCCTTCCTTACTCCTAACAGTTATCTCGCTACCTGCCTCCTGTATCCAAGGTGTGACCGTCTCCCTACTAACCCCTCAGGCTCCTGAATGATCTGGAGTCCATCCAGCTCTCGATCACCACATGGTGCGCAAGGAGCTGCAGGCAGGTGCACTTGTCACAGGTAAAGTTATGAGGGACATTTGAGGTCTCCCTGATTTCCCACATCATGCTGGTGGAGAAAACCATTGCTCTGCCTGCCATTTCCTCTGCTTTATCAATGTAATAAGAAAGAAAGGGACCTTACCTGACCTCTCATCACCCCCATTCACCTAGACTCGGAATCCAAGTCCCAAACTCTCAGCACAGCTGCCCTCAAGAATCACACCTGTGTCGCCTTACTGAAGTCCACTTCCCTACACAGCTGCTCTTTCTCCCCAGATCTGGGATTTTATCACAGCCTCTTCAAGCCCATGCTCCTCGTTCCGATACCGATCCCTGGCTCCCTGCCCCGCTCCCCGCTATGGACACCGATTCCCGGCTCCCTGCCCCGCACTGACGCTGATCCCCAGCTCCCCGCCACTGACACTGCCCCACTCTCACAAGGACAAGACCTTCTTTCTGTTGCTTGCTGTTAATTATGTTATTAGCTTGTCACCAATTACTAACAACCAGCCAACTTTGCTCTTTTACACTCCTGCAATGACTGTACACAATGAGACTTACATTTCTTTTCAAAGATCACACTCTCTGCACTGCTGATTGTTTGAGGCATCCTAAATACTTTCTGACAAATTGTTTTTCCAGGAAGATGCACTGCCAGAAAAGTAACTTTTTTCATTACAGTTAACCTGGTTAATCATTTTTAAAATTTAAACATACAGCACGGTAACAGGCCATTTCAGCCCACTCACTCACGCCATCCAATTACACCCCATTAATCTAGACCCCCGGTAAGTTTTGAACAATGGGAGGAAGCCAGAGCCCCCTGGGAAAACCCACGCAGACAAGGGGAGAACGTACAAACTCCTTAGAGACAGAGCGGGATTTGAACAGTGCGAGATTTGGAATTTTAAAATATTCCCATTCAGTTGCACAAAATGTATTTTGTCAACATCAGGTTTGGAACCCAGACAACCTTTATCCCAAAATTTCTTGCCCCAATCAATGATCTGATCTTCAGAAACATCCCAAAGGTGGAGGCAATGGCTCAAGACCTTACCTTTCTGGTGGAAGTACTTCCGATAGTAGTAAGCTCCAAGGTCCACATGCTCCACGATATATCTCTTCACTTTGTCAGAATGCATGGCTAGGCTCTCCTTTGCTACCTCCAGCACCGCAACCCCTGCATTTGTGCAGTGCGAGCTCAGGGAAAGTTCAAAGGAGGAGCTTTCAAACCCACTCAGTGACCCAGAATTCGACCGGGAAAGGCTAATCTTGCGCTCCCCTTCTCCGCCAATCTCATTCCGGAAATAGGAACAGCTTAGCACCAGATCGTTGCTTTTCTCATCCCCATAGTCGACGTTGAGGTTCTCCTTCGAGTTCAGGTCTTCAGTGCTGCCTGCAGGAGAACTGAAGCTGATCGAATGTGCCAGGGGGCCAGCAGCCAGTGAGGCAGCAGCAGCTGCTGAGGCCCCCGTCGTGGTGTTCCTCCTCTTGATGACACTATGCCGGGTCATGGCAGCTTCATTTAAGTCGAAGAGGACGCTCTGCACGTCATAATGGGCGAAGCATTTCTGGCAAGCCCAGCTCTTCACACTGTCCTCTGACCTACTGTCTTCAATGTCCGCCGACTTGCCCAGCTCGCTCTCGCCTTTGGCATTGCGCAGCTTGCGGAAAATGGAGGAGTCCCCCGTCTCGGACTTGGACCGCCTCTTCAGCGGCTTATCTCTGTCTTTGTGCAGTAGTCTAGGGCTCCCCCGGTGGGCAAAGAAACCATCCACCGCGTCGTGTTTGGTGCTATCCAAAACGGAAGGACACTGCTTGTTGGCCTCTGCCTTCAGGAGCTCACTGAGTTGCTCAGGAGCTGGGCTTCGCTGATCTGTCTGCTCGTTTCTATAACCCTTCAGTAAATCAAAAAAGCTGTCCCCTGACATCGCATGGTTATCAATGGAAGAAGTGCTCCCGTACTCCCGATGAATAGCAGCTCCCATTTTGTGGCTTAGTGCTCCATATTCCTCAGCTCCATCCACATCCAGCTCACTAATGGTGATATCACTATTGCTACGCTGCCTTATCCTGCGAAGGCTTTTTGCAGGAGACTGGAGGTAACCATCAGGGGTCAGAAACCTCGAATCTAAGTTCTCCATTTCCTGTGCCTTACACGGTCTATACTCACTGTGCATCCTTTTTGATGCTAAGGACTCCAGGGAATTTTGATTACTTTGGCCCAACCGACTACTTGGGCTGCTGGAATGCATGGACATCACCGTGCCGTCAGGACTGCCTGCAGATTCCTGGTCGCTTGTCCTGCAAGACTCCTTCCCCAGTTCCTTTCTCGGAGGCCAATCCGCAATCCTCGCTCGGACGCCCATTTTCGGCACGCTCGGCGTAATCGTGCCGAGGTGATGAGCACTCTCACTCCGTGGCGGCCCCGTGGAGCACGCTGACCCAAAGGTGCCATTTGGCGTCCGGAATCGCCGTGCATAGAAGTCATCAGAGCGTGCACCTATGGTGAGCTCAGGCCCAATAAGCGAAGTGGTGCCAATCCCCACCCGTTCAGTCTGGGAACGTTTTAAACTGGTCATACTCCACGCTGACTTCTCACAATAGCTTTCACTAAATATACCACCATCTCTTCATTCAGTGCATATCTCCATGAGTGCAACTTGCAAGTTCAGTTGGAAGTCAGTAATATTTATTCTTTCTTAGTCATAGGAGTTTCAAATGTACCCACTTTTGTGTCATTTATAATCTGAAAAGTTTCTGTCTGATGACCATGCGACATCTTCACACACTGGATTGTACAGGTTATTTAACTGCCACAGTTTGAAGAAAAGCCTGAAAAGAAAAGAAAGAAAAGATGCAACATTCATTTTGTTTCGACTTAAGGTTACGTAAAGCAATTTGAAATGCCTGCGCCCAAGAGGAGATCTGCAAATCTGAAATCCAAGTACAAAAATGCTTGGCAAGGCACTCAACTTCTGTGGAGCAAGAATCCCGGCTTCATCAGAACTGGCATACCCTTCTGATGAGAGTAAGCAACTCAACCGTTCCATCTACTGAACGGACTGTGCTGAGTGCACAGCTTCCATTGTGTAATATTGGCGGCACACATTCAGAAATCGAGAGATCACCGGTTCAATTCCCACTGCTGTAAGTTTGAAAATGAAGCTTGGAGCCGAGTATCCAACAATCTAAGTTGTCAGTCTCAACCACCTTTCTGCTTCCAAGAAGAGCCTCTGCTCCCAAACTTATTCTCATTACAGTTGTCTCTTGTTCAGCACTGAGTGTTTGATTCCATTTTTCACTAAATTAAAAAAATTAAAAACAACAGGCAGGCAATTAGGAATGAACAACCAATTTCAACACTTCTACAGCACAATCAGCGAGAGAACAAATGAAAAATTATTTGCAATTAAGCAGTTTAATTATTTCAGAATGAACTGTAATGAACTAACACACATTCTAACTCAGTGGTTCTCAACCACTTTCTTTCCACTCACATCCCACTTCAAGTAATCCCTATTCCATCGGTGCTCTGTGTTCAGTAAGGGATTGCTTAAGGTGGGATGTGGGTGGAAAGAAAATGTTTGAAAACCACTGTTTTAATCGTCCCTCATTGACTCATTATGTGCATGGTTTCATAGCTCCAAAGGAAATGGGCCAATGGCAATTTTTCTCAAGCAAAATATTTCAGTGACAATTGGGCCTAGAGCAGTGATTCTCAACCTTTCCTTCCCACTCACATCCCACCTTAAGCAATCCTTTACTAATCACAGAGCACCGATGGCATAGGGATTACTTAAAGTGGGATGTGAGTGGGAAGAAAAAGGTTGAGAACCATCGGCCTAAGCCATCAGGTGCTGTCGGCACTTACTGGCAAATCATAAGACCTTGCATTTATAAAGTGGTCATTTTATGGGATAAACCTTGCAGAGAAAATTCAATAAAAACAAATCATATTTAAATAACCACAGAGTTCAAGATTTAGGTTAAAACTAGATCTGAAAATAAATAAATTACGTCAATGATAGTACCCTTCTATTTAATAAAACACATTGGTGAAGGGACTAATCAAATACTACAAGTGCTCACAGCAAATGAAAAGCCCCTTAACCTTAGCTGATTCGTCCCACTTTGTTTGAGGGGATGTCGGAGTCTCCCACAGCCCAAATAAACGAAGCCCCTTTCAACAGCCGTCCTCTTGACCATCAAAACAGGCAGACTGGGCTTCAGTTCAAAGTCTCATCTAAATTACCGAATCTCTGGTGTTGGAGCACTGCTCCAGCACTGAACTGCTGGCAGTGTGGTACAGCGTGAAATAATAAACGTCAGCCCCAAAGGTGGAGCCAAGGTGTGCGTATGTTGTTGCAATAACATTGGGCGGCACTAATACATCACATCGTCGGGGTTCGGACTTCAAGCAACAGGAGCTTTACTATAAAAGACTTGGCAAGGTTGGTGCCGATGAGTAATCATTGTCTGGTTAAATCATGCAGGTGAGATCCCTCTTAACTGCCAGGAACTTTGACTCATTTGTTTTTCCATTTAAAAATTAGACTCCACCGAAGCAGATTTATTTCTCCCACCCATCCCACCAGACGTGACTCTCTTCTCAATTTACACTGCCTGGTCTCACAACTGCACACCTCTTCCAAGCAGACACTTTCCCCCTTTCTCGCGCATTTGAGCAGATTGATTGAAAGTGCTTGTGGGTAGATCTGCCAGTAATTCCCTCTGGCCCATGTGGTAAACCTGGAAACTGACAACTCTGATGGAGGAGCAGTCCAGAGAGGGTCATCAGAATTTCAATTATTAGAGGCACGTAGCGTGGAAACAGGTCTTTCGGCCTAACTTGCCCATGCCGACCAAACTGTTCTACCCTCCTGCTTTTTCCCCTTATCCCTCTAAACACATCCTATCCATGTGTTTGTCCAATTTTTTTTCCCTTGAATAATAGTACCTGCCTCAACCACCTCCACCTTACACCGACCACACTCTGTGTAAAAAGATCCTGTTAAATCTCTCCCCCTCACCTTAAACCCATGCCCTCCGGTTACCGATTCCCCGATTCTTTTAATTGAATTGAATTTTCAAGACCTGTTGCACAATATGGAGAAACAACAGTAGATGTACATTATAGAGGCTGTCGACCTTTTTCCTTCCACTCACATACCACTTTAAGTATTCCCTATGCCATCGGTACTCTGTGATTAATAAGGGATCCTTAAGGTGGGATGTGGGTGGAAAGAAAAAGTTTGAAAACCACTGGTAGTGTAAATTGAGCGGGGAGTCACCTCTGGTGGGATGGGTGGGAGAAATAAATCTGCTTCGGTGGAGTCTGATTTTTAAATGGAAAAACAAATGAGTCAAAGTTCCTCATTAACTCGTTATGTGCACGGTTTCAGAACTCCAAAGGAAATGGGCCAATGACCATTTTTCTCAAGCAAATTATTTCAGTGACAATTGGGTCTAGAGCAGAGATCCTCAACCTTTCCTTCCCACCCACATCCCACCTTAAACAACCCCTTACTGATCACAGAGCACCGATGGCATAGGGATTATTTATAGTGGGATGTGAGTAAGAAGGAAAAAGTTGAGAACCACTGAATCAAGGCCACTGTAATTCTGTTCTACTGGTGTGTAGACAACCAAGAAATGGATTAGAGCTCCAACACAGGTGGAGATCAAAGGACCAATGCGATCATTGAAAAACAAATATTTTGAAAAATATTACATTTAGAGATACAGCACAGAAATAGGTACATTTGGCTCATGAGCCTGTGCCACCCAAGTACCCCAATTAACCTTTCAACCCCAAAAATTTTTGAAAGGAAACCGGAGCACCCGGAGGAAACCTATGTTGTCACGAGGAGAACGTACAAATTCCTTACAGACAGCGGTGAATTTGAACCCGGGCTGCTGACGCTGTAATAACATTGTGCTGACCCCCACCCTAACCAAATACTGTAAGTTATCAATCTATTTGGGATATGTAAAGTCCTGTTTAGTAATTTTAAGATAACTGAAATAGTTGTCAGTACATAGATTTTTGCCATTACCCAACAAACAGAATTGGTCACTGCTGTTCAGATAATGGCCTGTGCAAGATTTCACCCTGAAAGCAAGTTCCTTTTACTAAGTAACGCATCATTTTTCATTACCTACAATGGCAACAGTGATTTAAGGCCTGTCAAATTTCAAGATCATTGGGACATTTCAGTGATTAATGTGGAGGATAATGAAAAATCTGCTGCCTGCTTTTTTTGAAAATGTATTGATATTAGTGTGGAATTCAGACACAGATTACCTCTGGAGAATAAAACACTGTAATAATGGGCTCTCGAATACTGAGGATCACAAAGTGAATCAGTCGCTAGTTAAAAACAATCTGACCCTGATAACCTGATCCACAATTTGACATAAATCCCCTTTGGTACAGGATAACAAAGCTGAACGAGGTTTAGTTTAATACACATACGTGCTGGAGAAACTCAGAAGATCGCATGACATCGATAGTAGTGATTCCCAAACTGGTCGCTGCCGTGCACACCCCCCCACCCCCCTGGGCGGTGGAAAGATCCAAGGGGGTGGTAAGGCAAAAGGAGGTGGGAGATGTGGGTGAGGTAAAAGGGACCGGTCAGAACCTTCTGTCTTGTTATTATCCAGTCTGCTATAAAGTTTAATGAAGAAGCCAGTGCAGTAATTTACTGGCCAGACTCGGGGTGGCTGTAGTGAGCAAAATAAACAGTGACAAGGCGTTCTCGCGAGACCTGGTCTCGGTGGCCGCCATGTTGGTGGTGTAACTAAGCCCCTCTCAGCACCGACACTAACCCCGCCCCCCACAAATCAGCACCGTCACTAAAACCCTCTCAACGCCTCCACTAACCCCCCCCCCTCTCAGGGCCACCATTAACCCCCCTCTCAGTGCAGCACTATCCCCCACCTCATCACCATTACTAACCCCTCCTCTCAGTGCCGTCACTAACCCCCCCCACCCCGCTTAGCACCATACTAGCCCCCTCGGCACCGCCACTAACCCTGCCACCTTGCTTAGCGCTGCCACTAACCCCCCAATCCCCTAGCGCCATTGTATGGGTGGGCGGGGGGGTGGGAGGGGTGGGGGGGAGGAAAGTGAGCTCAGGATGTGGCCTGGAGGCCAAAGGGGCAGAAGTCTCAAAAAGGTTTGGGAACCGCTGATCTTTAGGAAGTAAAGGGTAACCAAAGTTTCGAGAGTGGCAGGCCCCAGTGCTGGTTATCCTTTCCATCCTGTGGATGCTGCGTGACCTGCTGAGTTTCTCCAGCACTTCTGTCTGTTCCATTACTCCTGCAGACTTTCCTATTTAACCCCAATGTAGCTGTAGTTTAGTTGCAATCATCTAGTTGCACGTGACCTATGTTCATTTTTCTTTGTATGCAAGTCCACTCAGCAGGACTGGCAAAAGCATTGGAACCACTGCTTCATATTAACTAATCACCAGATATGCTGTAACTGAACAAGCTAGATATGGATTTGTACTGTGCACTACCATGGACCATGATGAAACCACTATGCTGGCTTCGCAAGATTAAGAACACTTGTTGTTTGCCACTGCACCCCATCCAAATGATATTCATTGCTTTTACTGATGTGCCCAGTGAGCCACTCAGAGTCTCCCAAGCTTGAACAGTGTGGGGATTGCTCTGCATCACCAGTATACCATGACATGCAAAATCATTGAGGACCCCTCCCACGCTACATGTGGCATCTTTCAGCTGCTCCCGTCGGGGAAGAGTTACAGGAGGATCAGAGCCAGCTCCACCAGCTGAGGAACAGCTTCTTCCCATGGGCAGTGAGAATGCTGAACGAACATAGGAACTGATCTCACTAACCGAGACTCTCATTTGTACAAAACAATATTTATTTGTACAGATAAAATATTTGTCTTGCATATGTATTATTTGTCTATATGTATGTTACGCCTGGTTTTGTGTCTGCATGTTTTTGCACCGAGGACCAGAGAACACTGTTTTGTTGGGTTGTACTTGTAAAATCAGATGACAATAAACTTGACTTGACTACAATGCACCATCAACAACATTTACATTGGCAACTCAATAAGAATTTAATTTAATTTTAATTTTTAAAAAATGCTTATTTAAATGTTGGAGCACTTTGAGCCAATTACACCCATGTGACCAATTAACCTGCAAACCCTGTTGGTCTTTGAAACGTAGGTGGAAACTAAGGCTCCTGAACAAGCCCCATGCGGAGAATGTCAAGGACACACTCTCTCCATCAATGCTCTTTATTTCAGATCCGGGAACCTCCACGTGAAGCATGAAGAATTTTGTAATTTATCTTGCTCCTCCCTGGCCAAGCGAGCAACTACTGATGAAATAAAATAACACTGACCCCGAACATTATATGTGCTGGATTCTGAGAAAAATGTTAACTGAGCACACTGGAAGAAGAAAGCCTGGATTCTCGATTTGATGCCAGCTGTTGAACTGCATTAAAAGTTCCAATTCCAAACTCACCTCCTCTGAAGGTGAGCAGTAATCCTACTTGAAATGTTATTCCCAAAAGAAATTAAACCAAAATACACCAGTACTTCTTATAATGACTATCGGCCAGTGGCTCTAATATCCACTATTTTGAGAGAATGGCTCACATGGTCTCCAGCCTCCCAGCCATCTTGACCCACTCCAATTCACATCCCACCAATACAGGTCCACAACAGAAGGCATCTGCCTGCACTCAGCATTGGAATACCAGGACAACAAGGACCATACTGAAAGTACTGAACAAACTAATTTCACACGCCACTCTGCATGATTTCCTAACCCGCAGGCCGCAATAGTTGTGGCAACACCTCCTCCATCACCATCCTCAAAACTGGGCCCTGAAAGAATGTGACTCAGCTCCCTCCTATACTCCCTGTAAACCCACCACTGCATGGCCGAATGTCACTCCTACTCCATCTATGAATTTGCGGATGGGACCGCCACAGTAAGCAGGATGAAACAAAGGGGCTTGTGGTTTGGTACCAGAACAACGACCTCGACCTCAATGTCAGAAAGATCAAAGAGCTACTTGCAGACTTCCAGAGGAGGGGTTAGAACAGTGGTTCGCAACCTTTTTCTTTCCACTCACATACCACTTTTAAGTATTCCCTATGCCATCAGTGCTCTGTGATTAGTAAGGGATTGCCTAAGGTAGGATGTGAGTGGGAAGGGAAGGTTGAGAATCACTGCTCTAGACCCAATTGTGACTGAAATATTTTGCTTGAGAAAAATTGTCGTTGGCCCATTTCTGAAACCGTGCACATAACGAGTCAATGAGGGACGATTAAAACCCACATCCTACCTTAAGTAACCCCTTCCTAATCATAGAGCACTGATGGCATAGGGAATACTTAAAGTGGGATGTGAGTAGAAAGAAAAAGGTTGAGAACCATTGCACTAGACAATTTAAAGGGCGATTGGCTGTTAATTCCTGGGACCACTTGCAACAGTGAAAGGGGCTAATGATGTCCCATTGTTCTGGTGTATATTAAATCACAAATATACTATAGCAATTCACCAAGGCATTTGTAGCAGCAACCCTGCCATTTGCAGACAGAATGGGCAAGGGGCAAATGTTAATGTCAGCCACTGCAATCTTTCCAGCCTCTTCAGGGTGTTGCACTGTAGTCCTGGAACTCATTATTTAACAGCTGAGTGTTTTCTCTACACAAGTAGTTCCAGAAAATGACTCCCTCCTCATTTTTCCAAGAGCAATTAGAGATGATCAATTGCATCAAATGCTGCACTTCCTATGAATTAAAAAGTTGTTACACTGCTTTGACTATTAGCGTCAAGCATATTCACACCAGGGACCCCAAATTCAAAAGTAGTTAATTCAGCTTTGGAGATCACATGTAAACCCAGCTTTATTAAAAAAAAACAACTATCAGATTTTAATCATGAAGTAACTGAAAAAAAGAAGCAGCAAAATGTGAAAAACTGGGTAAAAGAACAAAAGATTAATTAGGTTGCTTTGACAAATCCGTGCACAGAAGCATGCCTAATGGTGCATTAACAATTGAACAAAACATCGCTATAAAAGTAAATGATCTACCTGTCATCTGCAACTTTTGCTGCTTGGTTAACACCATCCTGAAATTACACAAGCAGAAATTGTACCGTGCATCAAAGTAAAATGAACACAGTAACATGGGATGGCTAGTGTGTGCACTGTATTACAGTCCGTTTATTTTCATGCTGGGGGGCTCTCCCTTCCCTCCCACATCGCTGTCAAGGCATCTGGAATACCACTCATCACTACCTCACTGGCACGGATACGAGAACGAAGGGGGAAAAAAACAGCACGAGACCATGATGACAAAGAAGTCTGCTCCAATTACTGTACTCGGGAGAGTCATCTGTAATAAGATTCAGACTCGCGTCTGGTTTGGAAGTTAGCAATTTTAAGTTATTTTGTCTCATTAAACCAGTTACAGTTCCAATCCTTCTTCAGGACCAATATGAGAAATAGCACAGCAGGTCTCACTTCAATTTCTGTCAGATGCTCAACCTGACTTCCATTCTGAAGCACATTTCAAGACAGTCGCCATCATTCACAGGTGTCAAAAAGGTCGACAGCAACGTGCCTCCATGACAGCTGGCCTGTGGCACCGACCTCCAAATGAAATGCTTCGAGTGTCTGGTGATGGAACGCATCAAAGCGCACCTCCCAGAGTTGCTGGACCCATTTCTATTCATCTATACAAGTATACATTCCGTTGATGATACTGTAGGCTTGTCACTCTTATACATCTTGAACCCCTGCAGAACGACACCCCATACACCAGGCTGCTGATCATTGGCTTTAGCTCGGTGTTTAATAAGATCATTCTCCAGAATCTGGTGGAGAAGCTGTCCTTGCTGGGAGTCAACACCCTCCCCTCCCCCCCTCCCCCCCCCCCACCGGTAGCGCACCTCAGCTCACTCCTGTTCACGTTACTGCCCCATGACTGCATCGCCAGATCCAGCTCCAACAGAGTCATCAAGTTTGCAGATGACACAACAGTAGTTGGTCTCATCAATACATCGATGAGTCACACCACAGAAAAGAGGTGGGAAATCCTGTGAAATGGTGTGAGAGTAACAACCTGAGTCTCAATGTGGACAAGATGAAAGAGATGATCATGGATTTCAGGAGGACCAGGAACCACCACCCTCTAATACACCTCTGTAGTAGAGAAATTGGAGAGACAAATTCTTTGGAGTCTACTTAACTAATGACCTATCCTGGACACACAGCTCCTGCACTTCCTGAGAAGACTGAAGCAGGCAACACGTCACATCAATCTTCCTCGGGAGGTCTATCAGGAGCGTCCTGGCCGGATGCATCACAGTGTGATATGGGTGCTGCAGAGAATCGAATTGAAGATCAATCCATGAGACCACAAGAGTGGCAAAGAGGATCAATGGGGTCTCCCTTCCCCCTCACTAATATAATCTCCAGAGATCGTTGTCTGAAGAGGGTGCACAGAATTGTGGAGGACCCCCACCACCTCGCACACTCCATCTTTCAGCGGCTCCCGCTGGGGAAGAGATACAAGAGTATCGGAGCCAGCACCTCCAGGGTGAGGAACAGCTTCTTCCCATGGGCAGTGAGAACGCTGAACGACCAAAGGAACTGCTCACCCTTAACCATAGAGGAGCATCATATCCTGAGTGAATGGCTGAGGTCAGTCTTTAATTTGAAAAACTGCCTGGTTCCAAACAGGATGAAGACAAATGACACAGTCTTATGTATCCTAACTGCTGCTGAGGTTTATAAACAGTCGATATCCCAAGATATGATAGGCGTCAGATCAAAAGGATTTAATCCTCTGACCATGGTTCCAAAAAAAATGTAAAACATGTTCCTGTCAATACAGGTTATCTACACGTTGGTGTAATTTAAACAAGATGATCCTTTGGTAATTTATTCACACTAAGTGGCCCACTTATTGCTCTGTGCAGAGGACCGTTAACAGTCAAGCCCATTATGGTTCATTTCATGTCCTGTGACATCTGGAATAGGGAAGGACAACTAATTTCCTTTTCTAAAAAGACACCAGTGATTCTGCCAATTGTTTTTATAAATCCATCCTCTGCTTCAGGTGTATTTAATAAAGTGAAATTAAATTCTGGCCTGCTATATGATTTGAACTTTTATCTTTGGATCATTGCTCCAGATCTCCAGCTGTACTTACAAAGCCACCATTCCCAATTTTCTTCCAATGATGGCTTAAGCTGGGCCTGCAGAATCACAATTGGTACTTTAATGATTTTGAATAACCAGTAAAAGCTCGGTTTTAAAAAAAAAGACAACTTCTTCAATTATCTATTTCAATCCCATAAATTATGGGATGAGGCAGAATGGACGAGATGGGCCAAAGGGGCTGTTTCCATGTTATGGTGTTCTATGATTCTAAGCATGTAGAAGGTGAAGCAGAGATAAAGATCTAAAGTATTCCACAAACATAAATGATTTTGCACCAAGTTAAACAGGAAACCCGGCAGATGCGGTGATTGTGGTGCTGGAGAAACCCAAGCCCAAAATGCTGGCTACCCTTTCCCCAGGAGGTATAGACCCTCAAAATTCTGGCTACCCTTTTTCCAGGAGGCACAGACCCCCAAAACACAGCCGTTGTCATACCCACAGTCCTGTTCGGCTCCGAATCATGGGTCCTCTACCGGCATCACCTACGGCTCCTAGAACACTTCCACCAACATTGTCTCCGCTCCATCCTCAACATTCATTGGAGCGACTTCATCCCTAACATCGAAGTACTCGAGATGGCAGAGGCCGACAGCATCGAATCCACGCTGTTGAAGATCCAACTGCGCTGGGTAGGTCACGTCTCCAGAATGGAGGACCATCGCCTTCCCAAGATCGTGTTATATGGCGAGCTCTCCACTGGCCACCGTGACAGAGGTGCACCAAAGAAGAGGTACAAGGACTGCCTAAAGAAATCTCTTGGTGCCTGCCACATTGACCACTGCCAGTGGGCTGATATCGCCTCAAACCGTGCATCTTGGCTCCTCACAGTTCAGCGGGCAGCAACCTCCTTTGAAGAAGACCGCAGAGCCCACCTCACTGACAAAAGTCAAAGGAGGAAAAACCCAACACCCAACCCCAACCAACCAATTTTCCCCTGCAACCGCTGCAACCGTGTCTGCCTGTCCCGCAGACTTGTCAGCCACAAATGAGCCTGCAGCTGACGTGGACATTTACCCCTCCATAAATCTTCGTCCGCGAAGCCAAGCCAAAGAAAAATTGTGTGTGTATGTGTGTAGAGGTTTGCCTAGCATATCAACCCTGTTGTCCCATTTGCATCCCCGAAATAAACGTGTGCTTTTTACCTCAACTTTGGTCTGGTTCTTAACCTGTGGGTCCCACACGAACCCAAACACCAGATCCAGGCAGCAGTATTGTGAGCTGGGGCAGAGGGCCCATAAAGTCTTGTCCTGGCAGGTGAGGGCAGAGGAGGCCTCAAGAATAATCAATGCGATCCAGGCAGGGGAAGGCAAGATCTCACATAAACCAAAAGAAATAAATGATGCATTTATGAAGATCCCACTAATATAGATGGTTTCTTGCCAAATTTGGGACAGGAGGAGCAAGAGGGGCTGAGTGCCCCTCTTACTAAAGATGAACTAGCATGGAAAATGAGCCCTTCACTGGCTGGTAAGTCAGAATGAAGGTGATGCCAAGGCTTTTCCAATCCTATTTCATTGCCTCAGGGTTTTTTTAAAAGCGCTCGATGAGTGAACCAGAAAGTTTGTATGGAAAAGTTGACACGGGACTACAACTTAGGGAGGGGGAGGATTAAAGTTACCAGATTTTATAAACTATTGTTGGGCATCCCAGGCAAGGTTTATCGCCTCACTCTTTGAGAAAGTATCCCCCCATCATGGGTCCAAGATAGACTAGACTTGGTAGGCGATGGGATAGCCAAATAATTTATATATAAAATCCTGGACACTTGGTGCCAGAAAGAGATCAGGTGTATCAAGGATTGTTACAAAAGGGGGCAGCTAATGCCATTGGAGCAGTTGAGAAACAAATATGATTTGTATAACAGAACATACTTCTGTTATCTTAAGGGAAAATTTGGGACCAGCTACAACCCAACCTGAATGTAGCAACATGAAGATTCTAATTCAAAAGGGGAATGTGGGTAAATTTATTTCTATGATGTATTACATATTCTAAAGTGAGGGTCCAAAGCCGGGCTTACACAGGTCAAGGGGGAGATGGGAGTCGGACTTGGGCACAACAATGAATGAAGAGTGGTGGCAAGAACTGTGCCTGGACAGTGTGTCTGGGGTCATTACACCACATACAGGTGGGTGCAGGACAATTTCTTGCACTGGTCGTACCTCACACCACAAAAAAAATTACACACATCAAAGCCAGAATGTGGTGTGGTGTGGAGGTTGGAAATTTTGTCCACTCCACCTGGCTGTGTACAAAGGTGAGACCGTTCTGGGATGACCTGGGGGACATTCTGAAAAAAGTTACAAAGGTGGACCTTCCACAAGATCCTGAGTTGTACCTCCTGGGGATATGGAGATGATCAGTTGAACTGACCAAATACCAAATTTTTTCACGAAGGTGACAATGCCGGTCGCCAAGAAGTGTGCAGAGCTGCATTCCCCTGGAGAAAATCACATGTAGCTGAAGGAAGAAACATGACACATTTGTTGGGAGTTTGGCAACTTTACCTGAGATATAGCGCCGCTCAGATAGATTTGTCCCCCCGGTCTAGAAATAGTGATCTTGTAATAGTCTGTTCTTAGGAGGAAAAGGAGTGTAGCTAATGAAACAGGATATGGCGCAGGCGACATGTTGTTTTCAGTTCTTTTTATCTGTTTAAGTTTTTGTAAGGGTTGGTGGCCCCATCGATGTCTGTATGAACATAAATTACTTGATGGTATATTAAATTGTACGTGGGAAGAGGTAAATGCAGACTCTACAAATGCAGGAGAGTTGGAAAGGTTGAATGGTTTGTTGAATTTTGTGGATCTATGAAAGTCATAAATAAAATATTTTTTAAAACATCATAAATGTTTTAACCACTATCTGTGGTGAAAAACCCATAACCCATCGACACAAAACTTGTATCTCCTACATGACCGTGAGCAGATTTAAGAGCCAGTGTCGTCGTCGATGCTAATACCTCTCAGTGTTCATATCATTTTTGTCAACATTAGCTGTCAACCTCTGGTTGAAAGGGATGTTGATGGTGCGGTCTCTTTTTATGTCAGGCCATGCAATTAAAGAAAAAAAGGGTAAACACAAAAACTCCACTTACTGGAACCTTGAGCAAACAATGAGCTACACGATGGGTCAAGCAGCATCCGTGGGGGATAGAAATGGTCAGTCAACGTCTCAGGATGGGGTCCTTTATCATCAACAATTCCCACCGCCCCTGTGTTCCCATCCTGCTTCACTTCTGTCCCAAAGTTACGTGTAAACAATAAGCTCAGGAAACTTATGACAGATTCTGTGGATTGCCTGGATGTCCTCGATGAAGGCTGACTCTACAGGCACCAAATGCAGCCAAGATAAATTTCATAAAATGTGTATAAGTTTGCTATGTCAAAGCAAGAAAAAGATTTCCTAATTGACCCTAAAATGACCATACTGTTCTTGGCACCAATGAGTCCAATTATGAGCAATCCCTTTCTCTTCCTCTGTTGGCTGATTGCCTTCTCAGTCTTCCCTTTAACTGAGTGGTGTCAGCTGTGGCAGTCTGGGAGCTCTCTCTCTCGTCCAAGTCAGAAAATTCAGAGTTCAGGCACAACGACAGAAAACTGAGCACAAAAAAAAAAATTGACACTGCATCTGAGTCCAATGCTGTTGAATGAGGCACTAAGAAATCAGATTCTTTACTGCGTCAACCAAACCTGAAACAAGAAACTGATTATTTAGATATCACCACCCTTATATTTTCAAAATCTTACTCCTCTCTTAGTGCCTGAATGTTTCCTTTGCAACAAAAATAGCCCATCAGAAACCACATTTGCTATAAATAAATGGAACTAAATAAATGCTCATTTTCCCCCTTCCCAATATTTATTAAACATTGACTCAGTTCAAAATTCCAAGTCCAGAATCAAGTCCTTCAACCCTTGTGGCTCAGATCAAAATGCAAATTGGAGACAGAGGGAAAGGTCACACTTGCATGAAATGTGTTGCGAGTCAGAAATTCGGTCGGGAAATTATAAACAGGGAGAGACATCAAGACAGCCACCATTAACCCGGTCGGTGCCCAAGAAAGCAACGGTAATTGGAATAAATGATTACTGTCCAGTGGCACTGACGTCTATGAGTATGAAGTGCTTTGAGTGGCTGGTGATGAAACGCATCCGAGTGACCATTTGTGGCGTGTCTGGAGGTTCTAGCTGGGAAATAAGGCACGCAGTGTGCAGTTCACACTGATTTTAATGAACTGGCTGCTCTCTTCTATATGGTCAAGCAGACACCGGCTGCCATGTGACCGACGGGTGTAAACTATGCCCCTTCAAGCACTAATTGCTGGGATTGGCCAATTATTTTTGGCAACGTCGTCGACGGGTGTGGTTTGTGCCGCCCTGGGTTCTAAATGAGCCTTTTTCAATCCATTGCTGGCGATTGGCCCGTTTCGGAGTGGCCTATGGGAACGGGTTCAGCAGCCCAGTCGATTTCTGTGTTTGAGTGGTGTCTTCTGTGTCAGCCTGCAGGCTGCTACATGTTCAGGTTTGCCCTAGTGCCCAAATCAGTCTACGGATGATGCCTCGACTCTCCACTTTGTCCTGACCCACCTAGAGAACGATGCCTCGCAAGCCAGGCTGTTGTTCATTGACTTTAGCTCAGCTTTCAGTGCCATCATATCATAGAGGCTGATGGACAAACTACCCTCACTGGGACTCAACACTCCTCTCTGCAACTGGATTCTGGGCTTCTTATCAATTTTTTCCTTTTTCAGTAAATTTAGTAGTTTCTTCCTTTTAATTTGGTTATGTATTCCATTAATATTTAAAGTCATATAGTTCAGCGTAGCCATTTTATACTTTGTTTATCTTCTCCTTCCGTTTTTCCATCATTACCTTTCCTCCTTTTCCATTTCTGTTTTCTTATTTTCAACTCTTTATAAGACAACATTCTGGGCTTCTTGACGGAACGACCAACAGTCTGACCTGGATGGCAGCAAAACTTCAGGCCCCATCACACTGAGCACTGGGCCGCGCCTCAAAGTTGTGTGCTCAGCCTGCTGCTGTCATGCTGCTGACTCACATCTGCAACAGCAGATCCTGCTCCAACAAAGTCATCAAGTTTGCAGATGATGCAAACAGAGGTTGCCCTCATCGGCCACAACGATGAGTCGCATTACAGAGAGAAGGAGCAAAAAATAGTGCAAGAACAACAACCTGAGTCTCAACGTGGACGAGGCATCGGAGACAATTATGGACATCAGGAGGATAAAGGTCAGCCTCTCTCCACTACACATCAACGGTTCTCTTGTGGATGGAGTGGAAAGCACAAAGTTCCTTGGTGTGCATATAAGGAACAACGCATGACGGACTTGCAACACCTCTTTGTTCATCAGGAAGGTGCACCAGCACCTGAACCTCCCAAGGAGTCTGAGGAGGGCAAGGCTACTGGTCTCCATCTTGACAACCTTTTACAGGAGCACAAGTGAGAGGGTCCTGTCCAGCTGCATCATTGTGTGGTTTGGTAGCTGCAAAGCATCAAGCTAGACATCTGTCTAGAGGATCATAGCGGTCTTCCTTTCCTCTATAGATGGCATCTCCTGGGAGCCCTGTCTAAAGAGGGCTCAAGGAATTATAGAAGACCCTTTCCACCTAGCGCACAGTATCTTCAACCAAGTATCATCAAGAAGGAGATACAGGAGCATCAAAATCAGGACAGCCAGGCTCGGTAATAGCTTCTTCCTGCAGGCGGTGAGACTGATGAACAGTGTCCTGTAACCTTGAAAATCACCCCAAATATTTAAATACATTTACTTTGAATGTCCATGTGTTCTTTATGTGCTGTGTATTGTGTGTGCACCATGGTCTGGAGAAACACTGTTTTGTCAGATTCTATGTGTACAATCAGATGCTAACAAACTTGGGATTGAACTTGACTGAAAGGTTGAGGTGTCCGGAAACAGCTGGGGGTCCAAGTACACAGATCACAGTTACAGCTAACAATTAGGAAGAAAAACATTACCCGACATTTATCATGTGGACAAACTTACAAGGGCGAGACTGCATCTCCATTATAGACCAAGGGTCTGATCTCTCTCTCTCTCTCTCTCTCTCTCTCTCTCTCTCTCTCTCCCCGCCCCCCCCCCCCCCACCCCCACCAAGGGATGTTCACCTTGAACTAAAGCAAGTCTCGTGGAAGTTCAACAGAATGATTCCAGGGCCAAATGGATGTTACCAGGAGGAAAAGTGAACCTGCTTCAAGTTGAGAAGAGTGAGAAGTATACGAAATATGCAAAATTCTCACAGGATAGATTCAGGAATGAATCTTCCACCATTTGAACCAATGCTCAGTTTCAAAGTAAGGGGATCATCATCGTTCAAGATGAAAAGAAATTTCTTAACCCAGAGGAAAGTTAATTTTGGAACAGTGCACCCAAGAGGGCACTGGAGGCTCAGTGACTGTCCATATTCAGGACGGTGATCAATATGTTTTCCAATATTGAGGAAATATTGAGAAAGATGCGTCATGATCTCATGGAATATTGTAGTTGGCAAGGACTGAATGATGTCCTCCTGCTCCTGTTCCTTATATTTCCATTCTCTTCCTTAATTCACAATTGAAAAGTTACCCTAAGCTTCACGAATCCTATCTTTTAATCAACTATTCCAGAGTAAGGAAAAAGCTGTGTCCTCCCCTCCTCTGTAGAGATGTACTTCTCATTTCCACTCCATGCAGGTCCTACACCAGCCAAAATTTCCATCCAGGCACCACGACCATTCATTCACATC
This sequence comes from Narcine bancroftii, assembly GCF_036971445.1. Taxonomy (NCBI): domain Eukaryota; kingdom Metazoa; phylum Chordata; class Chondrichthyes; order Torpediniformes; family Narcinidae; genus Narcine; species Narcine bancroftii. Next base: position 137,322,018 of record NC_091470.1, on the reverse strand, counting down.
CCACACACGTGAGGATATCAAGGGCCTTTGAACCAAATTTAGGGAGCCAAGCTTGATGCAGGGAACAATACTGCTAACCCATGCTAATAACAATGGTGACGACACTGTGGAAAGAGCCTCCAGCAAAGGGAGCGGTGGTGGGTTTGATTTTGACATTTAAGTGAAGATCGGGATAGGAACATGGATGGGATATGGTCCGGGTGTAGGTCAATGGGAACCACATAGAATATAGAACATTATAGCACAGTGCAAGCCCTTCGGCCCACAATGTTGTGCTGACCTATTCAAACCTACTCCACGTCATCTTTCCCTACCTCATCCCCTCTACTTTTCTTACATCCATGTGCCTGTCTAAGAGTCTTCTGAATGTCCCTATTGTACCAGATTCCACCACCATCCCTGGCGATGCATTACAGGCACCCACCCCTCCCTGAGTACAAAGACTTCCCCCCTCCCCTCACCTTAAACAGATCTCCTCTGGTATTTGCTGTTGTTGCCCCAGGAAAATGGTGCTAGCTGCCCACCCTATTGAAGCCCCTCATAATTTTATACACCTCAATTAAGTCAGCACACTTCCTTGACACTCCAAAGAGAAAAACCCTAGCTCTGGCAACCTTGCATCAGAAGACGTGTTCTCCAATGCAGGGAACATCTTCTGCGCCCTTTCTAAAGCATCTACATCCTTGTAACGAGGTGACCTGAACTGAATGCAATACTCCAGGTGTGGTCCAACCAGAGTTTTATAGGGTGCAAGCATTACCTCAGAGCTCTTGAATTCAATCGTCCGACTACTGAAGGCCAGCACTCCATAATTCCTAACCACCCTATCAACTTGCATGGCAACTCTGATCTGGATCCAAAGATCCCTCTGTTCCTCCACGCTGTTAAGAATCCTGCCATTAAGCACATTCTCTGCATTCAAGTTTGATCTTCCACAGTGCATCACTTCACACTTCTGATTGAACTACTTACGTGAACTTCAGAAAATGCAGGATAGTTTGGCACAGACTATATGGGCCGAAGGGCCTACTTCTGTGCTGTAATATTCTATTTTCTTATATTCAGGATTTCTTATTTCCTTTAAACAATAAAATGCACTCTTGTCTACCCCATCTGGTCGAGAGAGCTTGATTGTAGTGAGCCCACCATCAGCTTTATGAGTGAAATACATGATATTCCATTTGCTCTATCTTCATGCAGTTTGGAAGATAGAACAGTTCCTCAGAGAATGGCTTGGACAACAAGCTGCCAAGTAGAATTACCATTCACTAATGAAGAACTGAACAGAGCTGATCTCAGATTTGTCAGTGTTGGAAAGGTGTGCAGAATAAAAATGGTTGGCCACAGAGAGGTTCCTGCAGTTACAGTGGACAGAGTGAAGGTGCTCATCGAAATTATCTCTAAGTCTGCGTCATCCCCCCGAAAAAGAGGAGGCCTCGTAGGGAGCACTGGATGCAGCAGAAGTCCCTTACAGATTCACAAGTGCTGCTTCACTTGGAAGGACTGTTTGGGCCCCCGAATGGTGGTGAGGGAAGATGTGTGGGTGCAAGAGTCACATTTGGGTGGCACAGATGGCATGGCAGTTACAGCGCCAGCAATTGGGACTGGGGTTCGAATCCCACGCTGTCCGTAAGGAGTTTGCATGGGTTCCCCCAGTCTGCATGGGTTTCCTCAGGGTACTCCTGTTTCCTTCCACGTAGCGGGGGATGTTGGATAATTGGGGGCATGAGATCGTTACTGGGCTGTATATCTAAATCTAAATTTTTTAAAGTTTCTTGCGGTACCAGCAGTAGGTACCGAGGGTAGATTAGTGGGATGGGACAAGTGGACGAGGAAGTCACAGAGGGAGCAGTCTCTGCAGAAAGTGGAGAGGGGAAGATGCACCTGTTGGTGGGATCGTGTGGCAGCTGGCGGGAATTGCAGAGGAGGATATCTTAGACGTGGAGGCTGGTGGAGTTGTAGGTGATGACAAGGGGAATTCTGTCCTCGTTATATCTCAGGACAGAGAGGATCAGGGAAGATGTTCCTCCTCCTTCAAAAAATGTACCTTCTCCTCTACTTTCCCATTTCTCATGTAGAGGCTAAGACACATTTTTTGAAGGAGGAGGCACATCCTGCATGATCTTGAATGGAAGATATCCTGGGAGCAGATGCAACGGAGACAGAGGAATTGAGAGAAAGGAATCAAATTCTTACAAGAGACAGGGTGTGATGAAGATAATTGTGAGAGTTAATGGATTTATAGAAGGTGTCTGTACATAGTTTGTCTCCCGAGATGGAGACAGAGTGACTGACGTCCATACAGGCAAGCTATAGGAACACTGGCATAACTGAATGCATATTGAGAATTCAAAGATCTGTCAACTTGTGGTTAACTGCCCAGATTTAAATGTTGAATTTAACAGGATACATATTAATTGAGATAGTGCAATTCCCCCAAGGACTGACAAACAGGAAATGCTTGCGTGAACTTCATAGGACTTCGCTGAAGTTTTTTTTTAGCCCACCAGTACAGACAAAGTAAAGACCTGGCCAGACTGAACAGAACTGCTTCCAAGAACACTGTGAAGTGTTCGTTCTCGCTGACCACTGCTTGTTCCTGAACACTGCTGCCTGGCGGACCAGAGCATAATCTCCGGGTCACTCTTCTCCCTTGTGTAGTGCCAAAATGACAAGCAGATCTCGTAAAACAAATCCAATGGAATTTTCCCATGCTGCTTCTGGAATGGGAAGCAGAATGCTTGGGCAGAGAAAAGAGCAGATGGAAAGGTTTAAGCAACAAGATTGTGAGGAAGGACAGGCAGTGGAGGGTAGTCATTTGGAAGGTTGGAAATGTGTTTATTTCAATGCAGAAAATACCAGGGGGAAGAGAGATGAACTTATGAGCATGGATCAGTACATGGAATTATGATGTTGTAACTGTAACAGAGACTTGGTTGACGTACGGACAGGGTTGATTGATGCAGGTACCGGGGTTTAGAAGTTTCAAAAGGGATATGAAGGGGGTTAAAAGTTGGGGATGGGTGTAGCATTATTAATCAACTGCAGAAAGGGCAGGTATTGTGGAGGGATTGTCCACTGAGCCAGTGGGGATGGAAGTCAGAAACAGGAAAGGGGAGATCACTCCATTGGGAGAAGTCTATAGGTCCCCAAATAGCCAAGGAGCAGATAAGCATTTTGGAATGGTGCAGGAAATTATACGGCTGTTGTTATGGGAGATTTGACTGGCATCCCTTAGAGCAAGAGGGAAAGATGGGACAGTATTTGTCAGCTGTGTCGTATGTGAACAAACTGGCTGGAGGCAAGGTCACACTGGATCTAACACTGGGTGGTCAGGTGACAGACCTTTTGGTGGGTGAGCATTTTGCAGGACAAGGATAAAAACAAAGTGGTAAAGTGTTCAAATCCTGTGTTTCCTGTAAAGGAGTTTGTACATTCTCGCTATGTCCATCAACTGTAACCAAGCGCCTTAACAGGTGAGAGGGCTGAAATAAGTGCACCAGAATGTGCCGCTTCCGACAAAGTACTGCATGCAGCCAAAGAAAACAGAGAAGGATGAGGAGCCCAGTTAACACTGTGGGCAAACCTGCCAGAGAGCTTCAACAAGACCCCTCTGGGTGGGTGGAGGCAGGGAGAGAGAGGGGAGGTAGAGAGAGGGGAAGGAGAGAGGGGAAGGAGAGAGGGGAGGGAGAGAGGGGAAGGAGAGAGGGGAGGGAGAGGAAGAGAGGGGGGGTGGGGGCAAAGAGCTGTGAAGCCGCAGCTGTGTTTGCTTCCTCTCACCACCTCCATTATGGGTTCAACCCGCGTCCTCCTGCCAGCACCAAGTGACATTTCTGTTGCCTTGCTCGTTCATTAACAAGGCACCTCCTATCCTCTGATTCTGCTTTTCAAAGTAATTAGCTCCTCCATCCTCTCACTCCTGGTTACCATAGTGATGGGCCAGGATAATTATAAAATTATTCCATTTAGAATTTCACTGACTGAACCTGCAGAAGTGAATGAGTCATTTGGAAAAGCAGCAGAAATAAGTGGGTAAACTTACTGGACTTTTATTTCTTCCTTTCTGTTTTATTCTTCCTGTTGCCACCTCAGGTTTCGTAATACTTCATGAAGAAGCTAAATACAAACAATATAAAGGGATATTAAAAACAATTAAACACTGGAAATCTCAAATGAAAACAGGAAAGCAGCAAACACAATCAGACCAGGAGTATTTTTGAAGCCTCATGTCCAACTTCATTTGTTTCCACATTTAGAGGCAATGGCCAAGTTTCAAACTGCATCTCCCCCTTGATCCCAGTGGGAAAATGTACTTGAAAAGTAGGCCAATGCTGGAAAATGGTTTAAATCTCCTCCCCACATTTTCAAAAAGCCACTCTGAAATCGCTTATCCCTCTCCATGTGAATCACCTACCTCTGCCCTCGGCTCCACCACTTCACCCTTCCCATCTGTCCATCATGCCTCATCCCTTTATTTACCCTTCCTCCCAAGAACTGGCCATCTCCCCTCTCCGCCGTGGGTCTTGATGAAGGATTCCATCCCAAAAATATTGACCTTTCCTCCCTCTGATGCTGTTTGACCTGCTGAGCTCCTCCAGCAGATTGCTTTCACTATCCCAATTTCCCCGGGCCGCCGAGGGCAAACTCTGCCGTTCTTCCTTCTTGCCTACTGCTACCTGTCTTGTATGAGTTATATCATTTCCGTCAGGTGGCACCTCAGTTTGAAGAGCAACAATCCCTGTTACACATGGCACAGTTATGCTGCCAGCAAACCAATTTGAAATCTGACTTTGGGTGTGCTGTGTGTGGAATTTACACAGTCCCCATCAGTTTGCCATTGATGTTGTCTCCTTCCGCATCACAGTCACAGGGTACTTTATGCAGGTGGGTGGCAGCAGAATCCGAGAAGAGTTCATCTACACACTGGAAAGAACAGCTGACAGGAAAACAAATGTGGGAATGGGAATGTGGTCTGTGGACCATGTTCTTTTCTATGTCCTGAAGGAGATTGTCTTCTGTCTTAGTACAAGAAGATGTTTAAAGAAAGTGCTTTCTTCTCTGACAGTGTGTCCAATGGATCCCTTATTTTCATGCAATACTACAAAAAAATGTGATCTACTTGATATATATCAGTGGTTCTCAACCTTTTTCTTCCCACTCACATCCCACTTTAAGTAATCCCTGTGCCATTGGAATTGTTTAAGGTGGGATGTGGGTGGAAAGAAAACATTTGAAAACCACTGATGTAATCATACCTCATTGACTCGTTATGTGCACGGTTTCAGAACTCCAAAGGAAATGGGCCAATGACAATTCTTCTCAAACACAGTATTTCAGAAACAATTGGGTTTAGAGCAATGATTCTCAACCTTCCCTTCTCACCCACATCCCACTTTAAGCAATCCCTTACTAATCACAGAGCACCAATGGCATAGGGATTACTTAAAAGTGGGATGTGAGTGGAAAGAAAAGGGTTGAGAACCCACTGATATAGAATATTGCCTATATTTTAGAAATACAGCATGGTAACAGGCCATTTCAGTCCACGAGTCTGTGCTGCCCAATCACCCAATTAACCCACATCTTCAGTATGTTTTAACGGTGGTAGGAAATCGGAGCCCCTTGGGGAAACCCACGCAGGCAAGTGGAGATCGTACAAACTCCTTATAGGCAGCACAGGATTCGAACCCTGGTCCTGATAGCTGGCACTGTAAAAGGTGTTGCGTTATCTGTGCCGACAACTTTTTCTTCAACCTTTGCATGCTGTAAAGGCAAACAAAGAATCTCTGTGAGCATTGCCTAGCGCCCCCACCAATAAGAGAAAAGGAAGAAAATGAGAGTCCCAAATGATAAACTTGATGAAGCCAGCGTGTCATGCTGGGAACGAGGAACACCAAGCGCTCTACGGCCAAGGGTAACAACACCCATCATTTAGGAGTAGGTGCGATTTAATGGTGGGAGAAAATGTGATTGGCAGCTCCAACGTAATTAACAGCAAGCTAGCAAGTGCTGATTTAATGCACTCTGTGCATGCCACTCATTGTGTCTCTGTTGGCAAGATTTACAGATTCTGGATAAACCCCAGACTCTGAATCAAAAAAGTCGATTGGCAGACATGAAAATGAGGTGGGGAAGGTGCACCATTTCATCATGCCAATTACAACGGGCCAAGGCATGTTCTTCCACGTGCAGTTGCTAAATTCATTTGAAACAAATGTTAAAATAGCTGAAGACAGGAAGGCAAAGTGGCTGTGTTCACCAAACCCAATTGCCTGAAACATCACATGAAACCAATAACCAGGAGAGAATCCAAAAAGGGTGCATACAGGTATATTTCTGGCCTATTATCTATTAGGACTGCTGAAGGATTATGAAAGATGTTTAAAATAACACAAGAACCCAGAGAGCAGGGGTTTGGAAAGTTCAAGGGAAGGAGAACATAGAGTAGGTTATTGAAGCCTTCTGAATGAAAGATAGGACAGAAAGTTTCAAAAACAGTAACAATATAAACTCAGTCAGCATGGAGGAAAATATGAGAAAGACAGTGTACGCGTTACTGAAGGGTTGTATTTAAATTCAGTGCAGTATGAAACAAGGCAAATGAGCTGAAGGTGCAGTTGGTAATTGGCAGGATCACAGCTGGGATCTCAACATTCAAGGCTACACATCCTATTGAAAAGGCAGGCAGGTGGGCAGAGGGGGTGTTGGTTAAAAAAAAAAGAAATCAAATCCTTAGCGAGAAGGGACAGAGGATTGGAAGTTGTAGAATCCTTGTGGGTAGGGTTGAGAAATGCAGAGGTGAAAAAGACCCTGATTGGGGCTGCATACAGGCCTTGAAATAGCAGCCCAGATGTAGGGTACAAATTACAATAGGAGAAGGCATGTAAGAAAGACAAATGTTACAGTGGTTATGGGGGAACGTCAGGTAAATGTGCAGGTAAACCGAAACTGTCGGGTTGGCACGGGATTCCAAGGGAAAGAATTTGTGGAAGGCCGATTAGATGGTCTTTTAGAGCAGCCTAAGGTTGAGGCCACATGGGAGAAGGAAATTCTGGATTTGGCGATGTGCAATGAACCAGATTTGATTTGGGAGTTTAAGTTAAAGGAATTCTGATGAGGTAGTAATCCCAATATGATATGATTCACTAAAATCAGATGTGCCAATGCTACAGTTGAATAAAGGTACCTGCGGAGGCACTAGAGATTAACTGGTCGAGGTTTATTGGATGTGGCTCCAGCAGGGAAGATGGTGTAGCAGCAACAGCAGGAGTAATTTTAAAGGCGCAGGATCATTTCATCCCAAAGAAGCAGCTCCATTCCAGAAGGAAGGCGAGATAACTGTGGCTGACAGGGGAAGTTACATGGAGCATAGAAGCAAAAGTGTGTATTGAAAAACCTAGTGGGAAGCCAGAGGATTGGTAGTTTTTAAAATCCAAACAGAAGATCACTAAAAAAAAAGCAGTAAGGGAGAAAAGATGAAATATGAATGTAAGCTTGTCAATAATGTAAAAGAGGATACCAAGTCTTTTCAGATATATAGAGTAAAAGAAAGACATGGGTGCAGAACAATTTTGAGTTTCATTTATAAATAAAGTCCTGCACAGTTTTCTCCTATTTTATTCAATTCCATTTTAACCCAGGCTGAAGATTTATCAAACATCCCATGATGGATGAATTGTACTGGCATTTTGAGTCTGTATCAACTGTAGAAGATATCAATGATTTAAATTTAAATTCAGACATACAGTTCATAAGTCCATACCACACAATTACACCCATGTAGTGATGTAATGTATTATGCTGACTGCTAATTTACCTACAATCCCCCGGTACATTTCTGAACAGTGGGAGGAAACTGAAGCCCCTGGGGAAAACCCACAAAGACACAGGGAGAACGCGCAGACAGACAGTGCAGGATTCGAACACTGGTCCCGATTGCTGGCGCTGTAACAGCTAAGCTAACTGTGCCACCCAAATGATGTGCCAGACATTTGAGAGGGTCGAGGGGGAAGAAATGAGTTTTGGCACTATTACCAAAGAGAAGGTGCTTGAGAAGCTGAAGGGGGCCAAAGGTGGATCAGTCAACGGACCAGACAGACTGCACCCCAAGGCTCTGATAAAAGTAGTTGAAGAGATTGTGAATGCATTAGTCATGATCATTCAAGAAGCAAAAGATTCAGGAATAATTCCAGAGGATTGTAAAATTGCAAATGTCTCTCCACTCTTTTAGAAGAGAGTGGTATATGTCAGGAAACTGTAGGCTGGTTAGATTCCAGAGTCCTTTACTAAGTCAGCATGGGGAGATAATGCCTGACAAATTTGTTGCAGTTCTTTGAGGAAGTAATGAGCAGGAGAGTCAGAGGATGTTAGCACATAGAACATTACAGCACAGTACAGGTGCTTCAGCCATGATGTTGTGTCAATCTACAGTGCCCTCTAGAATGTTTGGGATGGAGAATGTTTGCTTGTGTTCCACAGTTTTGACTTTGTGAACAGACAATTCAGATATAATTAAAGTTCACATCCAGATTTTATTCAAGGTTATTTGTAAACATTTTGGTTTGACCATGTAGAAATTACAGCTCTTTTTATACATAGTTCCCTAATTTCAGGGCATATTTGTTTGGAATATTTGGCTTCACAGGTATTTGTGAGTACTCAGATAGGTTTAATTGCTTAATTGGGGCAAGTATAAGAGAGCCCGGCTTGTTTTGAAACTTCTGATCACCTTTGGAGTCTGCAGTTGCCATTTTTCAACAAGAGGACCAGAATTGTTACAATGAAAGTCAAAGAAGCCTTTATAAGTCTGAAGAACAAGAATAAAACAATAATAAGACCTGTACAGTCTTTTTTCTTAATGATGTTCTAAACGGTTGATTTTGGTCATCCCAAGGTTTGGGCGATGTCTATTACTGTTTTATTGTTTTTGAGCCTCATAATGGCTTCTTCGACTTTCATTGGTACAACTCTGGTCCTCTTGTTGAAAAGTGGCAGCTATTTTCTGGCTATAGCCAATGTTTATCTCAAAAATGTAATTTGAAATCGAGTTAGTGTTAATTTAAACTCAACTTATTAATATTACCTAACAAAAATACTGATGGATCCAATGAAAATTTAACTTTAAAAATATCTTCTAAAAATTCTTTCTCGCTTCCATGCCACATGACCAAGTAGGATGTAAAAAAGAATAAACTAACCAATATCTCACATTAACAATTTTAGTCATACTGTCTTTACATAAATTTCTCCAATCACCTTGATTAATTTCTATTCCTAAATCTTTTTCCAATTTTAACCTAGATTTATGCAAATTTAACTTTGGCATTTTATTCTGTAATAATGAATACATTTCAGATATAAATCCCTTCTTCCCACCATCCGTAAGTAAAATTTCAAATTTAGATGGTCTTGGTAACCATAAAGTATGTCCAAAATTATCCAATAATAAAGCTTTAATTTGTAATAAAAAAAATGAGCATTTGATGATATTTTGTATTTTTCTTTCATTCTTTGAAAGGAAATAAAATAACCTGCTTCATTACAATCTTCTACAAATTTTGGTCCCATAATTTCAAAAACTGATTATTAACTGTAAAAGGAAAAAGCTTATTCTGATATAAAGGTGTCTTACCTGAAATCTTCCCTTGTGTATTCAATTTATAAATGAAATGATCCATCTTTTCACCAATTTGAGATAGTTCAATATTTGCCCATACCAATGATTTTTCCAAATCAAACATTCTATTAATAAATTTTAATTTTGCCGCTTTATAATAATTTTGAAAATTCAGAAGCTGTAAACCTCCTAATTCATATTTCCAAGTTAAGTTTTGTAAAGATACCCTTACCATTTTGTCATTCCATAAAAACTTCCTCACAACAGAATTCAAATCTTTTAAAAAAATTTTTGAGGAACCTTACAAGGAATAGATTGAAAAAGATATTGAATTCTTGGAAAAATGTTCATCTTAATACAATGAACTCTACCTATTAATGTTATCGGTAAATCTTTCCATCGATTCAAGTCACTTTTAATTTTATAAAACAACAAAAAATAATTTAATTCATACAAATAGCTAAAATTACTATCTACTTTAATACCTAAATATTTAATTTGATCTAAACATTTAAATGTAACAAGATGTTTACAAGAAGTATAATCCGCTTCAACTAAATGATATAATCTCACTGTTTTCCCAATTAATTTTACAACCAGATATTTCTCCAGACTGTTTCAACCTATCATGTAACCATTATAAAGAATTCTGAGGTTCTGTTAAGTTTTATCTTGCCTTATCATCTGAGCCCAAGGTTCAATAACTAATGAAAAAAGAGCTGGTGGCAAGGGGAAGCCTTGTCTAGTGGATCTTTCCAATGTAAAAGGCTGTCCATTTGTCACAACTCCAGCAATAGAATTTTTATTTAAAGCCTTAATCCAACCAACAAATATTGGTCCAAATTTAAATTTTTCCAATACTTTAAATAACAAACTCCATTCTACTCTATCAAATGCCTTTTCAGCATCCAATGATATAACCATTGGATTCCTCCAAGGAAATATGAATCAAAGAAATCAATTTCACAATATTATTTGCAGAATAATGATTTTTAATAAATCCAGCCTGCTCCAAATGAATCAAACCTGGTAAATATTTTTCCAATCTATTTGCTAGAACCTTCATTACAATTTTATAATCAAAATTTATCAACAAAATAGGTCTATAAGATCCAGTCTTCAAAGGGTCTCAATCCTTTTTTAAAAATAACTGTAATAATTGTCTAAGAAAATTAATCCGGAAAAGAGTGAACCTGCATCGCCTGTTTCAATACTTCCATCATTAAAGGAATTAATAAGGAGTCACGTGATGGAGTAGTGGCAGGTCAGGGAACTCCAGCCCTCTCCGGAAAAGTTTAAAAAAAATACACAAAACACAAAGGCACAAGAATAAAAATTAAAACAAAGTGAAAGTAAAGGTGGGAAGAAATTGGCAGCGAAGAAAGAAAAGTCGAAAGCAACGGGAAGAAGAGAAGAAGAAAGAACATCGGAAGAAGAAGGTGAAGGCCTTACCTGTCCGAGGAGGCCCGCCGCGGAGAGAGAAGCCCGCACCCTGTCAGTGGAAGTCCCGAGCGTGGGACTACAAAAATGGCTGGCGGAGCCAAGTAAAAGTGCGCAACCACGCATGAAAAAAAAACCACTGACGGGAGGGGGGACCAGCTGAGGTGTCGATCTCCACAGCTGAGAATGACAGCTACAACACAACAACAGGAAGAGAACATAGAAAATAAAGAAAACAAGAAAGAGAGTAAAAAGAAAACAAGGAAACAACAGAAGAAGAAGAAGAAGAACATAGAAAAATGGAAGAAGAAGGGAAAAGCAAGACAATGGATATTTTTTTTTAAAGAATATATGGAATCAGTAAAAGAATGGCAATTACAAGAATTTAGTGAAATAAAAAGAAGAATTAAAAGTGCAGAAGAAAAAATGAATAGAGTAGAGATGGTCATGTCAGATATAGGAAAAAGGGTGGACAAGGTGGAAGAACGAGAAACAGCCGTAGAAAGGGAAGTAGAGGACTTAAAAAAGAAATTAGAAGAATCTAATAAAAAAGTTAAAGAGACACAAGAGCTGTTAGCTCAGAAGATAGATAAAATGGAAAATTATAATAGAAGTAATAATATAGAGATAGTGGGCCTTAACGAAGATGAAGAAGGCAAGAATATTAGAGAATTTATAAAAGATTGGATCCCCAGGGTCCTAGGAAGACCAGAATTACAGGAAGAAATGGAAATAGAAAGGGCACATAGAACATAGCCCCGAAGCCACAGCCACAACAAAAACCAAGATCCATTTTTGTAAAATTCCTAAGATATACAACAAGAGAAAATATATTGGAGAAAGCAATGAAGAAAATAAGAGAAGACAAAAAGCCACTGGAATACAAAGGTCAAAAAATTCTTTTCTATCCAGACATAAGTTTTGAACTCCTGAAGAAGAGAAAGGAGTTTAATACAGCAAAAATGATCCTATGGAAAAAAGGATATAAATTTATGCTAAAGTACCCAGCGGTACTTAAAATAGTTATTCCAGGGCAGCAAAACAGACTATTCTCGGATCCGGAGGAACCACGAAAATTTGCAGAACAACTACAAAACAGGCAGTGAGATGAAGACATGTAACGAGAGTAAAAATGACCACGAACTATATGTATGCGTGTATATGGGTATATATATATATATATATATATATATATATTAGATGTGTATGTATATGTGTGTGTTGAGGAACTTTGGGGGACATCCGATGCGCTCTAGTATTTGCCAAAGCCCTTTCCTGCTCACGGTGTCGAAGGCTTTGGTGAGGTCAACAAAGGTGATGTAGAGTCCTTGGTTTTGTTCTCTGCACTTTTCTTGGAGCTGTCTGAGGGCAAAGACCATGTCAGTAGTTTATCCAACTGCATGAAAACCAACAAGGTCGGGTCAGATACAGCAATGAGCTCTCTGAACCCTTCTCCATTAACAATGGCGTGAAGCAAGGCTGTGTTCTGGCACCAACCCTCTTTTCAATCTTCTTCAGCATGATGCTGAACCAAGCCATGAAAGACCCCAACAATGAAGACGCTGTTTACATCCGGTACCGCACGGATGGCAGTCTCTTCAGTCTGAGGCGCCTGCAAGCTCACACCAAGACACAAGAGAAACTTGTGTGTGAACTACTCTTTGCAGACGATGCCGCTTTAGTTGCCCATTCAGAGCCAGCTCTTCAGCGCTTGACGTCCTGCTTTGCGGAAACTGCCAAAATGTTTGGCCTGGAAGTCAGCCTGAAGAAAACTGAGGTCCTCCATCAGCCAGCTCCCCACCATGATTACCAGCCCCCCCACATCTCCATCGGGCACACAAAACTCAAAACGGTCAACCAGTTTACCTATCTCGGCTGCACCATTTCATCAGATGCAAGGATCGACAATGAGATAGACAACAGACTCGCCAAGGCAAATAGCGCCTTTGGAAGACTACACAAAAGAGTCTGGAAAAACAACCAACTGAAAAACCTCACAAAGATAAGCGTATACAGAGCCGTTGTCATACCCACACTCCTGTTCGGCTCCGAATCATGGGTCCTCTACCGGCACCACCTACGGCTCCTAGAACGCTTCCACCAGCGTTGTCTCCGCTCCATCCTCAACATCCATCGGAGCGCTTACATCCCTAACGTCGAAGTACTCGAGATGGCAGAGGTCGACAGCATCGAGTCCACGCTGCTGAAGATCCAGCTGCGCTGGATGGGTCACGTCTCCAGAATGGAGGACCATCGCCTTCCCAAGATCGTGTTATATGGCGAGCTCTCCACTGGCCACCGTGACAGAGGTGCACCAAAGAAAAGGTACAAGGACTGCCTAAAGAAATCTCTTGGTGCCTGCCACATTGACCACCGCCAGTGGGCTGATAACGCCTCAAACCATGCATCTTGGCGCCTCACAGTTTGGCGGGCAGCAACCTCCTTTGAAGAAGACCGCAGAGCCCACCTCACTGACAAAAGGCAAAGGAGGAAAAACCCAACACCCAACCCCAACCAACCAATTTTTCCCTGCAACCGCTGCAATCGTGTCTGCCTGTCCCGCATCGGACTTGTCAGCCACAAACGAGCCTGCAGCTGACGTGGACTTTTTACCCCCTCCATAAATCTTCGTCCGCGAAGCCAAGCCAAAGAAAGATATGTGTGTGTACATGAGTGTATCCGTATTTAAAGGAAAATATATATAGATAAGAATTAATAAGGGAATGAAAGGGAAGAAAGGAAGTACAGAGGGAATTAAGAGAGTGACCTTTGTTATATATGAAAATTGAAATCTTTTCTGGGGGGGGCTGGGTGGGGAGGAGTTACGGTCACTGCGAAATCAGTTGAATTCGCAAATCCAAATAGAGAGGGGAGATGTGGTTGCCTGACAAGGGATAAAGGGCAACTCAGGAAGGGGAGGGGATAGTGGGGTTAAAGAAATTTTAGATAGGAGAATAAGGGAAATGTTTGATGTTTTAGAAATGTTGTCTTATAAAGTGTTCAAAACAAGAAAGCAGAAATAGATAAGAAGGAAAAGTGATGATGAGGAAACGGAAAGGAAAGATAAACAAAGTATGAAATGGCTACGTTGAACTATATTACTTTAAATATTAACAGAATACATAACCAAATCAAAAGGAAAAAACTGCTAAATTTACTGAAAAAAGAAAAAATTGATATAGCATTCGTGCAAAAAACACATTAAACTGAAATGGAGCACAAGAAATTAAAGAGAGATTGGGTAGGACATGTAACAGCAGCGTCATATAATTCAAAAGCTAGAGGAGTAGCTATATTAATCAGTAAAAATGTACCAATTAAAATAGAAGAGGAAATAATAGATCCAGCAGGGAGATATGTAATGATAAAATGTCAGACATATTCGGAGTTTTGGAATTTACTCAATGTATATTCACCTAACAAAGAAGATCAAAAATTTATGCAAGATATTTTTTTGAAGATAGCAGACACGCAAGGGAACATACTAATAGGAGGGGATTTCAACCTTAATTTGGATTCAAACATGGATAAAACTGGGAAAAAAATTAACAGAAAGAACAAAGTAACCAAATTTATAATTAAATCGATGCAAGAAATGCAACTTTTGGATATATGGAGGAAACAACACCCAAAGGAAAAGGAATATTCATATTATTCGGGTAGACATAAAACATACTCAAGAATAGACCTATTCCTGTTATCAGCTCGTATGCAAGATAGAGTAAGAAAAACAGAATATAAAGCTAGAATATTATCGGACCACTCACCCCTGATATTGACAATAGAGTTAGAGGACATCCCTCCAAGAATGTATAGATGGAGATTAAACTCCATGCTACTTAAAAGGCAAGATTTTAGAGAATTCATTGAAAGACAAATTAAAATGTATTTTGAAATAAATACGGAATCAGTGAAAGATAAGTTTATACTATGGGACGCAATGAAAGCGTTCATCAGAGGGCAAATAATAAGTTATGGAACCAAGATGAAGAAGGACTACAATCAGGAAACAGAGCAGTTGTAAAGGGAAATAGTAAATATAGAAAAAGAATTAGCAATGAAGGAAGACACAACTAAAAGAAGAAAATTGACAGATAAAAAAAATAAAATATGAAACACTACAAACATTTCAGGTGGAGAAGAACATAATGAAGACAAAACAGAAATATTATGAACTAGGAGAAAAAACGCACAAAATTCTAGCATGGCAGCTTAAGACAGAACAAACTAAGAGAATGGTATTGGCATCAAGGAAAAAAGACAAACAAATCACATATAATCCAACGGAGATTAATGAAAACTTCAGAGAATTCTACGAACAATTATACCAAACTGAAAACAAAGGAAGACAAAATAGATGAATTTTTAACTAAAATTGAACTACCAAAATTACAAATAGAGGAACAAAATAAATTAACAGAACCATTTGAAATAGTAGAAATACAAGAGATAATAAAAAAACTACCAAATAATAAAACACCAGGAGAGGATGGATTCCCAATAGAATTCTATTTAAAGATTTATTAATTCCTCCCCTCCTGGAAGTAATCAACCAGATTGATAAAACACAAAGCTTACCAGATTCATGCAAAACAGCAATAATTACAGTAATACCAAAGACAGGGAAAGATCCACTCGCACCAGCGTCATATAGACCAATATCTTTACTTAACACAGATTATAAAATAGCTAAACTATTAGCAAACAGATTAGCAGATTATGTACCTAAAATGGTAAATCTAGATCAAACTGGATTTATTAAAAAAAGACAGACAACAGACAATATTTGTAAATTTATTAACTTAATTCATGCAGTAGAAGGGAATAAAGCTCCAACAGTAGCAGTTGCTTTAGACGCAGAGAAGGCCTTTGACAGAGTAGAATGGAATTATTTATTCAAAGTATTACAAAAATTCAGTTTACCAGAGAAGTATATTAATTGGATTAAAGCATTATATAAGGGGCCATTGGCGAAAGTGACAGTAAATGGATATATATCAAAGCAATTTAACTTAAGCAGATCAACAAGGCAGGGATGCCCACTATCACCCTTATTGTTCGCGTTACCTATAGAACCAACAGCAGAATTGATAAGAACAGAAAATAAAATAAAAGGGATAAAAATAAAAGACAAGGAATATAAAATCAGTTTATTTGCAGATGACGTTATAGTATACTTAACAGAACCAGAAATATCAATAAAAGAATTACATAAGAAATTGAAGGAATATGGAGAAGTGTCGGGTTACAAGATTAACACAAATAAAAGTGAAGCAATACCAATGAATAACGTGGATTTCTCAAAATTTAAGAAAGAATCACCATTCAGATGGCAAATGCAAGCAATACGATACCTAGGTATACAAATAAATAAAAACCTCGGCCAACTATATAAACTCAATTATTATCCACTAATGAAAAAATTACAGGACGACTTAGAGCATTGGAAAGACTTACCACTAACACTAATAGGAAGGATAAACTGTATTAAAATGAACATTTTCCCAAGGATACAATACCTATTTCAGGCATTGCCAATACACTTGACAGAGAAATTCTTCAAGGAATTAAAGAAAATAATAAGGAAATTTTAATGGAAAAGGGGGAAACTGAGGATAGCACTAGATAAATTAACAGAATGGTACAAACAAGGAGGCTTACAACTACCAAACTTTAAGAATTATTATAGAGCCGCACAATTAAGATACCTATCAGATTTTTATCAAACAAGGGAAAAGCCAGATTGGACAAGATTAGAACTAGATAAAATAGGGGAGAAGATACCTGAACATATATTATATAAATGGGATGAAAAATTGGTACAACGTAGGAATTCTCCAGTATTACATCATCTGCTCAATATTTGGAAGAAGATTCATGTAGAAAGGAATAAAACAAATTACCAATTACCAAAACTAATACTGACGCAAAATCAGCTAATCCCTTTTACAATAGATAACCTTTCCTTTAGAGAATGGGAGAAAAAAGGGATCAAAAGAATAGAAAATTGCTTTTCAGGAAATAAATTACTATCCTTTGAACAAATGAAGGATAAATATAACTCAAGATACAGTGTTGGCATACTACCAACTGAAATCCTACTTGAAGGAGAAATTGGGAAGCAGTCTGAGGTTACCAGAGGGAAGTAATTTTGAATATGTGATTACAGATACAATGATAATCAAAAGATTTATAACAAATATGTATATTAAACTGCAAGAAAAGGAGAATGAGGAAACAAATGGTAAAACTAAACAAAAATGGGAACAAGATTTAAATATAAAGATAAAAAAGGAAACATGGGAGAAGTTATGTTCTGGAACGATGAGAAATACAATAAATACGAGGTTACATATGATACAATATAACTGGATACACAGGCTATACATTACACCTCAAAAGTTAAATAAATGGGACCCAACAGTATCTGACAGATGTTTTCATTGTAAAAAAGAAATGGGAACAACAATTCATGCAATCTGGATGTGTGAGAAAGTAAAAAAATTTTGGGAAGATCTAAACCAGATATTAAATGAAATCACAGAAAGCAATATACCAAAAACCCAGAGATTTTCCTCCTAAGTAACATAAAAAACAAAGAATTTGGACTTGATTTGGATGGTGCACAAAAAAGATTTGTTAGGATAGCCCTAGCCGTATCAAAAAAATGTATTATGTCAGCCTGGAAATTAGAAGATAACTTGAGAATACAACAATGGTATATAGAAATGAATAAATGTATTCCATTAGAAAAAATAACATAATTTAAGAAATAATATTACAATATTTGAACAAATATGGGAGCCATACATGAAACACAATAGAGAAAACCTACCGGGGACATCTACCACCTAAAATGACAGAAGGAGAAAGAAATGAAAAGAATTGACTCAGTGGAATTTCTTGTTTATTTTTATTGAGTGACAACATTGTTTGACGGGTTTAATGTATCTTAGATTCTGTACTTTAAATGAACAGGAGGGGAGGTAGGGAGGGTGGGATGGGAAGAGGGAGGGGGGAGAAAACGACACTGTATATATTTGAAAAGAAAAATGTATGTATCTTGATCAATGTGGTTTATAGTGCGAAAAATAAAAAAATAAAAAATAAATAAAGGAATTAATAAATCTTGAGTTTTTAAAATAAAACTCAGAAGTAAAACCATCTTCACCTGGAGACTTCCCATTAGACATAGACTGAAGTGCTTCCATAATCTCTCTACACGTAAAGAGAGCATCCAATTCATTAATATCCCAACTACTCAAAAAAGGTAAATGAAGGTCAGATAAAAAATCAATTTTAATTTCATTTTAACTGATTCAGAGGTACATAATTTCACATAAAATTCCATAAACGCATCATTTATTTCCTGATGTTTATATGTAATCATTGAATCCTTTCTAATAGCATTTATTGTTATTGAAACTTGTTCTGTCTTTAATTGCCAAGCTAAAACCTTATGAGCATTTGTTTAGTTCTCTGTAACAACTTCTCAAATTTATAAATTTGTAATGAATTATATTGTAATTTCATATTATTCAAATGTACCCTTTCGTCTCGATTGAATTCTGTTGTAAATCTTTTTCTAAAATTTATCTCCTTTTCCAATTTATTAACTTTAAAAAAAATATTGTTCCTTAATTTTAGATGTAAAGCTAATAATTTGTCCTCTTAAATATGCCTTCAAGACGTCCAATAAAACCAACTTACTATTAACAGAATCTGTATTTATTTTGAAAAATTGCTGTATTTAATCCCTTATAAAATTACAAACTTCTGCATTTTTTAACAACAAAGAATTAAATCTCCATCGATATTTAGTATCAATCTTTGTTGAACCTGTGCATGTTACTAAAAAAAGAGAATGATCTGACAATGCTCTACTCTTATATTCAGCAGATATAGCATGACCTTGTATTTGTGCCAATTTAAAAATAATCTATTTTAGAATATGAACCATGTCGAAATGAATAAAACAAAAAAATTTTCTCTTTAGGATTATCTCCTTCATATATCTAAATTCATTTCTTTCATTAACATTAACAATTGTTTTGCCATTTTAGTCCTAATTACTGTTTTTGGAAGATTGGTCCAATAATGGACCTAAACAACAATTAAAGTCACCCTAAATCATAACTTTTTCATATGCCTGAGTCAAAATAAGAAAAGAATCTAACATAAATTTCTCATCTCTACTTTAGGACCATAGATATTCATAAAGTCCACAATTCTGAGCAAATGTTACAATTTACAACTAAAAGTGTACCAACTGATTCATTTACTGATTCCAACTTAAATGACAATTTCTTATTAATCAAAAAAGCTACACCTCTTGCTTTAGAATTAAAAGAAGCTACAACCTGACCAACCCAATCTCTTTTTAGTTTCTGATGTTCCTTCTCAGTTAAATGTGTTTCTTGCAAAAAAAAAGCAATATCAACTTTCTAATATAAGCCAAAAACTCTTTTTCTCTTAATTGGATTAAGAATTGGATTACTTCATTAGAAGTAGCAAAATTTAAATTAGCCATCATTTTAATTTATAACATAAACAAACCTCCATGCCCAATGTAGCGGGACTCCAATCCATGATCAATCTGCAAAACAACGATACATCTACTACGATTGAAAAAAAACATAGACCTTAATAAAAATAGAAAGGAAGCCCATAACAAAAAAAAAAGCCCTCCCACTCAAAAAAAACCTCCCTCTACCATATGGGAAGTGACCAACGTCACAAAGTGGCCAAGAATTTCGGAAGGAGAAGCAAAAAAACCACCTCCCCCAAACAGAACAATCAATAAACAACAGTAAGTAAATCATTTCAAGTATGATGAGCTTCCTCCAAATCTCTATTAACTTGATCATCATCAATATCAATTTCAACCAACTGTTGGCATTCCCTCTCCTACACACCATTCTTTTTCTCTTTTGGAGTTGGTTTCAATTGTTGAAAAAAACCTTCTTGACTTTTCTTCTGTTTATAATCAACAAAGATTTAGCAAATGTAAGAGTTCAATAATCATCACTAAAAAACTGGGTTTGAAAATCTCCACGAAAGACTTTAAGGATATCAAATGCAAATTTGTGTTCATTCTTCCACAAAACAGCTTTGGCAGAATTAAACTCTTTAAGATGTTTAATAACAGCTTGACTCAAATCTGCATAGAAGAAAACTCTATTACTCTTAACCACCAAAGGACCCTGATTTTTTTTCTTGCATTTTGAACTCCCACCTGCAAAATCAGTTCTCTATCTTGGTAACGCAAACATCTGATTAATGCGGAACATGGCGGTTGTCCAGGAAAAGTCTTTTTTCCTAATCGCTCTATGAGCTCTGTCCAGTTCAAAACTATTTGGAAAATATTCCTTTCCCAAAATATCAGGAATCCATTTCTGAAAGAAAATGAACCAATCTGCACCTTCAGAATCTTCCCGTAACCTAACAATTTTAACGTTATTTTTTCGACTCTGATTCTCCAAAGCATCAATTTTTAATAAATCATCTTGTTGTATTTCCCATCCAGTGAATGAATCCCCCATCGGTCCCATCCTTTCTTTACCGTTCAACAACATCATGACAACCATGAAGACCCTCTTCAATCTTCTTCACTTCATCTTGCACCAGCTTCACACACATTGCCCCATCAGTCTTAATAGTTAATATTTCCTCCTTCATACCAGTAAATTGATTATTCAAAGATGAAAAATCTTGATTCATTTGCTTTGACATAATTTCAATTTGTTTAGACAAAGTATCTAATTGAACTGCAGGGTTTGGATAATGGGAAATTTCATACTTCTCTTGAACATATTTGGATGAGGGCCTACCCTTATAATATCAGTTTCTTCTTCTTCTTCTGTGGCTGGATGAACATCATCTTCCTCAGTCCACCATTGACACTGCCTTCCTCCTCTTCCATGGAAATCGATAGCATCTCAGCCCGTTGATGGGGTCCGGTCCTCTCCCTTCACCGTCCAGCATCACTGGACTGTGAGAGATCAGTCCCCTCCGCAACGCGGGCTGAGCTTCATAGAGCGCGCAAGCACGATTGTTCTTCAAAGTCCAGAGGAAGTCGCCTCCAAGCTCTTCCCCGGTGCTCCAAGGAGTCGGCGCCAGAGTCAACTGTACCTTCCCTGAAGATGGTTTCTGTGGACATGGATGTTGAGAGGTCGACTTCCCGGGCTCCACCTTTAAGTTAGGCCCAAATCCTGGATTTTTTTTTAAACTGTCTTGAGTCTTTGTTTTCCGCATTATTGGAGTTGACAACATTTTATAAAAATACTTGATCTTTTTTAAAGTTAACAAAACTTTTAAAATCGAGTGTTTAGCAGTTCTGTTGGGAGAGGTGTTTCCCACCTATTCCATCACGCCACACCTCCCCCATCTCTCTCATACTTCCCCCAGTGAAGCAATTAAACCTATCTGAGTACTCACAAACACCTGTGAAGCCTAATGTCCCAAATATTATGGTGCCCTGAAATGAGGGGACTCTGCATAAAAAGTGTTACAATTTCTACATGGTCAAACCAAAATGTCTACAAACAACCTTAACTAAAATCTGGAATGTGCACTTTAATTACAGATGAATTGTTTGATTATAAATTTAAAACTATAGAGCACAGGGGAAAATAAAGGAAAAAGAGCATCTTTGTCCCAAATATTATGAAGGGTGTTGTATGTAGACAATCCATCATGTGTTTTTTCAAGAATGTAACTCATAAGAGAGATAAGGAAGAACCAGGAGATATGGAATATTCAGATTCTCAAATGTAATAATAAAGGCTCACAAAGAAGACTGATGTACAAAATCAATTCATCAAATGGTGCATTGGTGGTAATATTCTGGCACAGCTGGAAAACTGTTCGGCAGATAGGAATCAGAGAGCAGGAATAGGTTGTTGGTCTTTATCAGGGAGCTAAGCCGTGAGCAGTGGATACTCTAGGGATCAGCCTTAAGTCCCTACTATCCACAAGAATTTGGATGAGGGAACCAACATAAATCAGGTTGGAATTATAAGAAGGCTGCCCAGTCAAGTTGGGTGAATAGTCAAATAGATGGCAGATATGGAGGAAATGGGAAATTATCCACAAACCGAGGGCAAACACTATAGATGGCTGTGATGCTTCATTACTCAATGAGCTGATCCCCTTCTGCGCCCACTTTGAGAAGGAGAACCAAACAGTGCCTATGTGAATCCCTGCAAAGACTACGGACTCTGTCTCTGAGGCTGAAATCAGAACATCATTCAAGAGGGTCAACTCTCACAAGGCATCAGGCCCTGACGAAGTACCTGGTAGGGTACTGAAAACTTACACCAACCAACTAGCAGGAGTGTTCACATACATTTTCAACCTCTCTGCACTCAGAGGTTCCCACCTACTGCAAAAAGGCATCAATCATCCTGGTGCCCATCAAGAGCAGAGGGAGCTGCCTCAGCGACGACCGCCCAGTAGCACTAACATCTACCGTGATTAAATGCTTTGAGAGATTGCTCATGGCCAGAATGATCACGTACCTAAGGAAAGTTCTGGACTCACTGCAATCACTCTACAACACATGCAATATCGCTGGCTCTCCACTCAGCTCTGGATCACCTCGATAACAGCAATTCATACAGCATGCTCTTCATCAACTACAACCTCAGCCTTCAACACCATTCTTCCCTCAGTGCTGGTCAACAAGCTCCACCCTGGGCCTCTGCACCCCTCTCTGCAAATGGATCCTTGACTTCCTCAACCCGAAACCACTATCAGTACGAATTGGAAACCACATCTCCTCTTCACTATCAACACAGACGCACCTCAAGGATGCGTGCTTAGCCCACTCACCATACACTCATGACTGTGTGGCCAGGCAAAATTCCTAAATTTGCCAATGACACCACAGTTGTCGGCAGAATCACAAACAACAATGAGGAAATGTACAGGAGGGAGATAGATCAGCTCATTGACTAGTGTCACATCAGCAACCTTCCACTCAATGCTAACAAGACCAAGGAAATGATTGTGAACTTCAGAAAGAAGTCAGGAGGAAATTAATCAGTCCTTATCAAGGACTCAACAGTGGAGAAGATCAGGAACTCAAATTCCTGGGTGTCAACATCTCCGAAGATCTGTCCTGAAGCCAATGTCAATGCAATCACAAAGAAGGTTTGCCAAAGGCTATACTTTCTGAGGAGATTTGGTACATCACAAAGACTCTCTCAGAAACATCTATAAGAGAAATATCTGTCTGGTTGCATCACTGCCTGGTACAGAGGTACCAACACTCAGGTCAAGAAAAAACTCCAGAGAGTTGTTAAATTGAGGCCTGCGACATCAGAGATGCCAGACTCCACTCCATAAAGGACCTCTACAAGAGGTGGTGTCTTAAGGAAGCAGCCTCCATCCTCAAGGACCCCCACCACTCTCTTCACTCTACCATCAGGGAAAAGGTACAGGAGCCTAAAGATGAGCACTCAGTGACACAAGGACAGCTTCTTCCCCACTGCCATCAGATTCCTGAATGATCAATGAACAAAGACACTGCCTCACTTTGACTTGTTGTGCACTATTTTTTATTTATTGTTGTCAGGTGGTTTATATAAATGTTTGGACCGTGATGTTGCTGCGAAACAACAAATTTTGTGACTTGTTCGTAACAATAAATTCTGGTTCTGATTCTGATAAAGTGGGAAAAACAAAGTATCATTTAAGTGTGATGATTGGGAAATGGTAATGTGTAAAGAGAACTGGATACCCTTGTACAGAGTTCACGAAATATAAACGTGCAGGTGCAGCTACCACACAACACTGCAATTGGTATGATGGCCTGCAAGAGGTTTAAGGTGCAAGGATGCCCTCCTTCAGATGTAAGCCCACATCTGCACTATTGGATGCCATTCTGCTCTCCTTACCCATGCCCGGGTTAGGAATGCCCAACATGTAGACAGCCCCTACACACGAGCGACCTGAGAGACCCACACAGAGGATGGTACACGGGACAACAAACTTTTTGAAATGTTTGCTTCCTGAAAATAAATTGGGGATTATGGTAGACAATTCAAACTGAACACAAAGATAATTTCAGATTTGTTGGATCACGGAGGAATTAAGTTGACTTTCATTGAATTTAGCATGTCAACTCGCATAATGATGGACATAACAATGTTTTGCCGCTGATTTTCGTTTGTACTCAGCATCAAACGCCACTTGGGTCAGTGTCCAACAATAGTCGGCCAGCATTGACAGATTCCAGTTGCCTTGATATTACTTTTCCATGGTTGCAATGTCCTGCACCCAGGTCACCAGGGATGGAGTCCAAATGCGAATGCAAGTGCAAGTTTCAATGGCCCACTGTACTTCATTTTTTTGGAGGCCATGTTGTCAATCAACTGGATGTGCTTTGATACTCTGTCGTTGCCAAGAAAATTCTCAACATCTTTAAATGCCTTCCAAGCATGATGAAGCCTGTGACAACATTTTCATGGTACCTGCACTGAGTGATGGCCTAGGCATGCTTGGACTTAATAAAACAGCTTGTTTTGTGAGCAATGGGCGAGTAAGCATAAAATATGACAGGAAATCATAAACATAGATTTTATCTAAAAAGCAATGCAGGCACGTGGTAGGTAATTTTCGTGATCAGCAACCCAAAAACCAATAAAGTGCTCAGGAAGCAAAATCTTCATTGTCCAGTGGAACAAGCTGCCAGAGGTATAATAATGATAATCAGCTTATTAGCACATACTCCTTACCTGCTGCAGCTGAACAGGTACTTTGTTAAAAAAACAATTGCAAACTTGGATGAATTAAAAAGAGACAATTTTTTTTAATTAGATAATAATCATTCATAGTTATTCTAGAGCAAAAAGAAGTACTTTGGAATGGTACTGTGTGACAGAATATAGATATGTTTTTAGGAGATAATTTGGGGCAGGTTTGTTAGTGTAGGTCACATACAAACACTTTAAAACAGATCTTATTTAAAATACTGGAGCTCTGCTCATGCTAGACAGGTTGGCACCAACAGTCTTTGCAAAAGCTTTGCAGAGTGCCCAAGAGACTTCACTAATTGATTGTTGTTTACAAAAAGGCAACAGATGAATGAGCTCATCAGAGCCTTTCTGTCTGGAGTAGAATAGAACTGGTTGTTCTAAGAGGGTCATGTGGTTTTGCAAGCAGAGATTAAATCAGGCTTTCTGTGTGTGTGTATGAGTGTGTGTGTGTGTGTGGGAGAGAGAGAGAGAGAGACTGAGATCAGTTCTACAGTTTTATAGTCTAATTCTACTATTTAGAAGCTATTTGGACGAGCATGTGGACAGGTCAGGTTTGGAGGGATAATGGGCCAAACACAAGGAAATTGGATAGGCAACAAAGTCAGTGGGGAAGTTATTGGGAAGGGCCTGTGTCTCTACTCCACAGCCCCCTGACTCCAATTAAAACAGGTATTAGTGTCCAGTGCAGTAGTCTTTTAATGTGCTTTTGGTACTTCAGATCTCTAACGAGTCCAGGCTGACAGATCCAAGGGTATGACAGGCATGATGGATGCAGATCCCATTCACTATGCTTCTTGCCAACCTCCTTCTCATGGAGAGTAATAATGTGCCAACTTTATGAGTAAATATCATTCACCAAGCAATTAGGCTCAAAATATTTGGCAGTGCTTGTGCTTTACATTGCAAGCACTCGGCTGCTAATACGTCTATTTCCCTGATCACAGTGATGCAAGAAATGCTGTGACGACATCTAAAATCTTCCTTAATGGGGGTTATCTATTTAAAATTCACTGGACTACCCAGAAAATCTCATTCAAATTATGCCTTGAAAGTGATCCAGGCATTGCCACCACCTGTTTAAAATTTAATTCATAAAACTTTGACCATGGCATGTTCCAGCTTCCTTCAAAAATAACTTGTTTGTTTACTTGCAACCGCCCTGCATTTCAACACCCCTCTCCAACACATTTATGACACCATAAAAAGTATTGCTGCAGAATATGTGTGGAGGTGTGAGAGGAATGTTTTCCAAATTTACAACCCAGAAAATAACGTCAGGTTCATTGATTAAACATGCACGCACAAATGCAGGGGTGCACACAAACACAGGCACACACACAAACGCAGGTGCGCACACAAGTGCACGCGCACACACACACATACGTGCACACAAATGCAGGCACAAACACATGCACACAAACAAATGCATATGCACAAACACTCCCACATAAACACACACACTCTAATTGAAACAGCATGCAATTAATTAGAAATATACAGAAAAATTACCTTGCTGTTTCAGCAAGAACCTCTTGACTTTACCTTTTAATTTGAGCACACAGATAATTTGTTGGAGTGGTTGGAGGTCAGGGTCAGAAAGATTGACAAACTTAACCACAAAGACATACAAAGCATTCTAAAACAAGGACACTACAAACTGAGAGAGAAATTAATTTTCAGCTAGCTACCCAAAACAGGTGCCAAACACAAACTGGATTCATGTTTAAGAGTTAGTTTTCTGTATTGTTGGATTGACATTGGTTGGAATACAGCTAAGAATTATGATTTGCAGAAAGACTCAAGGATAGTGTTCCAACAGCAAGTTTATTTGCTGCTTTCAGTCAAACATGTGGAGAATTTAAAAGCATGCTACTGAATGATTTCAAACCTTAACCTCATCCTTTCTACTGTTTTTTGCGGCCATGTCAAAAAAAACCTCAGATGCAGTACACAAATGTACTGGAAAAACACAGCAGGTCAGGCAGCATTCATTGGAATTAAAAAGCAACCAACAATTTGGGCCTGAGCCCTTTGTAGGGAGCCTTCATCTCCACACTATCCAGATGCTGTAAAGTCTGGTTGTAATAAACTACTGACAGCATTAACGCTTTCCAACATATTAATAGCATTTAATTCATTCAATTGATTGCTAATTTTCCATTGGTTGTCACATGAGCAGTGAAAACCGCCCACATTTCCTCCCACCAATACCTTCCATCAAACAGCATTCACTCTCTCAGTAGGACATCAATTATTCTGCTTAATTGCAGCCATTCTCTTGCACTCTCTGCAACAGGAGAGCTTTGCCAGGGCTGGAGGGCATCCTATATACCAAAGGCATTTTAATTTAAGAGCTGTGTTCGGTTATAAATAATGTTGAGATATTAAATTTAATTTTGAATTTTATCCCAAGTGTTGGGATGTAATGTTAACGATAATCTGGACGTTGGAGTGGTCACACGAGGAATATTGTGTAGTTTTGGTCTCCTTGTTATAGGAAGACTATTATTAGGTTATAAAAGGTACAGAAACAGTTTACAAAGTTGTTGTCAGGATTAGAGAAGTTGAGTTATCATGAGAGATTAGAAAGCTTATCTTTTTTTCCTTAGATTTCAGATTTATTGTCAGAGGACATACATCACATACAACCTCGAGGTATTTTATTCGGCGGGCCAGGCAGAATTACCGCTTATTTGTAGTGCAAACAAAACTGTACACAACAAATAAAGAACTGTAAAGATAACAAATGTAAGCAAACTGACTGCAATATGGAGAGAATTTAAAAAATCAATAAAATCCGCCTTAAATGAGTCCCCTATTGAGTTTGTCATTGAGGAGTCTGATGTGGAGAGACAGAAGCTGTTCCTGAACCTAGTGGTGCGAGTCCCGTGGCCCTATACCTCTTTCCAGATGGCAGCAGTGAGAATAGAGCGTGTGTTGGGTGGTGTGGGTCTTTAATGATCACTGCTGCCCTCCGACGGCAGCGTTCCCTACAAATGTTCTTGATAGTGGGGAGGGTTTTGTCTGTGATGTCCTGGGCTGTGTCCACTACCTTTTGGAGGGCTTTACGCTCAGGGGTATCGGTGTCACCACACCAGACTGTAGTGTGTAGAGATTGAGAGGAGATCTTGTTGAGGTCTATAAAATCAGAAGGGGCATAGAACTGGTGAATAGTAACAGTGAGGGGATTTGTGGGGTGTGGGCTCAACACGGGCAGGTGGGACGGATGCAGGACAGCAGCGGTGGATGGAG
The DNA here is from genome assembly GCF_036971445.1 of Narcine bancroftii. NCBI lineage: Eukaryota > Metazoa > Chordata > Chondrichthyes > Torpediniformes > Narcinidae > Narcine > Narcine bancroftii. The sequence continues at coordinate 137,293,950 of NC_091470.1, read as the reverse complement.
TGCAGGGATGGACATTTGTGATAAATAGTAGATGGCCTGAACAGGACAATGGCAGAATAGTAAAGCTGCACGAAGAACAAAGAATACAGATGTGGGGGGGGGGGGAGGGTGGGGGTGGGGTGCTAAGGGAATGTTGTTGGTGTAGCATATCTGCAAGCAAAGGGAAAGTATTCTACAACCCCAAGCTCAGGAGTTATCCATCAAGGGCATAAAGAGGTTATCATCGCCATTAATACAACACTATTACAGCACCTTCTCGCCGTGACCTGCGTGGGTGTCCCCCCATCCTTTCAAAATGTATGGGGGGGAGGGTTGGGTTGTAGGTTAATTGGTGTACATGGGTGGCGTGGGCTGGTAGGGCCTATTACCATGCTGAATCTCTAATAATACAGCCCAATCCATTTATGGAAATTGAAACATTCAGGTTGACTCCCAACACGAGTACCAACAGGACTCGTACCGCCAGGTTCAAGAGTAGTTACTACACCTAAACTATCAGACTCTTGAACAATAGGCGATAACTCTACTCATTTAGACTCTAATGCTCATTACTTATTGCTGTTTATTTACACCTGTTGCTGCCCTATAGTTACAAGGCCGGTCCAGAGAAAAAGAAGGTCAGGGCTGCATGTGATGTCATGTACATACTCTGACAATAAGTTTAACTTTGAACCTTGATAATCGAGGAGGCTGAAATGGGAGGGAAATCCAATTAGATATTATTGGTGAGAGAAATAATCCAGAGGGGTGTTATTATCTCCACGGGATGGCAGACACAAATGAACAGAGAAGTGGCCCAGACCAGCTTTGAAATAGAACGGGTCTGTGCTGTTCCTGACACCATTCATCTGACATGGCAGGGAACTGTCCATTTATCTCAGGATGTGGCATGCTACGTCTGCAGAAGTGTTGATTATCATCCTTAAGCTCAGATGTACTGGTAAGTTTTTTTTTAAAAGTAAGCATTATTGCAAAATTAAACAATTACTGACATTTTTCTTTGGAGGTTTTTTTTTAATGTGTCCCTAGAATGGTCACGTGTCAAGAAAACAGTAGCTGATGAAGATACCGTGTATTTTGGCAAATAAGACTACACTTGAAGAACCCAAAAGACGAAGAACACAAAAAAAAACACAAAAAAGGGGTTGTCCTACCAGATACAAATTCTACTCAAAATACCACTTGATTAGTTCCATAACCCACCCAGACCCCACCCTATACAGGTATACCCTGCTTTATGAAACTAGAGCGTTCCTAGGAAATTTTTCGTAAGCTGAAATGGCGTAAAGCGAAGACCCATTCACTCCTATTGGAGACTATTTTCATAAAATCAAAAAACCCATTCAAATCCTTTTGTGAAAACAAACACAGGTCTCTTTGTAAAAGTGAATTTTTGTAATTTGAGTATTCGTAAAGCGCCTGTAACAAATTTTTAAGCTATGTTGAAAAAAAAGCTGCTGTAGTGTACACAATTTTTATTTTGCACTAAAATCCATTTCCAAAGAACTCAGTGAGCACGCCCAGAGTCTCACTGTTTACACGTCATCATACGGGTCCCAGTCTGCATCTGTTGAGTTGGCTTCGTCATCAGTGTCCCACAATAAATCATCCTCTGCCCCATCCATTGCACTAGAGACTTTTAACTTAAAACTTGCTTCATACTTTCTTGAAAGCTCCATGATAACAATTTGATAATTATTTTTTTAAAATCTGGTTAAGACAGAAGCTAGCAACAGATTGAACCGTGAATCGCTTTGTGACGGTCCTTCGCCCACCTACCGGCCATGCTTAGTCAACACACCAGCTCAATCAACACACATATGGGTAACGGTATGTTTGGGGGGGGGGGGCCTTATACTACTGCTATGAGCAAAAACCATGAAATTCGGACTGAAATTGGGGTCTCGTCTTAACTGAAGATCACCTTATCTGCCGAAATATATGGTAAGTTTTGTGGCTGCAATACACCAAGTGCTGGAGAACCTCAGGAGACCACACAGCATCTACAGTAGCCAGTGATTTGGATCAGGGCCCTTTACATCAGACAAATGCTGTGTGACCTGCTGGGTTTCTGCAGCATGTTGGCCTATTGCACCCGACCCCCAGCATCTGCCGACTTTCTTATTTAAAAACTAATTTTGCGCTTATTTTCTTCCCCATCTCATTTTCTTTCTCATCTCAAATCTTTGGGCAGTAAATACTTTAAGGCCGAACTTCTGTAAGACAAGGGTGACCAAGTGTATTGTTTCTGTATGATACAAGCCATTCAGCCCACCGCGTCAATGGCAGCTCTCAAGAGCTAACTCATACAGCGCAGTAACCTATTCTCTCCCACCTACCACCACCCCCGCCCCCCACCGATTCTCTGGCCAACCACAGAGGTACGAAGGGCAAATTTCCTGCCAACCAGCACACCTTTAGGGCATGGAAGGACAGTGGAGCTCAGAGGGAAACAAATGTGGCTGCCCTGAGAAACGTGCATTTGCCACACAGGTATGATCAGATGTCAGGATAACTAATCACGGGTCACCGGAGCCATGAGACTCTTATACGCCTCACCCTTAAAGGTGTTTGGACAAGTTGCACACCAATCAATGCAACTGGTACATACAACCTATCGGGAAAAAATCCACAAAGATCCTACTTCTATGATACTAGAGCAAAAAATGTTAGGAAGATGGAACATCACAGCACATTCATTCCACAATGTTGTGCCAACCTCTGGAAACCTAGTCCACGGCAATCCAATTTATCCCTATCTCCCACCCATAGCCCTCTATTTTTCTCGCATCAAGGTCTAACTAATACTGTAATTAGTGAATTGGTAATGGCACAGATGGATGACATTCATATGCCAGGCTTTTGTCCAGCAATTGCATCAGTTCCATCCCCCACTCTTTTTTCATAATCCTGCAAATTATTTTCTTCCAGATCCTTTCCAACTCCTTTTGAGTCCACTTCTCAAGCAATGGATTCCATTTCACCACCATGACATATGGGGGGAGGGGGGGAAAACTCTCCTCCATACTGCGTGCCTTTCACTTGACGTCAATGTACCCTGCACCTCGAGTCATCAGCTAATGGAAACTGCTTCTCTATTTTGCCCATCTAGACCCGCCATGATCTTTATTACAAAGAGAGGTGGGGGGGGGGACTTCCAAAATAACCTTTGTGATCGAAATTGCTCATTATTGGAACTATTTCCAGTGAATCGTTTTGTGTCCTCTCCAGGATCCCTACATCCTTCCTCAAGTGCAGTGATGTCATGCTCCAGCTGTGGTCTGCACTGTGCATCGTGAAGGTTCAACCTGAACCGCAATGCTTTGGAACCAACTATTAAAGTGCAACTCATTCCTGCGGACCCCAAATAACCAAAAGTAAAATAAATTGAGGATTTTTATCCAAATGTGTCAGATTTGATGGGGAATATGCTGGCATTTTGCATGTCCTGCAAGGCCTTAGTGTCAGAGAGCCAAACATGCTCGACAATGCAAGCTCTTGCTGTCAGGTTCACATCGTTGCTCCAGTCACACAAACACTAAACTTAGTGTTTCCGTTCTTTCATCTTAGTGAATAACACAAGATGCTGACTAAATTGAATGTGCAAACTAATTACAGCTTCCCCTTGCTCGCATGGCAGCATTTCAAAATAATGACTTAAATTTTCCTCTGGGAGAAGACAAAGCAGCTCAAACATTTTTGCAGCATTACAGGAAGGATGGAGTACTCATTGCTCCCTGTGGCTTTTTGACATACCCTGCTCTGTTCCATGGTATTAAAGTATTAAAACAGGCTTGAATGAACAGCATTCGTCCAAGGGGGAAAGAAAGAGGGAAGGTCCAGAACAACTCCCTGTGCACACAGTCTGTACAACACAGAACTTTGCTCCTGTTTAGATTCAGTGAACAGATGAACTTGCTTCAACATGAGGCCGAGCTGACACCACAGGAAGGTTTCCCTACTGAAGTATGAACTTTAGAGTTCGCTGTGGCTACACGTCTTCCCAACTCCTGGTCTCCCAGTTTTCAATCATCATTTAGTGGTTCTGGCTGGAATAAAATTGCATGTTGAACGAGAGGGAAAAATTTTGTGTGGGGGTAGGGTAGAATTTTTTAGACATACAAGCACTTTCGGTCCCACAAGCCTGTGCCACCCAGTTAACCTACGCTCCGGTGTACGGTGGGAGAAAGCCTGAGCCCCCAGGGGAAACCTGCACAGACACAGGGAGAAGGTACGAACTCCTTACTGACACCATGGGAGTCAATATCCGGTACCGATCGCTGGAAATGTAACAGCGTTGCACTAACCGTACCGCTCAAATTAGAAATCATACATATCTCCTGCTCCAATGTTCAGACACATTTTGATAAAAAACATGTCACCTGTTCCTTCTTAAGCATTTTTAAGCAAAAAATATATTTTCCTGCGACTTAGAATAGTAGTGAAACTTGTAGCAGTTATCGTTATATTGTGAAAATGACCATGACATGAGGCCTAGATATCGACCTACGTTTGGATAGTGTTAGGGAAGAAGGCTCGTCAGAAAAGTCAACAGTAGCCAAGATCCTAGCACCGTGGGTGGCTCTGGAGGGCAGGAGAAAGTTACAGAACTACAGTGGTGGGGGATCCATGGCAAGAAGCTTCTATGGCTACAAATGGGACCCCCAAATGGTTTTGGCTCCTGGGTGCAAGGGCCAGGGAGATCTTGGAGCAGCTGCAGGGATTCTGAAAGAGGAGGGTGAACTGGTGCATGGAGGTACCAACAGAACCGGTGCCGGACAACTTTGCATCCCAGGCTGGGCTGGGCTCGGAGGGGGAGTGCTGACCGGATGGGTGCAATACCTTATGTGACGTTTGACATGCGCTGTACCACTTCCTCCCTCTGCCCTGCCAGGCTAACGTGTGTGCTTTCTGAATGTTAGTCAGAGGTGTTAGACTCTCCCTTCAACAGCGCCCCTCTGAGGTCTGAGCCCTAAGCGGCTGCCTTGATGGCCTGATGGTAGCGCCGGCCCTGGTTACTAACAACAATGGTAAAACCTGGGGTGAGGTCCTACGCCGCATTTAGGGAGCTTTAAAAAGTAGGTCCTCAAAATGTAGCAATCTCTGGATGTCAGCGGTACAGAAAGGAGGGCTTTTGAAACTGGTCTTGGGCAAGGTAGCAACCAGGACAAAATACATTTGCCAAGGCCAGGATCAATGTCCTCAGGGGATTGTTTGCTTTTACTATGAAGGTGGGTCGGAATTAATATGGTAAAGGGAGAGGAATCCATGCAGAAAGGCAATGTAGAGTCTAAAGCAAAATAAATAGTAAAAAGAGTGGAGAGCAGAAAAGTCAAGTGCAAAAACCGTGCTAGATTTTGAAATGATTGAGTGTAAGGGCACTTTATTTGAAACATTCAGTGAACTTGTGGCACAAAGGGGAGGGAACTACAGAAACACAGCTGCAGGGTTGGAATGATTGTGAATATCCTAGGGTATCATGTAAAACGGAAGGGTAGGCAAGAAGTGAGGGAGGTGCGATAGCGCCCATGATTAAGGATGAAATGCGGCCAATAATGGAAGATGACACAAGATCCAAGGAGCCAAATGTTAAATCTATCTTGGTAGAGATTACGAATAGTAAATGTGGGGAAATAGCTCTGGTGGGTGTTATCTACAGGCCACCACAGGCAGTAAGCCTGCAAGAATGGAACAGCAGTTGTCATGGGGGACTTCAACTTGCACATAGATTGGGCAAACGAGATCGGTCGAGGCAGTCCTGAGACAGAGAGAGTTCAAAGAACGCATCTGTGATAGCTTCCTTGAGCAGCAGGTTACTGAACCTACAATGGAACATGCTATCATAGATCTGGTCCTGTAGAAAGAAATAGGTAATGATCTTTTAGTTAGGGGTCCTCTCAGACAGAGTGATCATGGTATTGAATTTCTCATAGAGATGGAGGGTGAAATCGCTTGATCTAAAACATATTATGCCTAAACAAGGGAAACCATCACGGAATGATGGAGGAGCTGCAAATTGTCAGGGACCGTGTTAGGGAACTAGAGCTGCAGCTCGATGACCTCAGGCTGGTTAGGGAAACAGAGGTAGTCATAGACAGGAGTTACAGCCAGGTGGTCACGCCAGGGCCACGGGAGGATGAAAGGTGGGTAACTGTTAGGAGAGGGACAAAAGAACGTAAGGTGCCAGAGACGAGCCCTGTGAATGTAACCCTCAGCAATAAGTACGCCTCTTTGAGCACTGTTGAGGGGGACATCAAGGTTGGGGGGAGTGACAGTGGCTGTGCCTCCGGCACGAGGTCGGCCCCTGTAGCTCAGAAAGGGAGGGAAAGGAAGAGGAGGGCAATTGTGGTAGGAGACTCCATAGTTAAGAGGACGGATAGGGGATTCTGCGGACGCAGCAAGGAGAACCGGATGGTGGTTTGCCTCCCTGGTGCCAGGGTCCGAGATGTTGCTGCTCGTGTCCCAGATATCCTAAAGTGGGAGGGACAGGAGCCAGAGGTCGTGGTACATGTAGGTACCAATGACATAGGGAGAATTAGAGAAGAGGTCCTAAAAAGTGAGTACAGGCATTTAGGTAGGGAGTTAAAAAGAAGGACCGCAAAGGGGGTAATCTCTGGATTACTCCCTGTGCCACGTGACAGTGTGAATAGAAATAGAATGAGGTGGAGGATTAACACGTGGCTGAAGGGGTGGAGTAAGGGGCAGGGTTTAAAGTTTCTGGATAACTGGGACCTTTTTTGGGGGAGATGTGACCTGTACAGTAAGGACGGGTTACACTTAAATCCCAGGGGGACCAGAATCCTGGCAGAGGTATTTGCTAGGGCTACTCAGGATCCTTTTAACTAGAATGGTTGGGGGGAGGGAACAAAATAGTACAGAGCAGTAAGGAGAAGGTTAGAATGCAAACAATGAAAGTTTGTAGTAAGTATTTGAATATGGATGGGCAGGTGATAGAGAAGGGAAATGCTCTGGAAGAAGATGAAGGGCAATTGGCAGGAAAAGTAAATAATGTTGTTCTTAAAGATGAGGGAAAACAGGGATTAAAAAATGGGAAATCCCTGAAATTCATATATTTTAATGCCAGGAGTATTGTAAAAAAGGTGGATGAGCTGAAGGTGTGGATTGATACTTGGAAGTATGATGTGGTAGCGATTAGTGAGACATGGTTGCAGGAGGGATGTGATAGGCAACTGAATATCCCTGGGTTTCGTTGTTTTAGGTGTGATAGAGTCGGAGGGGCAAGAGGAGGTGGGGTTGCATTGCTTGTCAGGGAAAATATTACAGCGGTGCCTAGGAAGGATAGATTAGAGGGCACATCAACGGAGGCTATTTGGGTGGAACTGAGGAGTAGGAAAGGAGAGGTTACACTTGTAGGGGTGTATTATAGACCACCCGGAGGGGACCGAGACCTAGAGGAGCAAATCTGTAGGGAGATAGTAGATATTTGTGATAAGCACAGGGTTGTAATTATGGGAGATTTTAATTTTCCACATATAGATTGGGAAACACATTCTGTGAAAGGAATGGATGGGTTAGAGTTTGTGAAATGTGTGCAAGATAGTTTTTTACAACAATATGTAGAGGTGCCGACCAGAGAAGGAGCAGTGTTAGATCTACTGTTGGCAAATGGGATGGGTCAAGTGACGGATGTTAGTGTTGGCGAGCACTTCGGGTCCAGTGATCATAATGCCATCAGCTTCAATGTCATTATGGAAAGAGAGAAATCAGGGCCAAGGATTGAGGTTTTTGATTGGGGAAAAGCTAGATTTGAGGAGATGCGAAAGGACTTGCAGGGTGTGCATTGGGACAATTTGTAGTAGAGAGATGGAAGTCTTTTAAAGATCAGATTTTGAGAGTGCAAAAGCTTTATGTTCCTGTTAGGTTAAAAGGAGGGGCAAAAGGTTTGAGAGAGCCGTGGTTTTCAAGGAATATTGGAAACTTGGTTCGAAGAAAAAGGGAGGCGTACATTAGATATAAGAAGCATGGAGTTAAGGAGATGTTTGAAAGATACATTGAATGTAAGAGGAATCTTAAGAGAGGAATTAGGAAAGCTAAAAGAAGGTACGAGAAAACTATGGCAAGCAGGGTGAAAACTAATCCAAAAGAGTTCTACAAATATGTTAATGGTAAGAGGAAAGCTAGAGACAAAATTGGTCCCTTAGAAAATCAGAGTGGAAAACTGTGTGTGGAACCTAGAGAAATGGGGGAGATATTGAACAGTTTCTTTTCTTCGGTATTCACTAAGGAGAAGGATATTGGGAGATGTGAGATAAAAAAAGCAAATTGGGTAAATATGGGGAATATAGAGATTACAAAAGGTGTAGTTTTAAGGCTTTTGAAGAATATAAAGGTGGATAAGTCTCCGGGACCAGACGGGATCTTCCCCAGGACATTGAGAGAAGTGAAGGAGGAAATAGCAGAGGCTCTGCCGGTAATTTTTTAAATGTCATTAGATATGGGGATAGTGCCGGAGGATTGGCGCATTGCGCATGTGGTTCCGTTATTTAAAAAGGGTTCAAGGAGGAAGCCTGGCAACTATCAGCCTGTAAGTTTGACGTCTGTGGTAGGTAAATTAATGGAGAAAATTCTTAGAGATAGTAGTTATAAACATCTGGATAGACAGGGTCTGATCAGGAGCACTCAACATGGATTTGTGGGAGGAAGGTCATGTTTGACCAATCTGATTGAATTTTTTGAAGAGGTGACTAGGAATGTGGATGAGGGTAGCGCAGTGGATGTTGTCTATATGGACTTCAGTAAGGCCTTCGATAAGGTACCACATGGAAGGTTAGTTAGGAAGGTGCAGTCTTTAGGTATAAATTTTGAGATAGTCAAATGGATTGAACATTGGCTGAAAGGGAGAGGCCAGAGAGTGGTAGTGGATAATTGTCTGTCAGGTTGGAGGCCGGTGACCAGTGGTGTGCCTCAAGGATCTGTATTGGGCCCATTGTTGTTCGTTATATACATTAATGATCTAGATGATGGGGTGGTGAATTGGATTAGTAAATATGCAGACGATACTAAGATAGGTGGAATAGTGGATAATGAAGAAGGTTTTCAAGGATTGCAGAGGGATTTGGGCTGCTTAGAAAAGTGGGCTGAAAAATGGCAGATGGAATTTAATGCTGATAAGTGTGAGGTGCTTCATTTTGGTAAGAAGAATCAGAATAGGACATATGTGGTAAATGGGAGAGCATTGAGGAATACAGAAGAGCAGAAAGATTTAGGAGTGACGGTACATCGTTCCCTGAAGGTAGAAACTCACGTGAATAGGGTGGTGAAGAAGGCTTTTAGTATGCTGGCCTTTATCAATCATTGCATGGAATATAGGAGTTGGGAGGTGATGTTGAGATTGTATAAGACGTTGGTGCGGCCTAATTTGGAGTTCTGTGTGCAGTTCTGGTCGCCTAATTATAGGAAGGATATAAACAGTGTGGAGAGAGTGCAGAGAAGGTTTACCAGAATGTTGCCTGGGTTTAAGCATCTGGAGTATGGGGAGAGATTGGACAGATTGGGTCTTTATTCTTTGGAGCGTAGAAGGTTGAGAGGGGATTTGATAGAAGTATTTAAGAATATGAAAGGGATAGACAGAATGGATGTGGATAGACTATTTCCGTTAAGAGGAGGAAAGTTTAAAACAAGAGGACATGAGTTAAGAATTAAGGGGCAGAGGTTTAGAGGTAACATGAGGGGGAACTTCTTTACTCAGAGAGTGGTAGCTGTGTGGAATGATCTTCCGGGAGAAATAGTGGCGGCGGAGTCAATTGTATTATTTAAGAAAAGGTTGGACAGGTATATGGATGAGAAGAAGATGGAGGGTTATGGGCATTGTGCAGGGAGGTGGGATTAGAAAGGGGTGTTTGGTTCGGTGCGGACTAGAAGGGCCTAATGGCCTGTTTCCGTGCTGTAATTGTTATGTTATGTTATGTTATGAGTTTGCCCACTGTAGACTGGAAACATGGGCTATGTGGTGAGATAGCTGAGGAACAGTGGAAGAATTTCAAAGAGATTTTTCAAAGTGCTGAACAAAAGTATATTCCAATTAAAAACAAGGTTAATATGGGTGGGGAGAATTTTAAATGTAATTTTTACATTTAATTTTTAAACAGACCTACAGCCCATGAGTCTGTGTCGCCCAATTTATACTCCATACCCCATTAGCCTGCACCTTGATATGTTTTGAATGGTGGGGGGGTAAACTGGAGCCCCAGTGGAAACTCCATGCAGACATGGGGAGAACGTACAAACTCCTCACAGACAGCGCAGGATTCGAACCCAAGTCCCGATCGCTGGTGCTGCAACAGCACTGCACTGACCGTTACCAGCCAAGGATGATGAAGGAAATAAAGGAAGGCATCAAATTCAAAAGCTTGTGCAAAGTTGACAAGCAGTGGGAAACCGGAAGATTGGGAAAACTTTTTAAAAAAACAAAAAAGAACCTGAAGCGGGCAATAGAGAAAGTAAACTAGCACAAGAATATAAAAATATACAGTAAAACTTTTCATAATCATATAAAGTTGAAATGGGCAACTACAGTCCTTTGGAAGATGAGATGGGAGAATTAACATTGGGCAACGAGGAAATAGCTGAGGCCTCAAACAATTGTTTTTTTTTAAATCAGGCTTTGGGTGTGTGTAACCTGCCAAAGGGAGATGCTATAGGTGTGATGGTAGGTGAGGTCCTTGGTACAATCACTATACCTAAAGAGGCAGTGCTGAACAAACTTGGGGAGGGATCTAAAGGTAGATAAGTTCTCTGGTCCTGTGAATGAATCCCAGGACCAGTGCAGGCACTACGTTGCCTGAGACTCAGGTTTGAATCTGGTGCTGTCTATGAGGACTTTTCTCTACGTACTCTGGTTTCCACTCACCATCTAAAACGTGTTGGGTTAGTCAGTTAATCAGGCAACAAGGGTATAACGGGCCAGAACTTTTAAAAAAACCCACTTTATTTAAATGATCCATACATGTATTCATGTAAAAATACAAAATATAATAATGTAGTCATATTAAATCCATTATACATGACGGTTAAGAAGGAAGAAAGAGAGAAGGAAAAAGAATACAGTAAAGGAAGAAAAAAGAAGAAAACCTGGTTGTCTTTCACTTCATTCTAACCTTTATCAATTCTATTTGTTTATTTATTCCAAGGAGGTAACGAGGTTTCACGAGGTTTAGGGAAAGCCTATTTATAAATTTATACCTACAATGTGTAAATATGGGCACCAAATTTTCAAAAAAAGTATTATATTTATTTCTCAGGTTTTATTTAATTTTCTCAAGAGGTATAAGACTATGAATTTCCGCATCCTTCCAAACCTAAATGAGAGTCAATTTCCATGTCACTGCTATACATTTTCTTCCAACTAACAATGCAATTTTCACAAATTCTTTTTGATATACATTCAGTTACAATTTTGGTCTTATCCCTGAAATATTACCCAGTAAAAACAACATTGGATCCTGTGGAAATTTATCTCCTGTGACTTGCTCCAAAAAAGTTTCTAATTCTATCCTAAATAGTCTCAATTTTTCGAAATTGAACCACTTACAGAATTAATTCAATCTGGCCTTGATATTAAAGGTTTTAAAAGAGGAATATAAGATTAAATTATTAATTTACTTGACAGAACTGGAAGGCTCACTATGTAAACTATATTTAGGATTAAAAGAATATGGGTTAATATCTGGTTACAAGGTAAATTGGGATTAAAGTGAAATTATGCCTCTTACTAGAGGTGAATGCACGTAGTGTCCAAATAGATACCCAATTAAATTAGCCAATAAAATGGAATAAAATATTTAGGAATAAAGGTGGATAATATTTAAATAATCTATTTAAATTAAATTATTCCCCTGTGGTTACCAACGTGTTCGGTGTTCAGGAGAACCGGCTCCGATGGTACCATGCCTGCAGTCAGAGCAGCCTACATCAAGATGGCACCAGGTATCTACCCCTTTCTCCTTAAGCAAAAGGCCTGCACGTGCGAAGTATGAATAGCTGCCGATCAGCGACACAACTTCCGGTTCCCCGTGGCAGGAATGGGGAGCGCCTTGAAAATGCTCAGAGAGAAAACAATAAAGCAGCGTGTTTTGAATCCAACCTGTCAGCTGACAGTCTTATTATTTGCTCCGTAGTGCAAAATGCTACACCCATTTACTTAAGAAAATTGATGAATATTTGAAAAAAAATGGATGGAATTGCCAATAACATTACTGGGAAGAGTTAATTGTATTAAAATGAATATATTTCAAAGAGTACAATACCTTTTTCAAACACTGCCTATATCCTTACCACAGAATTTTTTTTTTCAGGAATTAAATAAATATATAAGATTTCTTTGGAATGGCAAGATGTCGAGGATTTCCTTAGAAAAATTAACATGGAAATATGAATTAGGAGGTCTACAACTTCTAAATTTTAAACAATTATTGTAAGGCAACACAAATGAGATTTCTCTCTTTTTTTGAAGAGGGAGAGAAACCAGCATGGATTAAGATAGAGAAGGAAAAGATAGGAGAGAAGGCACCAAAAGATTTTATATATAAATGGGAACTGAGATTAATATTTGGCAACAGGAAAACTCCATTACTGAAGCATTTGATTAATATATGGTATAAAGCAAATGCTAAAATGGAAACAAGGAACTCCTGTTTAGCTAAAATGCCTTTGACTCAAAATAGACATCCAATTAATCGACTTTTGAATATTTGGTTCTCTAAGGGAATTAGAAATGTAGAAGATTGTTATGAAGGAGGAAACTTAATGTCATTTGAACATTTAAAAAATAAATGTTGGATACAAAATAATATGTTATCAATAAAAGCATATTTACAAGATAAACTGGGTCCAACAATGTTATTACCTAAAAGTAGTGAAATAGAAGCCTTGATTTGTAATAGATCTATTAACAAATTTATATCAGCCATGTATATATTACTGCAAAAGGGAACTCAAAAGTAAGGAATTCATAGATCTAGACAGAGATGGGTGTTATTATTGGGGAGAAAAATTGGTCGGAACTATGTCTAGATAGAATGACAAATACAATAAATGTTAGATATAGATTGGTTCAATATAATTTTTTTTTGCACCAACTAAATCTTACTCCACACAAAATTAAATAGAGTGAAGTCAGATCTTTCAGATCAATGTTTTAGATGTAGCCAAGAGATTGGTATTTTTTTAACATGGTGATGTCCAAAATTGAGACCGGAAGGGCCTTCTTGTGGAATATCGTTAAAAACATGTTTACATTGACCAAATTCTCCAGACTTTGGGGAGGACCTGGTGGATTGGAAGACAGCAAATGTTATGCCACTGTTATGCAGGCAAATGGCAAGGAACTACAGACTTACTATAGTCGGGAAAATGCATGAAGCTATCATGAAGGGAGAAACAGTGATTCACCTAGATAGAAGTTGTTCCATCAGGCAGACACAGCCTGAATCTAGGAAGGACAAGTCATGTATGATCTGACAAATTTACAGTTCTTTCACAATATAATGAGCACAGACGATAGAGGGGAACAGATGGAAGTTATGCATTTGGATTTTCAGAGGGCATCCAATTAATTTAGACATACATTTAAACATACAGCATGGTAACAGACTCCTTTGAACAGTGGGAGGAAAACCCCATGCAGACATGGGGAGAATATACAAACTTCTTACAGACAGCACAGGATTCGAAACCCGGACCCGATCGCTGGCACTGTAACAGCGTGGCAATAACCACCTCGTTAACTGTCCCTGCTGCTTAGAAGACTTATCCATAAGATAAGGATGCGTAGAGTTGGGAGTAATAAAGTAGCTTTGATAGAGGATTGGTTGACCAATAGAAGGCAGAGAATTGGGATACATGGGTGTTCCTCTAAATGGAGTATAATGTTGGTAAATGTGAGGTAACCCATTTTGGAAAGAAAAATAGAGGATCAGTTTATTATTTATATGGTGAAAGATTGCAGCAGAGCATAGTTGTGTATAGGGATTTGGAAGTGCTTGATCATGAATTGTAGAAGGTTGGATTGCAGCTAATCAAGAAGGTAAATGGAAAGTTGGCCTTCATAAAACACTACAAGTCAAGTTTATTATCACCCAACTGCACAAGTGCAACCCTGCCGTGGCTCACCCGTACAACAAAGCGAATGAGCAGCAGCAGCCGCGGATAAGTCCACAGCCAGAGGCATCCACAGAGATGCTCAGTGTGGGGCAAAGCCGCAGCCCAGAAGTTGACATCACTTCTGCCCTGTTGGGATGCTGAGGACTCTGGGACTAGGCGGGCCTCTTAAAGGGCGTGATTTAAAACCAGTAAAGTCAGTAACTCCAGAAGACTGCAAGACTCAGCGTGTTCCTTTCGGTTTAGTGGCTAAACATCATTTTCCAGACCTCGGTGTAAGACATGCAGACATACAATCAGACATGACATACACATAAAGGCAAACAATACGTATGCATATACACAAATAATTTTTTTTTGTGAATTTGGTGAGTGCGAGCAGTTCCTTTGGTCGTTCAACATTCTCACTGTCTGTGACAAGAAGCTGTTCCTCAGCCTGATCGGGCTGGCTCTGATGCTCCTATATCTCTTTCCCGATGGGAGCAGCTAAAAGATGCCGTGTGCGGGGTGGAATGATATTCCCAGCCCTCTTCAGACAATCCTGGTAGATCATATCGATGGCTGAGGAGGGAGAGGGGAGAGAGACTCCAGTGAATCTCTCTGCTACTCATGGTCCTGTGGATTGATGGGTGATCCATTTCTCTGCAGCAACCGTGAAACAGGCCCTTCATCCCCATCATTCCGCCTAGTCCTGATGACTTGCATCCGGGCACTATGTCTCCAAACTCCTTCCATCCATGTACCTATCCACAGTTTTCTTAAATGTCAAGGTGGAGCCTGCGTTCACCACTTTAGCTGGCTGCTCTCACCATCCTCTGCGTGAATAAATTCCCTTTAATGCTCCCTTTAAACATTCCACCTTTCACCTTTAATCCACATCCTCCAGTTCTTGTCACATCTAACTTTAGTGGGAAAAGCCTCACTGTTGGAAGGACTGAATTTAAAAGCAGGGAGTTCTGCTGTAACTAGACAGGGTCCTGGTGAGGCTGCAACTGTGTGCAATTCTGGTCTCCTTACTTGGGAAGGATGCCCTGGCTTTGGAGGCGGTGCAGAGGAGGCTCATCAGGTGGATTCTAGAGGTGAGGGAGATAGCCTGAGGAGAGATCAAGTCATCTGGGACTGTCCTTGCTGGAATTCAGAAGAACAAAAGGTGATCTTGTTGAAACATAAAATGATGAACGGGGTAGATAAGATGGAGCAAGAAATTTGTTGCCATTGGTAGGTGAGACTGAAACTCAGGGACAGATCCTCAAATCCCGGGGAGTATATTTAAGATGGAGACATGGAGGAAGTGCTTCTCGCAGATAGCAGTGAATCAGTGACGTGAAACAGGGAACCTGTAACTGTAGTGAATTGCACAAAAGTGCTGGAGAAACTCACTCAGTGGGTCATGCAGCATCTACAGGAGGGATGGACATGAAGAATGGAGAATGGCAACTGTCGCTCCCTTGTTTACTAAAGGTAATATGGAGAATCCTGGGAACTATACTTGAATGTCAGTAGTGGGCAAACTATTGTAGAGTATTCTTCGGGCTTGGGTTTAAGAGCATTTAGAGAAGCGTAATTTTCTCAGGAATAGTCAGCATGGCTTTGTGAGGGGGCAGGTCAGGCCTCATGAGCCTAATTGCATTTTTTGAGGAAGTGACAAAAGAAAATTGAGACAAAGGGAAAGCAGTTAATGTGGGGTAGAGGGATTTTAGTATGGTATTTGTCAAGGTCCCCCAATGCAGAAAGCCATGAGGCATGGATGGAATCTGTGGAACCTTGGCTGTGCGGATTCACAATTGGCTTGGCTCTCATTTTACCCGGGGGGCACAGTGACAAGTGGAGTTCTGCAGGGATCTGTTCCGGAACCCCGCACTTTTGTGATTTTTCTAAATGATCTGGATGAAGAAGTGGAAGGATGAGCTAGAAGGTTTGCAGATCACAAGATAGTCTGAGCTGTTGTGGAAAGCGCAGAAGGTTGTCATAGGTTACAACAGGATAGTGATAAGAGTTGGGCAGAGAAGTGGCATATGGAGTTGAATCCAGATAAGTGTGAAGTGATGCATTCCAGAAGGTTGAACGTGAAGGTGGAGTACATGGTTGATGCAGGAATCTGAACAGTGTGGAAGAACAGGGACCTTGGGATGCAAATCCATAGATCTATCCACATTGCTACATAGGTTGATAGGGTAGTTAAGAAGGCTTATGGTGTGCTGGCCTCCTTTAGTCAGGAGATTGAGCTCAAGAGCCATGGGATAATGTTGCAGCTCTATAAAACTCTGGTTAGATCACACTTAGAATATTGTGTTCAGTTCTGGTCACTTCATTACAGGAAGGATGTGGAAGCTTTGGAGAAGGAGCAGAGGAGATTTACCAGGATGTTGCCTGGACTGGAGAACATATTACATGAGGCAAGATAAACAAAGGTTTTCTCTTTGAAGTGAAGAAGAATTAAACCTTATGGAGGTGTAAATTGAGGCATATAGAGAGCCAGCACTATATCCCTAGGATGACAGTAGAACCTAAAGGTAAGGTATGTGGAATTGGGGGGTGCACTGGGGCTCGTCACACACACACACTCACACACACACACACACACACGATTCCTGTATGTTTGAAGATTTAGAAAAAGACAGTTTACATGTCTGTATCGACCTTGGGGATCAAAACAACACTCTGCTGTTTGTACATGGACCATATCCCTCTATATCTCCTACATACTCACGCATCCAGAAAGTTCTTAAATGCCACCATTGAATCTACCTTAACCATTACTCCTGCAAGCACCTACCACTCTCTATGTAAAAGGATTCAGCCCACACATCTCCTTAAAACTCTGCCCCCTCTCCTTAAATGCATGCTCTTGAATATGTTACATTTTAACTCTTGGGGAAGGAATCTGGCTGTCTGCAGAATGTGATAAATGTTTATCAGGTCTACCTTCAGCTCTGACACTCCAGACAAAACAACCCAAGTTTAGAACCATAGATATAATAAAAGATATCCAATGTAGATACCCAAATTTAATTGGCATCTTAACCTGCACTTGAAGCAACTACTGATTGCAGATCCAAGGTTCAAAGCCCAAAGATCTCAAGCTCTGCATGAGTTCACCATTGCTTCAACGCCCTCCCCCCCCACAAAATGCATTGAGGTAATACACCAAAAAAAATGGTAAATCCAGACTGGTAGATCTTCCGGATGACTGGACTTTTTCTTTCTGATTAATACTCCAACATATTTTTCACTCTATCTACTCCGTCAACTTAAAAACAGTATGTACAATCCATTGCCAGGTCTGGTGGTGAAGGCTAGTACAATCAGAACATTCTGAGGAATTCTCAATGGGCACATGGATGTAAGAAATCTAGAAGTTTGGGGGTAAGGTAGGGAAGGATTAGGTGGTTGTGG
Organism: Narcine bancroftii; assembly: GCF_036971445.1. Lineage (NCBI taxonomy): Eukaryota > Metazoa > Chordata > Chondrichthyes > Torpediniformes > Narcinidae > Narcine > Narcine bancroftii. The sequence goes on along the minus strand of NC_091470.1, from coordinate 137,276,436 downwards.
AGAAGGTTACATAGGTCGACACACCATTGTGGGTTGAAGGACTTGCACTGTGCTATAACATTCTTTGTTCTAAATGGAGTCAAAGGACAATGTGTTACAAGAAGTAGATCAGTTGTTCTCAACCTTCTTTCCACTTGCATCCCACTTTAAGTAATCCCTATGCCATCGGTATTCTGTAATCAGTCAGGGATTGCTTAAGGTGGGATGTGACTGGGAAGGGAAAGTTGAGAACCGCTGCTCTAGACCCAATTGTTACAGAAATATTTTGCTTGAGAAAAATTTTAATTGGCCTTTTTCCTTTGGAGTTCTGAAACCATGCACATAACAAGTCACATCCCACCTTAAGCAATCCCTTACTAATCACAGAGCCCCGATGGCATAGGGAAAACTGAAAGTGGCATGTGAATGGAAAGAAAAAGTTTGGAAACCACTGGTGGAGAGGAATCAGCACCAAGTGGGTCATGTCATGGGGATTTCTGAACAATTGGATAGCCGATTAGCAGAGTTCTATATTTTCTACTGAAAATATTCAGTATTCTTAATCCAAAATAAACACTTGCCACAGAGAGATGTTTCGAAGTATGTCATCCATCAATCACTGCCTTGCTGCAAACAGCCGAAGAATGGATAGGATGTGGTGATGAGTTAGAATAATAACATTCCAAGCATTAACTATCAGCCCATTCTCCTCATGGTGCATGAACGCTTCCACCAGGAGAACTCTTAATATCTATCAACAGCAGGAGATTCAGTGAACCACTGCTCTCCCCCCCCCTCCACCCAACAAAGCAGCAAAGACAAATCTCCTGCATTTCCCGCCACTCACAAATCATGCAGGTATAAGTTATCAACACATTTACTGTGACCAACCAACATTTGCACTCCAGAATGTTATTTTAAAACACTGGAAGCAGGTGCATTACAACCCAACAAAAATGGCAAATTAAAATGGGAAGCATTGGACAAGGAATGAATTCTCTCCTGTGCAAAGTACCCCAAAGCATAGCGGTCACATCAACAGTGCACTGAATGAAAAAGATGTATTAGGCAAAATTTGACTCCATATGACAGAAGAAATGTAAGGTTAGAGAACATCTTCAGGGAGATGGAGAAAGGCCCCAAGGAAGATTGGTGTGGATGAGCACTGGTGTCTGAGGGTCTAGCTGAAGAGACAATCTCCTCTGGTCTTGATGAAGAGTTTTTGACTGAAAATATTTTCCATGTTTCTCTTTCTAATGCCATACTTTGTATGATTCTAGCATTTTCTGTTATTATTTCAGATTTTTAATGCCTTTAATTTTTAACACTGTTACAGTGATAGCCCCATGGGTTTGTGTCCTCCACAGTCTGTAAGAAATTTGAACGTTCTCCCTGTGTCCACGTGGGTTTCCTCTGGATTTCTCCCAAATTCCAAAAAAAAACACACGGGGTTTAATTGGGCTCATGGGCCGGAAGGGCCTATTTCTCTAAATTAAATTCACTAGCTGCTGTCATTATTTTCATGTATAATGATGGTATGTGAATAAACCAGTGTTCCTGCATAGTTCTTGGGAGGGTCACCTGCTGGCCGTGGTTGAGATGAGCAAGGTATGGAGGGGCTTGAGGATAGGTTGGACTACATCACATTTTTAAGAAAGATCACTATGAGGGTTTGCACCGTAATCTCAGCAGCAATTCAAATCACCACAATCCCAAGTCTGTTCGCACTTGACCAACATATCAAATACAGACATTAACAACAAATTTCAAGTTCATCACCTGACTTTATCGACAACCAGATGAAATTCATTTCTCTGGACCATGGTCACACATGGAGACCCATACTTAGCACATAAAATAAATATATATTCTTTCCACCCTTCTATATGTTTTATGTGCTGTGTGTGGGGGTGGGGGGGAGGGGTGTGTGTGATGGATGGTAGGGATTCTTTGAGTCCTACTTAAGCAATGGTCCTAGTGAATGTTATCAATAGAGAAAAGGGAGACCCTCACAATCTACCCGGCTGTTTTGATGATCCTGAGGTCTGGTCCACTGGACCGTATCATGCAATGATGGATCCAGACAGGACACTCTCAAAGGTGCTCCTGTAAAATGCCGCCAGGTGACATTAATTTCATACTGAAACATTGAAATAGTCACAAACCCTTCAGCTCCTGTCCATGCCCATCGTTGTCCACCTTTAATAACACTTTATTTTTAATGACAGCATTGCAGACTTTTCTAATGAGTTGAGATCAGCAATACAAGATTTGAAGAAGTGATGAGCAAGCATTTGCAATAAAATGTTGAAATAAAGTTAGCGATGAATCACTGCAAGATGAACACATGTTCAACAACTTCCCTGTCTATATGTCTGAAATGAAAGCTGAGTCACTCTGTAGATGTTGGTGTCAATGGGCGAACACACCTCTGTTAATTGTAGCAATGAGGCAGACAGTTGTTATTAACATGACAGCTCCCCTGTCACGGCAATCACAACAAACCTTTGTGTTAATTGACATACACACCTCCTCAACAATGGCAGCCATGAGGGACAACTGTTAAGAGCTATCATCTTAACATCCGAGCATCTGAAGTGCCCTCCAGTTTTACGATCCACAGTAAATGAAAAGCAAAAAAATATAGATGCTTGGTGATTTCAACTAAAAAGAAAAAAATGTTGGAAATACTCAGCTGGCAGGCAGCATCTGTGGAAACAGGAATGAGAATTAATGATCCGGGTTGTAGTGTGCTTATTCAAATTAGAAGTTAGAAACGATGCTTTGGAAAATGGTTAGGTTTAAAAGAACAAAAGTTATGTACAAGATTGGGTGGAATTGGCACCATCACTGTGTATATGCAGGAGAGACAGCTGAGAGACTACACTGCCAACCTTCCTAGGAACCAGGTAAACTTACCAGGCATGCAGTACCTGGTAAAAGCTGCTCATGCCCTTGATTTACCCAGTTCATCTGGATCTCTTGGATCTAAGGGGGTCCGGCCTCCAGTGGTGGGGTCACAAGTGGGGGAAAAACACATAGTTTAATAGATGTACGCATTCAATGTATGAAAGACAGTGGGGAGAAAACACACAGTTTAATAAGACATACGTGCTCAATGTATGAAAGACAGGAGGGAAAAACGCACAGTTTAATAAGACGTACACACTCAATGTATGAAAGACAGTGGGAAAAAATCCACAGTTTAATAAGACGTACATGCTCAATGTATGAAAGACAGTAGGGAAAAACGCACAGTTTAATAAAAAATGCACATTTAATAGATGCATGTGCTCAATGTATGAAAGACAATGGGGAAAAATGCACAGTTTAATAAGACGTACACGTTCAATGAATGAAAGACAGTGGGAAAAAATGCAGTTTAATAAGATGTACGCGCACAATGTATGAAAGACAGTGGGGAAAAAATGCACATTTAATAGATGTATGTGCTCAATGTATGAAAGACAGTGGGGAAAAAATGCACAGTTTAATAAGACATACGTGCTCAATGTATGAAAGACAGTGGGGAAAAACGCACAGTTTAATAAGACATACGCGCTCAATGTATAAAAGACAGTGGGGGAAACGCACAGTTTAATAAGACGTACGCGTTCGACATATAAAAAACAGTGGGGTAAAATGCACAGTTTAATAAGACGTACGAGCTCGATGTATGAAAGACCATGGGGAAATCTACCATAGTGGGCTTTGGACTATTTTAACAGGACAAACCCACAGACTAGCTTGTCATTATTCCCTAAACAATAGAATATAACAACTATTTACACAGCATTTGGTATTATGAGTAATCTTGAGATAATTTAAAGCATGGGTATGTGCTGACAGATCCACTAGCTGTCCTGTGAAATAATACTGTGCAGTTATATTTCACAGGGCGGCTGGTGGAGCTGCCAGCACATACCTGTGCTTTAAAGCATCTCAAGATTACATATAATACTTCCAGACTGATGCAGACAGTAACATCACTAATGGTACCTGGTAAAGCTGGTTGAGCATTCACACTACCACACAGTGATTAACGTGTTAACTCAGCTGGGCTTACCCCACCACTGAGAGTCAGAGCCCGAATGATTTTTACTCGCCCTGCTATGGACCCGCTAAATCGGCTGGTTGAACTCACTTTATTTTGGCGGCGTGGAAGGGGCTATGATACAAATGGTGGTTGTGCCAGCTGAGAAAGGCGAGAGGAGATGACCTGCCTGGAGATGTTAACAGGAGGATTGTGGGGAATGAAAGCACATCTAAAATAAAAGCATATACTGAAAGTATTCGGCAAGTCAGGCTGAATCTGACACAAATTGGAAAGGCTGGTTAGCTGAAATTATTGACTTCAAACTTTTAAAGGAATATTTTATTTAATATAAAACCATTTAAATATAACTCAATTTTTCACACTTAATCCAAGTACATGTGGTATTTCATATAAAAAAGTAAAAAATACAAAAGAAAGGAAAAATCTCTTCTAAATTCCCCCATCCCCTCCCCCCAGCCCCCTACAACTAAAAAAAAGGGGTGAAAACCACAACAGGTGCACTTCACTTTCCAATATTTTTGGTAGATAAAGTAGGGCAGGTATTGTTAGTGTAGGTCACAGACAAACACTTTAAAACAGATCTTAAAATACTGGAGCTCTATCCCATGCTAGACATGTCGGGGCCAACAGTCTTTGCAGAAACTTTGGAGAGTGCCCAAGAGACTTCACTAACGGATTGTTGTTTACAAAAAGGCAAGAGATGAAAGAGCATGTCAGAGCCACACACTGTCTGGAGTGGAACTTGCTGTTCTAAGAGGGACATGTGGTTTTGCAAGCAGGTTTTTTTTCTCTCTAGAAAGTACGAGAGAGAGAGAGAGAGAGAGAGAGAGAGAGAGAGAGAGAGAGAGAGAGACACACACACACACACACACACACACAGATTCTACAGTGTTACAGACAGCAACAGCAGCTGGGACTGGAACAGGACAAGCTGGCAAGCTTGTGGAAAACCCCATTTGGAAGACGGGTTGTGAGTTCTTATTTCAGCCTGGTCAAAGCCCTTGTGGTTCATGCAAGAGGGGAGGACTGGTTGCCTAATGTTTCACTTAAAATAAAAGAAGCAAAAAGGAACTCTGTGATGACCTGAAAGAAAGAGGTTATCATCTGGAAAACCCTGAGGGGGCAAGTGTCTTCAGCAAGACACAGAAGTGGCTAGGTGTGCAGTGTACAACAAATGTCTCTCTGAAAGCTGACAAGACCTTTCTTGAATGGTAACCATTTACCTTTCAAGCACCAAAGCCTGGTGAACTTTATAAATGTTAAATTCTGTGTACAGTCGAAGAATTGTCTGCAACCAGTGAACTTGGAGGAATGAGAAGTGAGATTGGACTGTGAATCAAACAACTTTTCTGAACTTAAATACACACGTGCTTAGAATTAGAAGGGGGTTAAGTTAGGTTAGTTATGTCAATAGAGATAAGTTAAAGTGTGATTCTGTTTTCATGTTTAAAGGTAATTAAAAGCAACTTTTGTTTAAGAAACCATTTGTCTTGGTAAATATCTATTGCTGCTGGCTTGTAACACAAGATTCATTTAAATTTTAATATCAACAGCTTGTACATATGGGCTCCATATTTCACAAAAAAAATATACTTATCCCTTAAATTGCAACTAATTTTTCTCAAGTGGAAGACTTCAAAGTTGAACCCTGAGGAATACAACATCCCTGGTCAGGAGATGATTGAACCAGTTCTTTCAGCTTGAGGTTCTATTGGAACAGTGCAATAGGCCAAAGCAGGAGAATGAAAGGAATGAGCATATACAAGCTTGAGCTTCAATGCAAACTGAGCAGAGCTGTTCCACGAGAAGATGATTCAGCCCACGCTTGGGTTATTCAATAGAAGATCTCACCATGAATGACACATTGGAAATTATTCCCTGAAATGGTGGGAAGGTGAGGATCGCTGGCTGAAGATGGAAAAGAAGAAGAGCAACAAGAAGATGTGGTAATTGAAGAAATTAAAATTACTTCACAATTTAAAGCAGAAGAGTTAGCTACAAATGATAATGTATCAGTTTAAAGTAATGAAAGGAGAAATGAAAGGATTGAAGGCAGAAATGAAAGAAGAAATTAATAAATGTTGTGAATAAAATGAAGAAGAGATTGAAGAAAATGGATGAAAAAATTCCAGGAGAACAGGATGATCTGCAACATGTTGAAGACGGGGTGTCTACTGTGGAAAATACTGGTTTAATCACAGTAAATCAAAAGTTTTTGGAGAAAGTGAATGTATTGGATAATTTTAGCAGAAAAAATAATATTAAATTAATTACAGTGATTCCCAAAAAAGATAGAGATCCTTTAAAACCTTCATCTTATAGACTTATTTCATTTTTAAATGCAGATTATAAAATTGTGAAATTTTTGGCAAATAGAATGAATAAATTGCTCCCTAAGGTAATAAATATTGGGAGACTAGATATTGTAAAAAGAGACAGTCGTCAGAAAATGTAGCTAGATTACTTAATATAATTGATTTAGTGCAAAAAAGAGGTGAATTGAGTGTTGCAGTGACTTTAGATGCAGAAAAGGCATTTGATAGATTAGAATGGGATTTTTTGTTTAATGTTGGAGAAATATGGATTTAGATCAAATTTTCTAAATTGGATTAGAGCATTATATAATAATCCTAAAGCTAAAGTAGTAACTAATAGATAACTAATGAATGGCATGCAGAGATCCAAAGATGTATTCCTTTGGAAATAAAATATACAATTTGAGAAATAAATATGCTATGTATTTGCAAATTTGTTGCCCGAACACCCAAATAATAGGATTACATTTGTAACGATGTCCTTTCTATGCCTCTGGGCCTGAGAGATTCTCCACTGAATGATTATGAAGAATTCTTAGATATTTATGCTGGACGGCATCTCTCTGTGCAATCCAAAAAAGTTCTCACTTTCACTCTTTTCTGCCCATATAGCTCTATTATGCTTCTATATTAATTTTTATAGGGGTTGGGGATGGGAAGAAGGGGATTTTAGGATGGGGTGAAATCCATCATGTACGCATCTTTCAATTTTATTAAGTTTTTTTGGAATTTGTAATATTAAATTAATTTTGATTACTGCATGTATGGAAAAACATTAAATAATCAAAATAAAAGAAATGGTGGGAAGGATTGAGTTAAAAAGGAAGGAGCTTTATCAACTGCATCTGGATGAGGTTGTGCCCCAAGAAGAGGAGTGGGGAATGGCCAAGGAGGAATGCTGATCCATGGAATTAGAGAGGGAATGTGAAGTAAAGGTACCACTTTGAGGGTGGCAGAAAATGCAAAGGATAAATGTTTCACTGACGTGGCTGATAAATGGTGGGAAAGGGGAAATTCTACCCTTGGAAGGGCAGGGAGAAGTGCAGGCTGACAGCCATGTCAATTCTGGACAAGGAGAAAGGAAGACATCTTGGAGGCACTGGTGTGGCAAGTGTTACTGTCATAAATCAGGCACCAACCAGCTGGGAAAAGGGAAATAATACAAAGGAGAGTGGGGGGGAAGAGATAATGAAGACAAGTACGAGCAGGTTCGTTGTTAAACAAGAGAGTTTTCCGGTGCTGGGGTCGACTGCAACACACAAAACACACAGGTCACGCCGCATCCATAGGAAGTAAAGTGTAACCAACATTTGGAGCCTCGGTCCTTCGTCAGTTGCAAGCAGAAACAAGCAGGCACCTGATTGAAAAGGTGGAAGGAGAGGGATCTCTTGCCTGCTAGCCCGTGCTCCTCCCCCTGGCCTTTCCTCCCTCCTCTCCTCTTCTCTTCACCTGCTTGAAACCCACGCAGACACGGGGACAATGTACAAACTCTTTACAGGCAGTGCCAGTTTCAAACCCATGTTGCTGCTTCTGTAATAGCATTGCGCTAATTACTACATTAACTGTGCTGCCCAGAACGATTGTGTATTAAACTATGAGTATGTGCGACGTCTTGAGACTCTCACTAGGTAAAAGGAAATAGTAAGATGTAGCTAGTAAATATTAGCACAGTTTATAGGTCAGGAAAATAATTTTCTCACTCATAGTTCCAATGAATGTATCACAACCATCTTTCTTTATAATCGCCTGGAGAGACCAGAACGTCGTGGTTGTTTATGACTCATTCAAAAAAGATCCGTATCAAAGTTGAATTGAGTTTTCCAATGTTTATTAAACCTTATATGGGTTACTACATTATTATAACTTTGTAATATGTCTAAATGATGCTTAAAACAATCCTTAAAACGGTCAATAAAAGTTTTTGGTCCATCCATCTTTGCAGAACAAGGGAAAATTAAAACGGAACTGCTTTATCTTAAAGATGCAGAAAATGTTTCTATGGAGATACTCAAAGAATGTCAACATTGTTTTCATAAACCTTGCAGAATCTGCATTTTAAGCCTTGCAGAATGTTTTTGAACATTTTCTGCTCATAGAAATGCAAGATGCTCTCGCCTTCCAAGTGAATTGAAATCTCATCCTTTGATAACTCTAATTACTGCTTCTCAATGTGCCCTCTTCCAAAAGATGTGTACACCGACAACCATTTGGGAATTAATTTAAAAGTAATGGTCATTGATTGATTTCATTGCCCTAATGGTAAATTAAACTTCCAAAATTCAGGAAGTTAAAAAATGATTTAAATAAGAGAAGCAAAAAAAAAAATCTGTGCACTTGGCATGACTTGCATGTTTAATTCATAAAAGAAGCCAATTTATGGCTCACAGCAAGGTCTCCAATTACACTTTCCCTATTATTGATTTCACTGCTGAAAATGTATTTGAAACAGAAATGACCATTCACTGCTTTACGAAACTTAATACTTTCTGCACTGTCTGAGACTGTGGAGATGAACAACTGGACACTTCAGTTTCTACTTGCCGACCTACTTTCAACAGGTTGCACTCTTTCTGTTCAAGTTGTTGAATGCATCAGCCAAGAAGGATGGGAGTCAACGTTAGGTGTAATTAGGAGGGGCTCATAGTGGGACTACATTCAAATTTCAAAGAAGCACTCGAAGTCTGCTCATTAAGTACCTCACCAGCTTCCTCCAACGTGGTCGCCGAGTTTGTTAGTCTCTATTTCTTGAGCTGTTATCAATAAAATCTCCGTTTCATTGGTTCAAACCTGCCATCCCAATTCCCCGGTAGATTTTGAGTGAAACACTAGACTACAGACTGTAGTCTGTAGGTGGAAGGAGGGGGATCTCTTGCCTGGTAGCCTGTGCTCCTCCCCCTGGCCTTTCCTCCCTCCTCTCCTCTTCTCTTCACCTGCTTGAAACCCACGCAGACACGGGGACAATGTACAAACTCTTTACAGGCAGTCCAGTTTCAAACCCATGTTGCTGCTTCTGTAATAGCATTGCGCTAATTGCTACATTAACTGTGCTGCCCAGAACGTTTGTGTATTAAACTATGAGTATGTGCGACGTCTTGAGACTCTCACTAGGTAAAAGGAAATAGTAAGATGTAGCTAGTAAATATTAGCACAGTTTATAGGTCAGGAAAATAACACTAGACTGTTGTGGTTCTAGTGAAACCATAGAAGTGCCGGAGGAACCCAGCAGGTCTCACAGTGTCCAAAGGAGGTAAAGATATATAGCCGAGGTTTCAGGCCTGAGCCCTTCAACAAGGAATGAGCAAAAAGCAGACAGGTGCCTGAATTAAAAGGCTAGGTTAAGGGAATGGGGGGAGGAGGGGGGAAGGGAGGGATTTTATCCAGATTTTTAAAATGTCCCTTCACTACAAAACCAACCACCCCCTGATATGCATTTTATATCCTTATTTTTGAGCATGAAACTTGAAAAAGATGCAAAGGGAGCTAGAAGAGGGCATGAGAAGGCCTTAGCAAGTAGGATGAAGGAAAACCCCAAAGGTTTCTTTACATACATGATGAACATAAGGATGAGGAGAGGGAGGGTTAAGGATTAAGGGGGAAGCGTGTCTGGAGGCTGAGGTGGTAGGAGAGGTCCTCCATGAGTTCCTTGCTTCACTAGGGAGAGAGGCCGTCAATGTGAGGTCAATGTAAAGCAGACTAATGCTGGATCATGTTGAGGTTAAGAAGGAGGTAGTGTTGGAGCTTCTGAAAAACATATGGATAGATGGGATGAACCCCAGGTTACTAGGGAAGGCGAGGGAAGAGATTGCCGCAAAATGTTTGCATCTCCCTGGTCACATGAGTTGTGCCATAGGACTGGAAGTGGTAAATGCTGTCAAGAAAGATAACTGGGAGAATGCCATGATTCTGTGGTGGGAAAATTATTGGAAAGGATTCTTAGAGACAGGATTTATGGAAGTTTAGAGAAGCATTGTCTTATTTGGGATAGTCAGCATGCTGTGAGTTTTTCAAGTATAGGCAACAAAAAGAAATTGTAGAAAGTACAGCAAAATCCCCATTATCCGGCACCTACAGGGATCACGGATGTCGGAAATGCAAATTTTCCGGTTGACTGAGACTCATTCTTCCAATGCCTAACTAATACACCTGCATTAAGAATGCACTGTTTAAAAGACAAAGGACAATGCAAAATGTAATTTAAAAAAATCAGTTTTGTATCTCCATGCACATGTCCCAGTCAGGACCTCCTTTAAACTTGAACCCTATTCGTAATCACTGTAACAGCTGACTGCGCCACTGTCATAATTAACACACCCTTCCCCCAAGTTTACAGATAAAGCATTACTAACATACTTAATAATATACTAAAGGTATAAGACTTTTACTAGGCAGGGACTGGGAGACGCTTTGGGAGAGTCGTCCCAGCAGCATTGGCCAGCTCTTCAGCCTGGGCGCCACCATTTTATTCAAACACAACTTTATTTAAACAGCTGCTGTGGGTGGAGCATGACTGGGGTGCTCCGCTGGATGAATGTTTGGTCCCAAGGGATTGTGTGTTGTTTTGGAGAACAGTTTTAAAATTTTATTCAAACTCTTATTTATCTTATTTTTTTTTATTTACTTTTTTTGCCGGATGTTTGAGTTTTCGGTTGATAGTGGGAATTTTACTGTCTGGAATTTTAGTAGGGCATTTGACAAGGTCCCTCATGGAGGCTCATCCAGAAAGTCATGAGGCATGGAATCCACAGAAACCTGACTGCTTGGATTAAGAATTTACTTGCCCATAGATGGCAGAGGATGTTAACAGATGGAACGTATTCTACCTGGAAGTCAGTGTCTAGCAGTGTTCTGCAGGGATCTTTTCAGGGACCCCTGACCTTTGTGATTTTTTTAATTAAAGATTTGGAGGAAGAAGTGGATCAGTTAGTTTGGTGACTTGAAGCTTGGAGGATTTAAGGGTAGCATGGAAGGTTGTTGTAGGTTACAATAGGAAGCAGAGTTGGGCAGAGAAGTGGCAGATGGCGTTCAATCAGTGATGCACTTTGGAAGTTGAACTTCAAGGTGGAATACATGGTTAATGGCAGGATTCTTAGTGTAGAAGAACAGAGGAATCTTGGGATCCAAATGCATGGATCCCTGAAGGCTGCTGACGAAGTTGATTGGGTCATTAAGAAAATGTATGGAGAGCTAGACTGTTACTCAGGGCATTGAGTTTAAGAGGACTGAGGTAATGTTGCAGCTCTATAAAACTCTAGTTAGACCACACTTGGAATACTGTGTTCAGTTCTGGTCATCCCATTACAGGAAGGATGTAGACACTTTAGAGAGGAGATGTACCAGGACGATGCCTGGATTGGAGAACATAAAGGGTAAGTGAGGTACGGCTTTTCTCTTTGGAATGACAAAGGGTGAGCAATGATTTAATAAAGGTGTATAAGATTATAAGGGGTATAGATAGGGTAGACAGCCAGCAGCCTTTTCCTAGGAACACAATAGCTAATGCAGAGGACACCTGTTTAAGGTTGGTGGAAAAGGTTTAGGGGAGAAAAATTTGTACTTTTGTTTACACACGGAGAATGGTCGGTGTTTGGAACGTATTGCCAGGGGTAGTGGTGGAGGCTGGTACCATAGGGTCATTTTAAAAAAACTCAGTGTAAGAAAAATGAAGGGTTATGAGCTTTAGGGGAGGGTAGGGTAGGGTTAGATTGATTGTTCTGTTGGTTTATATAGGTCGGCATAATATAATGGGCTGATTGGTCCATATTGCGCTGTACTGTGTGACAGAATATATAGATATGTTTTTGGGAGATAAATTGGGAATGGTTTATTAGAGTAGGTCACATACAAACACTTTAAAACAGATCTTATTTGAAATACTGGAGCTCTTCCCCATGCTAGACATATTGGCGCCACAGCCTTTGCAAGAGCTTTGGAGAGTGCCCAAATACCATCACTAATGGATTGTTGTTGACAAAAAGGCAACAGATGAAAGAGCTTGTCGGAGCCGCAGATTGTCTGTAGCTGTTCTTAGAGGGTCATGTGGTTTTGCAAGGAGAGAGAGAGAAAGAGAGAGAGACACACACACAGATCGATTCTTCAGTGTTACAACAGCAGCAGCAACTGGGACAGGAACAGGACAAGTTGGCAAGCTTGTGGAAAACCCTATTTGGAAGATGGGTTGTGAGTTCTGATTTCAGCCTGGTCAAAGTCTTTATGGGTCATGCAAGAGAGGACAGGCAGTCTAATGTTTTATTTAGAATAAGAAAAAAAATGGAACTTTATGGTGACCTGAAAGAAAGAGGTTATCATCTGGAGAACCCTGAAGGGTCAAGTTTCATCAGCAAGATACTGAAGTGACTGATTAAAAAGGAATCAGTTGTGGATGTCCTGGAACAACATATCTCTCTCTCTAACCAACAAGAAGCTTCCTGAGTGGTAACCATTTACCTTTCAAGCACCAAAGCCTAGTGAACTTTATAAATGTTAAAGTCTGTGCACAGAATAAGAATTGCCTGCCACCAGTGAATTTAGAGGAATGAGAAGAGAGATTGGACGGTGAACCAAAGAATTTTTCTGAACTTACACACACACATGACATACAAGTGTGCTTAGAATTAGAATGGGGTTGTTAGGTTAGTTAAGTCAATAGTGATAAGTTAAAGTGTGTTTCTGTTTTCATGTTTGAAGATAATGAAAAACAACTTTTGTTTAAGTGACCATTTGTCTTGGTGAATATCTATTGCTGCTGGGTTTTCAGGTCCTCTGGGCTCGTAACAATTAATACATCTCCAGGGCTTCAAACTCGATTTCCAGATTTATTTAAACACCCCCCCCCACCCCTGTCCCAAAACCAAGGTTTCTCCACAACTGTGTTATTCTGGCATTCTGGGAGAAGCGAGAGATTAATCATTGCCCAACAGCGGGAGAAAAGAACGATGAAAGATGGAGAATTCTGAGGACCCCGTCACTCAGAGACATTATGAAATCAGGAAGGACTACTCCTGATCTTCTTAACCCACAAAGAGAGCAGGAAATCCTCAGCTTCTGTTTCTTCCTTGTTTTCTTTTGCCTGCTTGGATTCTCAGGCTAAGAAGTATTCCACAAGTAAAAAAATATATAAATACCATTAAAATGGTCTCCTTAAAAGATTTCAGTGATCAGCCCTCCTCCTCAAACAAGGACTGTGGCAGTTGTGCTGCTTTTTAAAGATGATATGCTGCTCGTTCAAAAGACGTACTTTCAGTCATCTTCCAGAACAGGCTCCGAATTTGTGTATGAACACAGAATAACCCGCTTGTTTAGAACTGACAATCAGAACGTAATTCACCTATTGCACCAGCATCTCATTTTCCTTAGAGCACCCAACCTTCCAAAAAGAAGTGTCCATCATAACTCCACTCATTAGATTTTTTTTAAAATCTGCCCAGTCTTAAAATAAAAATGCCTATTTGTCCATGGAACTCCTTGTGAATGAAAGTTAGTACAGTTTTTCAGATTTTGCAGATGCACTCTTCATTTTAATTTCTAGCAGTATTCACCAGGTGAATGCACTCTGAAGGAAATTGAATTATTCATAACTTATTTTGGAAGAGTAGTGCGATTTCCAAAGTAACCAAAAGTCCACTGGAAGAACAGTGCAATCTGCTACCCAACACCGGTAGGATAGTGCTTTCTATTGGTAAACCTTGCCAAGAATCACTGGCTCTTATTGCTGCTAACCTCTACCACTACCGATCCAGAAGATTGTATGTTAGGAATCAAAATACCTTCAAAGCATGAATTATACCTTTCAGAATTAGGTTCAAGAGAAGATACTGTTACAAGCCCAGAGGACCCCAAAACCCAGCAGCAATAGATATTCACCAAGACAAATGGTTACTTAAACAAAAGTTGCTTTTAATTATCTTTAAACATGAAAACAGAATCACACTTTAACTTATCACTATTGACTTAACTAACCTAACTTAACCCCCTTCTAATTATAACCGTACGTGTATGTAATGTGTGTGTAAGTTCAGAAAAGTTCTTTGGTTCACAGTCCAATCTCACTTCTCATTTTTCCAAGTTCACTGGTTGCAGACAATACTTATACTGGGCACAGAATTTAACATTTATAAAGTTCACCAGGCTTTGGTGCTTGAAAGGTAAATGGTTACCGGTCAAGAAGGTTCTTGTCCGTTTTCAGAGAGAGATTTGTTGTACGCTGGACATCCACAACTGATTCCTTTTTAATCAGCCACTTCAATATCTTGCCAAAGAAACATGCCCCCTCAGGGTTTTCCAGATGATAACCTCTTTCAGGTCATCACAGATTTCCTTTTGTTTCTCTTATTTCAAGTGAAACATTAGGCAGCCAGTTCCCTCCTCTTGCTTGACCCACAAGGGTTTGAATAGGCTGAACTAAGCACTCACATCTTCCAAATGAGGTTTTCCACAAGCTTGCCAGCTTGTCCTGTTCTAGTCCTAGCTGCTGCTGCTGACTGTATAACTGCAGAACTGATCTCTGAGATTGTCTCTCTCTCTCTCGCTCTTTCTCCCAGAGAGAAAACCTGTTTTACTCTCTGCTTGCAAACCCACATGACCCTCCTAGAACAGCAAATTCCATTCCAGACAATCTGCAGCTCTGACAAGTTCATTCATCTGTTGCCTTGTGTAAACAAAAATCCATTAGTGAAGTCTCTTGGGCACTCTCCAAAGCTTTTGCAAAGGCTCTGGGGCCAACATGTCTAGCATGAGCAGAGCTCCAGTATTTTAAATAAGATCTGTTTTAAAGTGTTTGTATGTGACCTACTCTAACAAACCTTTCCCAATTTATCTCCCAAAAACATATCTATAATCTTTCACAAGGTAGAGGTAGTTAATCCCCGATGTGAAATGGCATCATTTGTCACCGGCATTCTGACAGTGTTCCTTTTCCACTGGACTCCGTTAATTTCTGAGACAGGGTGGCAGTGAAAAAGGGGCTATAGACTTCCCCGACACCAGAAAATGACTTCCTGCACTATTTGCTAGCCACATATTTTTGCACTAGGATTGTTGTGGGTATTTATATTCGTCTTGTGTCTTTTTTTAATTGAATCCAAATTTTCCTGTTATAGTTTGTCTTCACAAGGATGAGGCAAGTAAGAATTTTGGAACTTAGGTACATTGTACAATGTCTTTGATACTGAAGTCATCAAAACATTCCGGAGTGGACAGCATTTTGGAACACAATATCTCAATTTACAGACATGACATAATGGAACTGTGTACAAGGAAAAGACCTTTCCAAAAGCCTTTTTTTTTCGTATTTATTTCAAAAGGATTACACCTTTTGCTGAAATCAGAAACAAATCCTTCACGCACATCACATGATATATTGTTCCGACTCTTGTGGCTATACACTTCCAATTCTGGTGTCTGCTGCTGCTTCCTGTTACATAGTTCATCCAGAAATAATTAGCTTCTTGATGCACAACTCAAAAATAAAGTAGTTCATTGTGATTTAGGATCCAGCCTCGTTCCTCTGAGCATGTTTCGAGTCACGCAACATAAAGCTTCCCTACTGACTGCTACTGTATATCTGTGACTCCATTTCACGAGGGCAGATTTCTCAAGACAACATCCATGCCCGTGTTGCACGGCAACCATGCAAATACAATTGTAAGAATGCCATATTCATCGGTCATTGAAGCTTGACAAACAATGGAGAGGGGGATAAAAACACATTCAAGCACTGGAAGTGTGACACCGACATCACCAGATGGGACGACCAAGGGGGTTTAAGGCCGGGGATCAGGATCTTTGCAAGAAGTTCAGGCACGGCCTACGGAAGGCCATCTCCGAAGACAAGTGGCAATTCCAGAGGAAGCCAGAGGCAGCGACAGACACATGCCACCTATGGCAAGGAGTTCAGACTATTACAGCTTACAAAGCAAGGGCGAACGAACACATTATCCTATGAGTTGAGCACTTCTATGCCCGCTTTGAGAAGGAGAACCCATCAGTGCTGAGGACCCTGTGGTATCTGTCTCTGAAGCTGACGTCAGAACGACATTCAAGAGGGTGAACCCTCGCAAGGCGACAAGCTCTGACAGCCTACCTGGCAGGGTACTAAAATTCCACGCCAACCAACTAGCCGGAGTGTTCACGGACATTTCCATCCTCTCATTGCTGCAGTCAGAGGTTCCCACCTGCACAAGATGAGCAGGGTGAGCAGCCTCAACTAACTTCTACTGTGATGAAAAGCTTCAAGAGGATGGTCATGGGCAGAATTAACATGTACCTAAGCATTGTAATACATTCTATGCATGGTTGATACAACACAAAGGAAATCCCCCTCTCTCTCTCTCCCTTCAGGATAGACACCGTGCATAGCCACATCTGAGGTGAAGACCACATGCAAAACAGCAGGACCAGACAACAGACCTGGCCCAGCGCAGAAGGACTGTGTGGTCAAGCTGATGGACATCCTCAACATCTTACCGAAGCAGTCCACTGTCCCCGAAGGATTCAAGGCAGCCGCTGTCAACCTGCTGCCCAAGAGCAATAGTAACTGGACTAAATGACTACTGGCCAGTGGCGTACTTCAACTATCATGAAGCGCTTTGAGTGACTGGTCCCCGGGGAAAACCCACTCAGACACGGGGAGAACGTACAGACAGCACGGGATTCTAAACCCTGTCCCGATCGCTGGTGCAGTAAGGCATTGCACTAATCACTACGCAATGCGTTTTCATCAGATGTTTTTATAGCAGTTTGTCGTCGATGATCACTGCTAAAGATCCAGTTTGAATATGAATATTTTATATTACACTTCAAAATACTGGAAAGGACAGAAATTATAAATGCTGTTTTTATACTGTCTAGTCATAACAAATGTTGTACTGTGTTAATATTTTCAGTGTAATTGACAGATACCTGGTGCACAAAATAATTTTAAAACACAACGTCCTTTTGTGTTCCTTCGCTTCTGTTGTTGGACAAGGTAAATGTTCCACAGACTGTCACATTCAAAATGAATTATTCAAGGAAATAAGGATGATTAATGATCTTATTGAACTACTAGCCTGTCTCTATAACCATCCAGCAAACAGGACTTCTGCAGCTGGTGCACAGACAAGTGGCATCAGGATCAAGATGGAGCAGGGCTAGAACAGTAAAAGGGTGAAAATAACTTGTTTGGTCCGTGTGTGCATCACAACCTCCAAAAGCGTTCCTACGTTGCCATTCTTACATATATTGGAGCGTAGGTATCGGGAACAATATTACTTGATCTGAGCCTTGTTTACAAGTTACGATCTTGGAATGAAATGAAGTATATTGACTGGATGGAATGCAGTGATTCGTCAAAATATAAATTCAGCCCTAATTAGTAACAACTGTGCGTCTAACTTGGCAATACTTTGCAGCAGGAATCAAAAACACTGAACAGATTTTATAGTCTTCTATTGCCCTGCACTCACTCCACATTTAAGTGGAGTTTCCTTCAAACTTTAGAAAAGAGTCTTGTCCATGTAGAGATTAAACACAATGCAAATGTTGTATTCTATAACCTGACTAACTAATGAGCTATCGTTCTCACACAGGTGTCATGCCTTCTGTAAGATACAATCTCACTTTTTACAGAGCTTCACATTTTGCTAATAGTTACCTCAGTAAACCTAGAATGGGCACGGTTGGCGTAGCAGTTAGCGCAATGCTGTTTCAGTGCCAACAATCGGGATGTGGGTTCAAATTCCGCGCAGCCAAACAGCTCAAACACTTTAACCTGAGCTGTCTCCGCAGACTCCTCCTCATCAAGTGGCAGGACAAAGTCCCCGACATGGAAATCCTCAAACGTGCTTGGCTCTGCAGTGTCTAAACCCTCCTGCTGAAAGCTCAAGCCAGATGGGCTGGACATGTGGTCAGAATGCCAGACAGCCGATTGCCTAAGCAGCTGCTGTACAGAGAACTGTGTCAGGGCAAGCGCTCAGTCAGGGGGCAGAAGAAATATTACAAAGACTGCCTCAAAGCATCCCTCAAAGGCCTTGGTGTCGACATCAACACGTGGGAGACGCTTGCCCTCGACTATCCAGCTTGGTGTAGCAAGGAGCCTGTGCAGCTGAAGTCAGGTGCATCATCAAGGAGCAACGAAAGCGTGCTGTGTGCAAGGCCCAAGCAGCATCCACTGCCACATCAGCATGCACCCACATGTGGGAGAGCCTTCAGGGCCAGAATTGGCCTGACCAGTCACCTAGGGACCCACAGCCGTCAATCTTCCATTTGACTTTGAGGCCATGGTCATCTCCGACTATGAAGGACAGACATCAACAACAACAGCGCCAGCAACTGGGACGGGGGTTCAAATCCTGTGCTGTCCGTAAGGAGTTTGTACGCTCTCCCCATGTCTGCTTGGGTTCCTCCAGGTACTCCAGTTTCCTCCCACCGTTCAAAATGCACCGGGAGTGTAGGTTGATTGGATGTAAATTGGGCGGCACGGACGTGTCCTGCATGACTAAATATAAATTTTTTTTAAATTTCAAGGAGACATTCTCTGTGATAAATAACTACCTCCCATTAGAATTGTGTGATGTTTTCTATTTCTCTAATATTACTCAAATGCGATCTGACACAGAGACCTTATGGCAGGAATTGATAAAGAAGCAAGATACACAAAATCTAGGCTTCACAATAGCTTAATGTTACACTGGAAAAACAATATTATTAGTACAATATGATTAATACATATAACCACTCACAGTACAGCTTGCAGCTCTACTTAAAAACAAAATGTTTTTTTTACAGTTCCTATTTCAAACGCAAAACTGTAAGCTGCATGAAGGGAGCACTGAGTTGCCAGGATTGCCAGCTTTCAGAAAAAATGTCAAACTGAGCGCTCATCAGTCTCCTGCTGTGGATGGTAAAAATTCTAAAGCACTGTGATGAAAATAAAATCAGGAACAAAGATACCCTACCCAACATTTATTTCTCCTATCAACATCACTGGACCAAGCCCCGATGAAGGATCAGAAAGCAGAAATGCTGATCACTTCTCGCCCCACAAGTGCTGCCTGATTGGCTGAGTTTTTCCAGCATTTTGTAACATTTTGCTTCAGATTGCCAGCGGATGCTGGGTTTTCTTCTACGTTTTCACTTGACTGAAACAGGTGGTCTGGACTTTATAATCTTTGCCAGACCTGGCTCTGTTTCCTGGGCAGCATGGTTAGAGCAGTGGTTAGCTCAGTGCTTTTACAGCACCAGTGTCCTGGGCTCGAAACAGTCGTTGTCTGTAATGAGTTTACATGTTCCCTCCGTGACCTGCTCGGGGATTCTCCGTGAGCTCCAGTTTCCTCCCACCCTCCAAGATATACGGAGTTGGTGGGTTAATTGGGTGATGCAGATTTCAAAGCCTAGAATTAGGTTTTATTGTGATATATTGTTAAAAAAAAAATTAAATTCCAACTCTAACTACATTACCCACAGATCTCTTGGAGATTGAAGAAGGAAGGATTCTGCTCTCTCTTGTCCACAACCAGTGGTAAATCTCATTTAGCATCTAACTTTTGCTTGAGATGCTAGCGTCTTGAAACTGGAAAAAGCATGTCTCCCATTATCAAACCTGCAAGACAGGTTTTATTTCAGAGCTAGACAGGCTCATTAATGTAAATGAATTGCCAGTTCTCTCTCTCCCCCCACCACCCCCCCCCCCCCAACCCTCTCCCCGTTAACATTGCTGGGCTCCCTCATTGCAATCTCAGGACATTCTGCAACAGCCAAACCAAGATCATTGAATCAAACCTCCAACAATTTATAAATTTTTCTCCCATAAGGGTTCCAGTTATGGATGGTCAAGACCAGAATTGAGTTCAAAAATATAGGTAGTCGGATCATCTCTCCCATTCTACTTGGGAGTGTCCCAGAGTAAAACCTTTTTGGTTAGAGGTAAAAAAAATTTGGAGAAAATATTAAGGGTTAAACTCCCACAGGATCTGATGCTATTTTTATTGGGCAATATTAAAGTGGTTATCCTAAATTAAAGTTAACTATGTATCAAATTGAATTTTTACAATTGGCTTTTGCCATTTCTGGGAAATGTATAGCCATTACTTCGAAATCAGATACGGATTTAGGGATGTTGAGATGTCATGCTGAATTACGTACTTGTATTCCACTTAAGAAAATAACTTGTAAGTTACAAAATAAATATCATTTTTTTCTTAAAAATATGGAGCCCATATTTACAAAACGTTGGTTTAAAAATTTGAAGGACTCTCTGAAAGCCCGTACTGTTGGTAACCCCCCCAGTTCCATTATTATTAGTATTGAGATTTATATATTTTTTGGCATTCTCCAAACATCTTTTTTCTCTTTTTCGTTATTTTTGTCTTTCTTTGACACTTTAGGGCAGGGATGAGGTTTCTTTACTACATTTACATTTGTACTTATTTTAGTTTTATTGATTATGTATACATTAATCTGTTTTTTTAAAAGTAAAATATATTCAAAAAAATACAGATGGACACCATTTAATACAATATAAAATTCATTGGAACAACTTCACTAATAGCTGTGCAAATGCCCAATGCATTTACACAGGGATTAGTCTTCCCATTCAAGAGAAAAGCAACAAAGAAATCCTGATGGGTAAGATGAAAAAGATGGCTTGATGCTTGTGCAGTGTATAAACGCTAGCTTGCTCCCACAATACATAGCTTAATGATTAAATAGAATTCTAGAATTTTTTTTTCTCATTTCACATTGATGAAGAAAATCACAAAATTCAGATGGAGAAACTAGGTCCCAAACTAAACTGATATGTGCTCTCTGCTAGTAAAACACAGGATTCTGTTGATACTGTGGTTAAGTGAAAAAACACACAAATGCTGAAGAAACTCAGCAGGTCAAAAACAGTGCCTTTAATGTAGCAAAGGTGAAGGATACATCATCAACGTTTCGGACTTGAGCCCTTCATCAAGGTGTGGGGGAAATGTGAGAGATGTCCGAACAAAAGGGGTAAGGGGGATGGTGAGGGTGGGAGATGATAGGTGGAGGATCACAGGCAGGGGGGGAGGAGTCTAGGCTGGGTGGAGTGAGAAAGGAAGTAAGAACTAGAATGACTAGTTAAAAGGTGGAGGAGGAAGCAAGCTGATTAGTGGAATGCAGTGAACTCAATTTTCACGGCCTGGGGTTGGAGGGTGTCCAGACGAAAAATGAGGTGTTGCGGGTGGTCAGGGTGGGGTAGTGTGAAAGGCCATGGACAGACGTGTATGCTTGAGCGTGTGACTCAGAATTGAAATGGGCTCTCTGCTCATTCCCAAGGCATGCTCCAAATCTATTTGATATCTGGGCATGTAGACACTTAAGATATGGAGCCTCCTCCAAGAAGAAAGAAGTATTGGTGCCAAAAATACTGAGTTTATGAAAAGAAAAGAGATTTCCCCTTCATCAAGATGCAGTTGAAAACCAGATGTCACCTTGAGACAGATTTCTGATTAATTTATCAATCAGGAATGTCCTTGTTCACATTCTTATAACTTTCAGTTCATTGATAATATCGTCTCCATTCGAGTCCAGGGGCATTTTCATAAGGTCTCATGGACTTTGCTGAAATCCAACTACCTTCACAGCACATACTGTAATTGCTGTGTTATAAATATCACAACCAAATTCTTTTTCCTAAATTTGGATACAGAGCATGGTAAAAGGCCACTCCGGCCGCACCAATACACCCTCGTGACCAATGAACATACTAATTGGAACATGGGAGGAAATTGAAGCACCCAGTGGAAACCCACACGGTCAGGGGGAGAACATGCCAACTCCTCACAGACAACGGTGGATTCAAACCTGGGTCGCTGGCGCCGTTATACCCTTATGTTAATTGTGGAGAACCCGGGTCATTGGTGCTGTAATTAGTGGGGCTAACCATGGTGTACCCAGGTCGCTGGCCCTGTGATAGTTCTGCACTAACCCTGGTGCCATGATAGAGTTGCACTATCTATTGTGAATCAGGGTCAATGGTTTTGTAATTGTGTGGTGCTAGCTACGGTGAACCCGGGCCACTGATGTTGTGTTAGTGGTACGCTATTTTATTGCAAACATGAGTCCAGAACAGTAAGACTTTATATACAAAAGCAATTATAAAACGAACAGTCCCAGAATACATGCAAAATCAGCAGGGAGTACATTATTGATGAAACAAATGGACAGTGAGCAACACAATAGCCTGGGACTATACTTTCAATACCTCACTCCAGCAGATCGTGGAACCCTCCTGTTTCAAACAAGCGTCAATCATACTGGTGCCCAAGAAGAGTGCAGTGACCTGCCTTAATGACTATTGACCAGTTGCACTTATATCAACAGTGATGAAGTGCTTTGAAAGGCTGGTAATGAAGTATATCAGTCCTGTCTGAGTGGTGACATGGATACATTCCAGTTCACCTATCGTAGGAAGAGGTCTACAGAGGATGCCATCTCATTGGCTCTACACATACCCCTGGAACACCTGGACAGCAAAGATGGATACATTCTCTTTATCGTACACAGTTCAGCATTTAACACCATCATTACCTCAAAACTGTTCGGCAAACTCCAAGACCTGGGACTCAACACCTCACTGTGTAATTGCATCCTGGATTTCCTCACCTCCAGACCACAATCAGTGAAGATTGGTAAGAACATCTCCTCTGCAATCTCCAACACTATCGGAGCACCACAAGGCTATATTCTTACCCCCCTGCTCTACTCACTTTACACCTACGACTGTGTAGCTGGTATGATAACATCTTCAAATTCGCTGATGATACCACGGTAGTGGGTTGTATAAAGGAAGGGGATGAGTCAGGATACAGGAGGGAGGTTGAAAAGTTGGCTGAATGGTGCACCAACAACAACCTCACACTCAATGTCACCAAAACTCAGGAGCTGATTGTTGACGTCAGGAAGGGAAAATCTTCCATGGATCATTGGAGGGTTGGAGGTGGAGAGTTTTTTGGAGTCACTATCTCGGAGGATCTTTCCTGGACCCAACACATTAATGGCATTATGAAGAAATCACATCAGCGCCTCTACTTCCTCAGGAGTTTGGGGAGGTTTGGTAATGAGAACAGAAACCCTGGCAAATTCGACAGATGAGTGTTGGAAAGTGTGATGACCGGCTGCATCACAGTCAATAGACAATAGACAATAGGAGCTGGAGTAGGCCATTTGGCCTGTCGGGCCAGCACCACCATTTTAGATCATGGCTGATATGGGAACACCAATACCCCATAAGGTAGCGGACACAGCCCAGGAAGTCACAGCCAAAACCCTCTCCACTATTGAGTACATCTACAGGGAACACTGCTGTCGGAGAGTGGCAGTTATCATCAAGAATCCACACCACCCAGCATACATTGTGGTCTCACTGCTGCCATCAGGAAAGAGGTATCGGTGCCACAAGACTCACACCTCCAAGTTCAGGAACAGCTGCTACCCCTCCACCATCAGACTCCTCGACGACAAACTCAATCAGAGACTCATTTAAGGATCCTTCCTTGTGCACTTTATTGATTTTCTTTTTGTTCTCTCAGTATTGCACAGTTTGTTTACATTCGTTATCTGTTTACAGTTCTTTATTTGTTTTCATGTTCACCCTGTAATAGTTTATTTTTTTGCACTACTAATTAGTGGTAATTCTGCCTCACCAACAGGAAAAAGGAATCTCAGGGTTGAACGCAATGCCATGTATGGTTTCTGACAATAAATCTGAAATTTGTACTCAGTGGAGTTTGGAAGGATGAGATGGGATCTTACTAAAATATATAAAATTGTGAATGGAACAGATAAAACAGAAGCTGGGAGGTTGTTTCCACTAGCAGGTGAGACTAGATAAGACTTCAACCATCAGGGGAGGAGATTTAAGACAGAGATGAGCAGGAAATCCAGGGAATCATGACACAGTAATAACAAGAAGGCGACGGGAAGAGAGGCCACATCCGATCTAGTGCTGGGCAATGTGTCTAGTCAGGTAACTGTCTTCTCTGTGGGCGAGCATTTCAGTGACAGTGGCCACAACTCTCTGAGCCTTAGCATGGTCAAGGATAGAAGTAGGCAAAGCAGGAACATGTTTTATTGGTTTAGGGCTAATTCCCAAGGGGTTCGGCAAGAACTTGGGAGAATAAATTTGGAACAGGGAAATGCGCATCAGAAATGTTGAGGCAGTTTTGCGACCACTGTGTGGGGTTCTGGATAGGTTTGTTCCACTGAGAGGAAGAAAAGATTGTCAGATAAAGGAGCCATGAGGTGGGATAGCTCGTCACGAGGAAGAAAAAATACATGGCAAATACACTACGATGTGGATAAATGTGAGGTTATCCACTTCGGTAATACAAACCGGAGGGCAGATTACTATTTGAATGGCAATAGATTAAGAGATGGGGAAGTGCAGAGAGACCTAGGGGTACTTGTACATCAGTCTCTGACGGCGAGCATGCAGGTACAGCAGGCGGTTAAAAAGGCAAATGGTATGCTGGCCTTCATATCAAGAGGGTTTGAGTATAGGAACAAGGATACCTTACTGCAGCTGTACAGGGCCTTGGAGAGACCACACCTGGAGTATTGTGTGCAGTTTTGGTCACCTTATCTAAGGAAGGATGTTCTTGCAATGGAGGGAGTGCAGAGGCAATTCACCAGGCTGATACCTGGAATGGCAGGAATAACTTATGAGGAAAGATTGCGCAAATTGGGATTGTACTCGCTGGAGTTTAGAAGATTGAGAGGGGATCTCATAGAGACGTATAAAATTCTGGCAGGACTGGACAGAATGGATGCAGATGGGATGTTTCCAATGATGGGAAAATCCAGAACCCGAGGCCATGGTTTGAGGATAATAGGCAAACCATTTAGGACCGAGATGAGGAGGAATTTCTTTACCCAGAGGGTGGTGAATCTGTGGAATTCATTGCCACAGAGGGCAGTAGAGGCAGGTTCATTAAATATATTTAAGAGGGAATTAGATATATTTCTTCAGTATAAGGGTGTTAAAGGTTATGGAGAGAAGGCGGGGATGGGCTACTGAACTTTAAGATCAGCCATGATCTCGTTGAATGGCGGAGCAGGCTCGAAGGGTCGAATGACCTACTCCTGCTCCTATCTCCTATGTTTCTATGTTTCTATGAATAGGTTTAGGAAGCAAAAGGACTAAGGACAGCTAGAAGGGGGTATGAGACGGCCTTCAAAAGTAGGATTAAGGAAAATGTGAAAAACAGAAGGATTTACTTGGAATAAATGGTGGAACGTGCCTGGAGGCAGAGATGGTAGGCAGATACTAAATGAAAACTTTGCTTTAGTGTTCACTTGAAGAAGGAGCTAATTTACTGGAGCATGTCATGGTTAAGAAAAAAGTGATGGATCTTCTTAAACAAAAATTCAGAGAGATATGGCCCTGCGACTGGAGGGGATACATCTCAGAAGCGAGGGAAGAGATTAAGATGATCCTTGCATCCTCCCTGGCCATACCACAGGTACTGGAGGATTGGAGAAAGGCAAGCATAGACCCCTGGCTTCAGAAAGTTAAAATAGAGAGAACCCTTGGAATTAGAGTCCACTGAGTCTTACATCAGTGGTGGACACACTATTGGAGGGGATTCTTCAGGACAGGATTTACAAGCAATGAACTTTCTCAGGGTTAGTGAGCCATGCTGAGTATCCCTGAGAAAGTTATGGGGTGAGTCAGATTAGAGGAGTTGTGGATAGTGTAGAAGGTTGTTGTAGGTTACAACAGATGTTGCCAAGATGTAGAGTTGGGAGGAAAAGTTACAGATGCAGTTCAATCCAAGTATGAAGTGATGCACTTCAGAAGGTTGGATTTAAAGGCAGGATTCCTAACAGTTTAATGACAGGATTCCTAACAGTTTGGAGGAACGTTGGGATCTTGGTGTCCAGGGCCAAGGTTGCCACTCAAGTTAATAGGGAGATTAAAAAGGCACAAGATGTGTTGGGCTTCATTAGTTGGGGAGTAAATTCAGGAGCTGCGAGGTGATGATACAGCTCTATAAAACTCTGGGTAGACCACACTTGTAGTATTGCGTTCAGATCAAGTCATCTCATTACAGGAACGATGAGGAAGCTTAGAAGAGGGTGCAGTTCGTTACAAGGATGTTACCTGGGTTGGAGAACACCCCTTATGAAGCAAGGCTTTTCTATTTGGAGTGACGAAGATTGAGAGGCATATAAGGTTAGGAGAGCCATAGATAGGGGGAAAGCTGGTGTCTTTTTCCTGGGGCAACCAGAGAAAATACCAGAGGACACCAGTTTAAGGTGAATGGAGGAAAGTTTAGGGAAAAGTGAGAAGCATGTTGTTTTATTCAGAGAGTGACGGGTACCTGGAATGAATGTCCAGGGCTGGTGTTGGACAACGGGGACATTCAAAAGATTCTTGGATAAGCACATGGATGGAAGAAAAAAAGAAGGTTGTGGGTGAAGGTAGGGAGGGTTTAGATTGTTGTAGAGTAGATTTCCATAGGTCGGCAATCGTGGACCTGTACTGTGCTGTGATGTTCAATATCCTGCTTCTCCCAGAGATTCGTGGACCTGTGGAATTTTTTTCTTTGCCCAAAGAAGAGGCTGCCTCATGGAATGCACTGAACACATGTTTCTGTAGGTTTTGGAATAGTATGGGGATTATGGAGAATGGATAGATAGGTGGAGCTGAGTCTATGGCCAGATCACCTATGATTTTATTGAATGGCGAAGCAGGCCGACTCCTGCTCTTGTTTCTTACGTTCTCATGAAATATAAGGCTTATTTAGATGGTTAAACAGCTAAATAAAAAGTGACTTCTATTTTATTTAAAGCAGCAGCTTCAATAAACACAACCATACTGACTAGTTATTTCAATACCACTTTCTGTAACTGTTCAACAAAAAATGACATTGTCACAAATCAAAAAACAAAACATTTGATGACAGGGAGATATTGAATTCCCAGATTTTGGGACACCAGAAGTTGAGTCGAGGTTCCATTACTTGGCCTGCTCGATGGAGAGCAGATTACTAGCTGGAATTTCATTGCGCCGTTAGGCAGACACCTTTTACTGGAAGATTTCAGCAGTTTGCATGGTTTGTGGATCAGAATATGCTTGTGTACTGGGGTAAGACATGAACCAGCTCTTTGTGAAGTCTCCTTCACCTGCAATGTCCACACGTTGCTTCAGAGATGCTAATATTCCTGATACAACTGTTTAATTCCATTTAAGGCAAAACAAGAAGTGTGTTTCCTGTATTTCAACTCTCAATGCATACCAAGAAGGCAGAAAGCTAAATACTCCCCTAGCAACAACACCATCAATGAAGGACCAAAACCAACCAATTACATTGACGTTGCACTCACAGCCATAGCAACGGAATTTGCTGCACTGCTTTCAGAATATACTTGTTCAATTACGTAATGATCTGCTGTATAGGTTTAATCTGCGAAGCATTCATCTCAGACTTTTGGCACTATCTTTGCGCATTGCTCTATGACGGGTATAAATGCGGCAGGCTTTTTACACCAAGGTTAGGTGAGACATAGGTTAAGGGTGAAAGGTGAGGTGTATAGAGGGAACATGAGGGGAACGTCCTCAGGCAGAGAGTGGTGGGAGTGTGGAACGAGCTGCCAGCTGAAGTGGTGAATGCGAGCACAATTTCAACATTTAAGAAAAATTAGGACAGGTACATGGATGGGAGGCTATGGCCTGGGCGTAGATCAATGGCAGTAGGCAGATTAATAGTTTGGCACAGACTAGATGGGGTGAAGATCCAGTCTGCTGCATTGTTCTATGATTCCACGATTCTAAAGCAATAGTTGTGGTCATATATAAATGTATTGAAGGGCAGAGGAAGGTTGCTAGTCTTCACCGGTGAAGTGATCCCTGTGGATTTTACAATGGTTTCCGTGCCCAAGGAGAAACCAAGAGAGAATAGCGAACTTTCCCCATTGCAGTGGATGAAATCAGGGGAAATACTTGCACTTTTCAGGACAAGTTCAGCTCAACTGGAACAGCCTTGTTTTTAGTGCAAGAAGGAGCAGCAGAGGAGGCTGGTGTACATCAATGAACATCGAATTAATGGAAACAGAGATGTGTCGCTGTCGAGGCATTTCCTTAAGCTCAAAGAAGGATTAAGCCCACAGGCCTCACCACCCAGCACATGCTCTCTTCTCGCTGCTGCCATCAGGAAAGAGGTGCAGGTGCCACAAGTTTCGCACCACCAGGTGCAGGGACAGCTGCTCCCTCCCCCTCCACTATCAGACTCTTCCACCACAAACTCCATCAGGGACTCATTTAAGGACTCTTACTTGTGCACTTTACTGATTTTCTTGAATATTTATTTACTGCCAGTTTGCTTGCATTTCTTTTTTGTTTATATTTCTCTAGCATATGTGCATCTTCTCTTGAGTTGTCTATTCTATTCTGCACAACCAACAAGTAGAAATTCTATCTGCACCACAGTGAAATAAAAGAATCTCAGGATTGTGATATCAAGCGTCTACCTCTGACAATAAATCTGAACTCTCTTGTGGAAATTTCCTCTGCCTTAATGTGCTCTGACAAGTGGGAAGGCTGGCGTCCACCCCACGCCCGTGTTCTCAAGTAACAAAGAACAGCAAGTGCGTTGCCTTTAAACTCAAAAAGATCGCGTTAATGCTCAATACCCACAGCACAATGCAAGTCCTCTAATACAAGAAAATAAGTTCATTCATACCATATAGCACAATGCAAGTCCTCTAATGCAAGAAAACAAGTTCATTCATACCGTAAATCACACAGTGGCCCATAATACAGCATGGTACAACATAGGAAATTTTATAAATATGTAACCCCATTTCTTTCCGTGAATAGGTCCACTCCTTGACATGACAGCAAGACAAGATAAAGAGCTGGGAGTTAATAATTAATTCATAAAACTATCCATTACATTAGTCACATTGGCTTAACTCTTCAAAGAAAGATTGATGGACAAAGGGAAGTGATGTGAGAGAGAGAGAAAGAGAGAGAGAGAGAGAGAGAGAGAGAAAGGTGTTTGATGGAAAAAGAGAGAAAAGGTCTGGGAGTGGGGTCAATGGAAGCTTGGGTAGAAGTCTCCAAGATGCCAACATATCCAGAAATGCATGATAGAAAAATACGTTGGAAAATCAAGTGGAAGTGGCAAGTACAGTGAAGGCCAGAATTCCTCGAGTTCAGTGCAATCACTACTGGGATACTTACACCCAAATTATTTTGGCAAATCATAATTTTATTCTAATATGGTCTCTTTTCCACTTGAACTGTAAGAGTGAGCAGCCGATCCCTCCATTTCCCCGAGTGTCCCTGGCACTTCTGAGTGTTCATCCCCACGCCAGAGACAGACAAGTGCTCCACCACCAGCAACTCCTGTCCCCATTCTGCTGACCAGAAGACGAGATTTATAGCACTGACCTGTTTCAGCTTACGCTGAGGAAGATCGCAACCTGTAGCGTTGTCCAAATATCTGCAAAAGAGAGAGCAATTAGACCAAAAAGGTTATAAAGTGAAACAGTCATCACACGCATGGTCTGCAACCATAATAGCACCACTGACATGCTGACTTTCAAAAGATAAGGTTTGACAGAAGTTAACTTGCACTTACTTTGCCATGACTGGTTTGCCACATGAAGAAGCTCACATTCCAGGACTGTCAAAATATTCGACCAAACTCAAGGCATGAAAATCATCAACATCACAATAAATTGGACATTTTAAGTTTTGACCCAAATGCGGACCAGAATGGAAGACGAATGAGAACCTCCAGACACAATGCAACAGGGTGGATAATGGGAACCTTCAGACACAATGCCATGGGGCGGATAATGAGATCCTTCGGTCACGTTGCCACAGGGCGGATAATGAGAACCTTCAGACGCAATGCCACTGGGCGGATAATGAGAGCCTTCGGACACAATGCCACTGAGCAGATAATGGGAACCTTCGGACACAATGCAACGGAGTGGATAATGAGAACCTTCGGACACAAAGCCACTGGGCGGATAATGAGAGCCTTCGGACACAATGCCACTGAGCAGATAATGGGAACCTTCGGACACAATGCAACGGAGTGGATAATGAGAACCTTCGGACACAAAGCCACTGGGCGGATAATGAGAGCCTTCGGACACAATGCCACTGAGCAGATAATGGGAACCTTCGGACACAATGCAACGGAGTGGATAATGAGAACCTTCGGACACAAAGCCACTGGGCGGATAATGGGAACCTTCGGACACAATGCAACTGGGTGGATACTGCAGACTCAATGAGGATGCAGTGGAGAGTCAGTCAATCTTGTCAGACATTTTCTCAACCAGTCAATCTTGTCAGACTGCTGAAGCTCCTAGAACAGTGGTTCTCAACCTTTTTCTTTCCAGTCACATACCATTTTAAGTATTCCCTATGCCATCAGTACTCTGTGATTAAGTTTGAAAACCACTGTTTTAATTGACTCGTTAAGTGCATGGTTTCATAACTCCAAAGGAAATGGGCCAATGACAATTTTTCTCAAGCAAAATATTTCAGTAACAATTAGGTTTAGAGCAATCATTCTCGACCTTCCCTTCCCACCACATCCCACCTTAAGTAATCCCTTACTAATCACAGAGCACTGATGGCATAGGGAATACTTAAAGTGGGATGTGAGTGGGAAGAAAAAGGTTGAGAGCCACTGTCCTAGAACAAATTTAGTGTCATATCGAATTAAGGAAACAGTGAACTTTATATTTTCTTTCCCCCACCCCCCACTCTCATCAGGAAGAACGGTCATAAGGGTGAGATGACCCACCACCAAATGGTCAGTTCCTTTTCTGCTCATTATAAGGCTCCTGAATTAACCACAAAATAGTAAAATGATGCTGCCTTTCTTAGTACTGACTGATCTCTCTCTGTCGCTCTGCACTGTTGTATCATATTGCACTAAGGTACGATATCCAAATGGACTGATTGCAGAACAAACTATCATTGCCTTTCGGTACATGTGACAATGAACTTGGGCATCCGACTGAATTATTTTCCACTGTGAAACACCAATTATGTTTGCCCAGCAATGTAGATCAAGGTTCGATTCCTTTTATTGTCATATAAAAATACATGAAAAATGTAGCATTCAAGATATACTTCAATGTTTGTCTGCTGTAAGGCAAAGAGTCTTTCCAAGTTCTAATATTTCCCAATTTCAAAGCGTGTCATCTTCAAGGAAACGTGGGGACGATATTCCAAATGACTATCTTATTAATCCAATAAACCCAATTTTGTAGATGAATCTTTAAATAGCTTTAATGCATTGATAAAACAGATAAGCATTTTGCATAACTATGCATTGAGATTTTCATGATGATGAATAAACCAAGTATATACTGTATAATGTACTGTATGATAAAATGATATTCAACTTTAAACAGATAAGAAGAAATAGACAAAATAAGACGAATTCAAAGAAAAATATCTCGAGCTTCTTCAAAGAATGAGATGCAAGCTCTCTGTCCACCCAGATATTACAAGATATGATGTCATAGTCACTATGGTAACACTACAAACAATCATTTTTCTTAAAGGGATAGGCGCAAAATTAACTACGAATCAAAAACACAAGGTTTTAACCTTGCAGCCCCTAATAATAGGAAAAAGAGAAGCAAAACAGAGTCCCTTTAGAGTCACCGAGTCTCCATGGATTCGCCACCAGTGCTCCCACAGCTGCACAGACTCCTGTTCAAACCACGGGCAGCTTGAGCTCCAGATCCAAACCACCATTACCATCCCGGAAGTCATCATCCCTTCGGGAGCCCCTCTTGCCATCAGTGGTTTCTCCAATCCTGGTCTCCAACAACGGGTCCTTTGATCGCAAGTTGCCAACTGCCCGCAACCATGTGGGCCCTTCAGCCACTGAGCTCCCCCACCCCCGCTGGTCAGCTGCTGTGGTCACCTTCCCTGAAAAGTTATCGCTCTCTCTCACAATAGTGGGGGGGGGGGGGTGTTTCTTAGTTTCCGGTACCCTGCACCAGTCCGCTGAACCCCCAAAGTCTACAACACCCCGTGCTACGCTGCCCAGCACTGGAGCACAGGTGCCCCCATCTTGGGAACGGACTTCTGTGGTTGCAGGAATTTTTTTTATAAACGTCGTTGGCTCCTTTAACAGGCCGTTTAAAGCCTGTACTGGGCTGTCAGCATCAAGACCAGGCAGAGATGCTGGTTAAAGAAAACACTTAAAGAGTTAAACTGCAGATGCTGTGATTGTGTTGCAATACCTATGTGTAGAGACAGGAGCCATGGTTTAAAGAGATGCATGTGTTTATGCTTTTAGCAATAGGACTTTACCTCAGGCATTGAAGCAATGAAAAGAAAGATTTAGGAGTGCTGCATTTTGATTTGCATGATCATTACAGAAATCCCATAGGTAAATGAAAAAGAGAGAATTTTGTAGTTGTAGTTGGTCAGAACTTACAAGATGAGGGACATTATCACCAGTTACCAGCCTGCAGCTGTTTAAAAAGCACCAAAATGTTTATTCATTGAGAATACAGTAATGGTACATAGAAATGAATAAATGTATTCCATTGGAAAAAATAACATATAATTTAAGAAATAACATCACAGTATTCGAACAAATTTGGGTCACAACAGAGAAGTCCTACCACGGACCTCCACCGCCTAAAAGGACAGAATGAGAAGATGATGAAATGAACTGACCCAGTGTGTAAAAGTAGATGACACAATTTTCTTGTTTATTTTCATTGTGTGATGACATTGTTGAATGGATTTAATGTATTGTATATGTTGAACGTTTAGTGTGTAGGAAGGAGGGAGGGAAGGGAGGGGGGAAAATTTTGGTCATTATGGTTCATAGTGTGAAAAATTTAAAATTTTTTTTTAAAAAAGCACCAAAATGCCTGCTCACTCAGAGTTACTGCCTCTGGAAGATGCAGATTTGTCATTGAGGCTGTGACAGGGTTGATAAGCACCCAGTTTCTGGATCTGGATTATTTCCAGATCATTCAACTGTTGATGCTGCAGCTTAATTTTTTTCCCTGAAATGTAAACATACAGCACAGTAGCAGGGCCATTTCAGCCCATGGGTCCACGCTGCCCAATTTACACCCCATTAACCTGGACCCCCGATACATTTCGAACGGTGGGAGGAAACCAGAGAAAAACCCACGCAATCACAGGAAGAACGTACAGGATCCGAATCCAGGACCCGACTGCTGAATACCAACCGTGCCACCCTACAATAAGCAGCTCTCGCCCTGTGGCTGACTGTATTTTGTGCTCTAGTGTCCAGGGACTTGCGAATCCAGAGTTCACTGCCTCAGATGCTGCTATTAGCCATACCCAAGGCCAAGACTGGAGTTTTTTGGACCTAATTGGAATTAAGTAGTGTGGGAAAATCTGGCAGAGAAGGGAAGCCAAAGCCAAAGATAAGTCTGGCTTTTATCTTAAATGAAAGACAGAGAAGACTCAGGGATCATAGTACACCACCTATATCCTATTTTCTACTGTCCTTGTTTGCTTACGTGTACTTACTTACCTGTAGTGACATCAGACCTCACCGAATGATCCTTCATTGCTCATCAGCAATGTTTTTGAGAACTAACAGCCAATTTGGATTTAATGTAATACAAATGCATGTTTCCTCCAATTTCCGAGTCACACTAAAGAACTGCCCTGAGGAATGCTGCAGTTACGTCACTTTGAGATTCATTATGTATCACCAGCTGCACTATGGCAAATGTTAGATGAATGCAGGTTTGGCAGGAGAGTCTGGACCTTCTCACCACCCATGCTGAGAGGATACAAATCTCTTGTGCTCAAAACTAAAACAACATCTGCAGAGAGGGGGGGAAAAAAAATCCAGCCTTTTCTCAGCTCAAATCGCTATCCACCAAAAGGGAAGTGCCTTGGACCCTCAGAAAACACCCCACATCCAGCCATACCCCTTCCCCCATGTCTCTCTAACCCTCTGCCTCCCCTCTCCCCACTCCCTTCCCTTCTCCTCTCTGAGAGAGCAACCCTCAGCCTTCTGCCATCTGCAGGGTTATATGTGTGACATAGGGACTGATTAGGTTGTTGTGGAGTAGGTTTATGTAAGGCTTTTTTTTAAATGGTGCAAGGCCGCATTAAAGGTGCCTCAATGAAAAAAAAGGTGGATTTACCTTTTTATGGGAGCCTATGATGCTGACCCAGCGTTGCTTTCATACTGAGCAGCATCAGGAGCCATCTTCCAGAGATGAAGGAGGCGGAGCGAGTGGTGCAGTAGCACCGCCCACTGCCGTGACATCATCCACACACGCCTAGAAGGGAAAGCGGCCTACACCCGAAATGGCGACCAAAGGGCAGGTAAGAGCGCTGGCGGAGATATGTTCAAGCAGGCTGAGGACTTGGGCAGATCTCCTGCACAACATAATCAGCTAATTTACGGCATACAGGATTTTAAAAATCCCACTGCTGGGTCGTGAGCTGAAGACGTCATAGTGAGGTAATCACTTTTTTTACACTAGAAAAAGGCCTACTGATTGGCAGAACATCGTAAACTGAAGAGCCAGTACTCTGCTGTAAGGCTCTGTGATCTAAACTGACTACAGGTGCCTAACCTTTTATCTGGGATCATCAGGTCTGGACACCTGCTGTTGTTCAGAATCTTCCGAATTTCAGAATCGTTTTGATTTCGGACCCTTTAAGACCGCCCATCCGAGTTGCGCTGCTATCTCTCCCCCCACCCCCCACCCGCCCGAGTAGTACTGCCTTCTCCCCTCACGCCTCACCCGCCCAAGTCACGCTGCCATTTCCCCTCACCCACCGCTGTCTCTCCCTCCGCCTCCCCCCCGAACCAGCACCAGGGGAGAAGCCCCCTTCTCGATTCTTCTGTGCTGACACAGCGGTTTCAGCTGCGTGGGGGATTATGGGTAGCGACGACGGCCAATGAGCTGCGGCTGCCGGTCCAAATGAAAATGCCCCAACCCTGGGTGGGCATCCGTATATGGCTATTCGGAGGCATTTATAAAGTAGCTGAACATGGGAGATTCCAACGTGAGCGAGGCTCATGCTCGACGGGGTAGGGCACTTATAAAGTGATGATACACCTAATTAGCAATGCGGAATGCGACGGGATACACACGAGTTGAGCGAGGGCTGCATCGGGTCACATTTGGCGCCAGACTCCATCTTTGACGAGCGGATGTCATCTACAGGAAAAAAGTGCGGGTTAGACGCTGCCGGTTTTCGGAATCCAGATAAAAGGTTTAGCACCTGGATTACTTTCAAGGAGATTTTCTTGGCTGTGCAGGCTGACAGCTCAGGCCAAGAGGATGAGCTGGGAAATCATCAATGGAAGACCGTGCCCAGGAAAGGTGGAAAACTGGCCCGAAAAGTTGCCGGAATGTCTTTATGCATTCAAGGAACATTTGCAACTGAGATCGCTGGCCCACTTTACCTGACAAAAATCCTTCAGCTACAGATTAAACATCATCAACCACCCACGTGCAATAAAAGCCAAAAAGTAATTTTTCTTGAATTTTCCCCGCAGCCAGTTATTTGAAGTCAAGCTGTTAAAAACAGTTGCTATTCTATTGGACTGAAGGATTTTCTGAGTAATGTAACTGAAATTTAAGATGGAAAATATGAATCAAAGACAAACAAGAACGTCTGCAGATGCTAGGGTCAATTGCAGGGCACAAACAGGCTGGAGAAACTCAGCAGGTTTCCATATAGAAAGTAAAGGGTAACCAATATTTCAGGCCGGAGTCCATCATCAAGTATGAGCAAAAAACAGGCAGGCGCCTCAATAAAATGCTATGGGGGAGGGGGGCAGAAGAAAGAAGGTGAGAAGCACAGGCCCCAGAAGGGGAGAAGCACGGGCCCCAGACGGGGAGAAGCACAGGCCCCAGACGGGGAGAAGCACGGATCCCAGAAGGGGAGAAGCACGGGCCCAAGATGGGGAGAAGCACAGGCCGAAGAAGTCACAGGTAGGAGGATAGAAAGAATCTGATAAGTGATTGGGGCAGGGGGGGGGGGGGGTGGGGGGGGATGGTAGCTCTCTGATAAGTGAGGGAGGAGAAGGAGATAGGGAGCTGGAAGAAAGAGAGGGATAAGAGTAAAGGAGAGATTTGGAGGAGGGGGATAATGGAAACTGGAGAAGTTGCTGTTAATGCCAACTGGTTGGAGAGTGCCCAGATGGAATACAAGGAATATAATAAATCCAGGAGCAATCTGTCTGGCGTGGGGGGAGCAAAAGTGATGGCTACACGTTAGCCCCACATTTACACGGCAGAATGAATTGATAGGGTTTTGACAGAAGCCAATGCCGTTGCAGAGAACGATGAATCATCCTCGAAAGAAGTGGTTAAACTTCAGTTGTGCATTTAAATACACAAGCATCTGCTAATATATTTTGCTTGTCATCCTGCTATCGATGTCCTGATTGAAAACACAGAAAACAAAGTAGGGAAACAGAAGGTGCACACAAGAGGCAGAATGTGCAGGAATGAAACAGTATGCAACAATGCATTCATATTTTTTAACGATATAACACAATAGGAGGCTCTTCCGGCCCATGCTACCCAATTACACGTAATTGACTTATCAACCCTGTAGATTTTTGGAGGGTGGGAGGAAATCAGAGCACCTAGCGGACAGACACAGAGAGAACCAGCAAACTTCTTACTGACTGGGGTAGATTCGAACCAGAGTAGCTGGCAGTGTGATGGTATTGCGCTAACCGCTACGCCTGCCGTGCCATCCTTGAGGATTAAGAGAGGTGGGTGTATTGTGATGGGGAGAGCCTTAAGCAGGGAAAAGGCATGGAGATGGTGGGAGGGAGACACAAGATCAAGGAAGAGCAGAAGACAGAGTGCACAGTCACAACAGACTCAGCTTTAAAAAAAGATAAGAACTTGTTACAAGCCCAGAGGACCCCAAAACCCAGCAGCAATAGATATTCACCAAGAGAAATGGTTACTTAAACAAAAGTTGCTTTTAATTATCTTTAAACATGAAAACAGAATGTGTGTGTGTGTGTGTGTGTGTGTGTGTGTGTGTGTGTGTGTGTGTGTGTGTGTGTGTGTAAGTTCAGAAATATTCCTCCAAGTTCATTGGTTGCAGGCAATTCTTATACTGTGCACAGAATTTAACATTTATGAAGTTCACCAGAATTTGGTGCCTGATTTTTACTGCTCAGGAAGGTTCTTGTCAGTTTTCAGAGAGAGATTTGTTGTTTGCTGGCACCCACAACTGATTCCTTTTTAATCAGCCACTTCAGTGTCTTGCCAAAGAAACTTGCCCCCTCAGGGTTCTCCAGATGATAACCTCTTTCTTTCAGGTTGCCACAGAGTTCCTTTTTGTTTCTCTATTTCAAGTGAAACATTAGGCAGCCAGTCCTCTCCTCTTGCATGAACTACAAGGGCTTTGACCAGGCTGAACTAAGCACTCACAACCCGCCTTTAAAATGGGGGTTTTCCACAAGCTTACTAGCTTGTCCTGTTCCAGTCCCAGCTGTTGCTGCTGACTGTAAAACTGTAGAACTGATATCTCTCTCTCTCTCTCTCTCCCCCAGAGAGAGAGCCTGTTTGACTCTCTCTGCTTGCAAAACAGAACAGCAAGTTCCACTCCAGACAATCTGCAGCTCCAACAAGTTCCTTCATCTGTTGCCTTTTTGTAAATAACAATCCGAAACTCTTGTCCTTTTGCAGATTTGTCCGAGCAAAAATCTTGTCCTTTTGCGGTCTCGTCCGACAGAAATTCTTTTCTTTTTGCGGACTTGTCTGAGTGAAACTCTTGTCCTTTTGTGGAGTTGTCCGAGTGAAACTCTTGTCCTTTTGCAGTCTTGTCCGAGCGAAACTCTTATCCTTTTGTGGTCTCGTCCGAGCGAAACTCTTGTCCTTTTGCGGACTCGTCCGAGTGAAACTCTTGTCCTTTTGCCGACTCATCCGAGTGAAACTCTTGTCCTTTTGCGGTCTCATCCCAGTGAAACTCTTGTCCACAGGCAGAGCAAGTGAACTTCAAAACATGTTGTTACCTCCACTGTTTGTGGCCTGGCAGATTTTTGACAAGCATCTATTTAAACACATAGCAAATGAAAGGAGCAAATTATGACAATTACTTGGAGCCCATCCAAAATTTGCTTTTCCACAGCTGAGCTACACATTATACAGATCTACTCAAAGGTGAATTCAATGAGCTTTCAAGGCAATCTCTCCATACATCTCCATTTATGAAATCATAACTAGAGGTGAACTTCATGGAATATCCTCTTGCTTGCTTTGTTTTTATTCTCCTTTTGGACTCAAACTAGTGCCTAAAATATACGAATGGCTCCCTTGAATATTCAGCCCACGCCATGCATCTGATTTGATCTGATCAGCTGCCCTTTCATTGAGTGAAGGTCCATCGCCCACTTCTATTCTACACCACACTCCTGTGCTGACATGTCTGTTCATGGCCCTTGTGCAATGCCAAACCAAGGTCACCTCTAAATTGGAGGTGCCTGGGCACCGTCCAACCAGGTGGCGTTGGCATCGACTTCTCCAGTTTCTGCTAGATTGCTCTCTTCCCCGAGTGAAAGTCTGGAGGAACTCAGCTGGTCTTTTCGGCATCCATAGGAGACAAAGATACATTGCCGACATTTCGGGACTGAGCCCTTCTTCAAAGGCTCTCTTCCCTATCCTTCAGACTCCTTTCCTCCAGCTCTCCCCCCCCCCCTCCATTCACAGAGCCACCCTCAATCCCCCCCGCCATCCCCTCCTTCAGTTTGCTGTGGTTCCCTTCCTCCCGTATCTACTTTTTGCTTGTTGGCCTGTGCTACTCCCCATTTTATCCCTATGCCATAGGGTGGGAAGAAAAAGTTTGAAGACCACTCTTTTAATCATCCCTCATTGACTCGTTATGTGTAGGGTTTCATAACTCCAAAAGAAATGGGCCAATGACAATTTTTCTCAAGCAAAATATTTCAGTGACAATTGGGTCCAGAGCAGTAACTCTCAACCTTCCCTTCCCACCCACATCTCACCTTAAGCAATCCCTTACTCATCACAGAGCACCAATGGGATAGGGATTACTTAAAGTGGGATGTGAGTTGAAAGAAAAAGGTTGAGAACCACTATGTAGTTGCATATCAAAGCAATGAACTATCCTTAACCATCAATTCTAGACTGGACAATCTATGTTATGAAAAAAAAATCATGTCTAACAGTTGACTGTATGAAGAGATTAGTGTATTCAGTGAATAGTGCCCTCAATTAAGGCCACCACACTTACGGAAGGATGTCGAGGCCTTAAGGTGCAATAGTGATTCACTACAATGGTGCTGGAAACCAAGCACGTTCAGTCACCCAGAGAAGCTGCGAGTTTTCTCCTTGCAGGTGAAATTTAACAAAGTTCACATTGAAACAAGGGAGTGTTTTGCCAAGATAGGAAGTGGGTGGGGTGGGGTTGGTGGGAGGAGAGCACAGCAAGAACCAGTGGTGCACAGAGTGGGCGTGCTGCAGAGATGGTTTCAGAACACAAGCTCTGGAGACCAGGAAACCTGACAAGCAGGCATCCTGGAATAGGCACTGATCCCTTGAGCAACTAACAGCCTCTAACTCCAGCTGCTGCAAAACAACATTAGGCCACGTCAATAACCAAGTCTGCAGCAGCACTTTCAAATCAAGATCCAGTCGGTCCATTTCAGAACTCTTTCTTCACATGCCTGAATTGCTTTTCTCCAAATACTCATTCAATTCCTTTTTATGAAGGTTACTGTCACACCTCCATTTCCTGCCCTGTGACACAGTACATTCCAAGTTCTAACCAGCTGTGGAACAAGAATGTGGCTCCTTGAACAATCATTTTAAAATATGTACCCTCGGGTCATTAAATCTTGGTCTCATTTACTCCTTTGTGATTTTAATCCCACTTGATGCAAATTAATGTTTTATTCTACGCAAAGCTGTTGCATATTCAGTATAAAATTAAGTTCTCATGTTATTGGTAAATGCAACTGAAAATGAATTTCATGAAAGATCATGATGTACCCTCTTTTCTGTTCTCAAGTGGCATGAAACCTTTGTCCCTTATTACGGGAACACTTCCATATCCCTACTAAAGCCGTCAGTACAGGTACTCCCCAACTTCCGTCCGTCCGCACAAACGACCAAATTTTTTTTTAAATAAAGAAAAATGTAAAATTTACACAGTTTATGTTGTATTTGACAAGCTATAACAGGATACAGGGCATGCGAGCCAAACTGAGCGTACTTACCTCATTAGTTGGCGTCCCGGGGACCTTAGGCTGGGCACGGCCATCTTGCACCTTGACGATATTGAATTTGTGCCCTTAACTCTCCCACATGCATTGACCGAAGACTTGCGCATGTGCACAGGAATCAAGATGGCAGCGCCCAGCCTACGGACCCTGGGATGCCGACTAATGCAGTAAGAATGGACCAGAATGTGGAAAGATTCACCACGGTTGATCGACAAATTCAGGAAGCTTTAAGTTGTTATCATCAAATCTACGATGAAAAAAAGATTTGATTTAAAAGTTTGTTGAAGACTTCGGCACTCCAAGCGTGTGGGCAAAATTCTGACTTACATCTATCTCATCATACAACTGATTCTTCAGACCCAATTAAGGTCGCAAGTCGGGGAGTACCTGTATCTAAATTTGAGATGATCAAATGTAACACATCCTCCAAATGATGCTGAGTTGCTGCTTTTGCATCCATAAGGTTTCAAGATTTCTTCACTGTCAGGTAATAAACACACAAAATGTGCTAACGATTGTCTGCTGTAAAGGCACACACCCTGCAGCCCAGCCAGTGAGAGAAAGAGAAGCAAAAGAGAGTTTGAGAGTACTGCACTCCCGCAATGTTTGCCGCTGCACAGACTTTTATCC
This sequence comes from Narcine bancroftii, assembly GCF_036971445.1. NCBI lineage: Eukaryota > Metazoa > Chordata > Chondrichthyes > Torpediniformes > Narcinidae > Narcine > Narcine bancroftii. The sequence continues at coordinate 137,235,232 of NC_091470.1, read as the reverse complement.
ATTCCAGTGGTGAACCCGAGCTCTGATAAAATCAGAAAGCTGCAAACTCCCTCACTAAATCCCAGTCCCGATACTTGGTTCCCACGAGCTGATCTCCAGCAGCCAACAACCTGGTGTGAGACCATTGCCCTCTGAGCCCCTTGCTTCTTATAATGTCCTCACATCTGTGCTCTTTCTAGCTCAGGAACCCATGTGTTTCATAACTGCTTTGTAAATCTGTCCGGCCACCTTCAAAGCTGCACATTTGATTGCTTCTCTTCCCTCCTCAAAGCTGACTGTGCTGTGCACATCACTGCATTCTTTACAGACGATATAATCTCTTGCTTTTCTGCATTGAATTTTATATGCCTCTTTTCAACTGTTGTACAATCTAATGATCAAGATGAGGGCATTTCGCTTGAAGAAAGACGTGCAGGCTTTGGAGGGGTGTAGAGGGTTCCAGTGATAAGGGGCTTCAGAATCAGAATTTATTGTCACGAACAAGGCACAAAATTTGTTGTTTTGTAGCAGCGTCACCATGTCAGCATTCATATAAACCACCTTACAACAATAATCAAAAATTCAAAGTAAGGCTCAGTGATCATTCAGGAATCTGATGGCAGCAGGGAAAACGATGGGCTTGTGACGCTGAGTGCTCGTCTTTAGGCTCCTGTACCTTTTTCCTGATGGTAGCAGACTGAAGAGGGCATGGCCTGGGTGGTGAGGGACTTTGAGCATAGAGGCTGCCTTCTTAAGACACCGCCACTTGTGGATGTCCCCACTGGAGGGAAGTCTGGTGCCCATGACGTCGCAGGCCGAGTTCACAACCCTCTGACGTTTTTCTCTCGTCCTGAGCACTGTCCTTGAGATGCATGGAGAAGCTGGAGTTTCTTACTTTAAAACAGAAGAGGATCTTTAGAAAATGGAGTGGTTTGCCTCCTGGGAACAAGCCAGTTTCTTTTTATCCCATTCCACCTCTATTAAGGCTTTAGGGAAGGTTGAGGTTTGAGGCTAAGATTGTTTTTAAAATAATATTTCAATTGATGTAAACAACTACTCCTCCCAGTTTGAGGGTATTAAATTCCTACCCAATGACTGTAAAAAACAACAAACCCTGAATCTTTTCAGCATCAGATTCTCAAGCAGATCCTTTACTACAAATGTGTCGGCTTTTATGGCAATTATACTGCACTTTCATTTCCTCATGATAGAGGAGGCTATTCTGCCCATCTTTCCTGTGCGGATTCTCAGAGTAACCCCATATCCTTTTTATATCCCTGTAACTGTTCACTCACAAGCCACCCCAACTTCGACCACTTACGTACTGAAGACATGCTTTACAATAACTAATAAACTTACCGACTTGTACATCTTCAGAAAGATGGGGGAAACTGAAACAACCGCAGGAAAGTACAGTAAAACCCCCATAATCCGAAATTCAAGCAACTGGGAGCCTCAAGCAACCAGCAAAAATAATAAATAAGTAAAAATACAGAATTGTAAAATTGGCACGCCTCGACGTTTGTTTGCCAGTCATGCAACACACAATTTCAAGCAAGCGGAAAATTCACTGATCCGGCATCTACCATTCCCCATAGGTGCCAGATACTGGGGTTTTACTGGAGATGTTTAGCATTTCCTGTGCCTACACTTCACTTGTGAATCTCCGGGGCTTGTCTCCTCTGCATCGAAGAGGCTGGGCGAGGAGGGAGTCACGTGATGGAGTAGTGGCCCGACGGTGAACTCCAGCCCTCTCCAGAAAAGTCGGGAAAAACAAAGGAAAACACAAAGGCACAGAAATAAAAGTTACAGAAAAGTGAGTATAAAGGTGGAAAGAAGATGGCGACAAAAAAAGAAAAATCGAAAACAACGGTAAGAAGAGAGGAAGAGAAGACAAAGGAGGAAAAAGGTGAAGGCCTTACCTGTCCAAAGAGGCCCGCTGCGGAGAGAGAAACCCGCTCCCTCAGGTCGGTAAATAATGGACTACAAAAATGGCTCGCAGAGCCGAGTAAAAAACACACCGACGGGAGGGGGGACCAGCTGGGGAGTCGACCTCCACAGCCGGCAACGACAGCTGCAGAACACCTGCAGCAAGAAGAGACCACAGAAGACAATAGAAACAAGAAAGAAGAGGAGGAAAGGGCACCAAAGAAACAACAGATGGTCAACCCAGAGGAAGAAGAAGAGGAAGAGGAAGAGTACAGGGAAATAGAAGAAGAAAAGAAAGGCAAGGTAAAGGATATACTTGCTCTTATTAAAGGATACATGGAGTCATTTAAAGAATGGCAAACACAGGAATTTAAGGATTTAAGAAAAAGAATAAACAACACAGAAGAGAAAATAAATAAAATGGAGATGACCTTAACAGAAATGGGAAAGAAAATGGACAAGATGGAAGAGCGGGCAGTAGCAGCAGAAATGGAGGTAGAAGACTTAAAAAAGAAATTGGAGAAATCTAATAAAAAAACTAAAGAGACACAAGAACTACTAGCTCAAAAAATAGATACAATGGAAAACCATAACAGAAGAAATAACATAAAGATAGTGAGCCTTAAGGAAGATGAAGAAGGCAAGAATATGAGGGAGTTTATAAAAGAGTGGATCCCTAAGACCCTAGGATGTCCAGAACTACAGCAAGAAATGGAAATAGAAAGGGCACATAGAGTATTGGCCTCTAAACCACAACCACAACAAAAACCAAGATCTATTGTAGTAAAATTCCTAAGATATACTACAAGAGAAAAGGTACTGGAGAAGACAATGGAAAAAGTAAGAGAGGGCAACAAACCACTGGAGTATAAAGGGCAAAAAATCTTCATTTATCCAGATATAAGTTTTGAACTCCTAAAGAAGAGAAAAGAGTTCAATACAGCAAAGGCGATTTTATGGAAGAAAGGGTATAAATTTATACTAAAGCATCCAGCGGTATTGAAAATATTTATTCCAGGACAACAAAACAGACTATTCTCGGATCCAGAAGAAGCACGAAAATTTGCAGAACAATTACAAAAATAGACTGAGGGAGGAAGACGGGTAATGAGAGTTAAAATGATCACGATTGATATGGATGTGGGTAAAGACAAAAATAGACTGAGGGATGAAGACGGGTAATGAGAGTAAAAATGATCACGATTGATATGTATGCGGGTAAAGAGGTATAAGAGTGAATAGAGACAATGAGCATACATGAATGTATCTGTACTTAGAGGAAAATATAGATAGTATAGACAAGAATTAATAAGGGAAGGTAATGGAATAGAGAGAATAAGGAGGGAATTAAAATAGCGACCTTTGTGACATATGAAAAGTGAAATCTTTTCTGGGGGAGGCGGGGTGGGGGGAAATAGCAGTCACTGCAAAATCAGTTGACGCTTGCGAGTGGATTCGCAAATCCAAATGGAGAGGGGAGATGTGGTTGTCCGACAAGGGATAAAGGACAACTCAGGAGGTGAAGGGGAGATTGGGGATAAATAAGATAGAAATAGGAGAATAAGGAAAATGTTGGATGTTGTAGAAATGTTGTCTTATAAAGAGTTGAAAATAAGAAAACAGAAATAGAAAAGGAGGAAAGGTAATGATGGAAAAACGGAAAGAGAAGATAAACAAAATATAAAAGGGCTACGCTGAACTATATGTCTTTAAATATTAATGGAATACATAACCAAATTAAAAAGGAAGAAACTACTAAATTTAAATGAATAAATGTATTCCATTAGAAAAAATAACATATAGGTTAAGAAATAATATTGAAATATTCGAACAAGTATAGGAGCCTTACATTAAATACAATAGCGAAAACCTACCGGGGACAAACATTACCTAAGTTGATGGAAGGAGAAGGAAAGAAAAGAATGGACTCAGTAGAATTTCTGGTGTAATTTTGTTGAATGACAACATTGTCTGACTGGCTTAATGCAACCTAGATTGTATACCTAAAATGGATGAGAGGGGGGGTGGTGGGGGGGTGGCTTGGGAGGAGGGGGGGGGAGAAAAAGTCACTGTATATGTGTGAAAAAGAAATAATGTATATCATGGCTAATGTGATTTATGGTGTGAAAAATAAAAAAATTTAAAAAAAAGAAGAGGCTGGGCGTTGACTGGGAGATCGTTATGCAGAGCAATAGTGAGGATCTCTCAGTGTTTTTACCATCTTTTTTCTCTTCTGCCCTTTCACCCATATCCATCTATGTCCTCTTGCCTGTGGGCATGTGCTCCCCCCGCCCCCCCCCCCCCCCCACAAACCATTTTGCTCATCCCTTGACTAATGGCTCAGGCCCAAAACACTGGTGACGTATCTTTGCCATAAAGGATGCTGTTTCTCCAGCACCTTTTTATGTAGTACCTGCTGACTTCGTTATTGAAACAATAATACTCCAAGTGTGGTCTAACTGTTTTAGGGAACTGCAATGTAACCTCACAACTCTTAAATTCAATTCCCCCATACCTTGAAGAAGCCTGGAACATTGGTTATGTATCTTTACATCCTATGGATGCTGCAAGTCCTGCTGAGTTCCTCCAGTATTTTGTGTTTTTCACAGATTCTGCTGACTGTCATGAATCCCCCCTCCCCCACCCGATAAACAAAGGCCAGTGCACCCTACGTCTTTCCGAACACCTCATCAACCTGCACAGCACACCTGAGGGATCTATGGACCTAGACCCTAACATCTGTCTGTTCCTCCACACTGTTAACAATCCATGCCTTCAACTTTGACCTTCCAAAGTGCGTCATCCCACACTTATCCAGACTGAATTCCACCTGCCCCTTCTCCCCTCCAACTCTGCATTCTGTCTATATCCTTTTGTAACCCAGAACAACCTTGCACAACACCTCCAAGCTTTGAATTGTCTGCGAACTGGCTGACCCAGACCCCTTGTCCAATGGAATGCCTTATTCATGAGTAGATCAGCATTGCCTTAAGGTATTTAGACACATGGCACACCTTGCTGCAAAAGTAGAGCACTCAAAATCAACATGACAAATCAACATAACCCCCAGAGAAGTTAAAAGACTATTTTATATTGGTTTGTACAGGAGAAAACAGAGAATTTGAGAATATTATGGCAATAAATCAAATTATTCCTTCATTTCAGCCTCATTCACGATGACTTCAAAGCTACTGACTATTGACTGAACTGTGTTTGCTGCACATGGACAAAGTTGACTGAAGGTCAGCTCGCTTACCTTGGATTAGCGGCTTGCAGAACCACACTCATGCCTCAATAGAAAGAATGCTACTTCAGCTGAGGGGTTGGAGGTTGGCCTCGAAGAAGCAGCTGGAAAAGGAACGAATAAACTACAATAATGTCTCCCCATGGAGTGATTTCCCTCAGAGAATGTAATGTGCAGAGAAAAAATTAATATAAATCATGGACATGAAATCAATCTATTGCTGCTGCAGTGTGTTCCCCAGGTTTGACGCAATTGTGTCCACTGATGTCAGTACTCTCACCAATTTATTTTAAAAAGTGGTGTATGAGTGGCGGTGCTGGGGGAGGGGGAGGGGGTGAGGGGGGAGGGAGAGGGGAGAGGGAGCGAAGGACAGGGAAAGGGGAGAGAGGGGTGGAGAGGGGGAGAGGGGTGGAGAGGGGAGAGAGGGTGGATAGAGGGGGATGGATGGGGGGGTGGAGAGATTGGTGATATAAGTACTGGAGGATTGGAGGGCTACAAATGTTGTCCCCTGTTCAAGAAAAGGGAGCAGAGAGAGCCAAGGAAATTATAGACCAGTGATTCTTTCCTCAGTGTTGGAGAAGCTCCTGTTTTGGGTCTGAGCCCTTATTCGATGTGGGAGCAAAAAGCAGACATGCAAACCACTGTCTCATGCACTATCTGTGAACTCATCACTTCTGGTCTTCTTCCTCAGTCTCCAACCTTATTGTTTCCCTAATCCGCACTGCCTGGTTCTACCTCCAACTACATCACAGTGTCGGCAGTTTTGTGTTTTGTCTGAAAGTAGGTTATTAGGGTCACTGGAGGCTGAAGGGTCTGTAACATGCTGGCTATTTCTACGTTCGTCAATCATATTCAATGGAGACAAAATAAATTAGTTAATAGCACAGATACAACCTGCAGCAGAACTTTCTAGTTCAGTAAAAGGCAAAGCAAGTTACTCAACGTTGCCAAATTTCAGATGGAGACCGTGGAGTCCAGGGTGTTGGTCTTTATGAAGCTGATGCAGTTAGTCACAGCACGGATGGCTTGGGGAATTAAAGTAAGAAAGGAGTGGAAGGTCAGGTTACCATGACTGACCGACCAGAGGTGCACTAGTCACCCAACATGTAATTAGTACTTCCATCATGAGCACCTAACGTTGTACAGTAGACTAGCGGAAGTGCAAGTTAATCACAACTTCTCCCTGGATGATGTGCAGGGATGCAGCAATGCCAAATGCTGCACCACGTCCTCTCCCCAGTCCGCACTTCCAACAACGCCCAGCTCTCCCCGCTCAGAGAACTCTCCCCTGCAACTATCACTTTCCATTTTGCGTTAGCCAATCTCCATTCACTTCCTCTGAGCTGCAGAGGTTAACCCTGCCTGGTTCAAGGCAGGTTTTGCTAATTAAGCCTGGGAGCATGAGGGGGTTTGAGAAGGAGAGGAGCCCGCCTGCCCATCACAGGTGTCCCTGGGCCAACACTAACCTGGAGCAGAAACTGAGCCTCAGTCTCCACTAGGGAACCAGAGCCAGTTAAGCCCTTAAAAAGTTGTGGCCAATCTGCTAGTTCACAATCAGAAATTCTGCCCAATGTGTTATGATGCTACAAGGTGGTACATTCGTATACTGTTTCAGGTGCTTAGCCGGCAGGGAATTAAAACCAAAACCCATACAACAGATTTACCAAAATGACACTGGGAAAGAGAGGCAATTCACACACATCAGGCTGTGTGTGGGGGAGGTAAACTCCAACCCCTTCAAAAATCTGATTAAACATCTGGATTTTCTAACATCTTGCAACAGAAATGATGCCAAGAATCACCAGATTTCGATCAACGTTTCTCCACTAATATCATAACTATGAAATGCACAATATATTGTGGTCTAATTTGGCTCCATTTTATTCCCAGTCATACACTTCAAAATAACATTACTGTGTCCACAATGCAAATATTAGGGTGTGCTAACATTTCTCTGGTACAAAAACTACTATTTGTACATTCCAATACACAGCCTGGCTGCTTTTATTCCCCCCCCCCCCCCCCCACCCATTTACAGTACGCTAGAAGCCGATTTCAGCCATTTAAACCTGTACCACCCAATTAACCTACAAGCCCGTACATTTTGGAAGGTGGGAGGAAACCGGAACACGTGGGGAAAACCCATGTAGACACGGTAAAATCGTACAAACTCCTTACAGACAGCGCTAGATTCTAACCTGTGCCGCTGGTGCTGTAATAGTGTTGCGCTATCCACGACGCTAACTGTGCGGCCTAATTGGGCCGCCACGTTGAAATGGAAAAATATATTTTTCCCTCCCAACCCCAAACTCCTGCCTTCTCCCCATAAGCTTTGACACCCTTACTGACTACCTCTGCTTTGAATATACCCAATGATGCCATCCACCGCTGTCTGTGGCAACAAATTCCATGAATTCACTACCCTCCAGTATTCTACGTGAAGAGCAAGAGGATGACTGGAGTGAGGGTAGGATCACTCAGGGATAAAGGGGGAACATGTGCCTGGAGGTAGATGATGAATAAATACTTTCCTTCATTGTTCACCGGGGTAGAGGGATTGGACGAATGTGAGGTCAGCATAGAACAGGCAATGTGAAGGTTGAAGTGTTGTGTATAATGTAGAAGATTACCACGGTTAAGAAAGAGGTAGCATTGGAGCTTCTTAAAAACTTTCAGATATACCCCATAATGGGAGATCCAGGGAACCAAAGACAGCAAATGGTGGGGAAACTATTGAAGGAGATTCTTCAGGACAGAGTTTACGAGCATTTAGAGAAGCATAGTCTCTCAGAGAAAGTTAGCATGGCTTTGGGAGAGGCTGGTTATGCTTAGACTAATTGATTTTTTTCAAGGAGGTGGCAAAAAAAATTGATGAAAGTAAGACCGTCAACATGGTGTATATCAGTGGTTGTCAACCTTTTTCTTTCCACTCACATCCCTATGCCACAGGTGCTCTGTGATTAGTAAGGGATTGCTTAAGGTGAGATGTGGGTGGAAAGAAATGTTTGAAAATCACTGTTTTAATTGTCCCTCATTGACTCTTTATGTGCACGGTTTCAGAACTCCAAAGGAAATGGCGTAATGACACTTCCCTTAAATTTTTCTCCATTCACCTTAAACAGATGTCCTCTGGAATTTGTTATTGCCACCCTGAGAAAAAAGGAGCTGGCTGTTCTTATCGATGCCTCTCGTAACCTTATACACCTTGATAGTCACCTCTCATCCTTCGTCACTCCAATGGGTAAAGCCTTTGCTCTGTCAACTGTGCTTCAGAAGCCATGGCAACATCCTGGTAAATTTACTCTACACCCTCTCCAAAGCTTCCACATCCTTCCTGTACTGAGGTGACCAGAACTGAACACTATTCTCCAGGTGTGGTCTAACTCGAGTTTTATAGAGCTGCAACCTTGCCTCATGGCTCTTGAACTCAATCCCCAACTAATGAAGCTCACTCACTTCTTAACAACCCTATCAACTCGCACAGCTACCCTGAGGGATCTATGGACCCGTACCCCAAGATCTCTCTCTTCTTCCACACTGTTAAGAATCTTGCCATTAACCCCATTCACCTTCAAGTTCCAACAGGCATTCTATAAATTCTCTCTCAGGATTCAACTTGATCTTCCCAATCACCTTGAATACTGAAATTCCCCATGACTATCACGACATCCCCAATGATCCAGAAACTGAACCCCTGTCCCTGCACCAATTTCTCACCCATGCATTCATCTCTTTCAATGGTCTGTCAATTGCACAGGCAGCAATTCTGATATTACAATTCCTAAGGACCTGTCTTTCAACTTCCTACCAAGGTCCCTACGTTCCTTTGTCGGGTCCTCATTGTTTCTCCTCACTATCATTTATGTACTACATCTTCTGGCTTCTCACCCTCCCACTTCAGAATGCCGTGGACCCGATATGAGACATGCTTGACCCTGGCACCTGCAAGGCAATATTCCATCTTAATCAATACCGAGCTATTTCCAAGGCAAGGTGAAGACTTCAAGCCCTACTTCAGACTTCAATATGAATCTTGGTTTCAGCAATGAAATGTCAATACCTGACTCCCAATCACTGTTTATAGGTACATGTTGGTGTAATCCTTTTCTTTCAGTTTACAACTCCCATTAAAATTCCAGTCTTAGATTTTGAAAATTCAACTCGGGTGAAAGTGACTAAACTAAGCAGTTTGACTGACAATCATTTTCCTCATCCCTTAGTGGAAATCCAGACCCTCACTTCCTCAATTAAAACAGAAGCTGATTTTGTATAAGGCAATAATTTTAAGGGCTTAAGATGCAGAAGAACTGATTGACTGAATAGAAAATGTATATTAATCTTATTCACTGGGCAGGTACAGGTAAAGGCAGGTTTTATAGATCTTTTTTTTTCTTAGTCATAGACAGTGGGAATGGCAGCCAAGACAGGGGAATGCTCCCTTTGCAGAATGTGGGTTGTCAGGGAAGCCAGCAGTATCCCTGACAACTTCATCTGCGAGAAGTACCTCCAGCTACAGCTCCTGACAAGCCAAGTTAAGGAATTCCAACTGGAGTTGGATGGACTCTGGATCATTCTGGAGGCAGAGGGGGTGATAGACAAGTGTTACAGAGACACTATCACACCCAGGAGGCAGGAGGAATGTAGCTGGGTGAAAGTCAGGAGAGAGAAAGAGAAAAGGCAGGCAGTGCAGGGCAACCCTGTGCCCATTCCCCTTAATAATAAGTATACTATTTTGGATACTGTTGGGGGAAGACCTACCAGGGACAAGCCATGGCGATCAGGTCTTTGGCACAGAGTCTGGTCTTGTGGCTAAGGGAAGGGAGAAGAGGAGAGCTGTAGTGACAGGGGATTCCATTGTGAAGAGTGAGGAGGTCCTGCAAGAATTCAGGGAATTAGGGGTAAAGTTGAAGGACAGGACCTCTGGGGTAGGACTGCTACCCACGCCATGTACTAGTGAGGTTAGAAATAGGAGGATAATGGAACTTAATGTGGCTAGAGACATAAGGCAGGAGGGAGGGCTTCAGGTTTCCAGATTATTGGGCTCTCTTCCAGGGAAGCTGGAACCTGTTCCGATGGGATGGTTTGCATCTGAACTAGAGGGGGACTAATATCCTTCTGGGAAGGTTTGTTAGTGCTGCTCTAGCGGTTTAAATTAGATTTGCAGGGGGAGGGGAGACAGAGTGACAGAACAGATAGAGGAGTGAAAGACAATGTGAAAATTGCATGCACTGTTAGAAGTCAACAGGTTATACATGGTGGAAATGTTCTCAGGTGCATCTATTTCAATGCAAGGAGTATTGTAGGAAAGGCAGATGATCTTAGAGCGTGGATTGGCACGTGTAATTATGACATTGTAGCAAGAGGGGCAGGACTGGCAGCTCAATATTCTGGACTTCTGTTGTTTCAGACACGATAGAACGGTGGTGGGAATGAAAGGGAGAGGAGTGCTATTGTTCGTATGGGAAAATATCAGCTGTGTTCAGGCAGGACAGATTAGAGGGTTCATCAATTGAGGCTATATGAGTGGAGCTGAGGAACAGGAAAGGTATGACCACATGGGGTTGTATTATACATCATCTAATAGTCAGCGAGAATTGGAGGAGCAAATCTGTAGAGAGATAGCGGACAGCTGCAGGAAACATAAGGTTGTGATAGTTGGAGATTTTAATTTTACACATATTGACTGGGACTCCCATACTGTAAACGAGCTGGATGGCTTGGAGTTTGTTCAGGAAAGTTTTCTAAATCAATATATAGAGGTACCAACTAGAGAGGGTACAGTACTGGATTTCCTTTTAGGGAACGAGACAGGACAGGTGACAGAAGTATGTGATGGGGAACATTTTGCATCCAGTGATCATAATGCCATTAGTTTAAGTAAATTATGGAGGAGGATAGGTCTGGGCCTCGGGTTGAGATTTTTAAATGGACAAAGGCTAATTTTGAGGAAATGAGAAAGGATCTAGAATGTGTGGATTAAGATGAGTTGTTTTCGGGAAAGGATGTGCGAGGTAAGTGAAGGATCTTCAAAGGTGAAATTTTGTGAGGACAGAGTTTGTATGTTCCTGTCAGAATTAAAGGTTAGCAGGAATAGGAAACCTTGGTTTTTGAGGGATATTGGGGATCTGGTTCGGAAGGTGGAGCAAATAACGGACTTGAGGAATATAAAAATAAAAGAAAAACATGAAGAAATAAATCAGGAAGACTAAAAGATATGAGGTTGCTTTGGCAGACAATGTGAAGGAAACTCCTAAGGGTTTCTACAGCAAAAGGATAATAAGGGACAAAATTGTTCCCCTTGAAGATCAGAGTTGTTAGCTATGTATGGAGCCAGAAGAGTTGGGGGAGATCTTAAATGGGATTTTTATAAGAGTATTTACTCAGGAAATGGGCACAGACTTGTGGAAAGTCAGGAAAACAAGCAGTGAGGTCCTGGAACTTATACAGATTAAAGAGAAGGTGCTTGCTGTCATAAAGCAAAAAAAGGTGGATAAATTCCTAGGGCCTGACAAGATATTCCCTCGGACCTTGAGAGAGACTAGTGTAGAAATTTCAGGAGCTCTGGCAGAAATATTTAAAATGTCCTTAGCCACAGGTGGGGTGCCAGAGGATTGAAGGGTAGCTCCATTGATTAAAAAAAGGTTCAAAAGTAACCGTGGAAATTACAGAGCAGTGAGTCTGACGTCTGTAGTAGGTAAATTATTGGAAGATGTTCCAAGAGATCGGATATACAAGCATTTGGATAGCCAGGGACGATTAGGGCTAGTCATCATGGCTTTGTCCATGGTATGCCACATTTAACCAATCTTATAGAGTTTGTCCAAGGTTTCCGGGAAAGTTGACAAAGCAAAGGCTATGGACGTTTTCTACATGAACTTTATTAAGGCCTTTAACAAGGTCCCACATGGGAGGTTAGTCAGGAAGGTTCAACTGCTCGGTATTCATGATGAAGTAGTATATTGGATTCGACAATGGCTATAAGGGAGAAACCAGAAAGACTGGAGGCTTGTGACTAGTGGTGTGCTTCAGGGATCAGTACTGGGACTGATCGTAATCCATATCACCAACCCACTCTATAAAAAAATCTGGATGATACGCCTTATCATCCACGCAACCCCCCTACACACACACACACACACACACACACACACACACACACACACACACACACACACACACAATCCATCTCACCAACCCATTCCACACACACAATCCATATCACCAACCCACCCCACACACACAATCCATCTCACCAACCCACTCCACACACGCAATCCATATCACCAACCCACCCCACACACACAATCCATATCACCAACCCACCCCACACACACAATCCATATCACCATAGATTCGTAATCTATATCAATTGTCTCGATGATAGTGTGGTCAATTTGATCCACAGGTTTGCAGATGACACTAAGATTGGAGGTGTTGTAGACAGCAAAGAAGGTTTTCAAAGTTTGCAGAGGGATCTGGACCAGCTGGAAAAATGGCAGCTGGAATTTAATGCAAACAAGAATGAGCTGTTGCATTTCACAAGGACAAAGCAAGAAAGGACATACATGTTAAAGGCAGGGCACTGAGGAGTGCTATAGAATTGAGGGAATACAGATACATAATTTCCTGAAAGTGGCATCACATGAGGATAGGGTGGGAAAGAGATCTTTTGGCATATTGTCCTTCATAAATCAAAGTATTCAGTACGGGAGTTGGGATATTTTGGTAAAGTTGTATAAGAAATTGGTGAGGGCAAATTTTGGAGTATTGTGTACAGTTTTGGTCACCTGACTACAGGAACAATATCAATAAGATAGAAAGAGTGCAGAAGATTGACCAGGATGTTGCCTACACTTCAGGAACTGATTAACAGGGAAAGGTTAAACAGGTTAGGATTTTATTCCCTGCAGCGTAGAAGAATGAGGGGAGATTTGATGTAGGTAGTTCAAATGATGAGGGGGATAGACAGAGTAAATGTAGATAGGCTTTTCCACTGAGGGAAGGTGAGATACAAACCTCCCCCCTTCTCTTCCTCTTTCCGGTTCTCCTCTCTCCCTCTCTATCACCCAGCCATTCCTCCTCCCTTTGATCTCTGCTGTCACCTCCCCCCCCCCACCTATAACCTCCTTGCAGCCTCCCCCCCCCACTCTTTTGTTCGGGTGCCTGCTGACGTTTTTTCATATCTTGATAATGGCTCAAGTCCAAAACGTCGGTTCTGTTTCTTTATCTTTGCTACACAAAGGACACCGTTTGACTGCAGAATTTCTCCAATGTTGTGTTTTTACTTCAACCACCGAGTCTGCAGATTTGTGTGTTTTACTACAAACCAGAGAACATGGGTTAAGGGAAAAAGTTTAGGGGGAACTTCATGAAGAGAGTGGTGGGAATGTGGAACGAGCTGCCAGCTGAAGTGGTGAATGCGGGCTCAATTTTAACATTTGAGAGGAATTTGGACAGGTACGTGGATAGGAGGTGTATGGAAGGTGATGGTCTGGGTGCAGATCAGTGGGACAAGGCAAACAAAAAGGTTTGGCACAGACTAGAAGGGGCCTGTTTCTGTGCTGTAGTGTTCAATGGTTTTACACTTAATGGTTCCTGTTATGTTCAAAATAAAAATGAAGTGCAAATCTTTCACAATTTGGCTCACTCGAACCTCCACTGAAGAGAAAGCAGTGCTCGTGGCTTAGAAGCAATTAATCTGTGTTCCATCAATAGCAATATTTTTTCTCCCATAAAGCAAGGATTAGATTTCAGCTGCTGGAATGAGTTAGGTACAGCAGCACAACCCTTTCTCAAAACCATTCTTAAAATTAACAAGTTAAGCTGACCAAATCCTCAGTCTGAAGAACCTTGTGTGTGTGTCAATAACTGGGATGCCCCCATCGGTTACCTTAGAACCCACAAAACCAGAGTCCTCCTTCCCACAAGAACAGCGCAAGTGAGAAATTGACCTTTTACGATCTCCTGAAATTGCAATTAAACATGAAATTCTCATTTCGCCCGTGCATTCAGAGAAAATTTCCCCAAGCTGATTTTTTTTAAAATATATCACACTGGTGGAACAACTGGGGTTGCCTAAAACCGTTTCAGCCAAAATGTCAGCAAACAGATGTACTTGCATAAGCAATGTTTAATCCTTATTCAATTTCCAACAAATTTTGTTTCAACTTTACACAGTACCAAATCAGATTCGAAGGAAGGGAAATTACCAGAGCTCACTCAACAAGCAGGCAATCAATTCCCCCCCACCAAAAAAAAGAGGTACAGACCCTTCCAATCATACCCATGGGACCAATTATTCTTGTCACCCCATATGTTTTTGGATGTGGGAGGAAACCGGAACACCTGGAGGAAAGTGGACACGGGGCGGCGGGGGGGGAAGGAACGGACGGGACGACCTAAAAAGCCATTACAGACAATTCTGGATATTAACCTGGGTTGCTGGTGCTATATAATAGTGTTGCACTAACTGTTCTGCCCCTGTTTGTCATTCATTCTAATCAGTATTACATAGGTACAGATAATCACTCTATAAAAAAATCTGGATGATACGCCTTATCATCCACGCAACCCCCCTACACACACACACACACACACACACACACACACACACACACACACACACACACACACACACACACAATCCATCTCACCAACCCATTCCACACACACAATCCATATCACCAACCCACCCCACACACACAATCCATCTCACCAACCCACTCCACACACGCAATCCATATCACCAACCCACCCCACACACACAATCCATATCACCAACCCACCCCACACACACAATCCATATCACCAACCCACCCCACACACACAATCCATCTCACCAACCCACTCCACACATGCAATCCATATCACCAACCCACCCCACACACACAATTCATCTCACCAACCCACCCCATACATACACAATCCACCTCACCAACCAACCCCACCCACACACACATACACAATCCATCTCACCAACCCACCCCACACACACACAATCCATCTCACCAATCCACCCCACCAACACACACACAATCCATCTCACCACCCCACCCCACCCACACACATACACAATCCATCTCACCAACCCACCCCACCAATACACACACATACACAATCCATCTCACTAACCCACCCCACCAACACACACATACACAATCCATCTCACCAACCCATCCCATACACACATAATCCATCTCACCAACCCACCCCACCAACACACACATACACAATCCATCTCACCAACCCATCCCATACACACATAATCCATCTCACCAACCCACCCCACCAACACACACATACACAATCCATCTCACCAACCCATCCCATACACACACAATGCATCTCACCAACCCACCCCACCCCACACACACACACAATTCATCAGTAATACTGATAGTGTATAATAGCAGTTTTAGAATAATAATTCCTTTTTCAACTCTCAACTTTAGAGAGCAATTATTTTGCTGCTTTGAAGATAATAGGATGTCTGTTTTCCAGTTGCATTTTGGCATCCTCTGTTAAAGCACAGAATTATTCTTGGATATACATAGTGATATGTCACCAATCCCCTGCCAATTCTTCAGCAAACTGGGCAACACCCGTGCAGAAGGCTGACTTTTTAAAAAGTCCATGACCTTCCATTCGAAAGATCTGGATGGATCTGAAATGTTCATCCTGTTTCCCTCACCGCAACCTGGGTTTTGCTGTAGTGTTTCAACAGCAATTGCGGCGATGGCCCACTGTCAAAATAGAAACGTGGGAGGTGATGGTACCCATTTCCCTTCTTCTTTTGTGGTCGAAGCAAGTCATTGTGATGCACGTGTGCAGATGGTGCACACAGGAGCTCTGCGCTGGAGGTGGAAGTGGAGCTTGGATGATACTCAAACAGGCTGCATTATACTGGATATTGCTGAAATACAGGCAGCACCCGGGTTACAAACGAGATCCATTCCCAAGTCTCTAAGTCAAATTTGTAGGCAAGTTGGAACAGATACATACAGTTCTTATTTAGCATCAGTTAGCCAAATTTCTTGAAGTAGGCATCAAGGGAAATGTGCACAGAGCTTTTCTTGCATTGGATTTACGCTTTGGAGACATGGTGACAAGGGTCCATGATCCGACTTAAAATGGCGGTTGGCGTTCTCCTTCATCAAGCCGACAAACCACTGAAGATGCACGTAGTCCGTTCATAAGTTGGACATTCGTAACCTGGGGATTGCCTGTACATAGATGTCGTTGGAGCAGAGTTCATCCAATGGTGGCGTTTGTTTCATCGTGGTGCACAAATGTGTCTCAGTCCTGTTCCCCTGACCTGGAGAAATGCAGGAGGTAATAGGCGGATAAAGGAGGGAGGGCACAAGGGAACCAGAGGAGGAGGGATAGCTCTGTAAATGGAGAGGGAAGGGGGTGGAAAGCTGGAGGAAAGACAGAGGGAAAGGGAAAGGAGAGGGAGAATGGAAGGAAGGCTAGCAGAAACCAGAGAAGTCAATGCTAGTGCCAATCATCCGGTTGGAGGGGGCCCAGATAGAAAATTAAGTATTGTTCCTCCAGTTTATGGGTGGCCTTGGTAGGATAGTACATGTGGCCATGGACAACATGTGAGTGTGGGAATGGGGCGCAGAATCAAAATGGTTGGCCACTGGAAGGTCCTGATCACTGGTGCAGACAGAACAAAGGTGCTCAGTGAAAAGATCTCACAGTCTATGCCCAGACTCGCCGATGTAGAGAAAGATACAAAGGGAGCACTGGATGCAGTAAATGAATCCTGCGGAAACACAAGTGAAGTGTTGCTTCACTTGAAAGTCCTGTTTGGGGCCCCGAATAGTGATGAGGGAGGAGGTGTGGCCTCAGTTGTGGCACTATCTGCGGCCACAGGGGAAGGTACCAGGGGTGGGGGTGGGAACGGATTGGTGAGGGATGAGAGCATGAGGGAGTCACAGACTGAGCAGAGAGGGGAAGGTATGCCGGGTGGAGGGATCATGTTGTAGATGGGGGAAATTATGGAGGATAATGTGTTGGATGCAGAGGCTGGTGGGGCAGTACATGAGGACATGGGGAATCCTGTGGGGGCTGAGGGCTGATGAGCAGGAAATGGAAGAGATTCAGGTGAGGCCCGATCTATGGAGATGACGATGGTGCTCTCCATTCACAGAGCCATCCCTCCTTCCCCTGCATGCTGGTGTGTCCACTCTCCCTTATCCACCTATCCGGGCGACTACCGACATTTTTCCATAGTTGGTTATGTATCTATCTTTTCTATATTAAGTACGCAGTTTGACCTGCAGAGTTTCTCCAGCAATGTGTCTTTAGAGTCAGATACTCATCAGCTATGGCTGGGCTTGCAGGCCATTACAGTATACAACATAAATTGCTGTGATGTTTCATTCCCCGATGAGCTGAACACCATTTGAAAAGGAGACTACAACACTACCAATGTAGAAGGAGGACACCCTGTGATATCTGCCTCTGAGGCCAATGTCAGAAGGTCCTTCAAGAGGGTGACCCCTCGCAATGTGTCAGTCCCTGATGACGTACCTGGCAGGGGACTGAAAGTCCGTGCCAACCAACGAGCAGGAGCATTCAAGGGCATTTTCAACCTCTCATTGCTGCAGTCAGTGGTCCTATCCTGCAACAAAAGGGCATCAAGCATTTCGATGCCCAAGAAGAACAGAGTGAGCTGCTTCAATTACTATCACACTCACATCTACTGCGATGAAGAGGCTGGTCATGGCCAGAATTAACTCGTAACTAACTGGATGCATTGCAATTCGCCTATCGTCACAATCTCTCCACAGCAGATGCAATCTCACTAGCTCTCCATTCAACCCTGGATCAACATCTACATCAGACAGCTTTTCGCTGACTACAACTCAGCTTTCAACAACATCATCCCCTCACTACTGGTCAGCAAGCTCCAAAACCTGGGCCTCTGCAACTGGATCCTTGACTTCCTCATCGGAAGACCACAGTCAGTGCGAATCGGTAACAATATCTCCTCCTCAATGATCATTAACAATGACCACCCCAAGGATGTGTGCTTCGCCCATTGCTCAACTCTCTACACCCATGACTGTGCACCAGGCACAATTCAAATGCCATCTACAAATTTGCTGATGACACCTTAGTCATCGGCAGAATCACAGATGGCTATAAGGAAGTGGAGTGAGAGAGATCAGCTAGTTGAGTGGTGTAACAACCACCTTACACTTAAACATTCGCAAAACAGGAGGAAAAAAACCAATAAAGTGCACAAGTAAGAGTCCTTAAACAAGTCCCTGATTGAGTTTGTTGTTGAGGAGTCTGATGGTGGAGGGGCTGCAGCTGTTCCTGAACTTGGTGGCGCGAGTTTTGTGGCCCCTAGACCTCTTTCCTCATGGCAGCAGTGAGAACAGAGCATGTGCTGGGTGGTGTGGATCCTTGATGATTGCTGCTGCCCTCCGACGGCAACATTCCCTGTAGATGTTCTCAATAGTGGGGAGGTTTTGCCTGTGATGTCCTGGGCTGTGTCCACTTCATTTTGCAATACAGGGGTACTGATGTCCCCGTACCAGACCGTGATGCAGCCAGTAAGCACACTTTCACACACAGCTCCTTCCATTTACCGGTGTTCAGCCCATCTCCCTCCAAACATTTCCCACGCATGGACTTGCCTAATAGACAAACATGTTGGAGAAACTCAGCAGGTCACATAGCATCCATAGGAAGTACGTTGGTTTCCATTTACTTCCTCTGGATGCTGCAAGACCTGCTGAGTTTCTACAGCATATTTGTGCATTGCAGTCAACTCCAGCATCTGCAGATTTTAAAAAAAACACCATGCAACTGTTTAAATGTGTTTTAAATAGTTCCCGCCTCTACCACCTCCTCTGGCATTTCGTTCCACATACCCACCATCCTCTGTGTGAAAAATATGCTCTGCAAATCTCTTTTAAATTCATTGCTGTCACCTTAAATCTATGTCCTCTCGTTTTATATTCCCTTATTCTGGGAAAAAAAACCTCATTTTTATTCCCCTCAGCCCCTTGCACCTCTGCTTGGAATTCAAGCTCATCAGTCCCATTTAACATCATTATGAATCTTGTCTGCAACCTTTTCGGCTCAATCATATCTTTATTATAGCTGTGTGACCAAACTGCGCATATTCCAAGTATGGCCTCCTCTTGTGCATTTGGTGGGTGGTGCAGGTGAGGTATATCAATGTTACCTCACTTATCATTCTTCACAGAATGCTGCCTGAATTTTCCATGACATGGACCCGTGTTGTCTCCTGAATTACAGGTGGAGCTGAACCCCGGGCGAGCATCAAAAACTTCTCCACTTTTGACCTTATTATGACAGAGGATGACGATATCAAGTCAAGCGCTTGATTTGGATTAAAGTGAGGGAGAGTTGCACAGCATCAGCCTCACTCTCTCTTCCCAATTCCCTTCTGGATCCAGTGGCAGGATAAAAGTTGAGAGGGCTGGAGATGGGACCAGGCGCAGTGGATGAACAGTGCGCCTTCCATGTCTAGTAGTGCTCTTCGTGTACCACAATGCATGCAGAGACTGTCTCCTTGACCGTTGGACCTTCCACTGGTCTCATCCACTCAGTCAGCCGTAGTCTGTCTTCACATGTTAGGATACCCATGATTTATTTACTCAGCATCCTTTTTGTGGGTCTTCTACATTACGTAGACCTCTACAAAACTTTAACATAAAAGGATGTTTATCATTGAATCTCAAAGCTGTCATGTATGGAATGGGGGCAGTGGGACGGAGGGACTTTTTTGTTTTTGTTTGTTGTGTTTGTGAGAAAAAGTTTAATATATTGTATATTTAAAATTTTACTATGTATAATTATTTTTAAATGAAATATTCAAAAAGAAAGAGTGAGGTGTGGACTGGGTGCGGGGCAATGGGACTAGGTGGGAGAAGGTGTTCGGCGTGGACTAGAAGGGCCATGTTTCTGTGCTGCAGTTATTAGATTTCCCTACCGATTGGTCATTTCCCTCATCACAAAGCCCTCTGGAAACTGGATAAAAGCAAAATTATGTAGTGGTGCACTTCACTGTTAGCATGCTGTCCAATAAATACAAAAAAAATTGGACTCGAACCCTTTAGATTTAAGAGCATTTAATAACAGGGATACAGCGAGCATGCATATTGGGGCCTGCACATATGCCAGTAGTTGATTTCTTATTAAATTCTAAATTTTCTACCCATGCACTAAAATAAGCAGGGCTTGTACCTCAAACATGAATTCACCTTGTAAGATAGAGTTCTCAATAATCGGATTTAAATTTTGGGTGATTCATTCAACAATAGTAGATTTGTTTGCATATCATGTAACAAAATTTACATCAAGTACAAATGGCAAATGCATACTTCTTGCTACTTTTGAGGGACAGGACACACATCCATCAATGCAACAGAGAACTATCTAATCTACACATGGAACAAATTGATATGTAAGAGCAAATCCATTCTTTTTTGAAATTCGTACCAAATATCCTTTCAGAATAAAATGATTCCCCATTTTCCAAGTGTAGAACAACCACTGCTGATCAATGCCAGAACCTTTCCAGCTTAGATTTTACTTATGTTACAATAACGCTGCAAATTTAAAAGTTCACTTCTCAAAAAGTTAATTTCCGATTTATTGAAATAAAAAGGTACCTGGAATCCAATTTGAGATCAAGGTCAAACTGCTGAATTCATCAATAACTATCCCGACCACGCTGCCAGAATCATCATCATTTCAAGTGCAACCAGCAGGAACCTGAACTAAACACCCAAACACTAAGAGCAACACTCCGCGCTAAAAAGGAGCGTTCATTCAAGGTGCAGACTTTGATTGGAAGAAGCTGGGCAGGGGTATGGATATCCCCAGGTGCCTGCTCTTCCGCCTTCAGTCTCTGTGGCTAAGAACTCAGAAGGTAACTTCAAAGTCTCGGAGAAGTGCAGGAGCTTCATGAGGCATTTGCTGGGAAACCCTTAACTGTAGCTTGCGCATGAAGTACAAAGAAGCCAAACTCACAAGGTCACATACTGCGTTCAGACCACTGTCTCTCAAGCAGAGCCTAAGAAGCAGCTTCACCTGACATCAAAGTGACGCATCCTGCAATCATCCTTTGGCACCTCTCTAAAATAGATCAATAAAAATCATATGACCTCCCGCTTTCAGTTTAGGGACTGTTGCTTGGTGGAGGGGTGGGGTTTCCAAGTGTCGCCTCTCTCTTCCACTGTTCTAACAGTGTGGGTTGTGATTTGTAGCTTCTCAGGACAAACGTGTGCCTGTTCTCTTCTGCAAAACGGCTTGTGCTTGAATTAAAACTATGCTGGATAGAGCAGTTTCAAGTTATTTCAATTGACCTCAAAGAATGCATTTGAATGTATACGGCCAGCGGATGTCTGGGGTGAGAACGCGGTTATAAAGATGATCAAAAGGTCATCTCAAATAGAGCTTGTGACAAGATGTCTGTATTTTTTTTACTTAAGACTGTCAACCTATGTGAATATTTCTTTCATAAATTTGCAATGCTTTCTGGCTTTGGGTGTAGATTTTTGTGATTCTTCTGCGGTGTAATTTCCACAATCCTCGGGAGTTTCAGTGCCAGCTATTCTTACGTTGTCACCCCACTGCATGGTCTCAAATGCTTAGCAGTTGTTTCATCTTGTGTTCGTATGTGTGAGTTGTTAGACAACACATGGATGAAGGAAAAGGTTTTTTACTTTAAAGTTGTTGTAAACTGCACATGAGGCAGGCCATGAGGCTGCAAGTCTCCATAACAGCTCTGCAGACTGTGTGTCAGCCGTCTGCTGGCAGCCAAGTCTAATCAAACAGGAACTATAATCAAGCCCTTGCTGGTGGCCACGCAAACATGATCATTATCATTAGAGCAGTCACCTCGTGGAAGTTTTCCATTAATTGGACAGATGTGGACTGGAGTCAGGAGGATTAGTAACAAATCTAATTTATGTTAGTAAATTATTAAACATATCAAATATTATGCCTATGAGTGAACTCGACCTTTTCTCTTTGGAGCGACGGAGGATGAGAGATGACCTGATCGAGGTATATAACAGGGTCGGCGCCAGAACGAGTCTTAGTGGGGCGGGGGGTGAGGGGGGTGAGCCACAGTCTAACGCTTGAAAACTTGCTCTGAGGGTGGGGGGGAGCGAGTGGTGGTGCCTACCTGCAGAACCTGGAGGTCCTAGATGAGCACACTGCTTATAAGGAGAGTCTCTAGCGTCAATAGCGGGTGTCAAGCTAGACACCCTGAGCCTGACAGCAGTCAGGGGCCGCAAATGGGTCTGACAGTGGTCTGGTCACAGGGAGGGTTGCAATACCTCATTGGGGAGGGGGGCAATGGCTGCAGGTGTGTGAGGGGTAAGTCACAATACCTTGTTGGGGGGTTGGGGGGGGAATGCCCCTCTTGGCGCCAACACTGGTGTTTAAGATGATGAGAGGCATTGATCTTGTGGAAAGTCAGAGGCTTTTTCCCCAGGGCTGAAATGGTTGCCACAAGAGGACATGGGTTAAGGTGCTGGGGAGTAGGTATAGAGGAGATGTCAGGGGTATGTTTTTTTACTCAGATGAAACGGTGCTGGGAGGAGGATAGATTAGGGTCCTTTAAGAAACTTTTCGATAGGTACATGGAGCTTAGAAAAATAGAGGGCTATGGGAAAGCCTAATAATTTCTACGGTAAGGGGCACAACTTGTGGGCCGAGGGGCCTGTACTGTGCTGCAAGTTTTCTATGTTTCTGTTTTTAATTCAGCAGCCAATTCAGAAACAAAGCGTCTTTATCCGAAGACCACTTAGCGAGGAACTGCCTCCGAGGGAAGACGTTGAAGTGAATAGCTTGGATACTTTCAAAAGTGGGCACACAAGAAAGAAAGAAGAGAAATATAGAAGGTAAACTGAAATTAAAAAGAGACTTACGTCACACAGATAAACACCCCTAAAGATGAGTGGAATTCAATGTTCCATCTCAGTACGATGTTTTATACAATGCTACGAAAACTGGTTCACATTCACCTACTGCGGGCAATCTGAACCAATTTCAAGACAATTATTTGCTGTCGAATGTAAGCCAAAATCTGGCAGAAACATGTCAGAGAATGAATGACATGGTCCAGTAAACTGGTTTGTCAGTGATTCCCAATTCATAGCGTCACTAAATGAGAAACTGGGCCGCAAATAGTTACAGAAGCACAGTTCCCTTATCACATTTACTCTGGAAAGGGAACAGAAAGGTGGACCGTGGAGAGCATTCTGGCCGGTGAGCATCACTGCCCGGTAAAGAGGCAACAAGAATAACCTCCAGAGGGACATTAACGCGGCCTGCGACATCATGCGCACCAGACATCGACATGAGGCGGGGTCTTAAAAAAGCAACCTCTATCCTCAAGACCACCACCACCCAGGCCATGCCCTCTTCACTCTGCTACCATTGGGGAAAAAATACAGGGGTCTGAACTCGGCGGCACAAGGACAGCTTCGTCACCAGTGCCATCAGATTCCTGAATAATCAATGAACCCAAGACATGGCCTTACTTTTCATCCACTATTATTGTTATTTTTTATATAGTAATCTTGTAAGATGGTGGTAATATAAACGTTTGCACTGGTGATGCAGCCGCAAAACAACGAATTTCATGACTTGTATGTGACAATAGATTCTGATTCTGAGAAGAGGTTTACCAGCCTAGTTTAGAGGGCATGAGTTATGGGGAGAGCTAGGACAAATCTTGGTTGCTTACACTGGAACGTCAGAGGTTGACGGTGACTTGTTGATTTCTAAAATCACGAGAGGGTGAACCGTCAAAATCCTTTTATCAGGGTAAAAGTGTCATGCATGAGAGGAGGACATGTGTTTAAGGTGAGAGGGAGGAAGTTTAACGAAGATGTATGGGGCGAATAGTTTACAATGGCAGTGGTGGGTGCTTAGAATGGTGGTGGAAGCAGATGCAACGGTAGAATTTAAGAGGCTTTTGTATAGACGTATTCAAAGGGGATGGAGGGATGGAGATCTATCAGATACAAGCAGCAGAGCTTTTGTTTGATTTGGACTTCATGTTTGATACAGACGTGGGATGAAGGATCTTAGAATCAGAATTTATTGTCATGAACAAGTCATAAAATTCAGTGTTTGCGCAGCATCATACTGCAAACATCCATATAAACCACCTTATGTCATTACTATGAAAATAATAGTGAACGATAAGTACGGCAATGTCTTTCGTTCATTGACCATTCAGGAATCTGATGGCTGCAGGGAAGAAGCTGTCCTTGTGCCACTGAGTACTCGCCTTTAGGCTCCTGTACTTTTCCCCGATGGTAGCAGAGTGATGAGGGAATGGCCTGGGTGATGGGAATCTTTGAAGATAGAGGCTGCTTTTTTAAGACCCCGCCTCATGTAGATGTCCTCGATGGAGTGAAGTCTGGTGCCTGTAATGTTGCAGGCCGAGTTCACAACTCTCTAGAGTTTATTTTTGTCCTGAGAGTTGGTGCCTCCGTACCAGGCAGTGATGCAACCGGCCAGAATGCTCTCCACAATACACTTGTAGATTTCAGTAACACAGCGAATCTCCTCAGACACCTCACAAAATATATCCACGGGCAAGCCTGTGCAGTACTGTTTTATGTTCTCTGGATTATTGCTAGGTAATATTGAGACTTTATAGAGGCACTGGCAAGACCTTATTTGGAGTATTGTGAGCAGTTTTGGCTCCTCATTTAAGAAAGAGGAGGGTTCAGAGGAGGTTCACAAGGATGATTCCAAGAATGAAACGTTCATATAAGGAGCGTTTGACAGCTCTTGGCCTGTACTCTTTTGGGGGGGGGGGGGGGGGGGGGAAGAATCTCATTTAAAATGGTGAAAGGCATGAACAGAGTAGATGCAGAAAGGTTGTTTGCTATGGTGAGAGAGTCTAGATCAAGAGGACACAACTGCAAGATTGAAAAATGTCCACAGATCAGAGATGCAGAGAAATTGATTTTGCCAGAGGGTAGTGAATGTGTGGAATTTGTTGCCACAGGTGGTTGTGGAGGCCAGGTCAATCATTGGGTGCATTGAATGGAGAGATTGAAAGGTTCTTGATTATCCACACTCCCCCCCCAAACCACCCACCATCTACCCAAAAATCTAAACTAAAACAACAAAAAGAATATGTAAAAAACACTAAAAATACCAAAGGAAATATAATAGATACATATATTGAACGAAATATAATGAATATAGTGTGGTAGCCCTCACAGTCCCCTCAGTGGGGGTGGGCCTCTCAAAATGAAGGATGACTTCGACAATCCAGCAGGCTGCATGAGCCACAACTGAAGGAGCCTAACTGGTCTATCAAGGAAAGCGGATCGCAAGTGCACCAATCTGTGCCGAGGGGGCTTTGACCATGTGCCTCAGCTTGAGAATAAAAGCAGGGCTGTGAGCCCAATAAAGCTCAGTGTGAACTACACTCAACTGGGGTTCGTGTCGTTCTTTCTGGGAATAGCGTGACCTTTCTGAGCTAACCTGCATGCAGCTATAACCTCTCCTGTGATATAGGCTTCGCAGAGCCATAGCCTGTAGCAGCTAGCTACAATATACATCATATAATGGATTGCTCTTGGAAACACTTGAAGATCCCACATAAAAACATAATTTATTGAGGGAATACTTCACAAAGCCGGAGGAATCAAAGGAATTATTCATAATTTCAATCCTAACATTTGAGCTTACGGGCTCCAAATCAGCAAAAAGACAGGATATTTAGCTCTCAAACTATATGTGATTTTTTTTCTTATGGAATACAACTTTGAATTTCTGTTTGCCACCTTGCTGATGTTAAAGAAACATCTGACTTCCAATTAATGGCAATACATTTCCTCGCTATCACCAGGGCTAATTTAACAAATTTCAATTGGGAATCTGATAAATCTAATTTAGGAGTTATAATCTCAAAATTCCCCATCAAAAGCAGCTCAGGATTCAATGGAATCCATTGCAAAAATTTACAAATAGAAATCCAAAAAGGTTCAACTTTTAAACAAGACCAAAAGTAGAATGAAGAATGGTCCTACTGACACCATATTAATTTTGCACCAGTGAATAAATAAACTGTCCTCTTCTATCCATATCTGCTTCATCCATTCTCGGCTGCTATCTGGCTTCTCTCTGGCATTTTAAAATTGGCATGATCTGCAAATCATACAGAAGGCACATCTGGAATAGTTCTGCTGATGTATTGTTTGAATGGATAACTTCAGCCAGGAGAAGTAATAAACAAATATTTGGGCATTTTCCTCTGACCAGGCAGTGAACACCAAGAACTCATTATTTATATCCATGTTGGAACTCCAAAATTGTCCTATTGCAGCAAGTTCACATTGCTTCAATTATCCACGTGACTATTCTATAATTAGCCACGAGATAAATGAGCACCACGAAGCAAGGAGGAACGAAAATAAAAACATCGCCACGATTATTTTCACAATATGGGCCTTTTTTTTGTTTTAAAGTTACAGAACATTTCTTTGAACATAGAACACTACAGCACAGTACAGGCCCTTTGGCCCTCGATGTTGTGCCAATCCGTATGTTTCGATTTCCCCTCCTTCATCTGGAAACTAAAATTTCCTTCTACCCCAAATGCTATATCCGAGAGCAGCCCTTCCTTTTTTTCTGATGCAAAATAAATTCAGTTACGTGAGTCACATTCTCCTCCAGTCGGTGCCCCATTCTCCCAGTGGAGAATGGGACAGCAGAAAGTCACCCATTTCCAGTTGAAGGTAGAACACTCCGATGCCCGGGGATGAGTTGCAATCAGTGGAAAAGCAATTAATGTTCCAGTTAAGAGTGGCCTGGTGGAAATGGCTCAAAGAGCTTCCTATCCCGGGAACTGCAAGGCCAATTAACTGGGATGCCAGTGGAAAAGGGGCTAGAGATATAACAAGTGAAAGAGTTTGAAAACCAGCAAGTCTTTATGAAGATGAATTTGGTCAGGTCATGATTAGGGGCTGCAGGATGCGATGATGCCAGCAGAAAGATCTTCCTGTCAGATGAACCTGATCAGAAGTGCATCTAGAAACAATGTTAGAAAATTG
Source organism: Narcine bancroftii (assembly GCF_036971445.1). Taxonomy (NCBI): domain Eukaryota; kingdom Metazoa; phylum Chordata; class Chondrichthyes; order Torpediniformes; family Narcinidae; genus Narcine; species Narcine bancroftii. The sequence goes on along the minus strand of NC_091470.1, from coordinate 137,207,998 downwards.
CAAGGCAAGGGAAAACCTCAAAACCGTTCAGAGATAAGGATGAGAAGAGATTGTTTGGCTGCGACTGTGAAATAGCGAACATTATATGCACTCAACTGTGTGGCAGAAATTGCACTGTAAAAGAAACACACCAACAAGTAGAAATGCAACCTGGGTACATACAATTACAGGTCACAGCCATAAAACAGAATATTTATAAAGAAATCTGGCTGCTGTAATTACATGCCATATTAATTAATTGAAAAGGACATTTGAAGATTCAAGGTTCCTTTATTGTCATGTGCAGAACATGTAATATTAGGCAGATTGTCTTCTACCTGCCATAAGGTAAATAAAGAGTCAGTGATAACATTGTCCGGTGCTCCTTACAGATCAGCATGTTCCCGATTTTCTGAAAATCAGTTAACCGAAAATCTCAGTTATCTGAACTTCTCTCGGCAGCAACACGACGTCACAAGTTGAAAAAATATTTTCACCCGACATGTCCATCCATGTGGGGCTCTGATGCGCTGTTAGCATCAGTTTGGTAACAACAGAGCTCAGAACACCCGGGAAGACAGACGCTGGATGCCGGCTCAGAGAAGCAGGCTCAATCTCAAGACATCAGTGAGCGACTGGAGGAAGTCGACAGGTCAGGCAGTGCATGGGGTGACTGTCCTCATTTCAGGTAATTCCCACCTCTCTCTCTTTCCATGACTTCTTTACTGTACTTGGCTCTCCATTGTCCCGGCACCATCAAGGAGAGTGACCACCTGGGCAGGAGTGGGGACCTTGGCCTCCCAGGCAGGATCTGCGATGGTAGCGGGGAAGTGTCGGGGATTGGTGACGGCAGCAGGAGCAGAGACCTCGGGCTCCCAGGCAGGATCGGTGACGGCAGGGGGGAGGTGTCGGGGATTGGCTACGGCTCTGCTGATGCTACTGGACAGCTTAAAGCCAATATTGTTGTCCAAAAAATGCAGTTAACCGAAAAAACATCCGGTCCAAAGCATATTGGATATTCGGAAATACCCTGTAATAGAGAAAGAGCAGCAAGAGAGAGCCTCTTCAGAGTGAATGGGATATTATGCATTTCACTTTTACACATATTCCCAGAGAGTTTATGGCACCATTGCAGGATGGATTCACAATGCTCTCCCTACTCAGAAATACAGGGTAAAGAAGGGCACTTTGAAATTGGCCCAATTCCGAAATTCTGAACTTTTGCCTTTTCCCAGTTCATTCCAACAGGTTAGAAAGAAAATCCTTTGAGAAAATGTTACGAGTGAACGTCTTACTCCAACTGTTTTCTGATAGATATTTAGAGGCAGATAAACGACAAGGCAAGAGGCTGAAAAGCGACCAGTATTTGCAGTCTGCTAATGACTTCAGATCAGGTGGCGAGGACATTACGTCAAGATGACATTAAATTTCACCTCAGTCACACAAAGAAATCTGCCTATTTGTAGTAACCATTATGGAACTGAACAATTCTGATATACATGAGGAATTATGCTGACACTGTTAAGCAGTGGTGCATACCTAGCAATCTATTGTAGGTCATTTAAAAGAACATAAAACATAACAGCACAGTATAAGCCCTTCACCCCTCAATGTTGTGCTGACCCATTTTTAAAAAAAAACTAAAACCTCCCAAACTCATAACCCAATATGTTTCTATCATTCATGTGTACAAGAGTCTCTTAAATGTCCCCAGTGTTTCAGCCTCCACCACCATCCCTGGCAAGGCATTCCAGGCCCCCACAACTCTCTGTGTAAAAAGAACTTGCCCCTGATGTCTCCTCTAAACTTTCCTCCCTTCATTTTGCAGACATGTCCTCTGATGTTTGCTGGTCCCGCCCTGGGAAACAGGTGCTGAGTGTCTACCTCTCATAATCATGTAGATCTCAAGAAAGTCACCTCTCATCCTTCTTCACTCCAGAGAGAAAAGTCCCAGCTCTGCTAACCTTGCCTCATGAGACATGGTCTCCAATCCAGGCAACATCCTGGTATATCTTATCTACACTCTCTCCAATGAGGTGACCAGAAGTAAGCAAAATATTCTAAGTGTGGTCTCACCAGAGATTTACAGAGCTGCGACATTACCTCACGACTCCTGATTAATGAGGCTCAGCGTACCTGCACAATGACCTTGAGAGACCTATGGATTTGGACTCAAATTCCTCTGTTCTTCCACGCTGTTATCCTACCATTATCCATGTTCTCTGTCTTCAAATTTGACCAACCAATATGCATCCAGTACCTCACACTTATCCAGATTGAACTCCATCTGCCACTTTTCTGACCAATTCAGCATCTTGTTGTAACCTATGACAACCTTCAACTCTATCCACAATGCCTTCAAACTTCATATCATCTGCAAACTTACTGACCCATCCCTCTACTTCTTCAAGCAGATCATTTATAAAAATCACAAAGAGCAGGGGTCCCAGAACAGATCCCTGCAGAACTCCATTAATCTTCAGGCACAATACCTCCCTTCTACCACTACTCTCTGCTTTCTACAGGCAAGCGAATTCTGTATCCACACAGCCATTGTTCCAGTCTCTCATGACTTTCCGAACGAGTTTCCTATGGGGACCTTGTCAAATGCCTTACTAAAATCCTTGTACACCACAACTACCTTCATCAATTTCTCTTTTAAACTTGTGAGGCAAGACCTTCCCTTCACAAAGCCATGCTGACTATCCCTGAGAAGACTATATTTCTCTAAATGTTTGTAAATTCTATACTTAATAATCCTCTCCAATAGTTTGCACACCACTGATATAAAACTCACGGGTCTATAATTCCCTGGAATCTCCCTTTTACATTTTATTTAAACAAGGGGGCCACATCTGCCATTCTCCAATCCTCTGGCACCTCCCCTGTGGCCAAGGAGGACACAAAGATCATCACCAATGCCGCAGAAACCCCTTCCTTCACTTCCCATAGTATATCTCGTCTGGTCCCAGGGACTTATCAATCTTGATGTTTTTAAGCAGATCCAGAACTTACTCTTTCTTAATCTCAACATGGTCCATCCAGCACACAAGCTTGTTCTATTCTGAACTCACCTTTGCCAAGGTCCTTTCCTCCAGTGAATATTGAAGCAAAGTATTCATTTAGGGCCTTCCCAACCCCCTCTGCCTCCAGGCACACATTCCATCCTTAAGTGGCCCCAACTTCAGTCTTGTCATCCTTCTGTTTTTTTTTTACACAAACATCGAACACCATAGCATTTTCCTTAATCCTTCTTGCCAAGATATTTTTATGCCCCTTCTAGGTCTCCCAAGTCCCTTCCTGGCTACCATACAATTCTCATGAGGTCGTCCTGTTTTTTGCTTCCTAAATCTAAAGCTTGCTTCTTCCTCTTAACTAGCTGCCTCACCTGTCTTTTCAACCACAGTTCCCTTTTCCTACCATCTTTTCCCTGTCCCAGTGGGACAAACAGCCAGATCCCTGTGCAAGGGACCCTTAAACATTCTCCACATTACTTCTGTGCTATTTCTGCTTCCAATTTACTCTTTAGTTCTTGCCTCACCCCATCACAATGTGCCTTTCCCTAATTAAATACTTTCCAATTCTGTCTGCTTTTATCCTTGTCCATGGCTATGCGAAGGGTCAGGGAGCTGTGGCAACTAGGCACTTTCAAATTACAGCACCCAGGTAGCCCTCCTGGGACCCGGGTGAGATTACTGGGTCGTGTGTACCTCCTGCACCTTTCAAATAGCAGCCTAACCAAACTGTTAAATCGCCAACTTGCAATTTAATGGGGATCCCATCCTTGTGATGACGTGGTGAGTGACACATCATATAGCCACAGGGAATCCCCCGCTTCCTGTGTTTTTTCTGTTTAAAGTTCCAGAGTAAGCAGGTGAGCTATTTCCCCTTTCAAATAGCCGGAGGACACCCGGGTAAGTTTTACTTGGTTCCCGGAGACCCCACCTCCGAGGTAGGTCTGGGATCCGGGTGGGTTTTGACTGGGCTTGTCCAGTTCAGCACTTTCAAGTAGCCCTGTACCTGGGTCTTTAACCTAATGAATTGCCTGATTACCTCCATTTTATAAGGCAATTTGAAAGGGCCTACTGAAATGTCCGTGTCCCCCCCCCCCCCCCCTCCACAACACTGAGAGGTCTATCACCTGACCAGGTTCATTACCTAGTACTAGATGAAGTACAGCCTCTCCTCTGGTCAGCTAGTCTGCATACTGTGTCAGGAATCCTTCTTGGACAGACCTGACAAGTTCAGCCCCATCTATCCCTCTTGTAGTACAGAGTCAATATTTTGAAAGTTGAAGTCTCCAATGACAACAACAAACCTGTAATTTCCTGCACCATTCTAAAATCCTTCCTCAGTGACCAGTTTGGGGCCTAGAGACTACTCCCAGTACAGTGATTTCTCCCTTCCTGTTTCTGACTTGCACCCACACTAATTCAGTAGGCACACCCTCCAGAGCATCTTCCCTCTCTACAGCTGTGATACTCTTCCTGACCAGTAATGCTAATCCCCAACCCCTTCTTTACCTCCCACCCTATCCCCTTTAAAACATCTAAACCCTGGTACCTGCATCAGCCAAGTCTCTGTAATGGCCACATCATAATTCCACGTACTGATCCATGCTTCAAGTTAATTTTCCTTATTCCAAATATTCCGTGCATTTCCAACCATCCAACAGACTAATACTTCCTCCCTTGCCCGACCTTCCTCACAAACCCACAACACATTGCCTCATCCTTTCCTACTTCTGCTCTATTTTCCACCCTCACATACTACTTCCCATCCTCCCTGCCAAACTAGTTTAAACCCTTCCCAACAGTTCTAGCAAACCTGCCTGCAGGATATTGGTCCCCTACCAGTTGACACCATCCTCCCTTCAGGACACTTCTTCACCCTTGGGATGGCTGCTTCCAGTCTACTCTAGTCAGCTCCACCCTCGTTCCTCTGCAGTCCCCTTTATTCCACTGGTGTAATGATTCATTATAGTTTCTCGCTCTCGAACTGCAGGGTGAATTCTATCAGGTCATGATTGCTGCCTCCAAAGGGTCTCCTTACCTTGAGATCCCTCATTACACAGCACCCACTCCGCAATTGCCTTTTCCCCAGTCATCTTGGTCACAAGCTGCTTTAAACAGCCATCCTGCGGGTCTTTTATAAATTCCTTCCCTTGAGATGCATCACCAATGATTTTCCAAATGAACCCACATATTAAAATTCTCTTTGACTATCATAAGATTGCCCTTTTTCCATCTCCCCCTGAACTTTGTACACCATCTCCTGGCTACTGTCTGTTTGTAACCCCCATCAGGACTTTTTGTCCCTTTGACAAGGGAAGTCAAAGAGCAAAGGGAAATTTAGTGGGGATCTTAATAGTATAAAAGCAATGGGGAGGGTGTGCAATATTGCAATAATTTGTGGGAATCTTGAGGAAGGGGACACTTTTGAAAGCCAAAAGAAGGCAACTTTAAAAAAAAAAGCAAAGATAAAATATGAAGAGGATAAAAGAGGATGTGCAAAGTGTTTTCAGAGCAAAAGAGATGAGGCTGGATATTGGACGGCTGCAAGAATGATGCTGGGAAGATTGCAAAGGGGGACAAGGAAAGGGCAGACGAACTCAATAAATATTGAGCATCAGTTTTCACTGTTGAAGATGCTAGATGCTCAAGTGCGTCAAGAGATCCATGGGTGTAGTCGTTATTACTAAGGAGAAGATGCTGGGGAAGTTTAAATGTCTGAAGGTGAATAAACAGCTGGACTGGATGGACTACACCCCAGGCTTCAGGTAGCTGAGGAGATAGTGGAAGCCCTGGTAGTAATCCTTTGAGAATCACCGGATTCTGGAGTGTTGTCACACCACTCTTTAAGGGAGGGAGGGCGGAAGACAAAGGCCAGTTCGCTGGACTAGTTTCTCTCTGGTTGTTTGCTCCAGATACAAACCATCTTCTGAGTGGAAAGAAATGGCCAGTCAGATCTCTCCTAAACTTCTCCCCTGAAACCCACGTCCTCTAGTTGTCCATTCAGGGAAAAGGCATTCACGTAGCAGTTAGCACAATGCTCTTACAATGCCACTGACTCAGGTTCGAATCCAGCGCTCTCAGTAGTGGAGAGGGCTTGTGCATACTCCCCATGACCTACATGGGTCTCCTCTGAGTGCTCGCTTTCTTCTAACCCTCTACAAATGTTCGGGGTTGGTAGGTTAATTGGGCGGCACAAGTTTCATGGGCTGGAAGGGCCTTCTATTGTGCTGTATTATTAAAATTTAAAATGAAATGAAAATATGTATCCATGCCTCTCATGATTTTGTGAGCCTCTACAAGATTAACCCTCAACCTTCTATGCTCTGGGGAATAAAGACCCCAGCCTACCCAAACTCTCCCCATAATTTAACACCTCCAGTCCTGGCAACATCCCAGGGAGCCCCCTCTGCACCCATTCGAATTGATTAATGTGCTTCCTGTGGCTCAGGGACTAGAAGTGCACACTGCACTTCGTTTAGTCTTGTAACCGAATCACGAGGGCCCAACTTTTGTAGTCAGCACCCTGCCTGATGAAGGCCAGCAGGCCAAACACCTTCAACGCCTTATCCACCTGAGTTGCCACTTTCAAGGAACCATGCACCTGTTCCCCTCTGCGTCCTGTTCCACAGCCATTGACCACGCCAGTCCTGCTCTGGTTTGATTGAACAAAGGACAACACCTCACAATTGTCAAGAGTTGCCTTCCACCTTCCTTCCTTCCTTAGCCCACCCTACTCAACTGATCTCCATCCTGTGGTAAGCTTAGACATCCTTCCTCACTGTCCACACCACCAATTTTGGAGTCATCCGCAATATATTAATCAAGTTACTATGTTGCTGTCCAAATTATTAATATAAATGATGAACAGTGGAGGATTCAGTATTAGCATCTGCGGCATACCACTGGACACAGGGATCCAATAAGAGAATCATCCCTCCACTACCATCCTCTGCCCCCTTCCAATAAGCCAATTTTGAAGCCAATCACCTTGGATCACCAGTGATTTAACCTTCCAGACTAACTTGCCATGAGGGTCCTTGCCAAAGACCTTAAAGTCCATATAGTCAACGTCCACAGGTCTGCCCTCATCAACCCTCTTCGAACCTTCTGTTAGATCTGTGAGACATGATCTGCCACACAGAATCCATGCTGACGACCTCCAATCAGTCCCTGGCTATCCAAATCCGGAGAGATTCTCACCCTTATCCCCTCTCTCCACTGTTCCTACCTGTCCTCCATTCCTGATATGGTCCCACTTTTCACCTTTTCTGATCGGGTTACATCATTGACAGTTTTTTGTTGCCTTCTCAGCTTCTCCATGCCTCAGTCACTCTCTGTTCACTCTTCTCACATCCACTTCCCCCATCTGCTAGTCAACACTCCTCACCTGGATTCGCCTTTCGTTTGCAAGCCACTGTCCCACTCCTCCCCATCACCTCCTCTCTCAACACTCTTTTACTCCAGATGAAAGGTCTCGAATGTCATTTCCCTCCACAGAAGCTGCCTGACCCACTGAGTTCCTCCAGCAGTTTGTTTCGTTGTTAACAAGATGCCGATTTTTTTTTGATCCAGAGGGGCTGCGAGAATTATTAGAGATCAGCCTTGCTAATGGAAGGCTCTGCCGCTGTCTGGAAGGAGACGTACCTTCGCACTGTGACCTGCGTGAGTGTTCTAGTTTTCTCCCACCCTCCAAACCGTACAGGGTTAGTGAGGTTACTTGGGTGCCACAGGTTTCAAGGTTGTAAATAAATAACTTCCCTTTCACTGGAGCTTGATTATTTTTTTTTAAACCCTGGATTCTTCTCCAATTTCTTAACTCAAACTCTGGCCCGCGGGCCAAATTATATTTGGCCCGCAAGATCATTTCAAAAATGTATTAGAGGTGGCCCGCCCTGCTGTGAGAGCCGATGCTGTTTTTTTGGTCATGTCACCCCCACCATCCTCCCCCTTCATTGCACATCCTTCCCCATTGTAACACGAGAAATTGTAACACGAGAAGTCTGTCGATGTCATCAGCCGGCAAGCCAGTTGGAAGGCTCCCCGCACAACCAGTCACTTCTCCCACCTGTCGAGTGGTGCGGCGGATGGGCGAGCGCCTGTGATTTCCTGTTGGCGCAAAGGACATGGCAGGCTGCGCACGGCCCCCGGGCAGCACGAGCCCCGCGCGACTGGCACCGGACGGCCTTTCCACAGCGCGAGCGCACTTCTCCCAGTCGCCACAGCCTTCAGCGCTTGCACCCGCGCGGACCCCAGGGACAGCTGGTTCGGCCCTGCACGTGAAGAAAGAGATGGTGGCTGTCCGCAAAGGCTGATCGGCAGCGCGCTGGGCCTGAGTGGGTGGGTAAGCAGGGTAGGGCAGAGGGTGTAGGTGAGGAGTAATGGGCAGGGGAAGTTATGGTGGTGCGAGGGGCAGTTAGAGGGAGGGATGAGTAGAAGGAGGGGTGGATAGGGAGAGGTAAAAGGGGAGGGGCAGGGTGAGTAGGGGAGGGGTGATTAGAGGGTGAGAGACGGGTAGAGGGAGGAACAGGTTGAGGGGAGAGGCAGTAGAGGGGCGTGTATAGGATGGGGTGGGTAGAGGCAGAGCGAGTGGAGTGAGGGGAGAGTAGAGGTTGGGTAAAGGACTGGTCAGGTCGAGGGATGGTGGGTCGAGGGTGAATAGAGGCCTAGAGCCTGAGGAGTGAGCAGGAAATGCTGAGTCCTGATGCAGGCCAAAATGGACACAGCCTGTGAATGCTGACTACATCTCCACAGGGACCCTCAGGTCAAGCAAAGGGTGAACTTGAGCTACCTACTCCTGACCTGTAACATTATCCTCCTAAAGTTATATCCTAAAGTTTAATATTACATATGTTGAAAGAAGAGAAAACATGCAGATGTTGTTGAAAATTTTCAATAAATATTTAGTTCGGCCCTCGACTTAGTCCAAGTTTTTAATTTTGGCCCTCCGTGAATTTGAGTTTGACACTCCTGCTCTAAAGGACAGATAACATCTTCTTAAAAAAAATAGCAAGACTTGCAGCAAGTTCTGAACAAAAGTGTTGTCCAGCAGTGAGAGAAGAGAAACAAACTAATGTTCTGATTGAAATTTCCCAAGCTGTTGGCAATGTGAAAAATAGAATCATTGCCAGGTTTATCAACTTCTTAACCAAACATGACCTAACTATGCCGATTGCAAATTTTGCTGCTGGTCTTGCAACTGAGTTCAATGACCACTGTTTGGAGTGTAAAAGATGGGAGGTTATTTGACCATCTGTAATAAGGGAGATCTCTGATGTGGCCAAAAGGAAGGTAGCATGGAATGCAATTATGTTCCAGGAGCTCAGCAGCTTCACCCAAAAGCAATTGAAGAAAAACTGCAACCATTTTACTGAAGAACAGTTAATACACTGCAAATATAGCCCATGAACACCCCATTCAACCTGCTTCCCACTGAATTTCACAGCATCTAAGACAGCTGAGCTCAGTCTGCAAATGTTGCTTTTGCACATTCTTTTCAGCAAAATGAACTCTGGAACACATTGCAGCAGGCACATCCAAGAAAAACATCAAAAGTGAATTAAATGCAAAAAATAGACCACACAGCAAAATATAATTTGCTTCCAAGTTCTTCAGTTCTTTTTAAAAGGAGGATATTCGCTCTTTAAAAATAACATTCTAAAGCACTTCCCAAAAGTGTGGACCCAAGTGGTCATTCTGTGGGCGCGTCAGGGCACTGCAGCCGCAACCTTTTCATTTTCAGCTGAAACTTACTCATAGAATGCAATGCTTAGTGATTCCCCTCCACCCACCCCCACCCCCATCCCAATCCATCATTTGGAAAAGTGTAAAATGTATGTCATTGTTCAAGGCTCCATCAGCCTTGCTAATGGAAGGATCTGCTGCTGTCTGGAAGGAGACGTACCTTCGCCCTGTGACCTGTGTGAGTGTTCTAGTTTCCTCCCACCCTCCAAACCATACAGGGTTAGTGAGGTTACTTGGGTGCCACAGGTTTCAAGGTTGTAAATAAATAACTTCCCTTTCACTGGAGCTTGATTTTGTTTTTAAACCCTGGATTCTTCTGCAATTTCTTAACTCTAAAGGACAGATAACATCTTCTTAAAAAAAATAGCAAGACTTGCAGCAAGTTCTGAACAAAAGTGTTGTCCAGCAGTGAGCGCAGACCTTTGTACATACTGGCCTAGAATACAGTATTTTTGTTGCCTGCATCTTTAATGTCTCCCATTGTGTTTTGTAGCATGCCACTGCAGCAAGTGAAGAAAATGAACAACAGGTATCCAATTCTCAGCACGATTTGATACAACCATCACCACCCACATTTCTACCAAAGTGAAGACTCCACAAAGCAGTTAAGCTGGGAAAAGGGAGAGTTGGGGGGGGGGGGGGGGGCGTGGCAAGATGCCATAGAAGAAAGACGTGTATTCCACCTTTCCCCAGCTGGATTACTAAATACCCAGTTTTTAAAAAGTATAAAAGTGGTTAAAAACAATATGTACAGTTGTTTAAATAACAGTGATTTATTATGGCAACTAATGTGAAAAAATCTAAACCTCAACTTCAGAAAAAAATTACCATACAAAAGTGTAGAAGAACTGAGGCCTACCCGCATAGCTGAATCCACGGAATTATCGTTGGGAGCCTCCAAGCCTTAGAGGACTCCAGCCCGTTTGAGTTAGACCTCAGCACCGATCCTGCCTCTGCAAGATGGCGCCGACACTTTGGTGAGTTCGACCATTGCCGACCCATGTTCACATGAAGCCATGCGCGTGGGCGGCACAGCCGACAAAGGGACTTGCGAACCCGCGACCTTGCTGGGTGGCCCGGGGACACACAGTGTAGTGTCGGAGGACGCTCCTGCATGTCCGGTGGCTTTGCCTGGTTTGCGTGGGGCATCCCAGGTCTGAGGATTGCTGGACAAAGTATGGGCTGTGGGGGAGCCCGAACGCCGACGTCCCGAGGAGGTCGGGGTGCCAGCGTCGGGTATCCAGACCCACAGCCATTCAGCTAAAGGATTTACGATGACTGAGGAAGAAGAGGAAGTTACCTTATTTGAATTTCCCCAGGAGGAGGAGCCTGTAGTTAAAGAAGGTAGACCTCAAAAAGTAATGGTGGAATCTGAAATGGATTCAGTGTTCACTGATTTGGAAGAGATTGCTTGTCAAATGGACAATATGTCAAAACAAATATCAACTCAGATGAACCAAGGATTTATGGAGATGAAAATAAAAATGAATACTTTGTGTGATGAAATGTCAACTATGAAACAGGAAATAACTGTAGTTAAGAGTCAAATTAATAGATGTATAAAATCAGTTGATACTGTGCAAGATAATTTTAAGAAAATTGAAACAGCCTTTTCTGAGTGTCAAAATCAGGTGGAACATAATAGAGAAAAAATGGAAAAAGTGGAAGGTTCTTTTGTAGATTGGGGAATTCAAAGAGGAGACTTATTGAAGAAGATTGATTTGTTGGAAAATCAAAGCCGAAGGAATAATGTGAAAATAGTTGGTCTTCCAGAAGACATTCAAGGTTCCAATCCTATAAAAAAATGTTAAGCATTGGATCCCAGAGGTGCTGGGTAAAGAACTTTTCCCTGAAGGCTTGGAATTGGATTGGGCTCATAGAGCTCTGAGAAGAAAACCACTTCCAGGACAAACACCGAGGGCAGTCATGGTTCGTTGTTTAAAACAGCAAGAGAGAGAAACTTATGGCGATACAGAAAACACGGCAGAGTCAGTCTCCATTAATCGTTAAAAATAACAGAGTGTTTATCTATGCCGATTTGAGCCAAGAGGTTACCAGAAGACGATGAGAATTTAATACGGCTAAAGATATTTTGTGGCGAAAGGGCTATGTTTCTTTTTCGTTATCCTGCAATTTTGAAGGTTTTTTTAATGGAAATTTTCAATTTCAATTGGTGGTGATTTTAATCGTGTTCTGGACCCCTTATTGGACAGAAATCCAAAAAGTATAAGAAAATCAAAGATGGCAACACAAATTAATGCATTAATGAAAGATGTAAATTTGGTGGATATTTGGAGAAAAGTTAATCCTACAGAGAAAGATTTTTCTTTTACTCTTCACGACATGATTCATTTTCTAGAATTGATTTATTTTTGGTATCAGCACATTTACAAGGTAGAGTATTACGAGCTGAATATAAAAGTAGAGTTATATCAGATCATTCATTATTACTTTTTTCTTCAGAAAGTTCGGAGGTAGTACGTCCGTCGTTTAGATGGAGGTTTAACTCAAATTTATTGAAAAAACCAAAGTTTGTTACTTTTGTTAAAGAGTATATCTCTTTATTTTTGACCGAGAATGTTAATTCTGTGGATAGTCATTTTGTAACATGGGACACTTTAAAAGCTTATTTGAGGGGGCAGATTATTAGTTATTCTACAAAAGTTAAGAAACAATATATGGCAGAAAGTTTAGAGTTAGAAAATCAGATTGCTGAGTTAGAGAAAGATTTTCAGAAAGATGTAACAGAAGATTTTTAAAAATCCGTATTCGCAAGGTTGAAATTACGTTATAATACTTTACAAATTTATCCGTTTGAGTGCTTAATTAATCGATCTAAACAACGTTATTATGAGTTGGGGGAAAGAGCTCATAAGGTACTTGCTTGGCAATTGAAAGTTGAACAGGCATCTCGGACTATTAATGCTGTTAAGAAGAATTCAAAATTTACATAAACCTCAGGAAATTAATGACCAGTTTTATTCATTTTATCTAAAATTATATACTTCTGAGGAGAAACATGATAATGGTTCTATTGACTCTTACTTATCTAAACTAAAGTTACTGGTATTAGATGGGAATGATGATCAGGAATTGGAATCTCCATTTACAGGTTTTGAAATTAAGGAAGGTATTCAAGAAATGCCCAATGAAAAGTTCCCAGGGGATGATGGATTTCCTGTGGAATTTTATAAACTTTTTTTTTTAATTATGATTTCTCTAATGTATTTGGAAAAGTGTTGAATCAATTTACTGAAGATTAGAAGTTACCAGAATCATGTTCAAGTGCTTTAATAACTGTTATTCCAAAAAAGATAGAGATCCATTAAAAGTGTCTTCATATAGACCTATTTTTTTATTAAATGTAGATTATAAAATTATAGCGAAAGCATTAGCTAATAGACTTGCTAAATATTTGCCTAAATTGGTAAATATTGATCAAACAGGTTTTATTAAGAATAGAAATGCATCAGACAATATATTTCGATTAATTACTTTGGTCAATGCATACCGAAAGCAACCTAACCATGCATTAGATGCAGAAAAAGCTTTTGATAGGCTTGCGTGGGATTTTTTATTTAAAGTTTTATGGGATTTTTTTATTTAAAGTGTTAGAGAAATTTAAATTTGGCCCTTTTTTTATTGATTGGGTTAAGGCTTTACATACAAACACGATTGTTAGGGTGGTGACAAATGGACAGATTTCTTTACCATTTAAATTGACACGTTCAACTCGGCAGGGCTGCCCATTGTCACCAGCCTTATTTGCGTTGGCTATTGAACCGTTAGCTCAGGCTATTAGACAAAATGAAGAAATTAGAGGGATGAGGGTTAAGAATGAAGAATATAAAACTAACTTATTTGCGGATGATGCGTTGATATACTTGACGGAACAATCGTTGAAACAATTGCAAGAGTGTTTGTAGAAATTTGGAGAATTATCGGGATATAAAGTTAATTGGGATAAAAGTCAAATTTTACCAGTTGGAGTGGGAGATTATTCTGAATTTAAAACAATTACAAAATTAAGGTGGACAAGTAAAATTAAATATTTAGGTGTGTTTATGGATACTAATTATCAATCATTATATCAATTAAATTATGTGCCTATATTAAGATGGATTAAAGCAGATTTGATTAAGTGGAAAGACCTTCCATTAACTTTGATTGGTCGGGTTAATTGTATTAAAATGAATATTTTCCCTCGAATTCAATATTTATTTCAGTCAATACCGTGTTTACTTCCAAAGATTTTTTTTCAAGATTTGAATAAAGCAGTGCTAGAGTTTTTATGGAAAGGTAAATTAGCTCGAGTGGCATTGCATAGACTTACATGGAAGTATGCAATGGGCGGACTACAGTTACCACATTTTCAAAATTATTATGAAGTGGCCCAGTTGAAGTTTATTAGTAGATTGATGGATTTAGATCAGCCTCCTAACTGGGCTAAAGTGGAGATGGCGTGTATTTCTACGGTTGAGGTACATGAATTTATATTTCGTTGGAATTTGATTTTATTACAGCAATACGATGTGCTGATATTGAAACATTTGTTAAAGATTTGGATTTTTAAAAAAACAGGGTGTTTGGGTCAAAAGATAAATGATCAATTCTAACTCCATTGTATAATAATTAGCTTATTCCTTTTTCAATGTTTAATAATCATTTAAAGATTTGCGAGTTTAAAGGTATAAAGACAATACAAGATTGTTTTGAAGAGGGGCAATTTCTTTCTTTTAATCAATTGAGAGAAAGATTTGATATACCTGTAAATTCTTTGTTTGTGTATTATCAACTTAGAGCTTTGATAAAAGATAATAAAGAGATGACTTTACCTACTTTGCCGAGATTTGAACCTTTGATTTCCTCTATACCGAAAAAGGGTTATATTTCAGTTATGTATATTTCAGTTATGTATGATTTCTACAAGATAGTATGGACAAGTCAGATTGGGAGAAATCTAAACTTAAATGGGAAAGTGATTTTGTATTTGTTTTTCCTGAAGATGATTGGGTGACTATGTGTCAGGATAATGTAATTAAATTGACTAATGTAAGATATGGAATGGTTAATTATAATTTTTTACATCAATTATATTTGACCCTGGAAAAATTGAAAAAATATGGGTTTAGTAATTTGGATTCTTGTTTTAGATGTGGCTCATGTATTAGAACTTTTTTATATGCCATTTAGACTTGTGTTAAAGTTCAATCATTTTGGCAAGGAATTAAAGTAGATTTCGGGTGAAAGCACCTTTTGGTGATAAACTGCAAGAGAACATGAGAAATGCTTCCACTTACACATCGCCGGCAAAACTGAGAAATCAAATCTCCAGGAGCAACCAAACTTCCTACAGGTGACTGTTCCACGTCATTCCTGTGGCACAGATGAAGCCCATTTTGCCACATAGGCTGCTTGAAAGGTATCTCAATCAATCCTATTGTCCAGCTGTCTCTCCTCAACACAACAAATTAGTTTTTCTTGTGTCTCTTTTGAAAGCCTTGACTGACTGTTACTATCAACCCTACTGGAGATGTGGTTTGGTTCAAAATTGTCATTTGGACATGTGCCGTGGATCAGAGCCCCTCAATCTTGAAGCACAATCAAACAAGAGGAGCAGCTATATTCACTATGGATCTTTGTGACATCTTCTGTCAAACCCCACCGCTGCTAGACATCAAACACTACGCCAAGTTCCTTTGTGGTTAAAGACCAATTCCAATCTTCCAGCAGCCGAGGCTTCATTCTCCATGTCAGGAATGACATCATCACCAAAATGTCGGGAGCAGCACATGCAAAGGGTTCCAGGAAGATCGAAGGCAGCAGGA
Organism: Narcine bancroftii; assembly: GCF_036971445.1. Classification (NCBI taxonomy): domain Eukaryota; kingdom Metazoa; phylum Chordata; class Chondrichthyes; order Torpediniformes; family Narcinidae; genus Narcine; species Narcine bancroftii. The sequence continues at coordinate 137,192,436 of NC_091470.1, read as the reverse complement.
AACATTCCTAAATAGATTTGTTTTTAAATCCAGTGAGTTTCCATTTAGGATGCAACTGGCTTCATAAGACATGCAATAGTGGAGCTCCCAACTGAAAGCCAACGCAAAGGGAATCAACCCCAATGTGACGACTAAGACATCTAACACACCTTCTGCAATCTCCAAACTGCAAATGAATCATCTAAATGGACCCAGACCATTCAACTTAGTACTTGCACCCCTGTCACTCTGTCTCCCTGCAACCCAATATGAATACATATTGGAATGGGGGGGACTGAGGCCACTGTAGTGGCAGCACTGCCGCTGAGGAAGATCCACAGGGAGCGAGGGAGCAGAGATGCAGTGCTCCCATGGGTCCATCTGCCCAGTCGACTGCTGTCGGCTCCACACGGGCCTGTTGAAGGAGCCAACAGGGGTTTTTATTTGAAATCCCACGACCGCAGGTCTACACCCATGGTGGCAGCCCCTATTAATTGGCAGCAGTCACGAGGGGCTGCAGATTCTGGGGAAGCATCCATTTCCTTTCATGCTAAATTCTGGATGTAGAAGAGGCAGTCACCAACACACAGTGACTGACAGGAGAGCAACCTCCTAGACCAGTGGTTCTCAACCTTTTTGGAGCTGAGTTGCAGGGAAAGGTTAAACAGGTTAGGACTTCATTCCCCGCAGCATTGGAGGACGAGATGAGATTTGATAGAGGTGTACAAAATTACGCAGGGTATAGATAAATGTAAGCAGGCTTTTCCCGCTGAAGTGAAATGAGACAAGAACAAAGGACATGGGTGAAGGATGAAAGAAGAGATGTCTAAAGGGGAACTTCACGCAGAGAGGGTGGGTATGTGGAACAAGCTACCATCTGAAGAGGACTCAATTTTGACATTTAATAAAAAAATTGTGCACTATTGCCGCTAGGACTTTTTCCACGATGTTCATAAATTGTGCGGCTATGTGTTTCCCATGGTCTTTTATAAGTTTATAGGTCGGCACAACAACAGGGGCTGAAGGGCTTATATGGTGCTGTACATAAAGCTTAATTATGTTCTAATTAGGTATGATTAATTTTGTTTAAATACAAGATCATAATATATTGATCAGGATTTAGGACAGGTCCACCATCGCTCGATGCATCACTCAGACATCACTGGCGGGGGATAGAATCCCCTATCCCCGGGGATGCCTGGTGGTGAGCGTGACAGGACACAGTGAACCAATTAATAGTGGTCCAGTATGAAAGGCAAAAAAGGGTTCCTTAAGCAGTTCACTGAACGTCCAATCTACTGGTTAACCAGTGTGAAAAGGGCACCTCTGGCACTACCACTGCCTCTGCAACCACACAGGCCAGTTCTAACCATCAACAATCCGAGCTCCAGATCCAAAATTCCAATTAGATCAGGAAGCCTTCGGGATTCCTTCTTGCCCTCAGCACCCTATCGATTCCTGGTTCCAATACCTGAATCCCCGTGAATCCATCTCCAGCAGCCCGCAGCCTGTGTGGGTCATTTGACTGCAAGCTTCCAGCAGCCCACATTGTGTGTGGGTCCTTCACTCGCTGGTCCTCCGATGTAGTCACCATCTCCTAGGTTTCTCCTTCTCAGAGAGCGTTTCTCCCTATTTCTGGTTTTCTGTAATGGTCTGCTACTCCTCTGGAGTCTGCAGCCCCTCAAGGCCTCTGTGAGCACAGGTGTCACCATTTTGGGTGCAGACCCATGCAGGATTTTAAATAAAAACACCTTCAACTCCTTTAACCAGCCAATTAAAAGCTGTAAAGAGCCACCATAATTTGGACAGGGCAGTTGGACCCTGCAGAGGAGCACTGTGTCACTGCTCCCTGCTCCCCACACACCCCCTCCCACCGCCCAAGTCTGCACTGGTGGACGCACTACCATTTTTGCCCAATAATTGTATGTCAACCATCAAACACTTTCATCCCAGTTTTATTCTCCCTATATTGCCTTCAATCAGCTCCCCCGCCCCAGATAATACCATCCACCTACTCGATAAGAGCAATTTACCATTGACAACGAACGGGCCTTTGATACACAGCCAGAAACCAGTGGACATAGATTTCACCAGAGATCAGCTCCTACTCTGGGTTACTGGAGCTAAAAACTTGTTGTCCATGGATTTATGGAAACTTTGAGAATAAAATGATCTGTAACCAGTACAAACAGAAAAATTAAACTTCGGGAGCAGGTCTAAAAACACAAAATACTGAATCCTGTGACCTCCCCAAATTTATTTTGAATCTGTTATTCTAAGCATCTGCTACATGAAGGCTGACAAAGCAAATTATCTCTTGGTACATTTTTCTGCAAATTCCAGGTTGACAGGCTGCTTTCAACAGCATTCCCATTGATTAAAAATGATTTTCCTTCAAAAGCAGGAATGGGAGAAAGAGAACAAGAAGAAATACTGCCTTGACCTTTACATCAAAAAAACTGTTACTAAGCAATTTTTATTCTGTTGATGATTTTCAAATAACACATCATCTCCATTTTTCGTAATGGACAGGAGAGCTTCATGAGCTATCGACAAATAATTGAGCTGTAGTATTTAAATTAAGCCTTTATCAAAACAATCTCTTCTTTTGAAGAAGGGAGGCAAGGTGCTTGCCTGAGGTTTGCAACCAAACTATTCAGCCCTGCTGACCCATGTTACTCCACTTGTCGAAGATTCTGGATCTGACCACCTCAGCCTAGAAGTTCAAGTCATCAGGTAATTTAGAAACCTGTAATTACAAATGATTGCTATGCCACTCCCTCTCTGCCCTCCAACAGTTTTCATTACAAAGAGATGAAATGATGCCAACTTTCAAACATCCTTTATGGAGTTGCATTGAATTAATATTACAGGATTGGCCAAAGCGATGCATCGCACAAAAATGCTGGAGAAACTCTGCCAGTCCCGCAGCATCTGCAGAATGTAAAGGTTAACCACATTTCAGGCCCAACACCTTCATCAAGATAGGAGCACTGAAACAGGCCTGAATAAAGAGGTGGGAGGAGAGGGCAGGGAGGGGGTAAAGGGGAGGATGGAGAGATAGGGGAGGGGAATGGGTTAGGGGAAGCAGGAGAGGGGAATGGGTTTGGGGGGAGCAGGAGAAGGGAATGGGTTGGGGGAGTGGAAGAGGGGAATGGGTTAGGAGGAGCGGGAGAGGGGAATGGGTTAGGGGAGTGGGAGAGGGGAATGGGTTAGGGGGAGCGGGAGAGGGGAATGGGTTAAGGGGAGCAGGAAAAGAGAATGGGTTTGGGGGAGCGGGAGGAAGAAAGGTGCAAGAGCACAAAATAACAAGAGGTAGCTGCCGGTGTAAGCAGAGAAGGAGGTATGGGGGAGGGGGTAGCTCCCAGAATGGAGAAGGAAGGGGATGGACTGCTGAAGGAAAGGAGACAGAGGATTAGGGAAGAAGGAGACTCAGGGAAGGGTTTAACGGAAACTGAAGAGATTGATGTTGATTCCATGTGGTTGGAGAGTGCCCAGACAGAATACAATCAGAATCAGTTTATCGTCACGAACATGTCATGAAGTTTGTTGTTCTACGGCAGCAGTATTGTGCATTACTGAAGCAAAATTGCTATGTTTCATAAATACAATATTTAAAAATAAAAATTAGTGCACGAAAAAGAAAAAAGCGAGTTTGTGTCAAAAGGTTCATTGTCCATTCAGAAATCTGAGAGCAGAGGGGAAGCAGCTGTTTTTCTAATGTTGGGTGTGTGTCTTCAGGTCCCTGTACTTCCTTCCTGATGGTAGCAGTGAAAAGAGGGCATGGTCTGGTGGTGAGGGTCCTCGGTGATAGAAGCTGCTTTCTTGAGATACCGTCTCTTGTAGATGTCCTTAATGGAGTGAGGACTGATTCCCATAACAGCACACTGTCCGAGTTTACAACTCTCTGTAGCCTTGTACTGTCCTGTGCATTGGCCCCTCCATACCAGACAGTGATGCAACCAGTCAGATTGCTCTCCACAGTACACCTGGAGAAATGTGCAATAGGCTTTGGTAACTTATCTCCTCAAACTCCTAATGAAAAATAACCACTGGCGAGTTTCCTTCACGAATGTATCGAAGATTGCCCTGGGATAGGTCTTCAGAGAATGTTGACACCCTCTCCACTGCTGACCACTCAATGAAGACAGGTTGTGTTATGCTGATTTCCCCTCCCTGATGTCAACAGTCAAATCCTTAGTTTTGCTGAGGCTGAGTGCAAGGTTGTTTTTGGGACACCACTAAACTAGCTGACCTGTCTCACTCTTGTACCCTTCCTCATTGTTGCCTGTGATTCAGCCGATCCACACTGACTGTGATCTTCCTATGGGGAAGCCAAGAATCCAGTTGCAGAGGGAGGTGCAGAGACCCAGGTTTTGCAGCTTGCTCACCAGTACTGAGGGGATGATGGTGTTGAAAGCGGAGTTGTAATCAATGAAAAGTGGCTGATGTACTTATTGCTGTTGTCCAGGTGATCCAGGGCTGATTGGAAGCCAGTGAGATTACAAAGTCATAATTCCACATGCCAATTCATGCTCTAAGTTTGTCTGCCTTTCCTGAAGTACTCCTTGCATTGAAATAGACACACCTCAAGCATTATTTCCCACCATGCACAACCCTTTGATTCCCACGTCTGCAATCTTAATAATCTTTTTTCACCCCCCAACTCCACTATCTGCTCTGCCAGTTTTGTTCCCATCCCCCTACAAATCTGGTTAAATGTAATATAAATTCCCCGATGGACTGAGTGGAAGTTCGCAGCAAAGTGGATAAAACTGACGAGCTCATCGTGGGTACAGGAGGCAGAACTAATGGGGTTGTCAATGTAGTGGGGGGTTCTGCCTGTGTCGGCTTGTAGCATGAATTGCTTGATAAGCCCTTTTCACACTGAAAAGCCACGTTATTGCCATATGCACAATCAGTCTTTGGAAGCCGGCTTGCTTGTTCACACTGAACAGAAGAAAAGCCGGGTCGATTAGTCCTTTTACACAGCAAACCGGCTTCCCAAACCAAAGGAGGCGGGACATATAGCACAGCAGCGTCGGCACCACGTGTTGAAAAAAGAATCAGATTTGGTGGGTCTAAACACAAGGGTTTGCAATCATTTGTAGCTTTTACTAACACACAATTTATAAAGAAACGTGGGAAAATATTAACGGGAATAAAACTCACACCTGCACAATTTATAAGGGAGTGTGAGAAAACGTTACACAGTACAATAATTGTTTTAACGTCTATCCATGTTCTTTTATAAATTTTGCGTGTTTTATTCCCATCAACATTTTCCAATGCTCTTCTATAATTGTTAACAAATTTAGGTGTGATTGCAAACCCTTGTGTCCAGACCCACCGACATTCACGTTCCATGTGTCTGCTCTACTCGTTGAGCACCCATGACTATGAACCTTTTCTGGGCCCAATATTACGGCATCATGTTCCCTTGCCGCTTCAACCTGGCAACATGGGTTGCCCATTTTAGACTGGGCCCACATCAATATGCTCCAGCTGTGATATTACCTACCTTGACAGACTGAAGCCAGATAAGTTGATACCCTCCAATCTGCCTTTGATGTATTCACACAGCGCTCAAAAAGCGGCTAATACCCAGCTTTCAAGCGCTGCATACAAGGGGTAATAACCAGGGCCCAGGCAGGTACCTTTTGATTTAGAGAAAGTGGGGTCAGCCATAGAAGTTATTGAGGGTGAGAACAATTTCTGCCAGCTGGAGGATAGCATTAGCGTCAACTTCTCCAATTCCCATCTCTCTCTTTTGAGCAACATGGTTAGCCTAGCGGTTAGCACAACGCCATTACAGTGACAGCGATGGGGGCTGGTGTTCAAATCCCGCGCTGTCTGTAAGGAGTTTGTTCATTCTCTCTGTGTGGGTTTTCCCCGGGGGTTCTAGTTTCCTCCCACCTTTCGAAGCTTACTGGCTGTTGTACCATTGGAGAGCCTATACTGTGCTGTAGTGTTCTACATGATGTAGGCTATGTGGGTGCAAATTGGACAGACGGGCTCATGGGCTGAAAAGCCGTTACCATGCTGTATGTCTAAAATGTTTTTCACTGCCCCTTTGTCTCTTTTCCTCCAGCTCCCCACCTCCTTCCATTCCCTGTTAGCCTTTGGTTCCCCCCACCCCCCTTTCCTCCTTCCTCTCCACTTTTCCCCACCCCCACCCCCCTCCTCTCTCTTCTCCCCCACCCCCCTCCTCTCTCTTCTCCCCCACCCCCCTCCTCTCTCTTCTCCCCCACCCCCCTCCTCTCTCTTCTCCCCCACCCCAACTTTTTATTCAGGTGCCTGTCATTTGCGAATACCTTGTCGAAAGGGCAGGCCTGAAACGTTGATTCGCTTTTGCTTCCTCTAGATGTTACGCGACATGCCGAGATTCTCCTGGATTTGACCTGTACATCTGCCGACCTTTTTTTGTTCAATTCCAAAGAGACGCAGATCTGTCTGCAAGGAAGCTCTCTGCAGCAAGAACTGTACTTACAATCCCACCAACTCTGTGAGCTAACAAGTGGACTGGGAGCTCTTCATGGAAGTTAGCTCATGACATCCTGACCAGGTTATAAAGTAAATGTGACAAACTTTATGGATACAGAGTCAAGTCCATTGTTATCTGATTGCACAAATATGACCCAACAGAACAGCGTTCTCTGGTCCTCACTGCAAATCCTGCAGACACATAACTAGACATGACACATATAGAGGCAAACAAAACATAATGCACGACATATTCAAAATCAAATAAACAAATAGATAAACGAAGGCTGGGTCCACACTGATTATGGTCTTCAATCCAGTTGCAGAGGGAGGTGCAGAGACCCAGATTTTGCAGCTTTCTCTCACCAATACTGAGTGGATGATGGTGTTGAAAGCAGACTTGTAATTAATAAAAAGCCACTGATGATGTCCAGGTGATCCAGGGCTGATTGGAAGCCAGTGGGATTCAAGCAAGGCTTGCCTTCCAATGCCCCATCACGACTCACCAGAAGTAACACCCAGGATGCTTCACCATTAAAATGAAGAATGCGATTTCAAAACTCCATTCATCAATTGCACCCTTCACACGTCAGACTGACTGGCACTGCAAAGCAGTATAATCCCTGACACAAAGCATATTTTAGAACATTGAATTCCAGACATGATCCATTGATTCTCTCGTTGAACTGCCTATCATTCGCTGACAATACAGAAACAAGGTGGTCTTACGTTCGATTGGGAAGGCCCGGAGGACTTTGCTTATTGACTGCTTCACAACCAAGATTCAGGGCTTCATCTGCCTGGTCAAATGGAGCTGTGGAAAGAAATCGCACTTGTAACACCAATTCACAGAATGAAGGTTTAATTCTCGTTAAGCAGTCTGTAAAGTAGTTAGGCATCACTCAGGCATTGGCGGGCCATGAAAAGCTCTGTCACGATAACTTGGGAGTGCCAACTGATTTAACATTTTGGAAATATTGGCTTATTAGAAAATTTGGCTTATTTGCATTATGGATTAAAACTAAACACAAATTGTTTTTTGTAGCAATAGCAGATTTCTCCGAAAAGAGTTGCAAATGAACAGGCTGGGAAAAGAAGAGTGGGGGTGGCCACTCACAGGGTCTGTGACCACCCAAGGAATGAAGCGGTTGGCTCTGGGGTCCAGTGCAGACAGCATGCCCTGATCTGCAGTTAGCTCTTGCTGGAATTGGGGGGGGCGGGGGGGGGGGGGGGGGCGGCAAAGCGACTTAGAGCATTACAGCACAGAAACTGGCCCTTTCGGCCCATCTAGTCTGTGCCACCACTTCAGCTGGCAACTCGTTCCAAGTTCCCGCCTCGCGTTCCCTTTGAACATTTCACCTTAATCCATGATCCCTAGTTTGTGTCTCACACAACAGAGGGAAAAGCCTGCTTGCATTTACCTATGTATTCTCTGGAACCATGGTGATTAACCAAAATGACGAAAACTAATCAGATGACAAAAAGGGATGTGAATTATCTGTCAGGTAGGTAATCCAAAAATTCCAACACAGCCTTACTTCTTATCCTTTTGCGGTCTCTACAGCTCTGTCATCTGATTGGAAGGGGACCAAGAGTTACAGCGAGAAGACAGGAGAATGGCATTAAAAAGAATAGCAAATGGAATGGCATGGCTGACTCAATGGGCCGAATGGCCTAATTCCACTCCTGTGTAATTATGATCTTGTGAACTGCTGCAAGGGAAGCCAACACTGCTATCAAATTAGACTCCAATTTTTTTTTGTTTGTTCAAAGATTTATTTATTTTTTAAAACAAGTTCTCCATGACTGGCCAAAGAACTAAACAAAACCCCACGTGCAATGGTTAAGAAGCCAAAGTCTAATGCAGTTATCATATTCGGTGGCCAGTATTCAATACTTAATGATAATTACATTTATTACTTTCCATAGAATGCAATAAACGGTCATAAAGCAAAATGATTCTAAGAAACGCACATCATTACTCAACAAAACCGATTAGATTATTAACATTTACCGCGCAAAACCCGAGCACAATATTCCTGGAAACAACCCACAGAAAAACCTTGCAGCAGCCTCTGTTTGCTGAATAAATTCAAGCCTCAAATGAAGAGCAGCCTCAGGTCCAAAAGAGGAATAATGATATTTACGTTCTGGTTCAATTTCCTTCCATAATAGAAACTTAAACGTATGTGACAAACCCACCGAAGAATTGATTTGTCGAGGATGATGGCTGACTGAAATTATGAAGGATCATGGGTCATACTTTCCTCTGGTAGTGCCCAAGTGCATTCTGGGTTGGGGAAGCACCGCTTTTAAACTTGAGTAAAAGTCAATGGGAGCATTTTACTATTATTTATAAAAGAGAATTGGTCCCAAGTGTTTGTTCAGAAGTGCCCATTGGCATTGTGGAAATCAGTCACAAGGAATCAGGGACACAAACCAACTTTGTATGCACTAGGCCAGAAGCTCATAACAGTCAGCCCAGTCAGAAATTGTGCAGCCAAATGGGTTGGCTTAGCGGTTAGCAGAACGCCCTTTACAGCGCCAATGATCAGGACGGGGGTTCGAATCCCGCACTGACTGTAAGGAGTTTGTAGGTTCCCTGCATGGGTTTTCCCCCAGGGGCTCCAGTTTCCTCCCACCCTTCAAAACGTACGGGGGGGGTGTAGGTTAATTGGGTGTAAATTGAGCGCCACGGGCTTGTGGGCTGAAATGGCCTGTTATTGTCTTGTAGATCTAAAAAAATTTTTTTTTAGAAATGCAGCAGCCAGACAATGTGACCTGCAGTTCTGAAAACTCAACACTGTGGAGGGATTAGAAAATAAGTTTAATCTATGAAGATTTATTTAATCAGAATGAAATGAAATGCTTCAAGATCTGTGGTCAGTTGCAGTATTCCCATTTTATTAGTTAAAGTTATTGAAATTGAAAGCTTTTCATTTAAAATTTAGCAGTTAAAACGCTATCAAAAGACAAGAATGCAATGAGAGTGACAACAATATCTATTTTTGTTTTGCCAGTTTTAAAACAGAGATACTGGGGAAATTACTTAGACAAAATTGAATCAATTTAATTTAAAAACTTTGAGCTGAGAAATATAATGAAAGCAATGATGAACCTATCTACACATACAGTTTTCTACAAAATCCAAGCCGCTGATTCCCCAAGGCAACATTCTGTTCACATTAATGTTTCAAAGCATTTAAAATTAAGAGCTTGTAATTCAGATTCCATGAAAATTTGCACAAGAATTGAATTAACGATATTTCCTAAGTGCACTTCAGCCCAACAAGATAATCCCATTTCCCATCTTTTTTTTAATTTTTTATTTTTCACACCATAAATCACATTAGCCATGATACACACTTTTTCCTTTTCACACATATACAGTGACATTTTCTCCCCCCCCCCTCCTCCCAAGCCAACCCCCCAACCCACCCCCATCCATTTAAGGTATACAATCTAGGTTACATTAAACCAGTCAGACAATGTTGTCATTCAACAAAAATACACCAGAAATTCTACTGAGTCCATTCTTTTCTTTCCTTCTCCTTCCATCACCTTAGGTAATGATTGTCCCTGGTAGGTTTTCGCTATTGTATTTAATGTAAGGCTCCCATATTTGTTCGAATATTTCAATATTATTTCTTAAACTATATGTTATTTTTTCTAATGGAATACATTTATTCATTTCTATATACCATTGTTGTATTTTCAGGTTATCTTCCAATTTCCAGGTTGACATAATACATTTTTTTGCTACGGCTAGAGCTATCTTAACAAATCTTTTTTGCGCATCCTCCAAATCAATTCCAAATTCTTTGTTTTTTATGTTACTTAGGAGAAAGATCTCTGGATTCTTTGGTATATTGTTTTCTGTTATTTTATTTAATATTTGATTGAGATCTTCCCAAAATTTTTCTACTTTCTCACATGTCCAGATTGCATGAATTGTTGTTCCCATTTCTTTTTTTACATCAAAAACATCTATCAGATACTGTTGGGTCCCATTTATTTAACTTTTGAGGTGTAATGTATAGTCTGTGTAACCAGTTATATTGTATCATACGTAGCCTCGTATTTATTGTATTTCTCATCGTTCCAGAACATAATTTCTCCCATGTTTCCTTTTTTATCTTTATATTTAAATCTTGTTCCCATTTTTGTTTAGTTTTACCATTTGTTTCCTCATTCTCCTTTTCTTGCAGTTTAATATACATATTTGTTATAAATCTTTTGATTAACATTGTATCTGTAATCACATATTCAAGGTTACTTCCCTCTGGCAAACTCAAACTGCTTCCTAATTTATCCTTCAAGTAGGATCTCAATTGGTAATATGCCAGCGCTGTATCTCCAGTTATATTGTACTTATCTCTCATTTGTTCAAAGGATAAGAATCTACTTCCTGAAAAACAATTTTCTATTCTTTTAATCCCTTTTTTTCCCCATTCTCTAAAGGAAAGGTTATCTATTGTAAAAGGGAGTAACTTATTTTGCGTCAATATTAGTTTTGGTAATTGATAATTTGTTTTATTTCTTTCTACATGAATCTTCTTCCAAATATTGAGGAGATGATGTAATACTGGAGAAGTTCTATGTTGTATCAATTTTTCATCCCATTTATATAATATGTGTTCAGGTATCTTTTCCCCTATTTTATCTAATTCTAATCTCGTCCAGTCTGGTTTTTCCCTTGTTTGATAAAAATCTGATAGGTATCTTAATTGTGCGGCTCTATAATAATTTTTAAAGTTTGGCAATTGTAAGCCTCCTTGTTTATACCATTCTGTTAATTTATCTAGTGCTATCCTCGGTTTCCCCCCACTCCATAAAAATTTCCTTATTATTTTCTTTAACTCTTTGAAGAATTTTTCTGTCAGTTGTATTGGCAATGCCTGAAATAAGTATAATATCCTTGGAAAAGTGTTCATTTTAATACAGTTTATCCTTCCTATTAGTGTTAGTGGTAAATCTTTCCAATGCTCTAAATCGTCCTGTAATTTTTTCATTAGTGGATAATAATTGAGTTTATATAATTGGCCGAGATTTTTGTTTATTTGTACACCTAGGTATCTTATTGCCTGCATTTGCCATCTAAATGGAGATTCCTTCTTAAATTTTGAGAAATCCGCATTATTCATAGGCATTGCTTCACTTTTATTTACGTTTATCTTGTAACCCGACACTTATCCATATTCCTTCAATTTCTTATATAATTCTTTTATTGATAGTTCTGGTTCTGTTAAGTACACTATCACATCATCCGCAAATAGACTGATTTTATATTCCTTGTCTTTTATTTTTATTCCTTTTATATTATTATCTATTCTTATCATTTCTGCTAGTGGTTCTATAGCTAACGCAAACAATAAAGGTGATAGTGGGCATCCCTGCCGCGTTGACCTGCTTAAGTTAAATTGCTTTGATACATGTCCATTTACTGTCACTTTCGCTAACGGTCCCTTATATAATGCTTTAATCCAATTAATATACTTCTCCGGTAAACCGAATTTTTGCAATACTTTGAACAAATAATTCCATTCTACTCTGTCGAAGGCCTTCTCTGCGTCTAAAGCAACTGCTACTGCAGGTGCTTTATTTCCTTCTACTGCATGAATTAAGTTAATAAATTTACAAATATTGTCTGTTGTGCGTCTTTTTTTGATAAATCCAGTTTGGTCTAAATTTACCATTTTCGGTACCTGCTCTGCTAATCTGTTTGCTAATAGTTTAGCTATTATCTTATAATCTGTGTTTAGTAAAGATATTGGTCTATATGACGCTGGTGAGAGTGGATCTTTCCCTTGTTTTAGTATTACTGTAATTATTGCTGTTTTACATGAATCTGGTAAGCTTTGTGTTTCATCAATCTGGTTGATTACATCCAGGAGGGGCAGAATTAATAAGTCTTTAAATGTTTTGTAGAATTCTATTGGAAATCCATCCTCGCCTGGTGTCTTATTATTTGGTAATTTTTTTATTATCTCTTGTATTTCTACTGTTCCAAATGGTTCTGTTAATTTATTTTGTTCCTCTATTTGTAGTTTTAGTAGTTCACTTTTAGTCAAAAATTCATCTACTTTCCCTTCTTTTTCAGTTCGGTATAATTGTTCATAGAATTCTCTAAAGTTTTCCTTAATTTATTTTGGATTATATGTAATTTGTTTGTCTTTTTTCCTTGATGCCAATACCATTTTCTTAGCTTGTTCTATCTTAAGCTGCCATGCTAGGATTTTGTGCGTTTTTTCACCCAGTTCATAATATTTCTGTTTTGTCTTCATTATATTCTTCTCTACCTTATATGTTTGTAGTGTTTCATATTTTATTTTTTTATCCGCCAATTCTCTTCTTTTAGTTGTATCTTCCTTCATTGCTAATTTTTTTTCTATATTTACTATTTCCCTTTCCAACTGCTCTGTTTCCTGATTATAGTCCTTCTTCATCTTGGTTACATAACTTATTATTTGCCCTCTAATGAATGCTTTCATTGCATCCCATAGTATAAACTTATCTTCCACTGATTCCGTATTTATTTCAAAGTACATTTTTAATTGTTTTTCAATAAATTCTCTAAAATCCTGCCTTTTAAGTAACATGGGGTTTAATCTCCATCTATACATTCTTGGAGGGATGTCCTCTAGCTTTATTGTCAATATTAAGGGTGAATGGTCCGATAGTATTCTCGCTGATAACAAAAATAGGTCTATTCTTGAGTATGTTTTATGTCTAGCCGAGTAATATGAATATTCCTTTTCTTTTGGGTTTTGTTTCCTCCATATATCCAAAAGTTGCATTACTTGCATTGATTTAATTATAAATTTGGTTACTTTGTTCTGTTAATTTTTTTCCCAGTTTTATCCATATTTGAATCCAAATTCAGGTTGAAATCCCCTCCTATTAGTATGTTCCCTTGCGTATTAGCTACCTTCAAAAAGATATCTTGCATAAACTTTTGATCTTCTTCGTTAGGTGAATATACATTGAGTAGATTCCAAAACTCCGAATATATCTGACATTTTATCATTACATATCTCCCTGCTCGTGTGCCGTGGCCAAGCAAGCTGGGACGTGGCAGCGAGGTCCTTGGGTCGTAGGTTTTATATCGGAGTGGCCTTCTCCTATGCAGGTTTCTTACCCGGGCTGGAGGGGCCTGCCTCCCCTCCTAGGTCGGTCCATACTGCCCGGACCGGGGCCGAGGCCGCCGCAGCTCACCCTGTGCCTGGACTGGGGCCGCCGCCTCCCACTCTCTGCCCGGATCGGGGCCTCCCCCTGCCCCACTTGACCGAGGCCGGGGCCGCCGTCTCCCCCTTGCTCCTGCCCGGATCGAGGCCGCCGCCGTCTACACTTCGCCCGGACCGGGGCCGGGGCCGCTGCTGCTCTCCCTGTGCCTGGACTGGGGCCGCCGCCTCCCACTCCCTGTCCGGACCGGGGCCTCCGCCTGTCACACTCGACCGAGGCTGTGGCCGCCGTCTCCCCCTTGCTCCTGCCCGTATCGGGGCCGCCGTCAACATGATTATCCAACTGCACGAAAACCAACAAGGTCGGGTCAGATACAGCAATGAGCTCTCTGAACCCTTCTCCATTAACAATGGCGTGAAGCAAGGCTGTGTTCTGGCACCAACCCTCTTTTCAATCTTCTTCAGCATGATGCTGAACCAAGCCATGAAAGACCCCAACAATGAAGACGCTGTTTACATCCGGTACCGCACGGATGGCAGTCTCTTCAATCTGAGGCGCCTGCAAGCTCACACCAAGACACAAGAGAAACTTGTCCGTGAACTACTCTTTGCAGACGATGCCGCTTTAGTTGCCCATTCAGAGCCAGCTCTTCAGCGCTTGACGTCCTGCTTTGCGGAAACTGCCAAAATGTTTGGCCTGGAAGTCAGCCTGAAGAAAACTGAGGTCCTCCATCAGCCAGCTCCCCACCATGATTACCAGCCTCCCCACATCTCCATCGGGCACACAAAACTCAAAACGGTCAACCAGTTTACCTATCTCGGCTGCACCATTTCATCAGATGCAAGGATCGACAATGAGATAGACAACAGACTCGCCAAGGCAAATAGCGCCTTTGGAAGACTACACAAAAGAGTCTGGAAAAACAACCAACTGAAAAACCTCACAAAGATAAGCGTATACAGAGCCGTTGTCATACCCACACTCCTGTTCGGCTCCGAATCATGGGTCCTCTACCGGCACCACCTACGGCTCCTAGAACGCTTCCACCAGCGTTGTCTCCGCTCCATCCTCAACATCCATTGGAGCGCTTACATCCCTAACGTCGAAGTACTCGAGATGGCAGAGGTCGACAGCATCGAGTCCACGCTGCTGAAGATCCAGCTGCGCTGGATGGGTCACGTCTCCAGAATGGAGGACCATCGCCTTCCCAAGATCGTGTTATATGGCGAGCTCTCCACTGGCCACCGTGACAGAGGTGCACCAAAGAAAAGGTACAAGGACTGCCTAAAGAAATCTCTTGGTGCCTGCCACATTGACCACCGCCAGTGGGCTGATATCGCCTCAAACCGTGCATCTTGGCGCCTCACAGTTTGGCGGGCAGCAACCTCCTTTGAAGAAGACCGCAGAGCCTACCTCACTGACAAAAGGCAAAGGAGGAAAAACCCAACACCCATCCCCAACCAACCAATTTTCCCCTGCAACCGCTGCAATCGTGTCTGCCTGTCCCGCATCGGACTTGTCAGCCACAAACGAGACGTGGACTTTTTACCCCCTCCATAAATCTTCGTCCGCGAAGCCAAGCCAAAGAAGATCTCCCTGCTGGATCTATTATTTCCTCTTCTATTTTAAATGGCACATTTTTACTAATTAATATAGCCACTCCTCTTGCTTTTGAATTATACGATGCTGCTGTTACATGTCCTACCCAATCTCTCTTTAATTTCTTGTGCTCCAATTCAGTTAAGTGTGTTTCTTGGACAAATGCTATAATCAATTTTTTCTTTTTTCAGTAAATTTAGCAGTTTCTTCCTTTTAATTTGGTTATGTATTCCATTAATATTTAAAGTCATATAGTTCAACGTAGCCATTTTATACTTTGTTTATCTTCCCTTTCCGTTTTTCCATCATTACCTTTCCTCCTTTTCCATTTCTGTTTTCTTATTTTAAACCCTTTATAAGACAACATTCCTAAAACATCAAACATTTTCCTTATTCTCCTATTTATAACTTCTTTAGCCCCAATCTCCCCTTCCCCTCCTGAGTTGTCCTTTATCCCTTGTCGGACAACCACATCTCCCCTCTCCATTTGGGTTTGCGAATTCACTCGCAAGCGTCAACTGATTTTGCAGTGACCGCAACTCCCCCCACCCAGACCCCCCCAGAAAAGATTTCACTTTTCATATGTAACAAAGGTCACTCTTTTAGTTCCCTCCTTATTCCCTCTATTCCATTACCTTCCCTTATTAATTCTTGTCTATACTATCTATATTTTCCTCTAAATACAGATACATTCACATATGCACATTATACATATACACTCTTATACCTCTTTACCCACATCCATATCAA
The DNA here is from genome assembly GCF_036971445.1 of Narcine bancroftii. Lineage (NCBI taxonomy): Eukaryota > Metazoa > Chordata > Chondrichthyes > Torpediniformes > Narcinidae > Narcine > Narcine bancroftii. The sequence goes on along the minus strand of NC_091470.1, from coordinate 137,176,443 downwards.
TCGTGATCATTTTTACTCTCATTACATGTCTTCATCCCTCAGTCTATTTTGTAATTGTTCTGCAAATTTTCGTGCTTCTTCTGGATTCGAGAATAGTCTGTTTTGTTGTCCTGGAATAAATATTTTCAATACCGCTGGATGCTTTAGTATAAATTTATACCCTTTCTTCCATAAAATCACCTTTGCTGTATTGAACTCCTTTCTCTTCTTTAGGAGTTCAAAACTTATATCTGGATAAATGAAGATTTTTTGTCCTTTGTACTCCAGTGGCTTGTTGCCCTCTCTTACTTTTTCCATTGTCTTCTCCAGTACCTTTTCTTTTGTAGTATATCTTAGGAATTTTACTAAAATAGATCTTGGTATTTGTTGAGGTTGTGGTTTAAAGGCCAATGCTCTATGTGCCCTTTCTATTTCCATTTCTTGCTGTAGTTCTGGACATCCTAGGATCCTAGGGATCCAATCTTTTATAAACTCTCTCATATTCTTGCCTTCTTCATCTTCCTTAAGGCCCACTATCTTTATGTTATTTCTTCTGTTATAGTTTTCCATTATATCTATTTTCTGAGTTAACAGTTCTTGTGTCTCTATAACTTTTTTATTAGATTCTTCCAATTTCTTTTTCAAGTCCTCTACCTCCATTTCTACTGCTACTGCCCGTTCTTCCATCTTGTCCATTTTCTTTCCCATTTCTGTTAAGGTCATATCTATTTTATTCATTTTCTCTTCTGTATTGTTTATTCTTCTTCTTAAATCATTAAATTCCTGTGTTTGCCATTCTTTAAATGACTCCATGTATTCTTTAATAAGAGAAAGTATATCCTTTATCTTGCCTTTCCCTTCTTCTTCTATTTCACTGTATTCTTCCTCTTCCTCTGAGTTGGCCATCTGTTGTTTCTTTGTTGCCCTTTTCTTCTCTTCTTTCTTGTTTCCATTGTCTTCTGTGTTCTCTTCTTGCTGCAGGTGTTCTGCAGCTGTCGTTGCCGGCTGTGGAGATCGACTCCCCAGCTGGTCCCCCCTCCCGTCGGTGTGTTTTTTTTCATGCGCACCGCACTTTTACTCGGCTCATCGAGCCATTTTTGTAGTCCAGTTTCTACCGACCTGAGGGAGCGGGTTTCTCTCTCCACCGCGGGGCTCTTCGAACAGGCAAGGCCTTCTCCTTCTTCCTCCGTTGTCTTCTCTTCCTCTCTTCTTACCGTTGATTTCGATTTTTCTTTTTTTGTCGCCATCTTCTTTCCACCTTTATACTCACTTTTCTTTAACTTTTATTTCTGTGCCTTTGCGTTTTCCTTTGTTTTTTCTGACTTTTCTGGAGAGGGCTGGAGTTCACCGTCCGGCCACTACTCCATCACGTGACTCCTCCTCCCATTTCCCATCTAACGGAAAAGTTCCCTGTGACCAATATTTGGTAAGAACATCTCCACAATCTGGAGCACCACAGGGCTGAGTTCTTAGCCTTCTGCCCTACTCATTTCACACCTCTGACTGTGTGGCTTGGTACAAAATAACACCATCTACAAATTTGCCAACGATTCCACGGTAGTGGCTTGTATAAAGGAAGGGGATGAGTCAGCGTACAGAAGGGAGATTGAAAACTTGGCCGAATGGTGCACCAACAACAACCAAAACCAAGGAGCTGATTGTTGACTTGAGAAAGGGAAAGCCAAGGTTGTACAATCCAATGATCATTGGGGATTCAGAAGTGGAGAGGGTGAGCACATTTAAGTTTTTGGAAGTCGCTATCTCGGAGGATCTTTCCTGGACCCAACACACTAATGGCATCATGAAGAAAGCACGTCAGCACCTCTACTTCCTCAGGAGTTTGCAGAGGTTTGGTATGACACCAGAAACCCTGGCAACTGACCAACACCCAGTCCATACCCCTCTAGACCCCTCCTATCCATGTAATGATCCAGTCTTTCCTTAAATGTAACCAATGATCCCGCCTCGACCACGTCTGCCGGAAGCTCATTCCACATCCCCACCACCCTCTGCGTAAAGAAATTTCCCCTCATGTTCCTCTAATAATTTTCCCCCTTCAATCTTAAACCATGTCGGGAGGAGTCACGTGATGGAGTAGTGGCCGGACGGTGAACTCCAGCCCTCTCCAGAAAAGTCGGGAAAAACAAGAGAAAATACAAAGGCACAGAAATACAAGTTAAAGAAAAGTGAGTATAAAGGTGGAAAGAAGATGGAGACAAAAGGAGAAAAATCAAAATCAACGGAAAGAAGAGAGGAAGAGAAGACAACGGAGGAAAAAGGTGAAGGCCTTACCTGTCCGAAGAGGCCCGCTGTGGAGAGAGGGCCCCACTACCTCAGGTCGGTAGAAAAAGAACTACAACAATGGCTCACAGAGCCGAGTAAAAGTGCGCAACCGCGCATGCAAAAAAACACACCGACGGGAGGGGGGACCAGCTGGGGAGTCGATCTCCACAGCCGGCAACGACAGCTGCAGAACACCTGCAGCAAGAAGAGACCACAGAAGACAATGGAAACAAGAAAGAAGAGGAGGAAAGGGCAGCAAAGAAACAACAGATGGTCAACCCAGAGGAAGAAGAAGAGGAAGAGTACAGTGAAATAGATAAAGGGAAAGGCAAGGTAAAGGATATACTTGCTCTTGTTAGAGGATACATGGAGTCATTTAAAGAATGGCAAACACAGGAATTCAATGATTTAAGAAGAAGAATAAACAACACAGAAGAGAAAATAAATAAAATGGATATGACCTTAACAGAAATGGGGAAAAAAATGGACAAGATGGAAGAACGGGCAATAGCAGCAGAAATGGAGGTAGAAGACTTAAAAAAGAAATTGGAGGAATCTAATAAAAAAACTAAAGAGACACAAGAATTACTAGCCCAAAAAATAGATATAATGGAAAATTATAACAGAAGAAATAACATAAAGATAGTGGGCCTTAAGGAAGATGAAGAAGGCAAGAATATGAGGGAGTTTATAAAAGAATGGATCCCTAAGGCCCTAGGATGTCCAGAACTACAGCAAGAAATGGAAATAGAAAGGGCACATAGAGCATTGGCCCCTAAACCACAACCACAACAAAAACCAAGATCTATTGTAGTAAAATTCCTAAGATATACTACTAGAGAAAAGGTACTGGAGAAGACAATGGAAAAAGTAAGAGAGGGCAACAAACCACTGGAGTATAAAGGGCAAAAAATCTTCATTTATCCAGATATAAGCTTTGAACTCCTAAAGAAGAGAAAAGAGTTCAATACAGCAAAAGCGATTTTATGGAAGAAAGGATATAAATTTACACTGAAGCATCCTGCGGTATTGAAAATATTTATTCCAGGACAACAAAACAGACTATTCTCGGATCCAGAAGAAGCACGAAAATTTGCAGAACAATTACAAAAATAGACTGAGGGATGAAGACGGGTAATGAGAGCAAAAATTATCACGATTGATATGTATGTGGGTAAAGACAAAAATAGACTGAGGGATGAAGAAGGGTAAGGAGGGTAAAAATGACCACGATTGATATGTATGCGGGTAAAGAGGTATAAGAGTGAATAGAGACAATGGGCATATGTGAAAGTATCTGTAATTAGAGGAAAACATAGAGAGTATAGACAAGAATTAATAAGAGAAGGTAATGGAATACAGAGAATAAGGAGGGAATTAAAAGAGTGACCTTTGTGACATATAAAAAGCGAAATCTTTTCTGGGGGGGGCTGGGTGGGGGAAAAGAGCGGTCACTGCAAAATCAGTTGACGCTTGCGAGTGGATTCGCAAATCCAAATGGAGAGGGGAGATGTGGTTGTCCGACAAGGGATAAAGGGCAACTCAGGAGGGGAAGGGGAGATTGGGGATAAAGAAGATAGAAATAGGAGAATAAGGAAAATGTTGGATGTTGTAGGAATGTTGTCTGGTAAAGAGTTGAAAATAAGAAAACAGAAATGGAAAAGGAGGAAAGGTAATGATGGAAAAACGGAAAGAGAAGATAAACAAAATATAAAATGGCTACGATGAACTATATGACTCTAAATATTAATGGAATACATAACCAAATTAAAAGGAAGAAACTACTAAATTTACTGAAAAAGGAAAAAATAGATATAGCATTTGTCCAAGAAACACACTTAACTGAATTGGAGCACAAGAAATTAAAGAGAGATTGGGTAGGACATGTAACAGCAGCATCGTATAATTCAAAAGCAAGAGGAGTGGCTATATTAATTAGCAAAAATGTGCCATTTAAAATAGAAGAGGAAATAATAGATCCAGCAGGGAGATATGTTATGATAAAATGTCAGATATATTCAGAGCTTTGGAATCTACTTAATATATATTCACCTAACGAAGAAGATCAAAAGTTTATGCAAGATATCTTTTTGAAGGTAGCTAATACGCAAGGGAACATACTAATAGGAGGGGATTTCAAACTGAATTTGGATCCAAATATGGATAAAACGGGGAAAAAAATTAACAGGAAGAACAAAGTAACCAAATTTATAATTAAATCAATGCAAGAAATGAAACTTGTGGACATATGGAGGAAACAAAACCCAAAAGAAAAGGAATACTCATACTACTCGACTAGACATAAAACATACTCAAGGATAGACCTATTCCTGTTATCAGCCCACATTCAAGGGAGAGTTAGGAAAACGGAATATAAAGCTAGACTATTATCGGACCACTCACCCCTGTTATTGGCAATAGAGCTAGAGGACATCCCTCCAAGAATGTATAGATGGAGATTAAACCCCATGCTACTTAAAAGACAGGATTTTAGAGAATTTATTGAAAAACAATTAAAAATGTACTTTGAAGTAAATACGGAATCAGTGGAAGATAAGTTTATACTATGGGACGCAATGAAAGCATTCATTAGAGGGCAAATAATAAGTTATGCAACCAAGATGAAGAAGGACTATAACCAGGAAACAGAGCAGTTGGAAAGGGAAATAATAAACATAGAAAAAAAATTAGCAATAAAGGAAGATACAACCAAAAGAAGAGAATTGGCGGATAAAAAAATAAAATATGAAACATTACAAACATATAAGGTGGAGAAGAATATAATGAAGACAAAACAGAAATATTATGAACTAGGTGAAAAAACACACAAAATCTTAGCATGGCAGCTTAAGACAGAGCAAACTAAGAAAATGGTATTGGCAACAAGGAAAAAAGACAAACAAATTACATATAATCCAAAAGAAATTAAGGAAAACTTCAGAGAATTCTATGAACAATTATACCGAACCGAAAATGAAGGGAAAGAAGGGAAAATAGATGAATTTTTGACTAAAATTGAACTACCAAAACTACAAATAGAGGAACAAAATAAATTAACAGAACCATTTGGAACAGTAGAAATACAAGAGATAATAAAAAATTTACCAAATAATAAGACACCAGGAGAGGATGGACTCCCAATAGAATTCTACAAAACATTTAAAGACCTAATAATACCGCCCCTCCTGGATGTAATCAACCAGATTGATGAGACACAAAACTTACCAGATTCATGTAAAACAGCAATAATTACAGTGATACTAAAACAAGGGAAAGATCCACTCTCACCAGCGTCATATAGACCAATATCTCTGCTAAACACAGATTATAAGATAATAGCTAAACTATTAGCGAACAGATTAGCAGAACATGTACCGAAAATGGTAAATTTAGACCAAACTGGATTTATCAAAAAAAGACGCACAACAGACAATATTTGTAAATTTATTAACTTAATTCATGCAGTAGAAGGAAATAAAGCACCGGCAGTAGCAGTTGCTTTAGACGCAGAGAAGGCCTTCGACAGAGTAGAATGGAATTACTTGTTCAAAGTATTGCAAAAATTCAGTTTACCGGAGAAGTATATTAATTGGATTAAAGCATTATATAAGGGACCGTTAGCGAAAGTGACAGTAAATGGACATGTATAAAAGCAATTTAACTTAAGCAGGTCAACGCGGCAGGGATGCCCACTATCACCATTATTGTTTGCGCTAGCTATAGAACCACTAGCAGAATCGATAAGAAGAGATAATAATATAAAAGGAATAAAAATAAAAGACAGGGAATATAAAATCAGTCTGTTTGCGGATGATGTGATAGTGTACTTAACAGAACCAGAACTATCAATAAAAGAACTATATAAGAAATTGAAGGAATATGGAGAAGTGTCGGGATACAAGATAAACGTAAATAAAAGTGAAGCAATGCCTATGAATAACGCGGATTTCTCAAAATTTAAGGAGGAATCCCCATTCAGATGGCAAACGCAGGCAATAAGATACCTAGGTGTGCAAATAAACAAAATTCTAGGCCAATTATATAAACTCAATTATTATCCACTAATGAAAAAATTACAGGACGATTTAGAGCATTGGAAAGAGCTACCACTAACACTGATAGGAAGGATAAACTGTATTAAAATGAACATTTTTCCAAGGATACTATACTTATTTCAGGCATTGCCAATACAACTGACAGAAAAATTCTTCAAAGAGTTAAAGAAAATAATAAGGAGATTTTTATGGAGAGGGGGGAAACCGAGGATAGCACTAGATAAATTAACAGAATGGTATAAACAAGGAGGCTTACAATTGCCAAACTTCAAAAATTATTATAGAGCCGCACAATTAAGGTACCTATCAGATTTTTATCAAACAAGGGAAAAACCAGACTGGACGAGACTAGAATTAGATAAAATAGGGGAAAAGATACCTGAACACATATTATATAAATGGGACGGAAAATTGGTACAACATAGAACTTCTCCAGTATTACACCATCTCCTCAATATATGGAAGAAGATTCATGTAGAAAGAAATAAAATAAATTACCAAATACCAAAACTAATATTGACGCAAAATAAGCTACTCCCTTTTACAATAGACAACCTTGCCTTTAGAAAATGGGAAAAAAAAGGGATTAAAAGAATAGAAAATTGTTTTTCAGGAAGTAGATTCTTATCCTTTGAACAAATGAGAGATAAGTACAATATAACTGGAGATACAGCGCTGGCATATTACCAACTGAGATCCTACTTGAAAGATAAATTAGGAAACAACCTGAGTTTACCAGAGGGAAGTAACCTTGAATATGTGATTACAGATACAATGTTAATCAAAAGATTTATAACAAATATGTATATTAAACTGCAAGAAAAGGAGAATGAGGAAACAAATGGTAAAACTAAACAAAAATGGGAACAAGATTTAAATATAAAGATAAAAAAGGAAACATGGGAGAAGTTATGCTCTGGAACGATGAGAAATACAATAAATACGAGGCTGCGTATGATACAATATAATTGGTTACACAGACTAAACATTACACCGCAAAAGTTAAATAAATGGGACCCAACAGTATCTGATAGATGTTTTCGATGTAAAAAAGAAAGGGGAACAACAATTCATGCAATCTGGACATGTGAGAGAGTAGAAAAATTTTGGGATGATCTCAATCAGATATTAAATAAAATAACAGAAAACAATATACCAAAGAATCCAGAGATCTTTCTCCTAAGCAACATAAAAAATAAAGAATTTGGAATTGACTTGGAAGATGCACAAAAAAGATTTGTCAAGATAGCCCTAGCCGTAGCAAAAAAATGTATTATGTCAACCTGGAAATTGGAAGATAATTTGAAAATACAACAATGGTATATAGAAATGAATAAATGTATTCCATTAGAAAAAATAACATATAGTTTAAGAAATAATATTGAAATATTCGAACAAGTATGGGAGCCTTACATTAAATACAATAGCGAAAACCTACCGGGAACAAACATTACCTAAGTTGATGGAAGGAGAAGAAAAGAAAAGAATGGACTCAGTAGAATTTCTGGTGTATTTCTGTTGAATGACAACATTGTCTAACTGAATTAATGCAACCTAGATTGTATACCTAAAATGGATGAGAGGGGGGGGGGTGGGGGGGTGGCTTGGGAGGAGGGAGGGGGGAGGGAGAAAAAGTCACTGTAAATGTGTGGAAAAGAAAAAGTGTATATCATGGCTATTGTGATTTATGGTGTGAAAAATAAAAAATTAAAAAAATAAAAAAAAAATCTTAAACCATGTCCTCTAGTTTGAATCTCCCCCTTTCTTAATTTACTCTGTCTGTCCCTTTTAAAATCTTAAACACCTCTATCAAGTCCCCTCTCAATCTTCTACGCTCGAGGAAAAAAGCCCCAGTCTGCACAACCTTTCCCTGTAACTCAGACCCTGAAATCCTGTCAACATTCTCATGAACCTTTTCTGCACTCTCTCTATTTTGTTTATATCTTTCCTATAATTTGGTGACCAAAACTGTACACAGTACTCCAAATTTGGCCTCACCAATGCCTTGTACAATTTCATCATAACCTCCCTACTCTTGAATTCAATACTCCGATTTATGAAGGCCAACATTCCAAATGCCTTCTTCACCACACCATCTACCTGAGTATCAGCCTTGAGGGTACTATTTACTATTTACCATAACTCCTAAATCCCTTTGTTGCTCTGCACTCCTCAATTGTCTTGATAACTGCTCTGCCATTGGAGAGCAGCAGCAGTTATCAAGGATCCACACCACCCAGCGCATGCTCTGTTCTCACTGCTGCCATCAGGAAAGAGGTGTAGGTGCCACAAGACTCACACCACTAGGTTCAGGAACAGCTGCTACCCCTCCACCATCAGACTCCTCAACGACAAACTCAATCAGGGACTCATTTAAGGGCTCTTACTTGTGCGTTTTATTATTATTTCTGTATTACAGCAGAAATTACATTTGTTATCTGTTTACAGTTCTTTATTGGTTTACATCTGTATGTTGCACTACCAATAAATGGTAATTCTGTTTCGTCTGCAGAATCTCAGGTTTGTATATGATGTCATTTCTGACTATAAATCTGAATGTTTCCTGACATTCCCATCAAAATTCCACAGATTTATCTGTACCGATGGTACAATTAACTTTCCATCTTTCACACCTTGGACGGTTGGGGTAGAAAGCCAGAACATCTGTAAGAAACCCCAGCAATTAAAGGAAGAGCAAGTAAGAACTGAGACCGAGTCTCTGGAGCAACAGGGCAGAATACATCCACCCAAAAACACTCTCATTAAAAACTTTTGATCTGGAAAACTTCTCTGAACACTTGAATTGTTCCTGGTAGATTTTTTTTTTCTTAAATTGCTGAAATATACGACTCCCTTGATCTTATCCTCAATAATCAGGTCCATGAGCTAGCCCTTCCCTCGACATCAATCTTCCCAGACATGCCTCACACCACTTGTGGTTCTGGGTTCTCATTTCAGTGATGCCCAAGCCACAGGAGAGCCTTCTGCCAAATCTCGGCATCCCGTCACGGCAGCCAGATTGCGGCCACTCAAAGCCAGCAGAGCTCAGAACCAAACACCGCTGCATCAATGCCCATTGCCAGCAAAGGATCAATCTGTCTGTGTGCTCAACACAGACACCTGGTGCATCTTGTACAAAAGCTTGCTGTACATTCCCGTGATTAAAAAGGATAGACGATAGTGAACACATAGGTTAACAAATAAATTGAAGTTGACATAGTCACTTAAATTAAGCAGCTAACAATGCAATAAACCCCTGCACTGTTGGAAAACAACAAAACATGTTTAGGTCAACAAGAGCAGTGACACAGAAATTGACCGATAAAACAGAGTCATTGGGGCTTCACATTTATCCATTCTTACTCTATAAAGTGCTTACACCATTTTATACAACTGTAAAGAAAGAGGAGAGGTTGATGGCTTCCGACCATACACATCCTGCAGCTTGCACTGGTCTTGTCACACCAGCAAACACTGCTCAGTTACAGCTTCTAATCAATCGAACTACCATATATGCCGTTGTACAGAACAATCTGCAAATTTTCACCTTAAATTTAGGGGTCGCCCTACACAAAGGGTCAAAAATTCTTCTTGTGACCATGAAGCCTCAACATCTTCCTGCCGGCTCCAATGCAATCTCGCAGTCTCAGCGCTCCTCCGCGGGGTTCATCCGCCCGGTGCAACTGCTTTAAATGGCCTATTGCAGGAGCTGACAGTGGTTTATTGTAAAATATCCAAATAAAATTTAAACCTTTAAATTATAATTTATTGAACTATTTTTTGAATATTTTATTTAATTTCCATACATGCATCAATGTCCAAATACAGAAAAATCCCTCATACATCTCAATAATACATGTTGTTATGTACCCCAAACCCCTGCCACCCCTTCCCCCTAAATAATAACCCTGAAGTCCAGAAAAAAATTAGAAAGATTAACAAAAAAGAAACATATCTGGTTACTAAAATTTCCATATAGTCAACTTTTGCCTTTACATTATTAATCACATACTAACTCCAAGGAGTTGATACGGATCAGGGGATACAATTCATAAACTCATACCTACCATGTGTAAATATGGGCACCAATTCTTTTTAAAGTATCACATTTATTTCATAAATTATATGTAATTTTCTCAAGGTATACAATTCTGTATCTCAGCATGCCATGTGTCCATGTGAATCTGATTTCCATTCTCCTTTGTTGTTGGCAATAACAATGACAGATTGAAAAGAATCAGATTATAGATGAAGGTTTAACTTTGTTATTAAAATGGAAAGATTTTTGCAAATTTATTAGAAGACAAAAGAATCTATTTTTGCGACTAATTTGGTTACAAATAAATTTATGGGATGCAATGAAGGCGTATTTACGTGGTCAAATAATAAGTTATATCTCTAAAATTAAGAAGTGTTATATGAAAGAAGAACAATTGGAGATAGAGATAACGAATTTAAAATAAGATTCACAGAGGCAAGTTAGTGAGGATAAACAACAGTGTCTTATAAATAAAAACCTTCAATATAGTACTTTAGAAACTTATAGAATAGAGAAAATTATAATGAGAACTAAGAGGTCTTCTGAATTAGGTGAAAGAGCGCATAAGGTTCTTGCATGCCAATTAAAGACAGAACAAACATCGAGAACAATTATTGCAACTAAGATGAATTCTAATTTAATTTCTTATAAAATCTCAAGAAATTAATGATGTTTTACTTAAAGTTGTATCAATTGGAGTCTTTAAAAGATGATAATAAAATAGAGAATATTTTTTATCTCAAATTAATTTACCTAAATTAAATTTGGATAATCCAAGAGAATTGGCTGCTCTTTTCTCACTAATAGAGGTTAGGGGAGGCACCGAGTTATTTTACAAAGTAACAAGTCTCTGGGAGAGGATGGTTTCCCACCTGGAAGTATTAAAGCAGGTGGATAAAACACTCGCGTTACCGGCATCTTTTAAAACAGCAATAATAAGCGATTCCAAAAAAAAGAGATCCTTTAAAGCCATCTTCAAATAGACCTACATCTTTACTAAACGCATATTATAAAATAGTAGCAAAAATGTTAGCAAACAGGTTGGCAAAATATTTTACTCAAGTTAATAAATATGGATCAAACTGGATTTGTTAAAAAGCAAGTCAGCAGATAATGTGACCAGATTGATGGGTATAATGTATCTGGCTCAGAAAAGAGGAGATGTAAATGTAACAGTGGCTTTAGATGCAGAAAAAGAATTTGATAGATTAATTTATTAAAATATTGTGATTTGGTTTTGACAGCATCAAAATGTCAGCAGTAAAACCAACATTTTAAAGGGAAATTCCGGGGCCGTCCTATACAACAGCAGATATGGTACATGTCCCACCAACTTCAACACAGAGCATACAAACTATTTAATGGAGATAATGGCAAAAGTCAATGTCATTCTTTAGAAATCCCTTGTAGTTACTGGCAATGCAATCAATTTCACATTACCTTCCTTCTGTTACTTTCTCAATCAGTAATGTAACATTCCTAGTTCCTCCTGAAGCCTCTCTACATTCTCCTCAGCCCAGATTGTGTGGTCCAGTGGAATGGGCACAGGACGTTTCTATTTCTGTATTCTGCATCAAGCAAGGGTTGTGGGCTGTGAGGGAGGGAAGGTTTACATAGACCAGCACAGCTTGGCCAAAGGGTCTGTATTGCTCTATGTTCTTCACACCTTGGCAGAAGCGAACACAAAGTCCATTGTCACATCCAACCCTCTCCACACTATCTGCAATTTTACACTAGCTCTCTTGGGACTCTGAACCGTTATTTCAGTGTCTGTATTCACGTACACTGCCTGACCTGCTGAGATTTTCCAACATTTTTCCATTTTATTCCAGATTTCCAGCATGTGCGGTATTTTAAAATTATTTTCAGTAACCGAATTTGCTCTGGTCACTCGAAAATGTAACCATTGCCCAAGATAGATATGCAAATGGAAATGGATTCACAAAAACCCAACTAAAAATACAGACCTTTTTATTTGGACACCTGCTGACATTTTCCCATACTTTGATTAAGGGCTCAAGCCCAAATGTATCTTTATCTTTGCTACATAAAGGACACTGTTTGACCTGCCAAGTTTCTCCAGCATTTTGTGTTTTAATTTGAAAATACAGATAGCCAATTAAACTCAAATATTTAGTTGAACAAAGGAAACTAAAAGATAAATTGCCAATTGCCCTTTTGCACATTCTGTCACATCACCATTAATTCCAGGAAAATGCAGCACAATTTTTTTCAAAAACAGGGGGGCGTGGCAAGATGGCGTAGAAGACAGACGTGAAATTCCACCTTCCCCAGCTAGATTTTTTAAATACCCGATTTTAAAATTTATAAAAGTGGTTAAAAGTAGTATTTACAGTTTTTGGAATAGTGGAGGACTGCAATGGCTACTAATGTGAAAAAGTCAAAATTACAGAAGAAATTACCTTATAAAAGTGTTCAAGAATTGAGACCTACCTATCGTTGAAAACACTGAGTTGTCGACGGGAGCCCCCAGGCCTCCTGCACGGCTAAGAATGGTTGAATATACTTACTATATTTGATTGTGTTTAATTAAACAATGTATATACGTCTGGCTGGGGGGGGGGGGAGAAAGGATGGCACTTAAATCTTTGATAGTCATCTGCCGCTAGTGGGCTTTACCACACCCAGATTTTTAGGGCGTCACTACCTTTGGGTGGTTTCTTTTAGGGGTTATTTTTCTTTATTTTTTTCAATTTGATGTTTTATAGGGGGTGGGTTTACAATTTTAAGGATTTATAAGGGGAGAGATATTTTGTAGTGTATGAATATATTATTAGTTTGTAGGAATATCTAATTTGAAATTTTCAACCTTTAATGTTCAGGGGTTGAATAATCCAATTAAGCGGAAGCGAGTATTGGCCTATATAAAAAAAATGAAAATTGATATTGCTTTTTTGCAGGAAACACATTTGAAATATGAACACTTGAAATTAAAGAGAGAGTGGGTTGGTCATGTGTTTTCTTCTTCTTTTAATTCAAAGGCGAGAGGCATAGCAACTTTAATTCATAGAAGGTTGAGAGGGGATTTGATAGAAGTATTTAAGATTATGAAAGGGATAGACAGAGTGGATGTGGATAGACTATTTCCGTTAAGAGGAGGAAAGATTAAAACAAGAGGATATGAGTTAAGAATTAAGGGGCAGAGGTTTAGAGGTAACATGAGGGGTAACTTCTTTACTCAGAGAGTGGTAGCCGTGTGGAATGAGCTTCCGGGAGAAATAGTGGCAGCGGAGTCAATTGTATTATTTAAGAAAAGGTTGGACAGGTATATGGATGAGAAGAAGATGGAGGGTTATGGGCATTGTGCAGGGAGGTGGGACTAGAAAGGGGTGTTTGGTTCGGTGCAGACTAGAAGGGCCTAATGGCCTGTTTCCGTGCTGTAATTGTTATGTTATGTTATTTATAAGAGTTTGCCATTTGAATTAGAATCGTTGGAAGGAAATGCTGAGAGACTTTTGAGGGTGAACTGTAAAATTTTTGCTGAATCTTGGACTTTGCTTAATGTTTATGCACCTAATATAGATGATGAACAGTTTATTTCAGAAGATTTTTTGTTGTTAAATCAAGCTAATGAAAATATTCTAGTTGGGGGGGAGATTTTAATTGCGTTTTGAATCCTTTATTGGATAGATTTCCAAAAAGTATAAGGAAATCAAAGATGGCGATACAAATTGGGGCCTTGATGAAAGATTTAAATTTGGTGGATATTTGGAGAAGAGTTAATCCTACGGAGAAAGATTTTTTTATTCATCTCGACATGGCTCATTTTCCAGAATAATTTTTTTTTGGTATCGGCACATTTACAGAGTAGAGTATTACAGGCTGAATATAAAAGTAAGGTTATATCGGATCATTCTTTATTGCTCTTTTCTTGTGTAAGTTCAGAAGTGGTACTTTCATCTTACAGATGGAGGTTTAATACAATGTTATTGAAAAAACCAGAGTTTGTTACTTTTGTTAAAGAACAGATTACTTTGTTTTTAGCTGAAAATGTTAATTCTCTCGATAGTCATTTTGTACTATGGGATGCTTTGAAAGCTTATTTGAGAGGGCAGATTATTAGTTATACTACGAAAGTTAAGAAACAATATATGATAGAAAGTTTAGGATAAACAAATTGCTGAGTTAAAGAAAGATTTACAGAAAGATGTGACAGAAGATAAAAAAGCTGCTTTAGCGAATTTGAAACTACGTTATAATACATTACAAACTTATCAATTTGAGCGTTTAATTAATTGATCTAAACAGTGTTATTATGAATTGGGCGAGAGGGCACATAAGGTACTTGCGTGGCAATTAAAAACGGAACAGGTATTGCGGACTATCAATGCTGTTAAAAAGGATTCAATAGTTACCTACAAACCTCAGGTAATTAATGACCAGTTTTATTCATTCTATCAAAAAATTACACACTTCTGAGGGGAAGCAGGACAATGGTTTTATTGAATCTTATTTATCCAAATTAATGTTATAATTAGGGGAGGAAGATGTTATGGAATTGGAATCTCTGTTTACAGATTTTGAGATTAAGGAAGCTATACAGGAGATGCCAAATGGAAAGTCACCAAGGGATGATGGATTCTCTGTGGAATTTTATAAAATCTTTTATGAAGATTTATCTTCTGTATTTGGGAATGTATTACAACAAATAACTGAAGAACAGGTGTTACCGGAATCTTGTTCGAGTGCCTTAATTACTGCAATTCCAAAAAAAGATAGAGACCTGTTGAAAGTATCTTCGTATAGACCTATTTCTTTATTAAATGTAGATTATAAAATTATAGCAAAAGGGTTAGCAAATCGGCTTGCTAAGTACTTACCAAAGTTGATACAAATTAATCAAACAGGTTTTATTAAGAATAGGAATGCGTCAGATAATATTCTTCAGTTGATAACATTGGTCAATGCATATCAAAAGCAGCCCAACCACCCAATGGTGATTGTGTTGGATGCGGAAAAAGCCTTTGATAGGGTTGAATGGGATTTTTTATTTAAGGTGTTAGAGAAGTTTAAATTTGGCCCTTTTTTCATTGGTCGGGTTAAAGCTTTATATACAAACCCAATTGCCAGGGTGGTGACAAATGGTCAAGTTTCTTTGCCATTTAAATTCACACATTCGATTCGACAAGGTTGTGCATTGTCACCAGCCTTGTTTGCTTTGGCTATTTAACCTTTAGCTCAGACAATAAGACAGAATGATAAGGTAAAAGGGATGAGGGTTATGGATGATGAATATAAGATTAATTTATTTGCAGACAATGTGTTGATATATTTGACAGAACCAAAACAGTCTTTGCCACAGTTGGAAGAGTGTCTATTGCAATTTGGAGAGCTCTCTGCATATAAAGTTAATTGGGATAAGAATGAAATCTTGCCAGTTGGAGAAGGTGATTATTCAGAATATAAAAATATCATAAAATTAAAATGGTCAGATAAAATTACATATTTAGGAGTAATTGGAAATGCAGATTATCAATTTTTATATAAATTATGATTAAAGCAGATTTAATTAAATGGAAAAATCTTCTGTTAACCTTAATTGGTCAGGTAAATTGTATTAAAATGAATATTTTTCCTCAAATTCAATATTTGTTTCAGTCAATACCATGTTTCCTTTCAAAGGGTTTTTTCAGAATTTAAATAAAGTGATGAGGGAGTTTTTATGGAAAGGTAAATGACCTCGAGTAGCATTGTATAAACTCACATGGAAATATGCATTAGGTGGACTTCAGTTACCTCATTTTCAAAATTATTATGAAGCACCTCAGTTGAAATTTGTTAGTAGATTGATGGACTTGGATCAACCCCCAAGTTGGGCGAAAGTGGAGATGACTTGTACTTCTGAAGTTGAGGTACATCAATTTATATTCCGATGGAATATGCATTTGCTGCGGGAATGAAATATGCCGGTATTAAAACATTTGTTAAAGGTCTGAGCGGTGACATGGATCCATTCCAATTTGCCTATCGTGGCAACAGATTTACGGCAGATGCCACCTCAGTGACTCTACACAAAGACCTGGAACACCTGGACAGCAAAGATGCAGACATCAGCATTCTCTTTATTGACTACAGTTTGGCATTCAACACTACCTCTCTGTCAAAAATGATCAGCAAACTCCAAGACCTGGGACTCAACACCCCACTGTGTAATTGGATCCAGGATTTCTTCACCTCCAGACCACAATCAGTGAGGATCGGTAAGAACATCTCCTCCACAATCTCCATCAGTACCAGAGCACCACAGGGCTGAGTTCTCAGCCCCCTATGATTGTGTGGCCCAGAACAACAATACCACAGTAGTTGATTGTATAAATAGGGGTGATGAGTTAGCATACAGGAGGGAGATTGAAAACTTGGCTGAATGGTGCATCAACAACAACCTCACACACAAGGATATTATACCTATTTCAGGCATTGCCAATACACCTGACAGAGAAATTCTTCAAGGAGTTAAAGAAAGTAATAAGGAAATTTTTATGGAAAGGGGGGAAACCGAGGATAGCACTAGATAAATTAACAGAATGGTATAAACAAGGAGGCTTACAACTGCCAAACTTTAAAAATTATTATAGAGCCGCACAATTAAGATACCTATCAGATTTTTATCAAACAAGGGAAAAGCCAGATTGGACCAGATTAGAATTAGATAAAATAGGGGAAAAAATACCTGAACACATATTATATAAATGGGATGAAAAATTGATACAACATAGAAGTTCTCCAGTATTACATCATCTACTCAATATTTAGAAGAAGATTCATGTAGAAAGAAATAAAACAAATTATCAATTACCAAAACTAATATTGACGCAAAACAAGTTACTCCCTTTTACAATAGATAACCTTTCCTTTAGAGAATGGGAGAAAAAAGGGATTAAAAGAATAGAAAATTGTTTTTCAGGAAATAGATTATTATCCTTTGAACAAATGAAAGATAAATACAATATAACTCAAGATACAGTGCTGGCATATTACCAATTGAGATCCTACTTGAAGGACAAATTAGGAAGCAGTCTGAGTTGACCAGAGGGAAGTAACTTTGAATATGTGATTACAGATACAATGATAATCAAAAGATTTATAACAAATATGTATATTAAACTGCAAGAAAAGGAGAATGAGGAAACAAATGGTCAAACTAAACAAAAATGGTAACAAGATTTAAATATAAAGATAAAAAAGGAAACATGGGAGAAGTTATGTTCTGGAACGATGAGAAATACAATAAATACGAGGTTACGTATGATACAATATAACTGGATACACAGGCTATACATTACACCTCAAAAGTTAAATAAATGGGACCCAACAGTATCTGATAGATGTTTTCGATGTAAAAAAGAAATGGGAACAACAATTCATGCAATCTGGACATGTGAGAAAGTAGAAAAATTTTGGGAAGATCTAAACCAGATATTAAATAAAATAACAGAAAACAATATACCAAAGAATCCAGAGATCTTCCTCCTAAGTAACATAAAAAACAAAGAATTTGGAATTGATTTGGAGGATGCACAAAAAAGATTTGTTAAGATAGCTCTAGCCGTAGCAAAAAAATGTATTATGTCAACCTGGAAATTGGAAGATAATTTGAAAATACAACAATGGTATATAGAAATGAATAAATGTATTCCATTAGAAAAAATAACATATAGTTTAAGAAATAATATTGAAATATTTGAACAAATATGGGAGCCTTACATGAAACACAATAGCGAAAACCTACCGGGGACATTCACTACCTAAATTAACGAAAGGAGAAGGAAATGAAAAGAATTGACTCAGTGGAATTTCTTGTTTATTTTTATTGAATGACAACATTGTTTGACTGGTTTAATGTATCCTAGATTTTGTACTTTAAATGGACGGGAAGTGGGAGGAAGGGAGGGCGGGATGGGAGGAGGGAGGGGGAGGGGAGAAAATGACACTGTATATGTTTGAAAAGGAAAAAGTGTGTATCATGGTTAATGTGGTATATGGTGTGAAAAATAAATTTTTTTAAAAAAAAACAACAACAACCTCACACTCAATGTCACCAAATCCAAGGAGCTGATTTTTGACTTCAGGAAAAGAAAACCAGATTTATACAATCCAGTGATCATTGGGGGGTCAGAGGTGGAGAGGGTGAGTAAATTTAAGTTATTGAGAGTCACTAGCTTGGATAATCTTTCCAGGACCCAACACACTAATGGCATAGTGAAGAAAGCACGTCAGCGCCTCTACTTCCTCAGGAGTTTATGGAGGATCAGTATAACACCAGAAACCCTGTGGTGGAAAGTGTGCTGACCAGCTGCATCCCAGTCTGGTATGGGGACACCAATAACCCCAAGCAGAAAGCCGTCCAAAAGGTAGTCAACACAGCCCGGGACATCACAGGCAAAACCCTCCCCATTATTGAATACATCTACAGGGAATGCTGCCATCGGAGAGCAGCGGCAACCATCAAAGACCCATACTACCCAGCACGCGCACTGTTCTCGCTGCTGCCACAGGAAAGCGGGGTAGGTGCCACAAGACTCACACCACCAGATTCACGAAGAGCTGCTACCCCTCCACCATCAAACTCCTCAACGACAAACTCAATCAGGGACTCTTACTTTTGCACTTTATTAGGTTTTCCCCCCTTCTCTCTATTGCAAAATCAGTTTGTATACATTTTTTTTGCACCACCAATGGTAATTCTGCCTCAACTGCAGACAGTCTCAGGGATGTACAAGATGTCATGTTTGCGCTCCAAGAATAAATCTGAAATGCTCCCAATGCAAATAATGACAGCAATGATGGAGAATTTTAAAAAATACAAACAAGTTGAATGCATTACTTGGGTCAAAGAGAAGTTATTCATATTTGGATCACTTGGATTAGTGGGCAATGTAATAGGCTAATTCACTGCCTTTTGCTTTCTTCCAGCACAATCTGGATGGTGTGCAACTTGGAGGGAGTCTGCAAATGGCTCCCACGCACCCACTGTCCTTGCTCTGCTTGCCAGCGTGCTGCTGAGGATTGGGAGGACCTGCTGGTGCAGCCTTACTTAGTGAGTGACCGTCTCCCAATATCCCACGGCGCAGTGCGGCATCAGCGGGTGTCGACGCTCCTGCAATAAACTTGGATCCAGACACTCTGTTGGAGCCACCACTAAAATTTGGGTGGAAAAATCTTTGATTGTTGTCATGCAAATATGGCTTGAGGACAAAATATTTTAAAATGTTCCAAAAAATTAAAACATTCACAAGGACTTAAAAGAATGAAAAAACATGTGCTGGCCATTTCTTCCCATTGATTTTCTTGGGTCTCAGCACTTGCAGTGGGGCACTGGGCAGTCATGACAACACAAGTCATCTCCAATATAAACGTCTCCCTCTGGACAGCAAGGGAAGCCTTGCACAGAGAAGGTTGATGGTATGCAATGCAGTAGCAGCCACTGACATGTCACTCCCACGCTGGCATGGAAACTGCAGCTACTGCAGGGAACGGTTGGTGTAACGGTTGGTGTAGCGGTTAGCGCATCGCCTTTACAGCGCCAGCGACCAGACTGGGGTTTGAATCCCAAGCTGCCTGTGAGGAGTTTGCACTTTCTCCCATGTGTGGGTTTTCTCTGGGGGCTCCGGTTTCCTCCCACCGCTCGGGGTGCAAGTTAATGGGGTGCAAATTGGGCGGCACGGACTCGTGGGCCAAAATGGCCTGTTACCGTGCTGCACGTCTAAACTAAACAACCAGTCAAGTCTCGCAGTGCTGCTCGTGCCTGGGCAGAAGACCCCCTAAAAATCTTATCTGTAACCTCCAGCATGCACACATAAGTGCTTGGAATTGGAAAAAATGTTCTTTCATTTCCTCTCTCCACAGGAAGCTGAGTAGAATAAGCTGCAATTATTACAGGTGCTGATGGCACTTCAACTCACAGAGCTATTTCAATGCTCTAAAGCTTCACTGCTGCTTTGCTCAGCATTTGAAAGAATTGCTCCCTTCGCTTCATTCAGGAATCCTGTGGTGACGATTTGAAGAACCCAGAAATGTGAAAACATTCCTTATTTTTCCACCCACTGCACTTGAATA
The DNA here is from genome assembly GCF_036971445.1 of Narcine bancroftii. Lineage (NCBI taxonomy): Eukaryota > Metazoa > Chordata > Chondrichthyes > Torpediniformes > Narcinidae > Narcine > Narcine bancroftii. The sequence continues at coordinate 137,156,010 of NC_091470.1, read as the reverse complement.
ACAAAACCAGGCACAACCCAGACAAACCCTCCTTCCCTCCTCCATCTACTTTAAATTACACAGCAAGGGCCTAAATGACATTAGGTTGCAGGTAAAATTCGACAAAACGCACGTTCTCTGGGCAACAGGCTTGTCTTTTACCTCCACAGCTTACTTCAATAAACATCTTGTTCCTCCCTGCAACGGAAAAGTTATTAGGAAATTACAATTCAACCAGGCTCAACCTCTCTTAAGGACCAGATACCAGCAGACCCTCGACCACCTCCCCCTACCCATTCTTCCCTCCCCAGCCTTTTAATTCAGGCACCTGCCTCCCTGCTTTTTACTCATACCTTGGAGGGCTCAGGCCTGAAACACCACCTTCCATGGATGCTGCGAGACCTGCTGAAATTTTGTGTTTTTATTACATTCACAGCGACTGCAGTTTTCATGCTTCTCACTACCTTCAGTTCCACTGTAAAATTTCTTCGAGAGATGTGCACTCCGAAAAAGTTCTCCTCCTCTCTATGAAGGGAGTACCATGAAAATCTTTCTCGCAGCTACCTGCCTGTCAAGCTATCTGACTGAATACTCACCCAGATTCGCTTCCACAGGCAAGCATCCCTCCTGGCTGCCCATCTCCACCGTCATCAAATGCCGCGTGGATTCCAGCTCTGGTTCCAGGACTCCCATTTTGGACCCTGCCACCATCTCAGGTGGCTACTCGGCAATGACTGCAACTCTCTGCTTCTTTTGCCAGATCCTACAGGCCACCCTCACCTCCATGTGCTGATGCTAGCAGATCGCCACCCTCCCTTCCCCTTCTCCTCAGCCTTTAAATTCAGGCACCTGCCGGCTTTTTACTCGCATCTTGAAGGAGAGCTCAGGCCCGAAACATCGGTTAGATATCTTTACCTCCTATGGCGGCTGCGGAACCTGCTGAGTTCCTCCAGCATTTCTGTGTTTTGACTGCTGTGTGCTTCAACCGCTCAGTTCAATTTTGTAAACACAAAACCGTCCAGTTTACGGCTCCAAGCTAACCACCCGCATTCGATACCAATCAGAGACAGCACATAGAACGTTTTTCTTTGGCTTGGCTTCGCGGACGAAGATTTATGGAGGGGGTAAAAAGTCCACGTCAGCTGCAGGCTCGTTTGTGGCTGACCAGTCCGATGCGGGACAGGCAGACACGATTGCAGCGGTTGCAAGGGAAAATTGGTTGGTTGGGGTTGGGTTTTTCCTCCTTTGCCTTTTGTCAGTGAGGTGGGCTCTGCGGTCTTCTTCAAAGGAGGCTGCTGCCCGCCAAACTGTGAGGCGCCAAGATGCACGGTTTGAGGCGTTATCAGCCCACTGGCAGTGGTCAATGTGGCAGGCACCAAGAGATTTCTTTAGGCAGTCCTTGTACCTTTTCTTTGGTGCACCTCTGTCACGGTGGCCAGTGGAGAGCTCGCCATATAATACGATCTTGGGAAGGCGATGGTCCTCCATTCTGGAGACGTGACCCATCCAGCGCAGCTGGATCTTCAGCAGCGTGGACTCGATGCTGTCGACCTCTGCCATCTCGAGTACCTCGACGTTAGGGGTGTGAGCGCTCCAATGGATGTTGAGGATGGAGCGGAGACAACGCTGGTGGAAGCGTTCTAGGAGCCGTAGGTGGTGCCGGTAGAGGACCCATGATTCGGAGCCGAACAGGAGTGTGGGTATGACAACGGCTCTGTATACGCTTATCTTTGTGAGGTTTTTCAGTTGGTTGTTTTTCCAGACTCTTTTGTGTAGTCTTCCAAAGGCGCTATTTGCCTTGGCGAGTCTGTTGTCTATCTCATTGTCGATCCTTGCATCTGATGAAATGGTGCAGCCGAGATAGGTAAACTGGTTGACCGTTTTGAGTTTTGTGTGCCCGATGGAGATGTGGGGGGGCTGGTAGTCATGGTGGGGAGCTGGCTGATGGAGGACCTCAGTTTTCTTCAGGCTGACTTCCAGGCCAAACATTTTGGCAGTTTCCGCAAAGCAGGACGTCAAGCGCTGAAGAGCTGGCTCTGAATGGGCAACTAAAGCGGCATCATCTGCAAAGAGTAGTTCACGGACAAGTTTCTCTTGTGTCTTGGTGTGAGCTTGCAGGCGCCTCAGATTGAAGAGACTGCCATCCGTGCGGTACCGGATGTAAACAGCGTCTTCATTGTTGGGGTCTTTCATGGCTTGGTTCAGCATCATGCTGAAGAAGATTGAAAAGAGGATTGGTGCCAGAACACAGCCTTGCTTCACGCCATTGTTAATGGAGAAGGGTTCAGAGAGCTCATTGCTGTATCTGACCCGACCTTGTTGGTTTTCGTGCAGTTGGATAATCATGTTGAGGAACTTTGGGGGACATCCGATGCGCTCTAGTATTTGCCAAAGCCCTTTCCTGCTCACGGTGTCGAAGGCTTTGGTGAGGTCAACAAAGGTGATGTAAATTAGACTCTCTGGAGAGTCAGGGAGAGTAGCAGCGGCCCCGGCCCCGGTCCGGGCGAAGGGTAGACGGCGGCGGCCCCGATACGGGCAGGAGCAAGGGGGAGACGGCGGCGCCAGTCCGGGCACAGGGAGAGCAGCAGCGGCCCCGGCCCCGGTCCGGGCGAAGGGTAGACGGCGGCGGCCCCGATACGGGCAGGAGCAAGGGGGAGACGGCGGCCCCAGTCCGGGCACAGGGAGAGCAGCAGCGGCCCCGGCCCCGGTCCGGGCGAAGGGTAGACGGCGGCGGCCCCGATCCGGGCAGGAGCAAGGGGGAGACGGCGGCCCCGGCCTCGGTCGAGTGAGGCAGGCGGAGGCCCCGGTCCGGACAGGGAGTGGGAGGCGGCGGCCCCAGTCCGGGCACAGGGAGAGCAGCAGCGGCCCCGGCCCCGGTCCGGGCGAAGGGTAGACGGCGGCGGCCCCGATACGGGCAGGAGCAAGGGGGAGACGGCGGCCCCGGCCTCGGTCGAGTGAGGCAGGCGGAGGCCCCTGTCCGGGCAGGGAGTGGGAGGCGGTGGCCCCAGTCCAGGCACAGGGTGATCTGCGGCGGCCTCGGCCCCGGACCGGGCAGTATGGACCGACCTAGGAGGGGAGGCAGGCCCCTCCAGCCCGGGTAAGAAACATAGAACGTTACAGTGCAGAAAACAGGCTATTTGGCCCTTCTTGTCTGTGCCAACCACTATTCCACTACTCCTACTGACCTGCTCCCACTCCACAACCCTCCAGACCTCTCCCATCCATTTATCTATCCAATCTATTCCTAAAACTCTAGATCAAGCCCACGTTTACTACATCAGATGGCAGCTCATTCCCTGCTCCCAGCATTGAGTGAAAAACTTTCCCCTAATGTTCCCCTAAACATTTCTCCTTTCAGTTTAAAACCTCTTGTATTCATCTTCCCCAATCTAAGTGGAAAAGCCTACACACTTCCACTCTGTCTATACCTCTCATAATCTTGTAAACCTCACTCAAATCTCTCCTCATTCTTCACTTCAAGGAATAAAGTCCTAACCTGTTTAAACTTTCCCTGTAACTCAACTCCTGAAGACCTGGCAACATCCTAATAAATCTTCTCTGCACTTTTATTGATATCCTTCCTGTAGTTAGGTGCCCAGAACTCCAAATTTGGCTTCACCAATATCAAACAACTTCAACAAAACATCCTAACTCCTATACAGATACTTAACCTTTTATTCAGGATTGTTGGGACTGAATACCTGTCATTGTTCGGAATCTTCAAATTTCAGAATCATTTTAACATGGCAGTCCCTTTAAACCCGTCCACCCGAGTCGCGCTGCCATCTCTCCCACCCCAACTCGCCTGCCTGAGGTGGGCTGCTGTCTCTCTTCCCCCCCCCTCGCATTCACCCGCTCGAGTTGCACTGCCGTCTCCCCCCCTCGCCTGCCTGAGTCGTGCTGCCGTCTCTCTCCCTTTCCCCCACCCCCCCCATGCCAAAGTCATGCTGCTGTCCCTCTCCCCCTTGCCTGTCCAAGCCAGGCTGCCACTTCTCCCCCCCCCACTTCGTCCACCCAAGTCAGACTCTCATTTCTCTCCCCCCACTCACCCGCCCAGGTTGCACTGTTGTCTCTCCCTCTCGCACTGCCGTCTCTCTCCTCCCCCCCCCCATCCGCCAGTCATGCTGCCATCCTTCTCCCCCTCACCTACATATGCTGGGCTGCCATCTCTCTACCCCCCCTTGCCCACCTGAGTCACACTGCAGTCTCGATCTCTCTCTCCCCTTCCTCCTCCCCCCCTCGATCTTCTATGGGTTAACTAACTGGTACTTGGAGTTGCATCAAAAAGCTTCCAGAAACAACCCTGATGGGGGTCTGAAGCTTCACAATGATTTAGCAAGGCTTTCTTCCACAATTAAATTCAGTAGCAGCATCCAATTCAGCTCACTCCAAATGCATGGAGTATGACAAGGTTGGGAAAGATGTTGCATTAGAGCTTCTAGAAAAATATTAGGATGGTCAAGTCCCTAGGACCAGATGGGAAATACCGCAGCTTACTACGGGAGATGAAGGAAGAGATTGTTATAGCACTGGTTATGTTCTACCTGGCCACAGGAGTGGTACAGGAGGATTGAACAATGGCAAATGTTGTTCCAATATTCAAGAAAGGTATGAAGAAGAAACCTGTAAATTATAGAGCAGTGATCTGAAGATAATCCTTAGGGTCAGGATTTATGAGCACTTGGGGGGTAGTCACCTTGGACTTGTGAAGGGCAGATTGTGTTTTGCAAGCTTAATTGAGGATATTGTGTGAGTTACAAAGGATTGATGAAGGTCAGGCAGTGGATGTGATATTTATGGATTTTGGTAAGGCATCGGACAAGGTCCCCCAGGGTAGGTTCATTTAGAGCATCATGGCTGCTTGGAATCAGAATTGGTTTGTCCATAGGAGAGGGCAGTAATAGATAGAGGTCACTGACCTGTGGAGATCTGTTCTGGGATCCCCTGCTCTTTGTAATTTTTTTTTAAATAAATTACTTGGACAAAGAACTGGAGGAAGTTTGTAGATGACACGAAGGTTGGAGGGGTTGTGCATTGAGTAGAAGATTATTGCAGATTTCAACAAGATACAGATTGCAGAGTTGGGCGGAGAAGTGGCAGATGGCGTGAAATTAGATAAATTTGAAGGAAAGCAGTTTGGAAGGTTGAACTTGAAGGCAGAGTCGGTGATTTATGGTAGGATTCCTAACAGTGTGGGGTCCAGTGCACAGATCCCTCAAGGTTGCTGCGCAAGTTGATTGAGCAGTTAAGAAGCCATATAGCAGGTGAGCCTTCATTGGGGGATTGAGTTCAAGAGCCATAAGATAATGCTGCAGTTCCATAAAACTGTGGTTAGACCACCACACTTGGGAGTAAGTAGTCTGTTCACTTCTGATCACGTTAAGCTTCAAGATTCCTTTATTGTCATGTGTAGTATAGAACACGTAATATCACACAAAATTACTTTCTGCCTGCCGCAAGGCAGACAAACAAGTTGCCATTAGGGTCACCCGGCATTCCTTACCGTACAAGAGAAAGAGAAGCAAAAGAGAGTCCTTTCAGAGTGACCGAGGGTCTGCGGATTCAGAATCATATTTATCGACATGAACATGCGTCATAAAATTTGTTGTTTAGTTACACCGGTATTGTGCAGAACAAGGTGCAAAAATTACTATCTATTAATATTCTCCAAATACAAGATTTTTTTTTAAAAAAGAGAGAAAAGAATAGGTTCATTCTCAGTTCAGCTATCTGATGGCGGAGGAGACAGAAGCTGTTTTTGTAATGTTGAGTGTGTGACTTCAGGCTCCTGTACCTCCTTCCTGATGGTAGCAGTGAGAAGAGGGCATGGCCTGGTTGTTGAGGGTCTTTGATGATAAAAGGCTGCTTTATTGAGGCACCGCACCTTAAAGATGTCCTTAATGGAGTGAAAACTAAGGTCCGTGATGGCGCTGGCCAAATTTACAACCCTCTGTAGCCTGTTCAGTGCATTGGCACCGCCATACCAGTCCTTAATGCAACCAGTCAGAAAGGTCTCCATGGTATAGTTGTAGAAATTCATAAGTCTTTGGTAATATACCAAATCTCCTCAAACTCCTAATGAAATATAGACACTGGCAAGCCTTCTTCATGACTACATTGGCATGATGGTCCCAGAATAGGTCTTCGGAGTTGTTGACAACAAGGAATTTGAAGCTTCTTACTCTCTCCACTGCTGACCCCACAATGACGACTGGTTTGTGTTCTCCTGGCTTCCCCTTCTCGAAACTCACAATCAGTTCCTTTGTTTTACTGGCATTGAGTGCAAGGCTGTTGTTGTGACACTACTCATCCAGCTCACTCCTATACGCTTCCTCATTGCCTTCTGTGATTCTTCTGACAACCGTGGTATCATTAGTAGATTTCAACTGCGCCCAGCCTTGCAGTCGTGGGTGTAGAGAGAGTAGAGCAGTGGGCTAAGCACATATCCTTAAGGTGCAGCTGTGTTGATTGTTCGTGAGGAGATGTCATTACTGATCCACACTGACTGTGATCTTCTAATGAGGAAGTAAAGGATCCCTTTGCAGGTGGACTCGCCTCCGAGCAGTGACCTCTGATTAGTAAGGGATTGCTTAAGGTGGTATGGGGGTGGAAAGGGGAAGGCTGAGAATCACCGGTTTAAAGTGAATGGAAGTTTCTGGGAGTTGTCAGAGGTAAGTAAGGCTTTATCCCTCCCACCACCCTCACAAGGTGTGGTGGTACCTGGATTGCATTGGTAGATGTTGGTACCATAAGGACATTTAAGATATCGAAAGGCACAAGGATATAACAAAAATAGGGAGCGATTGTGAGGGTGGAAAGGGCTAGATTGAAGGCTAAAGCACAGAAACCAGCCCTTCAGCCATATAGTCCGAGCTGAACTATTATTCTGCCCGGGCCCAATGATCTGTCCCTGGACCATAGCCCCTCCATATCTCTTCTATCCACACACATATCCAAATCAAGGAGTGGGTTTAACTGGGTCAACACAACATTGTGGTTTGAAGAACCTGTATTGTGCTGTAATGTTCCATGATCACCCTTCCCCAACCTCCCAAAATATACTTCAGGGATATCCACTGGGGACAAAACAACTAGTACCCATCCCTTGCCTGATTGAGGGGACAAGAGAGTTTTATCTTTTTGTTCCGATTCTTGCAAAAACAATATATCAGAAAAGCTCCGGTGAACAACTTTTGAATCCCCATATTAGGTTTGAGCATTTACAAACTGCTTAATTTTTTTTTCCCGCACGGGACGTCCCCACACCGATCCCGCTGCCACATTCTTTCCCCACTCACGTGGCCGGAGGGGGGATACAGGGACTGGAGCGGCTTGCGGGGGGTGGGTGGTACAGGGACTGGAGTGGCCGGCGGGGGGGTACGGGGATTGCAGCGGCTGGCGGGAGTTACAGGGGCTGGAGCAGCCAGCAGGGGGTACAGGGGCTGGAGTGGCTGGTGGGGGTACAGGGGTATGGGGGCTGAAGCAATCAGTGGGCTAGGAGGTTGGAGCGGCTGGTGGGGGAGGAGGCGGTACTCGAGTCAGGTACCAGCATTGTTTCGGCCAGCCCCCTTCTGCCCCGCTGGCCACTCTAGGCTCCTCCCCCGCCGGCCGCTCCTGCCCTCTTCTCCCCACTCCTGAAAATCAGTCCCCACAGTGTGGGGACAGCGCACGCCAGCCGCCCCAGTGTGGGGACAGTGCACGCCAGCCGCCCCACAGTGTGGGGACTGATTTCATGAGTGGGGAGAGAGCAGGTCAGCGGGATCAGTGTGGGGACGTCCCCGTGCAGACAGCCCATGCCAGCTGCCCGACAGTGTGGGGACTGGGAGAGGAGCTGTCAGGCACTGGCCAGCTGACTGTCATCCTCAGATGCTGGGAAGGCCACTCTGCTGCGGGATTATCCCTCTCGGAGGAGGGTTACCAAGCTCGCCTTGCAAGTGCCTCCTACACGTTCACGTGGTCTTCCCACAGCTGCCTTTTGCCAAAATATGCAGCTTTACAAGCGGGTCAATTGGCCACCTGAAAGTGCCTATAGGGAGAATGGTAAGGTTGGGGTAAAAGACAAAAGAATCGATTGCAGCATCCAGTTGAGTGGAATCTCTTTTTAAAAGGGCAGCCCATTGTAAGCACTCCCAATTTCTGGTCATTTCCGGGAACTCCACCTTCCAGCAGAAAATTCTCCCACTTATACTTCCACCTTAACTGGCGCCATGCAGAGGAAAATCTGATGGCTGCTTCAGAAATCCACAAGTCTGTGCTGCTGCCAGAATTAAAGGAAGCAGGCCAAGTTTATTTGTAGCTTCAGCAAGCATGAGAGCAATCTCTCTCACTCCTGGCAGCTGTAAATCTTTTGCATTTAAAAAAAACGGTAACAGGTTGAAAAGTTCAGACAATAAAAAGAGAATTAATAAAAGGCTGGGCCACACTGAGGCAACATAACAGCAAAATTACACGGAAACAGCACAAGCACTTCCGTGTTCAAGGGGGAAAGGGGCACGGTTGTGCCTGGGGAAGTGCGTCTCAGGAGTTCATTCCCTCAACTTGATGGAGGCATCTCTACAGGTGACTTCCAGTTATCAGTCCTGCATAACAAGGAGGAAAACAAAATAATTGCAATGGGAACGAGCCAAAATTATTTGTGAAGTATTCATCAAGAGCTACCAACTTTACACCATCATCGGTCAGTTTAAATTTTTTTTGCTCTGGGCCTTCCCTTCCAAAGGGCAATCCTCTCAGCCATTTGATTGTTTTCATTTATCACTTGACCAACTCCCAGCTGTGGGAGTACTCCTGCAAATTGCAAATTAGGATAAAATGTCCCAAATGGTCCAAGCTTCCTACTTAAACCAACACTGTGTAATAAAGGCTTCATCAATTATTGACTGACATCCCCACTGTACCAGCTGGCATAATTCACCATCAATAATAATTAGCTCAAGGCACAACACGCTCTTATGTAATGGATTCCATACAAGAATACTTCAGACTACCAACATAATTTTTGTACAACAGTAATGGGGCAATAAGTGCAACGGTCTCCCAGCTTTAAAAAAATCTGCCCGTTTAATCATAATTTAAAAGTGAATATACTTTTTCCACTGACATGAGCATTTGAAGATCCAAAGTGTGGAAGTTCAACAAGATCAGAAGAAACAGGCCAAGCAATAATGGGAGGGCAGAATAACAAATTCCAGTGCCTCTCCCTCTTGAGAGAGAGGAGCTTTAGGCCAGTCACTCCCTATACCCCACAGACAGAAACTTCCAAGCTATTTCCAGACCTCTGGAAACAAGTCATTTTAAGCAAAGCTCACAGAGCATGAGTAAATCCTTTGTGCTCTGTACAAATGCAGACAGTTGGGGAAAAAAAAACCTTCCGATCGATGCTCAGCTGGACCATCATATCGTTACCAAACTCTTGGATTCATTCCCCTACAAAGAATGCTGACTCAAATAAAAATGTTCATCATTTGAGCTTCTGCGATTGACTTCCACCAGCTGTACGAGCCGAGCTTGGGAGAGTTTTCACACAACGGAAACAAAAACCTGCACACTCACGACCAAACTAAGCAGTGCATCAAATCACAGAGCCTCCCATTCCACAGGATCAGGAATTAAATATACTGAACACTGCACATTTTCCTAGCTTTTAAACATACTAGAGGATTTTTTTTTGTGTGGGAAAGCAGCTAGTTAAGGAGCAAAAGAACTTGTCTCGAAAACCCTGATCACTTCAACAAGAATTAAAATTTTCTCTATTTTTAGTGCAACATACATTTTTCCCCTCCAAGTAGAGATTATTTTTTTCCAGCAATACAGTCCTGCCAAGTTCTACACAAAATGAATTCAATTACAGGAAAACACAATATTCCCAACCACTAAAAGTACACATTAGCAATTACCTGAGAATACAGCTTTTCAAAGGAAAATCAAGAGTGTGTGATATCGATACATTTAATTTAACTTTGAGATACAGCATGGTAAACAGGCACTTCTGGCCCACAAGCCCGTGCCAACCAATTACACCCATGCGACCAATTAACCTACTAACCCTGTACATCTTTAGAACGGGGGAGAAAACCTGACCACGTGGTCACGGAGAGGAAGTACCCGGGTCACTGGCACTATAATTACGCTGCACTAACCGCTACCCTAATAATATGACATGCTAAATCCACTACACCAGTTTGGACACAGTACAAACTCTTCAAAGGAGATGGGGAACATTCTCCGAATTTAAATTCTCTAAGTACATTATAAAAAGAGCATAGTCTCCAGAACTGAAGTTATCAAGATTGTATTTGAATCTCTGCAAGTGAACCCGATTCAAAGGCCATTGCCTCACAGATCAACAAGAAGTAGTATGCAGAATCTTGGCACAGTGATTACTGCCAGTCACCCAAGACAATCATATATCCTGGTAAATCTACAGTGAATTTTATGCTGGAGCTACATTAGCATCGAGCTGGAGGAAATCATTCGAGACTATGAGGAAGGAGGACAGGTTGTCCACTGAATCCTGTCAATCGGTATTTACCTTACTGTGGCAGTGGTAAAAAGGAACACTGGTCTTGGAAAACTACTCAGTTAGTAAAATATCCCGAGACCCAAAATTGTAATTTTAAAAAGGCTAATATTGGAGAAGCTCAGTACAGGCCCACTATGTTCTGCCGACCTATGTAAAACTACTCAAAACAATTTCATCCTTCCCTACCTCACCCGTAACCCTCTGCTTTTCTCACATCATGTTCCTATTTCAGTCTTTTGAATGTCGTTATTGAATCAACCTCCACCCCCGCAATGCATTTCAGGCACCCGCCAAACTCTGTATCAAAAAACATACGTCTGACGTCTCCCCTAAACTTTCCTTCATTCACCGCAAACTGAATTCCTCCATGTTTGCTATTGTTATTCCAGGGAAAAAAAGGCGCTAGCTGTCTAACCTATCGAAGCCCCTCATAACCGTATATACCTCTATTAAGTCACCTCTCATCCTTCTTTGTTCCACAGAGGAATTTAAATTTAAACATACAGCACACAGTAACAGGCCATTTCTGCCTACGAGTCCGTGTCAACCAATTACACCTGATTAACCTACACTCCCCGGTACATTTCCAACAGTGGGAGGAAACCGGAGCAGACACGGAGAGATGTGCAAACGCCTTACAGACAGCATGGGATTCAAACCCCAGTCCTGAACACTGGCGCTGTAAAGATGTTGCACTAAACACTACGCCAATCGTGCCACCCAAAAGCACTAGCTCTGCCAAAATTTGCTTCATATAATATATTCTCCAATCTATTTGTGCCAAAAGTAGATGGTTTTAGTACATTAGAACTTTCGCTGCACCCAATATTTTGAAAACATGTATGTGGATAACCCCAAATGAGGCCACAAAGTCATCAACTGGAAGGTGATAAATGCTTTGGCAGGGACATTTGCGAGTGTTACTATGGAGGGTTTCACTCGATTGGCAGAGGCGTAGGCCCCAGAAAGAAACTAGCTCAGGATTCAAAGTTGGGGTCTGATACTGTAGTCTCCAGGAGCATAAGAGATGACCACCCTCCACTAGCTCGGTAGTGGGGAGCACCAAGTTCCTGGTGGACAGGACAGTCAGGAGCAGGACTGTAGACCTGTACTTTAACTGTATTCATTTAATTGCAAGAGGCTTAGCAGGTCAGGCAGAGAAACTCAGGGCGTAAATTGGCTTGTGATATTATAGCCAAAACAAAAATGTGGCAGAGAGAAGGGAAAGACTGGCAGCTCATTGTTCCAGATACTAGAGACAGGCAAGAGAGAAGAGAAATTGCTTTTTGGAGAGGGAAGGTATAACAACATTTCTTAAAGAGGATATTCTTGGGTGGTTGTCCAGTGACGCTATATGGAAAGAACTTAAAAACAGGCAACTAATCAATGTTTATTGTCACATACACAAGTACAATGTATAGATAATTTTAATGCGGCTGCATCTCTATTTCTCACACTCCAAGACTTCAACCAACCTTTCCACTTGCAGAACGTGGACAGAGTCCTTCATCAGCCTCCACATCTGAGACATTACCCTCTGATGCTTCCGCCAACACCAGCATGGTCACGCTATCAAGCACCTCTTTCCCCTCTCCACCCCGTCCGCTGTTAACAGTAGGAAGTCTCTCCAAGAATCGCAAGTCCGCAGTTCCCTCTCCACCCATTCTTCGGTGTTTCTTGCCGTAACCACAAAAAGTGCAAAACATTTCCCTACATCTCTCCACTGCCCCCTCACCTTCATCCAGGGCCACAAAGAGACGTCCCAGATGAGGCAGAGCTTTGCAAGCACATAATCCTACCTCATCAGTGTGGTAAGAACAAACGCTTTGGTGAACACCTGCGTTGTGCTTGTGGGTCTAAGTTCATGTTTCCTACAGCCATTTCACCTCCACAACCATTCTGGAATGGACGTATCTGACCTCAGCCTCATCCATTATCAGAGGCCAAATTTAATAATGAGGAACAACCAACATATATTCCCCGAGACAGCCTTACACCCAATGGCATGAACATCAATTTTTCCAATTTTAGGCCATCCACACCTCTCTCTGATTCCAAACACAATTTGTTGGAGGAATTTTAGGCAAACCACACCTATATCTGGTTCCAAACACAATATGCTTCAGGAGGGAGTCAGAGGAACATCACCCAGTCCTCATCGAGGGCTCAGTAGTGGAGAGGGTCAAGAACTTCAAATTCCTGAGTGTCAACATCTCTGAGGATCCATCCTGGAGCCTTGCACGTGGATGCAATCACAAAGAAGGATCGCCAGCGGCTATATTTTGTAAGGTGTCTGAGGAGATTCAGTATGTCATCGAAGACTCTCGTAAACTTCTACATGTGTACCATGGAGAGAATTCTGGCTGCTTGCATCACTGCCTGGTGTGGAGGCATCAACATGCAGGACAAGAATAAACTCCAGAGGGTTGTTAACTCGGCCTGCGACATCACAGGCACCAGACTTCACTCTACCGAGGACATCTACTTGAGGCAATGTCTTAAAAAAAGCAGCCACTAACTTCAAAGACCCCACCACCCAGGCCATGCCCTCTTCACTCTGCAACCATCAGGAAAAAGGTACAGGAGCCTAAAGATGAGCACTCAGTGGCTCAAGGACAGCTTTTTCCCCACTGCCATCAGATTCCTGAATAATCAATGAGCTAAAGACACTGCCTTACCTTTCATGCACTGTTATTTATTTATAGTAATGTTGTAAGATGGTTATAATATTAATGTTTACATTTTGATGCTGCCACAAAACACCGAATTTCAGGATTTGTTCATGACAATAAATCCTGATTCTGAGATTCTGACAAGCATATGGAGGAATTTAAAGTGGAAGATTATAGAGGAATTTAACATGGAGGGTTATGGAAGAGGCAGGATCTAAAGGTTGGCACAACATTGTGGCCCAAAGGGCTGCACGACGTTCCAATATAAAATTACACAAACTGCTAAAAATTGGTCATGCAGAAAAGTTCAACTCTTGGCCAGCAAAGTAGCCTTTTCAAATTGCAGAACATTTGGTCAATAGTTCCATAAACACCACATATCAAGTACCTTGTGTGGAGACAAAAGGCAAGTCCACATCAGATGATTTTTTTTGGTCAAAGTGGAATGAAGTTTGAAATCTTAACAGTGGGAAAATCCTGCAATGACTTAAGGTTTGCTCATTATCCCTGGTCTTTGAATGCCAGCATTTCAATTCAATAAGATAATCACATCAATTGGAGGTCACAACAGAACACTGAACGAACACCCAAAGCTTTAAACAGTAGATATGACTTTTGCTTTGACAACTGGATATTTGCAGTGTATTAGATGAGGTTATCTTACATCATTCAAAATTAAAACAGACAGCAAGGATTCGCCCCTGATTTTCAGAGTGAAGTCACGTGCCTGTTGGAACCAGAAGGTGAAGTATTACAGGGAGGAGGAACACAAAGAGGATCCTTGGAATGAGAGTGACTTCCTCGAAAGATTGGGTGTGTGCTGGCTCCGCTAGCAAGGATCATTCATAGATTGAATTTCATTTGGAGCAGGCAAAGATTTTATTTTGTGAGGGGAGACAAGACTGCCCTTAATTATTCCCTTTGCTTTTGGGAGGGGAAGAAAAGCCATGAATCGTGGCTGATGTTACTCTGCATTTCAGTTGCTTTTGTCAAGTCAATGCTTGCTGTGCACGATTCTGGGATCCCGTGATAAGATCCCGGCCAACTTTGATTTCAACCCCTATTTCTTGAACCACCTCAAAGATTGATGACAAACTACAGCACCGCCTCCAAGGCCCAAGACCAGCTTTTGGCCACCTGTGGGGAAGCGCTTGAAGGCCAAGCTCTCCAAATTCATTACCGAGTTCATCAAATTTGATTGATCTGCACCATGTTCCCATTTGCCTAATTTCAGGAAATTAGTTCCTTCTTTCTTCTCTGTACACTTTCTGTTCTTCCCCTCCCCCACCCTTTTTCAACCATCATCATCGCACCTCCTCTTTGGTTCCTTTCCTCTTCTATCTCACACTAGATTCTCTCCAGACTCCATGCACACCTCCTCTCCACTGGTTCCACCTGGTCTCTCTTCATGCCACCATTCTCACTTTATCTACTTGTCTGATCCCAACCCCAGCAGCCTTTGTCTCTAATCCCATTCTTCCACACACCCCGCCCCGCCATGCGACTCGTCTTCCTCTAAATAATCCTCTGATTTTCCTGGTCTCTCTCCCTTTGTCTGACATCTGCCAATCTACTGCCTCTGCCCATCACATTTCATCTCTACCTGGTTAATCGGTCCCATTTAGCAAGGCTTCTTCAAAGAACCTCCAACCATGTTCACTACTAATTAGAATGGCAGCTGCCAAAGGGCCAGAAAGGGCACGCGTCCCAGGGTCCTCAAGCCATGAGCAGCCGGCTGGTGCATGCGTGAGAAGGGGGAAGCATGTCGGCAGCATACGAAGCTTCATGGCAGGTACATCAATCCCTACCCCCATGCTGATTGGGGGGGTGGGTGGTGTGGAGGCACTATTTAAATTGCCCCCCCCCCCGATGTTAAAGACCTCCTTTTGACCTCAACAATGAAGACGCTGTTTACATCCGGTACCGCACGGATGGCAGTCTCTTCAATCTGAGGCGCCTGCAAGCTCACACCAAGACACAAGAGAAACTTGTCCGTGTACTACGACCAGGAAAATCAGAGGATTATTTAGAGGAAGACGAGTCGCATGGCGGGGCGGGGTGTGTGGAAGAATGGGATTAGAGACAAAGGCTGCTGGGGTTGGGATCAGACAAGTAGATAAAGTGAGAATGGTGGCATGAAGAGAGACCAGGTGGAACCAGTGGAGAGGAGGTGTGCATGGAGTCTGGAGAGAATCTAGTGTGAGATAGAAGAGGAAAGGAACCAAAGAGGAGGTGCGATGCCGCTTTAGTTGCCCATTCAGAGCCAGCTCTTCAGCGCTTGATGTCCTGTTTTGCGGAAACTGCCAAAATGTTTGGCCTGGAAGTCAGCCTGAAGAAAACTGAGGTCCTCCATCAGCCAGCTCCCCACCACGACTACCAGCCCCCCCACATCTCCATCGGGCACACAAAACTCAAAACGGTCAACCAGTTTACCTATCTCGGCTGCACCATTTCATCAGATGCAAGGATCGACAACGAGATAGACAACAGACTCGCCAAGGCAAATAGCGCCTTTGGAAGACTACACAAAAGAGTCTGGAAAAACAACCAACTGAAAAACC
This sequence comes from Narcine bancroftii, assembly GCF_036971445.1. Taxonomy (NCBI): domain Eukaryota; kingdom Metazoa; phylum Chordata; class Chondrichthyes; order Torpediniformes; family Narcinidae; genus Narcine; species Narcine bancroftii. The sequence continues at coordinate 137,140,276 of NC_091470.1, read as the reverse complement.
TCACAAAGATAAGCGTATACAGAGCCGTTGTCATACCCACACTCCTGTTCGGCTCCGAATCATAGGTCCTCTACCGGCATCACCTACGGCTCCTAGAACGCTTCCACCAGCGTTGTCTCCGCTCCATCCTCAACATCCATTGGAGCGCTTTCATTCCTAACGTCGAAGTACTCGAGATGGCAGAGGTCGACAGCATCAAGTCCACGCTGCTGAAGATCCAGCTGCGCTGGGTGGGTCATGTCTCCAGAATGGAGGACCATCGCCTTCCCAAGATCATGTTATATGGCGAGCTCTCCACTGGCCACCGTGACAGAGGTGCACCAAAGAAAAGGTACAAGGACTGCCTAAAGAAATCTCTTGGTGCCTGCCACGTTGACCACCGCCAGTGGGCTGATATCGCCTCAAACCGTGCATCTTGGCGCCTCACAGTTCGGCGGGCAGCAACCTCCTTTGAAGAAGACCGCAGAGCCCACCTCACTGACAAAAGGCAAAGGAGGAAAAACCCAACACCCAACCCTAACCAACCAATTTTTCCCTGCAACCGCTGCAACCGTGTCTGCCTGTCCCGCATCGGACTTGTCAGCCACAAACGAGCCTGCAGCTGACGTGGACATTTACCCCCTCCATAAACCTTCGTCCGCGAAGCCAAGCCAAAGAAGGATGGTCCCATCAAACCATGGGAGTTGATATCAACCACTTTGGATACCCTTATTCCAGTTAGCCCAGTGGTTCTTAACCTTTTCCTTTTCACTCACATACCACTTCAAGTAATCTTTTGGAGTTATGAAGCCATGCATATAACGAGTCTTGGAGGCAGGAGTCTGCAGTATGCATATGACCATCTGCATCTGGAGGGACTAAAGCCCGGCATCTCCAGCAAACCTTGCTTCCCAGTCTCTCCCCCTTCCGCCTTGTTCAAGTTCAGAGGAAGAACCTCTTTTGCAGAATTATTTGAGACTGTTTGCTCCTCTTTCAGTCTCACCATCTGCTGAGGACATTTCAGCCAGTTGACCACAGAAATTATAGCGTCTTCACTTCAGCGTCAGGTTTAAACACCTTGCTTGTGTGCAGCATATTTGGGAACACATCAGCTAGAAACGACAAGCAGAATGTCACTGCTTTCTTGGAGCAGATTAAATCATTTTTGCTGTGGAAGTTCAGTGCCAGAACAGTATACTGAGGGTAAGGCAACCATGACAGTTCATTTTTATGAAAGGTCAACGTCAGTGGACACTTAAAATGTAGCTACTCCACCCTACCATACACATTTGTTGTGTTCCTTCCACCATTTAGAGCTTGCTTCACTTCTACAGAAAGGTCATTGTCCTGAAGAGTTCATTCTGTTCTCTCCGAGATGCAACCGGATACACTGACAATTTTCAGTATTCTGTGTTTACTGCAGTCAATTCAGTGCGTTACCTCAGGTGTGGGGAAGGCAGAGGACAAAAGCAGTGTGGGAATGGGAAGGGAGCCAGAAGCTTGAGGTGGTTTCCTCTACCCTAGTGAGACCAATGAAAGGTTGTGTAGAGCGTCAGCACCCGGTCCACCTGAGCTGCTGGTTTTAGAGGCTGAATGCTGGAAACCCAAATTAAAAACAGAAAAAAAAAGGGGAAACATATAGAAGATGGGTAAAAGGAAATCCTTAAAATGATCGGTGAACCTCACATTATTCTCAGAGACTTCCCATGCACATCCATCTCTGTTTTTTTTTTAGGCAGCTGTAATTTCTCTGGAAATGAGAAGAAAATACAAGACATTCTTCCTGAATGTTGTTGCTCAAGGATTGTGTGGCTGGTTCAAAAGTCATTTTCCCACAACATTTCAAACCATGCAACCGAGTTTTTAAACAGCATCACCTCTGTTCCAACCTTCGAAGACACTCCCCAGACACCTTTAATCCCAGTACAGCCCATTAGTGCACATAACCCTAGACAGCATATCAGTCTGGAATCATCGGAGACACTTGCAGTACAATTCAGGTTATGATTAACACGCGCTCACAATCGTAAATCACTGCTGTGGGAAACTGAACGGACAACCTGGTGCAGAACAAAAGAACACCAGAAACTAACAGTTTTCTTCAACTGATCTCTATAGTTCAGTGGTTCTCAACCTTTATCTTTCCACTCGAATACTATTTTAAATAATCCCTATGCCATCGGTGCTCTGTGATTAGTAAGGGATTGCTTAAGGTGGGATGTGAGTGGGAAAGTTGAGAATCACTGCTCTGGACCCAATTGTTACTGAAATGTTTTGCTTGAGAAAAATGATCATTGGCCCATTTGCTTTGGAGTTATGAAACCGTGCACATAACGAGTTAATGAGGTATGATTAAAACAGTGGTTTTCAAACATTTTCTTTCCACCCACATCCCACCTTAAGCATTCCCTTACTAATCACAGAGCACTAATGGCACAGGGAATACTTAAAATTGTATGTGAGTGTAAAGAAAAAGGGTGAGAACCATTACTGTAGCCAGATGAGAAGAAGACTGTCGGTTCAAGCCTTGGAGAAGCAGGCAATCTTTACAATAACCGAGCATTGCATTGTCAGAGCTGTCATCTTTCAGCTGGGATATCAAAGCAAGGTCTTGTCAACTTACTCAACTACTCACATCGCTTTCAATGGCATTACTCAAGTGAGTGGGAAATTCTCACATATGCCCTTCCTCACTCATAATCACTTTGGATTCCTTGATCGATCATCTTATTTTCTGCTCAGTCACCGATTGAGAAACGGGCCTTTCTGCCCGCTACGTCTGTGCCTGTCCAGAATAACTATTTGCTTGAATCCCAGCTTTTTGTGTGCATCTAACTATTTCTTAAATGATGTGAACATGCTGCTGCCACCACATCTTGCTCTCTAGGCTTCATATTTCAAGCATAACAAGGGTAAATATAAATCTTCCAGTAACATCTAAGTATCTCATCCCTCTTCCTCCCAGAAACCGTACTGTACACAGAACCTTGACTGCACGCTCTCCTAGTTAACACTGGATACACAGCAAAGTAAATTTGTTGATTCTGACATCCAGTGAATATAAAAATTTCTTCACCCCCCACCTCCAACCCCCAGCTGGAGTTAAGAAAGCTTAAATCATTGCATAACCTAGTAAATGCCTAATGCTGTTACAGGGTAAACAAATCAGCTGTATCAAAGTCTAGCAACTGAGAAAGTATGCAATAAAAAAAAGCAGGAAATACTTGTTTGATATTTTTGACAGAAGTTCAAATCCAAACATATTGATGCAACATGGATAAAAAAAACACCACTTTTGTTTTCCAAACTGAGGATCTTTTAAAAGAAAATAATGCTCAAAAGTTGCATTTTACATTGTAATACTGAAAACACATTTCAACAAAAAAAAAAATATATTTCTGTGCTCCTAATGGCTTCTGTCGATAAAGGGGTACTTTACAATACAGTAAGTTTCCAATTATCTGAAATGTTTGGGACCAAATGTTTCTCAGTTGGCCCGATTTTTCGGATAACCAAATGGATTTAAGCAGCCCAGTATCATCAGCAGGACACTCTGGTCAGCCATCGCCGATCCCGACACCTCCCCAGCTCCGTCGCCGATCCCCGACACCTCCCCAGCTCCGTCGCCGATCCCCGACACCTCCCCAGCTCCGTCGCCGATCCCCGACACCTCCCCAGCTCCGTCGCCGATCCCCGACACCTCCCCAGCTCCGTCGCCGATCCCCGACACCTCCCCAGCTCCGTCGCCGATCCCCGACACCTCCCCAGCTCCGTCGCCGATCCCCGACACCTCCCCAGCTCCGTCGCCGATCCCCGACACCTCCCCAGCTCCGACGCCGATCCCCGACACCTCCCCAGCTCCGTCGCCGATCCCCGACACCTCCCCAGCTCCGTCGCCGATCCCCGACACCTCCCCAGCTCCGTCGCCGATCCCCGACACCTCCCCAGCTCCGTCGCCGATCCCCGACACCTCCCCAGCTCCGTCGCCGATCCCCGACACCTCCCCAGCTCCGTCGCCGATCCCGACACCTCCCCAGCTCCGTCGCCGATCCCCGACACCTCCCCAGCTCCGTCGCCGATCCCCGACACCTCCCCAGCTCCGTCGCCGATCCCCGACACCTCCCCAGCTCCGTCGCCGATCCCCGACACCTCCCCAGCTCCGTCGCCGATCCCCGACACCTCCCCAGCTCCGTCGCCGATCCCCGACACCTCCCCAGCTCCGTCGCCGATCCCCGACACCTCCCCAGCTCCGTCGCCGATCCCCGACACCTCCCCAGCTCCGTCGCCGATCCCCGACACCTCCCCAGCTCCGTCGCCGATCCCCGACACCTCCCCAGCTCCGTCGCCGATCCCGACACCTCCCCAGCTCCGACGCCGATCCCCGACACCTCCCCAGCTCCGTCGCCGATCCCCGACACCACCCCAGCTCCGTCGCCGATCCCCGACACCACCCCAGCTCCGTCGCCGATCCCCGACACCTCCCCAGCTCCGTCGCCGATCCCCGACACCTCCCCAGCTCCGTCGCCGATCCCCGACACCTCCCCAGCTCCGTCGCCGATCCCCGACACCTCCCCAGCTCCGTCGCCGATCCCGACACCTCCCCAGCTCCGTCGCCGATCCCCGACACCTCCCCAGCTCCGTCGCCGATCCCCGACACCTCCCCAGCTCCGTCGCCGATCCCCGACACCTCCCCAGCTCCGTCGCCGATCCCCGACACCTCCCCAGCTCCGTCGCCGATCCCCGACACCTCCCCAGCTCCGTCGCCGATCCCCGACACCTCCCCAGCTCCGTCGCCGATCCCCGACACCTCCCCAGCTCCGTCGCCGATCCCGACACCTCCCCAGCTCCGACGCCGATCCCCGACACCTCCCCAGCTCCGACGCCGATCCCCGACACCTCCCCAGCTCCGACGCCGATCCCCGACACCTCCCCAGCTCCGTCGCCGATCCCCGACACCTCCCCAGCTCCGTCGCCGATCCCCGACACCTCCCCAGCTCCGTCGCCGATCCCGACACCTCCCCAGCTCCGTCGCCGATCCCCGACACCTCCCCAGCTCCGTCGCCGATCCCGACACCTCCCCAGCTCCGTCGCCGATCCCCGACACCTCCCCAGCTCCGTCGCCGATCCCCGACACCTCCCCAGCTCCGTCGCCGATCCCCGACACCTCCCCAGCTCCGTCGCCGATCCCCGACACCTCCCCAGCTCCGTCGCCGATCCCCGACACCTCCCCAGCTCCGTCGCCGATCCCCGACACCTCCCCAGCTCCGTCGCCGATCCCCGACACCTCCCCAGCTCCGTCGCCGATCCCCGACACCTCCCCAGCTCCGTCGCCGATCCCCGACACCTCCCCAGCTCCGTCGCCGATCCCCGACACCTCCCCAGCTCCGTCGCCGATCCCCGACACCTCCCCAGCTCCGTCGCCGATCCCCGACACCTCCCCAGCTCCGTCGCCGATCCCCGACACCTCCCCAGCTCCGTCGCCGATCCCCGACACCTCCCCAGCTCCGTCGCCGATCCCCGACACCTCCCCAGCTCCGTCGCCGATCCCCGACACCTCCCCATCTCCGTCGCCGATCCCCGACACCTCCCCAGCTCCGTCGCCGATTCCCGACACCTCCCCAGCTCCGTCGCCGATTCCCGACACCTCCCCAGCTCCGTCGCCGATTCCCGACACCTCCCCAGCTCCGTCGCCGATTCCCGACACCTCCCCAGCTCCGTCGCCGATTCCCGACACCTCCCCAGCTCCGTCGCCGATTCCGACACCTCCCCAGCTCCGTCGCCGATTCCCGACACCTCCCCAGCTCCGTCGCCGATTCCCGACACCTCCCCAGCTCCGTCGCCGATTCCCGACACCTCCCCAGCTCCGTCGCCGATTCCCGACACCTCCCCAGCTCCGTCGCCGATTCCCGACACCTCCCCAGCTCCGTCGCCGATTCCCGACACCTCCCCAGCTCCGTCGCCGATTCCCGACACCTCCCCAGCTCCGTCGCCGATTCCCGACACCTCCCCAGCTCCGTCGCCGATTCCCGACACCTCCCCAGCTCCGTCGCCGATTCCCGACACCTCCCCAGCTCCGTCGCCGATTCCCGACACCTCCCCAGCTCCGTCGCCGATTCCCGACACCTCCCCAGCTCCGTCGCCGATTCCCGACACCTCCCCAGCTCCGTCGCCGATTCCCGACACCTCCCCACCTCCGTCGCCGATTCCCGACACCTCCCCACCTCTGTCACTGATTCCCGACACCTCCCCAGCTCCGTCGCCAATCCCTGACACCTCCCCACCTCCGTCGCTGATTCCCTGACACCTCCCCAGCTCCGTCGCTGACTCCCGACACCTCCCCACCTCTGTCGCTGATTCCCGACACCTCCCCACCTCTGTCGCTGATTCCCGACACCTCCCCAGCTCCGTCGCTGACTCCCTGACACCTCCCCAGCTCCGTCGCTGACTCCCTGACACCTCCCCAGCTCCGTCGCTGATTCCCGACACCTCCCCACCTCCGTCGCTGATCCCCGACACTGCCCGCGCCAATCCTGCCCGGACGCCCGAGGTCTCTGCTCCTGCATGGGAAGCCGCTCTCCTTGATGACGCCGGGACAGTGGAGAGCCAAGTACAGTGGAGGGTAAAGTAGAAATGGAAAGAGGTAGGGGAGGGAGTTACCTTACGCGACTTCCTCCAGTCGCTCACTGATGGCTCGAGATTCAGCCTGCTTCTCTGAGCCGGCATCCATCATCTATCTTCGCGGCTGGTTCTGTTGTTAGCGCTAAAAAAAATTTTTTCCAGATTTTCGGTTGTGGTTTTCAATAATCAAGAACGTACTGTATAATGTGACCCAAGCCCAGAAAAAAGAATAATTTGGGCACAAAGAGTACAGCACCTCACAGAGACATTAACCAGCTGCACAGGGCAACGTAATCTTGCATCTCCAGAATTGTGTCAGCATTATCCCAGTGTGACTCATGCAGCAAGTCAAGAAACCATTGTTACAAGTTCCATAAACCAGGAAACACCTTAATTGTTCACAATAACAAAACCAGAGAACCAGATTTTCTAATTCTACTTTTCTCTGGTTAAGAAGTGCAGGGTTATTTTCATGGTCAAAATTAGTGCTTGGTTTTCAGTTTTGACATCCCTTTCTTCCCCCAACCACACCGAATACAAGGGTACGTGAAACCGTTGAGGGTAGCATGGTTGGCGCAGTAGACAGCACAATGTCTTTACAGCGCCAGCAATCTGGACCAGGGTTTGAATCCCATGCTGTCGATAGGGAGTTGGTACATTCTCCCTGCGTCTACTTGGGTTTCCTCCAGGGGCTCTGGTTCTAAACATAACGGGGTTGTAGATGGCAATTTATGCCCATAGTTGCCAGATCTTGATTTATGATTTTTTTTCCACCTAACAAGTTTAGCATCACATTGGCTAAAAGGCATGGCTCGATGCTCCAGAACCAAAGTAAAAATGGTGGCACTGTTCCTCCGCAGGGTCCTCCCACACCCTGGGTTCTCCTCAGCTCAGCAAGGAGGAGGGAAAAGATTGCAGAGGTATTGATGATGACCACTGGTGTAAATATGATCCTTCATTCAAGAGAGAGAAGGGGGAGAATCCTAGGCATTATAGACCAGTGAGTCTTACATCAGTAGTGAGTGAACTATTGGGGACTTAGGGACAGGATTTACAAGCAGCATAGTCTTCTCAGGGATAGTCAGCATGTCTTTGTGAGGGGCAGGTCTTGCCTCATGAGCCTAACTGAGTTTTTCCAAGAGATGACAAAACAAATTGATTAAAGCAGGGCAGTGAATATTCATCATGATAGGCTCATCAAGAAAGTCAAAAAGCCTGGGATCCTTGGAACCGAGGTGTGGTTTCAGAATTGGCTTGTCTGCAGAAGCAGAGGGAGGTAGTGGATGTAATGTATTCTGCCTAGTGGTGAGTGATGAGAGGAGTTCCACAGGGATATTTTATGGGACTCCAGCCCTTTGTTATTTTTTTAAATAAATTACTTGGATAAAGAAGTGGAGGGAAATCAGTCAGCATGAAGGTTGGAGGTTTTGCAGGTTACAATGAGATATAGGAAGGACGTCGAGTTAGGAAGAGAAGTGGCAGGTGTTAAAAGTAAGACACAAAAGTCTGCTGACAACAGGTCAAACCATGTACTTCATATAGCAAAGATAAAATACATAACGCTTTGGGCTTGAGTCCTTCATCAAGATGAAAAATCAAATGTGAAGGTGGTAAATGGCAGAATTCTCAACAGTGTGGAGGAACAGAAAGATGTTGGGGTCCAGGTCCATACACCCCTCGTTGATGGAGTGGCTAAGAAAGCGCGCTGGCCTTCAATAGTCAGGCGTTTGAGTTCAAGAGTCATGAAGCAATGATGAGACCACACACTTGGAATACTGACTTCAGTTCTGGTTACCTCATTATAGGAACAATATGGAAGCTTTAGACAAAGCACAGAGATTTGTCGGGATGTGGCCTAGATTGGAGAACATAAAGACTACAAGACATTAGAGCAGAAATAGGCTAATCAGTCTGCCCCACCATTTAATCATGAGCCGATCCATTTCTCCACTCAGCCCCACTGCCCGGCCTTCTCCCCATAACCTTTGATTCCCTGGTTAATCAAAAACCTTCAATCTCTGCCTTAAATACAGAGGCTAACAGAGCTGGGTCTTTTCTCTTTGGAGTGACGGAGCATGAGAGGTGACAATGAGGCGTACATGATTATGAGGGCAGCAATGGCATACATCAGAGGATATCTGTTAAAGGTGAGTGACAGCAAGCATGGGGGAGCCGTCAGTGGTCTCTTCTATGCTCTGAAACCACGTCTGCATGGATTCACATATCAGTAACGTCGTGGAAAGATAACAGCTTTCATTTCCCAAATAAATCAATTAGAGTGCAGCCTTTTCCTCAAAACAGCCCAGTGGTTTCAAGGACAGCACTGCAAAATTTAGTCAACTTTTAAATTCAAGTATTTTAAAAACCTGAATTAGACTCCACAGATGGAATGGTCAGATTTGTACTCGCATGGCTGGAACAACCACACGTCTCCGACTATTTGCCCCACAACATAACCAGCCGCCCTACACTGTGGTTTACAAGCTGCAATGGTCATGCTGAAAAGTAGCCAAACTTCCCTTGACCCAATGTTTATTCTCTTTCTGAATTTACTAATAAATGGAAAATTCATCATTCAGAAAACAGTGTCAAGCTCCATACCACTAAAAATCCACTCTCGGTGATTTTTTTTAAAAACTTTATAATGTAACCAGTCGTGGTTGCTGTCTTATGTGTGATGCTTGCAAACGGGGTTGTTGGCGGTGCTGACAGTGGGGTAGAGACACCAATACAATATGGCGGCCACTGAGACCAACTCTCGCGAGAACACTTTGCCACAGTTTATTTTTGCTCACTACGGCCACCCCGTGTCTGGCCTGAAAGTTACTGCACTGGCTTCTTCATTAAACTTTCCAGCAGACTGAATAATAACAAGACTGAAGGTTCAGACTGCCCCCTTTTCCCTCACTGCCCCCTTGGATCTTTCCACCGCCCACAGTGGAGTGGCAGCGCCCACTTTCGAATCACTAATATAAAAGAACATTGGAATATTGGGCAGAGTCTGGTCACAACACTGCAAGGAGGGAAGAGAGCAGAAGAGTTTAACCCAGGATGTTACCCTAAGAGGAGAGTAGCTGGAAGGAAAGAATGGATGGGCTGAGTTTATTCCCACTGAAGTGTAGGAGGCTCAGGAGAGACCTGACAAAGGTTTATAAAACAATGGTAGAATCTTTCCCGCCTCCTATGGCAGAGGCAGACACAACTGCAATCTTTAGAGGACATTTGGACAGGGAAACACGAAAATCTGCAGATGCTGGGATCTACTAGTGCAGTACACAGATGTGCTGGAGAATCTCAGCAGGCGACTCCGCATCCATAAGTAAAAGCTTGGCTCCAGCGCCTCCTCGCTGCCATTTTTGGCGAGCTCTGGCACCCAAAAAAAAAATTAATTAGCACTGCACCCCTGCGTAAAAGTTGGTCAATATTTTTTCGGTGTGGGCATTTGGACAGGAATTTGGAGAGGAAAGGCATACAGGCCTAATGCAGGCAATGAGATGAGCGTAGAGAGGCAACACAGCTGGCAGGACTGAGGTGATAAGAGTTCTAACAAATCCAAAGATAAATCTTCCCATTCAACTAGTTTTAAACTTTAATTTGGAGATATAGCATGGTTACAGGCCATTCCAACCCACAACCCCCTGCCATCTAAATACATCCTTGTGACCAATTAATATTAACCCCAGACATCTTTGGAACTTTTTAAACTGAGTTTTTTTAAAAGTAGCTGAAGCAGGACTGCAAACCAATGCAGCGAATACAAACAAAAATCGCAACAAATCTCCAAACTGACACAGGGACCTTGAACTTTTGTTTTAATTGCTGACTAACCAAGATAGGGCTTTGGATGGCTGGCCCATTGTTGCACAACTCTGATTTCACAAGCTCTTACAGGGAGAAATGCAAAACCACAAAACCATAACGTGCTTTAATTAAATTTAAGCAAACTTTATTTCCCGACTAGTTCATTACCGGCAGCAGATCATCGCAGTTTATTTCAAAGCAGGGCAAAAAGCTCGATTACCACAATGTAGCCCAATAAAAAGAAGGCTGCATCCAAAAGGTAAAGTGTATGACAACTGGTCTTGAAAAACTTGCATAAATGGGCATAACCTCAGCCCAACTCATGAAATGATTAAATTTACCTCACTGCCCAGGGCCAAATCTATTTAAAGTTTTGAGGTCATGTATGCAGTGCTGCCTCATGTCCAGAGACTTTAAATAGACAGTCTCAATCACTGTAACCTAATTCTAATGTTCTTTCTTATTTAAGAACTGCCACTGCCTGAAGCTACGCAGAAATGTACACACGATCCTTCTTTTTTAAAAAAAAGCTCGAGGATCCATCTAATCTTAGTTTTGCAGACTTTAAAATAGATGTACCAAATAAAATCCAGAGCAGAGGATTACTCCAAAACAAAACAATGTTTGTGCCATGTCGCATACAGCAGTAAATGGAAACACACAATTACACCATGATAAAAGTCAACCTACAGATCTGGTTGGAATTCTCCTGATCCTTGAGAAGGTGATCGTGAAACATTACATCTGAGGCAAGGTATTTGGCTATGGACGTAGGAGGAAGACGGGGAGGCTTGTGCCCGAGTCAGGATGCCTTACGAAGTTGTCCCCCTCCCCCCCCCCCCCCCCCCCACCCTCCGTGTGGAAAAACCTTTACCCTCCCTCTAACTAGAGTGTAGTGGTGAGCGAAATGCTGTTACAGCGCCAGTAATCAGGGCTGGGGTTCGAATCCCCGCTCTTTCTGTATGTTCTCTCTATGTCTGCGGGGGTTTTCCTTGGGGGATCCTCCCACCCTTAAAAACGTACAGGGGGGAAGTGGGCGGCCTGAGCTCATGGGCCGAAAAGAACCTGTTACAGGGCTGTATAACCAAATTAATTTTTTTTTATTATAAAAGCTCAGCAAGTTACGAAGCATCTTGGAAAACAAAAGACAATCAAAGTTTCATGCCTGAGCCCTTCTTCCAGTATCTTTCTCTGGGATCCTGCATGACCTACTGAGTTTCTTCAGCACTTTGGTGCACCAAAGGAAATCTTGACTGAGATTCAGACAAGACAGAGATCATTTTGTTTTAAAAATTTAGACATACAGCAGTGACAGGCTATTTTGGCCCACGACCCCATGCCACCCAATCAGACTGTGGAAGGATAGTGGAATTAATGCATAGAACTAAAAGATCACTACTGATCTTAATGAACGATGGAGCTGACCTCCATGTTCCAGAAACAGAAGGGCTTTTTATGCACAAAAGCCGTGTTATCGCCTACTGAAGTTTTTCTTTATTTAAAAAAAGGCGAATTTATCTTTTATGCAGAGGATGGAAAAGGCAGATAGTGTGGCCCCTTTATGTAGCCCAGAGCAGTGCGCCAACTTCCCAGGGCAAAAGGGGGCAGGATGTGTTGCACAGCAGCCCTGCGATAGACCTCCCACCCCTCTGCCTGAACCTTGCTGCCTGACAGCCCCGCTATCTGAGCCCCACCACCCTGCTCCCTTTCTCCTCCATTCCCCTCCCTCTCTTCCATTCCCCCTTCTCTCCCCCCCCCCCCCATCAACCCTACTCCAATCCCACCAATCCACTCCATCCAGACAATCTACAAGCCCCGTACACGTAGCACTGAATGAAACAGTGCCGCCCCCAAGGAGCCTGCAGAGTCCTGGCCATTTGGTCCAAGGGGCAGCGCAAGGGAGCTCTACTGGCCGCTCTGCGGCAGCGCAAGCAGGGCGATGGGGCTGTCAGCGTGAAGTCAGTCATCTTCCTGTTTGGAGCAGCTTTTAGCAGCAATCCACTTACACAGGAGATGGAGGAATCTGGAGCAAGTTCGACCAGCCAATCCACTTTGAACTTTTTATGCAGGTAAGTGGAGCATCTTAAATGCAAAGGAAATCTGTCTTTACAGATCGCTAATTTTCACTATAAAAGGGCCTCTACCGGAAGGTGGGAAATCACTGCTCGTAAATACAAACGTAACAATATCCAATCTTCTCTGCAGGCACCGCTACTTATGAGATTGACCACATATTGCTGATTTCTGCTCTCAAGCAAATTAAAAGTTTAATTCCCAATTCCACACCGTTTGTACGGGGAGTGTGCACCTGCATCACAAATAAAGTGTTTTAAATAATGTTAATGACTGTCATCAAATCAAATGGAAAAACTGAACAAAAGGCCATACTGATCAACAGAGCTAGATTATGGAAGTGGCAGTTTCTTGATGAACACAGATGAAAATGTGCCATGCAAATAATCATGCAAATGACCATGGTGGCGAATGAGCAAGAGAGCCAACGGCTGAAGGACCCACACAGGCCGAGGGTGACCTTTGGTGGAGTGGGGTTGGGTTGGGGGGGGGGGGGGGGGGGAACCTGCACTGGTTGCGGGAGACTGGCTGGTGGGAACCTGGTATCGGAGCCGGGTGTTGACAAGCAGGGCCTCGGGCGCTAAAGGCTTCCAGATCAGGAATCTGCAGCTTAGGTTGCCGATGTGCTGGAGTCTGTGCAGCAGCGCTGGAGGCGAATCCACGGACACTCAGCGACTCCAAAGGGACTCTGTTCTGCTTCTCTTTCTCCTTCCTCTTGTTCAGGGCGCTGGGCTCTTGGCAACTCTTTGCCTTATGGCAGTGATCCTTTATTGCATGACAATAAAATGAGCCTGGAAGAGGATTAGTGCTGCCCCACAGATTTAGGATTAAAACGTTGCCTCCAGTGAAGATACATAACCTGCCAAATTCCTCAAGCAGTTTGTTTTTTTAAGGTCTGGATTGCAGCATCTGTGGTCTCCATACTGATTATCTGAATCAGGCAGTTGAATGACAGAGATCATTCAAGCTTGACAAGTTTTAAAGTATGTGCCTGTAATTAAAGATAGGAATTCATAAAAGTGTCTCAATGATAAGTCATTTCCGAGACATAAATTAATGAAATTAATTTATTATTAATTTATTATTAACCGAAGTAGTTGAAGCAACTTCTTTCACAGAACAACTAATTCTGTAGCAGATTATGAACTAAGAGATTGGAATTGCCATTAAATGTCAACGGAAGAGAACGTGTCGCTACTCCACATCCATCAGTCTCAGATTCATAGGATGCCATAGGTGCCATAGGTAAGGGATGACTGAAGGCGGTTTATGAGTTGGGGGGGGGGTGGGGGGTGGGGGGGGGGGAAAAGAGAAAAAAAAAATCAAAAGAAGAAGAACCACTGGCTTTGAAGTGATGAAGATCCTAGTGGCAGCAATGATTTTGTGCCATTTGTGACCACAATTATGAATCCTGGGCAACATTTTGGCACTGGCGGATAACTGGACATGCACTTGGTTACAATCATCCGAACGAAAGTGTGAAACTTGGAGTCCAAGCTCCAAGAGGTTGTCAACACAAGAGAATGGGCTTTATATTCAACAGCTGCAAGACCAAATTCCATCACAATGGCCACCAACAATTATGGTGCTGGGCAAGACCCTGGTAAGGGAGGACCTTCCATCTCAGGAGCTACCTCTCAGCGAGGTCAGATATTGATGATGAATTTTATCACCCCCTTCAATGCCTCCATTGATATTTTGATCAATTGAAGAAAAGGCTCATTGAAGATCATGAGTTTAAAATCAGATGCAAAACCAATGGGATACTGAGCAACAGTAATGCCTGCCTTCCTACACATTCATGAGACGACCTTCAGCAGCCACCTCAAGGCCCCAGCAAAATAATAAAGGAAGTATTTGCAAAATCCTCCACATTCACTGAAAAAATAAGCTAACTAATGTTAGCTTCGGCTTCCTGGGAAATATCCTCATCAACGGGCAAGTCACTTTCAGTTGGCTATGTTAAACAAGCCCAGTTATTTGCATCTGGATCACTGTCTGGGGAGGAGATTATTAGTTGGTCAAAGGAATAGATTATTGGATGTGCTGACAGCTTTCTGGAATAATTGCAACATTCACACCGTCTCCCAGGAACTCTGGCCCATGGCCACAATGTGGAAAAAGAGCACTTGGGATAGTATTCAGAATTTTTCAGATTATGCTATGGGAGCAGACAAAAGCCCTACTTAAATGGCAGAAAAGCGCCACACCACTCAACTCTGCATCAACTCCGACAGGCAATTCTTCCCCCATTTGTAGATGAGTCTTCGTGCCACACATTGCGCTCATTAACAACCTTACAACCCAGAAAGCCAGAGAGGAAGCAAGTCATCCTCTTGCTTCATATTCACCACAAAGCAGAATTTGAGATGGACCTAACCACAAAAAAAAAATCATTGTGGCTTCATGAGTGGGGTCGAGGCTAGAATTCTGCAGAGTGACTCAGTTCCACATTCCCCAGAGCCATTTCGAATGGTATAAGGCAGGAGACAGCAGCGTGATGACACACTCTCCACTTGACAGGAGACGTGCAGCCCGAACACGGACTGAGAAAGTAGACACAGAATGGGACAAAGGCGCCCAGGGGACTAGCAATCCAGTCACGTCTGCAAGGTGAACTACAGGAAGCTTCTTCAGTCACAATTCCTCACTCAATGCCACCTGTCCTTGATACATGGAGAGCTGATGCACAAAGAACATCCTCGGAAACCCTCTGCTGATCCTAATGGTTGCTGGATTGGAATCCAGAACTGCCTGACCACACCTTCTCATCCAGTAATCAGGGATAACCAGAAATACTGGTCTCACTCACAACACATCCCATGAAATAAGTTGAAAATAATATCTTTTTGTAGTTTAACCATAATCAGTATTTTGTGTGCAATTCTTTTCATTTGGGAATAAGCCAATACTTTCCCATTTCTTCTGTACATAAATAAACCTTAGTACTTAATTACGCACGTGATCCTAAATTCAAGAGTTGAGGCTATCTGTCAAACATAAATGGCGAAATATTTTAATATTTTCATTCATAAAGATAAAATAAATTTATATCAATCATTTAAAATGATTGTGAAATAACATGATGTTTAGTGAATTCAGATGCAGCCAAGCAGGCTGCCATCATGAACATTACAGGCCTTGTGCTGGCATTGGTTGGGGGAGGGGAGGGGGGGGAATTTCCAGATACCATTTCAAAAAGTGAATTTGACTGAACCAATGGAGCAAGAGAAAACAAAAATAATTAAACCGCTAATGTGTGCAAGATGCTGGCAAAAAGGGTCCAGGAAAACTGTCTCCACACTCTCCAGCCAGAAAGCGTTAATATCGACTTCTCCAATTTCCGTTAAACCCTGTTCCCAAGTCACTCTATTTCCCCTACTCTGTCTCCGTTACTCCAGCTACCTCTCCATTCAGAGCTACTTTCCATCCCCTATCACCTCAGCCTTTTTCCTCTTCTACCATCCCACCTATGGCCTCCTACCAGTTAGGCTGAACTTTTTCCCCCCCCACCCCTTCCTCCCACTTCTTTTATTCATACCTTGATTGACTCAGGCCTGAATTGTTGGTTGCTCTTTTCATCTGACAGATGCTGCGTGGCCTGCTGAGTTTCTCCAGCAGTTTTGTGCATTGCACTCAACCCCAGCACCTGCAGGCTTTCTCTAGGAGATCTATAGCTCAATGGTTAGAGCACTGGTCTTGTAAACCAGAGGTCTTGAGTTTGTCCCTCGCTCATTTCTGAGGGGCGTTGGACAAAGTGGCAACTCTGTCTTCCTTATGGTAGACCAATTTAAAGAATTTCATGCATGTTACTTTCTAAACCAGTGGTTCTCAACCTTTTTCTTTTCACTCACATCCCACTTTAGGTAATCTCTATGCTCTGTGATTAGTAAAGGATTGCTTAAGGTGGGATGTGAGTGGGATGAAAAAGCTTGAGAACCAATGTTCTAAATGTCATATTACATGACAATAATGGAACCTTTAACTTATCTTTGCTCTGCCAAAGTGTTGATAAAAAACCAAAATAAACTATTTGTGTAATTGAGTAGACTATCGTTCAAATCAATAGCAGTTTGTATTATATTGCTGCTGTTGAGTTCTGAATCGAGGAACGGAGCTTGAGTCACAAGCAGCTCTGACACATTCTTCTTTCTTCTTTGGCTTGGCTTCGCGGGCGAAGATTTATGGAGGGGGTAAAAAGTCCACGTCAGCTGCAGGCTCGTTTGTGGCTGACAAGTCCGATGCGGGACAGGCAGACACGGTTGCAGCGGTTGCAGGGGAAAATTGGTGGGTTGGGGTTGGGTGTTGGGTTTTTCCTCCTTTGCCTTTTGTCAGTGAGGTGGGCTCTGCGGTCTTAGTGCTTATCTAAATCAACAGCAAACTCTTCAGCGCCAGCCTTGTGGCTTCGCGGTACAGTAGCTACCAGATTTTCAGTCCAAGTAATCAGAAGGCATACAAGTGACTGCAGACACTGGAATCATAGAAAATTACACAATCTGCTGGAGGAACTCCATAGGTTGAGTAGCACCACGGGGAAAAAAGGTTTCAGGTTGGGGTTTTTTTTTTAATTATGAAAAAAACAGGTGGCAATTCAACTCCTGAAGACAGCTTGTTCCCAAAGTCATCAGAATCAGAATTTATCGACATGAACAAGGGCAGCTTCTTCCCTGCTGCCATCAGATTCCTGAATAATTCATGTCAATAAATTGATTCTGATGACTTTGGGAGCCAGCGATCAGGACCGGGGTTCGAATCCTGCGCTGTCTGTTCTCTGCACGACTGCATGAGTTTTCCCCGGGGGCTCCAGTTTCCGACCATTGTTCAAATCGTACCAGGGGTGTAGGTCAATCAGGTGTAAATTGGGGAGCATGGTCTCGTGGGCCGAAATGGCCTGTTACTGTGCTATATGACTAAATGTTAAAATAAATCACAAAATTCGTTGTTTAGCAGCAGCATCGTAGAGCAAACATTCATATAAAGCACCTTACAAAATAAATAAAAACAGTACACGAAAAGACAAAGGAAGGCAGTGTCTATGGTTCATTGATTATTCAGGAATCTGATGGCAGCGTGGAAGAACCTGTCCTTGTGCCGCTGAGTGCTCATCTTTAGGCTTTTGTACCTTTCCCTGATGGTAGCAGAGTGAAGAGGGCATGGTCTAGGTGGAGGGGGTCTTTGAGGATAGAAGCTGCTTTTTTAAGACACCCACCTCATGTAGGTGTCCTCGATGGAGTGAAGTCTGGTGCCTGTGATATCACAGGCCAAATTTTTTGTTCTGAAAGTTGGCACCTCCATACCAGCCAGAATTCTCTCCACGGTCCACCTGTAGAGGTTTACGAGAGTCTTTGGTGACGTACTGAATCCCCCCCCTAAAACACCTCATAAAGTAAAGCCATTGGCGAGCCTTCTTCATGATTGTATTGACATGGAGACTCCAGGACAGATCCTGGGAGATGTTGACACCCAGAAATTTGAAGTTCCTGACCCTCTCCATAACTGAGCCTTCGATGAGAATTGAATCTTATTCTCCTGATGTCCACAATCATCCCCTTGGTTTTGATAATGTTGAGTGCAAGGTTGTTGATGTGACACCATTCAACGAGCTGATCTATCTCCCTCCTGTACGCTTCCTCATTGCTGCTTGTGATTCTGTCAACAACTGGGAAATTTGTAGATGGCATTGAAATTGTGCCTGGCCACACCGTCATGGGTGGAGGGAGAGTGAGTAGAGCAATGGGCTAAGCACGCATCCATGAGGTGCACTTGTGTTGATAGAGGAGAAGGCATTTGTACTGACCGTGGTATTCCGATGAGAAAGTCAAGGATCCAGTTGCAGAGGGTTTGGAACTTCTTAACCAGCCCTGAGGAATAATGGTGTTGAAGGCTGAGCTCTAGTCTACGAAGCGCAGCTGATGAACCATCGAACCATAGAACACTAAAGCACAGAAAACAAGACCATTCAGCCATTCTAGTCTATACCTAGTCCCACACACCTGCTCCCATTCCATAAACCTTCAGACCTCTCCCATCCATATAAATATCCAATTTATTCTTTAAACACAAGATCAAGCCCTTATTCACCACATCAGTTGGCAGCTCATTCCACACGCCCACCACTTTGGGTGAAGAACTTCCCTTAATGTTCCCCTTAAATCTTTCCCCTTTCAGCTTAAAACTATGACCTCGTATTTATCTCCCCCAATCTAAGTGGAGAAAGCCTATTTGCCTGCCTATACCTCTAATAATCTGGTAAAACTCAATCAAATCTCCCCTTATTCTTCTCCACTCCAAGAAATAAAGTCCTAACCGGTTTAATCTTTCTCTGTAACTCAACTCCTGAAGACCTGGCAACATTCAAGTATGAATTGCTGTTTTCAAGGTGATCCACAGCTGAGTGGAGAGCCAGCCATATTGCATCTGCTGTGGAGCGATTGTGACGATAGGCAAATTACAGCGAATACAGATCTTTGTTTAGGTATGTGCTAATTCCGGACATGACCAGCCTCTCAAAGCAGTTATCACCAGGATGATTGATGCCCTTTTGAAACAGGTGGGAATCTCTGCAGCAATGAGTGGTTGAAAATGTCTGAACACTCCGGCTAGTTGGTTGGCGCAGATTTTCAGTACCCTGCCAGGTACTCCATCAGGGCCTGACACCTTGCGAGGGTTCACTCTCTTGAATGATGTTTTAACATTCAGGTTTTCCACAATTCAGTCAAGCCACGAGGTTAACAGAGTAGAGATTCCCATTGTATTTTGATTTCAGGTAATTTATTGCTGTTAATTACATTGTCTTTTCTTATTTTTAAAAAAATGCTATGCAGATGCAGAACAAACACAGGTCCATCTCTTGGGGAACGAGAGAGGGCACAGCACCGGACCTTCTCTTGGGGAACGAGAGAGGGCACAGCACCGGACCTTCTCTTGGGGAACGAGAGAGGGCACAGCACCGGACCTTCTCTTGGGGAACGAGAGAGGGCACAGCACCGGACCTTCTCTTGGGGAACGAGAGAGGGCACAGCACCGGACCTTCTCTTGGGGAACGAGAGAGGGCACAGCACCGGACCTTCTCTTGGGGAACGAGAGAGGGCACAGCACCGGACCTTCTCTTGGGGAACGAGAGAGGGCACAGCACCGGACCTTCTCTTGGGGAACGACAGAGGGCACAGCACTGGACCTTCTCTTGAGGAACGAAAGAGGGCAAATGATTGAAGTGACCAATGGAGTCCAGTGTCCATAACTCTGTTAGTTTTAAAATAGTTACTGATAAAAATGACACTGGCCCACAAATGAAAGTTCTAACTTAGGACAAGGCTGATCTTGGAGTAATTAGCAAGAACTTTCAGAAGTTGATTGGGAGAGGATATTTGGAAGCAAGGGGAGCGATGGAAAGTGGGATGTTCTTGAAGGTGAGATAACAAGAGTTCAGGCACTGCATGCTCCTGTTTGGGTGATGGGTTTATTGAGGGTTTGGTTAAGATTACGAAAGCTTATCAATTTAAGAAGTCTGAATTGTGATCACTTGATGAGTTCAGGAAGTGTCGGAGTATGGTCACGAATGAATCAGAAGGGTGAAAAGACATGAAATAGAGCTGGTGGGCACGATAAAGGGGAGTCCCGAGAAACCCCTTAATTTCCTTCATATAATTAAGAGCAAAAGGAAACTAGGGAGAGAATTGGACCCATTAAAATCAACAGAGCCACCTTGGTGTGCAGCTTCAGGACTTGGATGGGATTTAGAATGAACACTTCTCATCTGCCTTTACCATGTATGAGATCACAGAAGAGTGATACACGAAAGACTGCAGATGCTGTAGTTGAAGTTAAAACAGACCTAAATGCTGGAGGAACTCAGCCGGTCTTTCGGCTTTCATAAAAAGCAAGGAGGAAGGGCTCAGGCCCGAAACATTGGAAATATATCTTTGCTTTTTAAGGTCGCTGAAGGACCAGCTGAGTTCCTCCAGCTTTTAAGTCTGTTTGTAGTAGATCACAGAAGTCAGGATATTGGAGGAAGTGAGTGGGGAGGTCCTGAACCAGGTTGGAACCACCTCCAAGGAGGTCTTGGCACACTAGGAGCACATTAAGGCGGACACATTTCCAGGGCCCTGATGAAGTGCATCCTTGAACTTTGTGGGAAGTTAGGGAAGAAATTGCAGACGCCCTTGCAGAGACACTTGTATTGGCTTTGAGTGAGGAGCCAGAAGGCTGTTGTGATGTTGTTTAAAGAGGGCAGCAAGGACAAACCAGGCAACTACAGGCCAGAAAGGTCAGTGGTTGGAAAACCACAGAAGGACAGTCAAGATAGTTGGGGTAGTCAGCATGGATTGGTGTGTGCCAGGTAACGTCTCACGGATTTGTAGCTTTTATTTTAAGAAGTGTCCATGAGAGTTAATTAGGGCAGTGGACTTTAGCAAAGCCTTTGACAAGGACCCTCATGGCAAGGTTAAATTGCACACCTTCCACTGTGAGTCGGCCCATTGGATTCAAAATTGGCTTAGTGGAAGGAGGCAGTGGGTGGAAGTGGAAGGATGTTTCTCTGATTGGAGGCCTGTGTCCAGTGGTGCACCATTGGGCTCTATGCTGGGTCCACTGCTATTAACTTGATTTGCAAATTTGGCAGATGAAACCAAAATTGGTGGTATAGCTGTCAGTGAGGAAGTTTATAACCAGAACGAGATCCACTGGGAAGTTGGGCCAAGGAGTGTCCAATGGAATTGAACTCTGACAAGTGTTTTACAAATTGCTTATTGGTAAGTCACCGATGAATGGTGGGGCGAAAAGGATTGTAGAACTGAGAAATCTCTGAGTACTGGTGCATGGTTCCATTCCAGTGGTGACCCAGTGGACAATGACGTGAAGAAGGCATTTGGTAAGCTAGCCATTTTGCAGGCTATAGAGTACAAAAGTTGTGAACTCATGATATTTAGCAATTCAAGGCATTGGTGAACCACACTTAGAGTATATGCTCAGTTCTAGTTCCCCAGCTCTCAGAGGACATCAATAAATTGGAAGAAGATTCATAAGGTTGTTCGGGGCTCATGGGCTGAGTCTTTATTCTCTTGAGCAGAGGAGGGTGAGGAATGATCTTATAGATGTTTACAAAACAATAAGCATGGATAAAGTGAATGCCTGTCTTTATCCCAGGACAGATGATTCCAGAGCTAGAGGGCACCGGTTCAAGGCACAAGGGGAAGGATTTAGAAGAGTCCTGAGTGAAAGTTTCAAAAGTCATTTGGGCAAGAGTTCTGGGTAATAGAGGGTTGGCTTGAATATGGCTTGAAGTGCAGGCAGTACCACCTTGGACTAGTTGGACCAAAGAGTTTGTTCTAGGCTGTGTGACTAAATGAAACAAGAGGTGAATGGGGAAGATTTGTTAATCTAGACTCTCCAGTGGTTCTCAACCTTTTTCTTTCCACTCACACCCCACTTTCAGTAATCCCTATGCCATCGATCCTCCGTGATCAGTAAGGGATTGCTTAAGGTGGGATGTGAGTGGGAAGGGAAGTTTGAGAACCACTGAAGAAGCAGAGAAGACAAAACAAAGTTTAACCTTGAACATTTGTGAAAGCATTTGGTTGCAGAATTGGGGGCCAGTTACGAGTTGCGGATTAATTGCAGAATCTGAAAATTAAGAGCATTTATATGGCGAACTAAGTATGGGAGCAGCAAACACTGAAATGACTGTATTAAAGTGAAGGATCTCCAGCTTTTAGTTCAAGGAGAGTGGGTTGAAGGACAATATAATTTGGTGGCAAACATTTTGGTGGAGGTAGCAGATTTTAATTTTAATACATGTGAAGCATTTCCTCCACAAATTTTTATTCTTCTGACTTGGCTTTTCAGTTGTACTCGGACTTTTCATCCTGGGGACTGGGTATTGAAGTTTCTATGATTTAAGAGATTGATTGTAAACTAACAAAACCTATTGAAATTGGTTAGACGATTAACTGGGATCTAAATTTTGAGTCCCCCGGTTGGCAGTGCAAAATACACTCTTGTTGGCATTCTGAAATTACTTTCCTCGATTTGTGTGGAAGCAGGGTACAACCATCATGGAGCTCCCTCAGACAGGCACTTTTCTCAGCAATTCTGCATTGATTGCTTTGTTCCTCTGCAAGAAGTATCCAATTTCAAACTGGATAATCCTTTTATGCCCCAAATCTGCAAAATGATCTTATACTGGTCTTGTAAAGGTATTCTTTGCTCAAAATGCTTCAAGGAAAAAGTCCCAACATTGTTGAAACTACTGCAGATGTGCTGACCAATTACTGAGTGCATAACATAGTTATTATCTCTGAGATCATTGGGCCTCATGGATGAGGGTTTGGAATTTTGTCCCATGATCTCTTTCTTCCTCGTCCTTCTGCTGTTGAGAGAGGGCCAGGATTTATTGATACCAAGACCTTGTCATTCAGTGCAAATTCTTCCTGAAGTAAGATATGGTATGCATGCTGTGGGGTTTGGTTTGATGTGGTTGAAAAAGAGCAATGAAAATGATTACCTGAATGAATGGGTGATTGTGTGACAAGTTTCAGTGTTCCTTTGGTTATTCATACAGTTGACATTTATTGTGTGTTAGTGGTGACCTCGGAAGTATAGGTCATCGGATGTTACTCGATCGGGCGCAAGTCGAGGAATGGCTGTACGCTGTTTGACCTGCTGAGTTTCTCCAGCATTGTGTTTTTACTTCGAGTGCGGTTTCTGCAGACTTTAGTGTTTTACTTCGTACTTTGGAGAAGATTAGTGCAGTAAACTGAGCCAACACCACTTAAATTAACAAGTTGTTTCCACTTTGCTACTTTAAGAGCCTTCTGTAAGCAAAGCAGGAAATGATAGAGAGGGGTACAATTACTAAATTGGTATGTGGATTGGAAGGGAATGGGACAAACTCTTCATTACATTCTGTCAAGTTTGCGAGATATGATTTGTCACACACATATCCATGATGGTTCTCTTTTAATTTTCCTCTGGCCATCCAAATGTTGATAGATTGCACCTCTCAGAATCTACTCCAGCTGTTCCCCTACCACCAAATCCCTGCAAATCCAGAGATGTGCCCAAGACCGCCCTCATAACACCATTCGGCCTCTTCGAATTTTTGAGAATGCATTTTGAGCTCAAAAATGCTGCACAAACATTCCAGTGACCGATGGATACAGTGGGGTGTGGCATGGACTTTCTTTTCGTAGACTTGGACAACATACTCATCACCAGCCTCTCCCACAAAGAGCACCGCAGCATGTGTTTTCTCTGGTGCTGCTTACAGGAGTTCAGGCTAACTGTGAACCCTGCCATGTGCAAATTCGGGCAGTCCTCTATCAATTCTTGGGACATCAGATCAGTAGCCAGGGTGTCGTTCCATTGCCTAGCAAGGTGGAAGCCATTCGCAAATTCGTGAGGCCCGATACGATAAAAGGGCTCCAGGAATTTGTGGGGGTGGCCCATTTCTATTGTTGCTTTCTACCCTCTGCAACTCATATTATGAAACCCCCCCCTGAGCTCATGACCAGCGATGCCAAAGAACTCTGGTGGACAAAGCAGACGACGGTAGCATTGTAGCAGACCAAAGATGCTCTAGTGAAGGCAATGTTGCTGGTCCATCCACAAATGGATGCACCAACTACCTTGACGATAGATGCGTCTGACGTGGCAGTAGGTGGGGTCTTGGAACAGAACACCAATGGACAATGGAAGCCTCTAGTTTATTTTTTAGTAGCACCTCCACCCTCCGAAAACAAAATACAGTACATTCGATAGGGAACTGCTGGCGCTGTATCCAGCAGTCAGACACTTCCGCTATTTTTTGGAAGGAAGTGACCAGTTTTTATTGACCAAAAACCGCTAATGTTTGCCATCACAAAGGCATTAGATCCCTAGTCATCCTGCCAACAACACCATCTATATTACTTATCTGAGTTTTAAACCAGGATTAAACATATCTCTGGTAAGAATAACGTGGTGCCTGATGCCTTGTCCAGTTCCTCTGTTCAAGCAGTACGTACCTCTCTCCAGGGATAGATTACCTGGCACTCACCAAAGCTCAGCACCAGGACAACAAACTCCCAGCTTACAGAGCTGCTGTCATGAGCCTACAACTCAAGGATGTGGCCTTTGGGCCACAATGTACCACTATCCTGTGCGACATTGCCACAGGTCAGCCTCGCCCTATCGCCCCTGCTGTGTGAAGACATTGCATTTTCGATGCCATTCACGGACTGTCCTACCTTTCCTTTCGAGCGATGGTCCGCCTGATAGCCAACAAGTTTGTATGGCATGGACTCACACTGGGCAAATATGTGCATGGATGGCCAATCTGCAAAAGTGCAAAAGCACACGTCGGCACCGCTTCAACCTTTCCAGCCACCACAGCACAGATTTCACCACATGCATGTCAACATTGTCGGCCCTCTTCCAGTGTCACGAGGATCTAAGTTCTTGTTAAAAGTCATTGACAGATTCACTCGGTGGCCAGTAGCGGTTCCTATGCTGGACTCATTGACCGATTCATACACCAGAGCTTTTATTTCTGTCAGCCTACCCACACACGTCACCTCCAACAGAGGCCCACAGTTTACCCCCGCACTCTGGTAGTTTTGTCACAACCATTGGGAATACAGCTCCACCACACGACAGCCTATCACCTGCAGTCGAATGGTCTGGTGGAGCAGTTCCATAGGCACATGAGGGCCTGGCTCCATGATCCTCCTGGGCATAAGAACAAATCCAGAGGATCTCAACTCCTCATCGGCTGAGTTGGCTTATGGAACCCCACTCATTGTACTTGGGGAGTTCATGCCTGCAGCTCACGGACAGAAGGTGCCACCGGCTGAAGTCTCAGGCTAACTGTGGGAAGTCCTTGGAAAATTAGCCCCAGTTCCCACGTCAAGGCATGGAACAACAACACCCTTCATCCCAAAGGAATTCCAGGACTGAGTCTGTGTTTGTGCGGAGAGGTGGACATGGGCCACACTTAAAGGCCATATGAGTGGCCCTTCAGAGTGGTTCGAGACAATTGTACAATCTGTGTACTGGACATGGAGGGGCATCCATAGACATTTACGACTGACTGACTAAAGCCCGCTCATCTCGATCTCGATTGGCCCTTGCCATGACCCCCGATGCAAAGGTGTGGACGATCGCCCAAGAGCAGACCAAGAGTGGACAGTAATGGCACCAGAGGTTTAGCCTCCTATCGCTGGTTCTAGGGGAAGGGGAGGGTCTCACCAAAGGCTTAATCGAACGGGCTTGGGAGGTTCCGAGTGACTTCATGACATAATGCAATGACGTCATTTGGAACATGCGAAGATCTAAAAAGTTGAGTGATTTTTGAGTAACGACTTTTACTGACCTTCAACTCAACTATGTCTGATCATTTTCTCGTTCTTCATTTTGTACTACGACAGTTACTACAGATGGATAATAAAAAAAATGTACCGATTCCAAGAGAAAAAAAAGTGCCATTCAATAATGTATTTTATGCCACCAGCTGAAAACCTACTTAAAGGACAATTGGAAAGCAGACTGAGATTACCAGAAGGAAGCAGCTTTGAATATGTGATTACAGAAACACTATAATAAAAAGATTTATAATAAACATGTACATCAAGCTGCATGAGAAAGAAAATGATGAAATAAGCTCAACCCAAACAAAAGTGGGAAAAAGATTTAAACAAAGATAAAAAATGAAATATGGGAAAAGTTATGCTCTGGATATATGAAAAATATAATAAATACAAGGTTATGCATGATACAATATAATTGGTTACACATCCCAAAAGTTAAATAAATGGGATCCAACGTTATCAGATAGATGTTTTCGCTGCAAGAAGGAAACAGGAACAGTACATGCAATTTGGGCATGTGAGAAAGTGAAAAAGTTTTGGGAAGATCTAAATCAGGTATTAAATAAAATCACAAAAAGCAACATACCAAAAAATCCAGAGATCTTTCTTCTATCATATAAGAATTAGGCCTCAAACTAGATGAAGTGCAAAAAAGATTTATTATGACAGCCTTAGCTGTTGCAAAAAAATGTATAATGTCATCCTGGAAATCAGAACAGAGCCTGAGAGTACAGCCATGGTACATAGAAATGAATAAATGTATTCTATTGGAAAAAATAACATATAATTTAAAAAATAAAGTCACATTATTTGAACAAATTTGGGAACACAGAGAGGGCTTGCCTCGGACCTCCACCCCCTAAAATGATATAATGAGAAGATGGCGATGAACTGACCCAGTATGTAAAAGTAGATGACACAATTTTCTTGTTTATTTTCATTGTATGATGACATTGTTTAATGGTTTTATTGTATATGTTGGACATTTAATGGGTTTAGAGGGGGGTGGGAAGGGAGGGGGGGAAAAGGGGAGAAAATGCCATTGTGTATATTCAAGAGGGAAATGTTTGTGTATTTTGATTAATCTGGTTCATAGTGTGAAAAATAAAAAAAATTAAATAAAAAATGTATTTTATGAACAGGGGAGAATGAAGAGTCTTAAATCTGTTGGAAGAAGCTTCTTGAACCTAGCAGAGTTGGACTTCAATGTTTCTGTCCCTTCTACCCAAAAGGAGCAGTGAGGAAGTTGTGACCAGAGTGATGTGGGTCCTTTACGATGTCGGCTGCCTCCTTGAGGCAGTGTCTCACACAGGTTCAAGTTCAAAGTTCAGATTGATTGTCAGTGTACATGCATGGCATCACATACAACCCAGAGATCCTTTTTCCTATGGTACAGGCCGAATTCCTACTTATCGATACTGTAAATAGCACAAGAGAGAAATGTCAACAAAAAAATACAGGAAAAAAAACAGTAATAAATAATCTGCAAAGTAAGAGTTCTTAAACAAGTCTGAGTATGTTGTTGAGGAGTCCGATGGAGGAGTAGCAGCAGCTGTTCCTGAACCTGGCAGTACAAGTAATGTCGCACCTACACCTCTTGCCTGACGGCAGCAGGGAGAACAGAGCATGTGCTGGGTGGTGTGGATCCTTGATGATTGTTGCTGCTCTCCAATGTCAGTGTACCCCTTAGATGTTCTCGATGGTCGGGTGGGTTTTGCCTGTGATGTCCTGGGCTGTTTCCACCACCTTTCATAGGGCTTATATCTTCCCCCCCCCCCCACCCCACCCCACCCAAGAGTTTCTGATGTCGTGTCAAACCTCCACAAACTCCTGAGGAAGTAGAGGTGCTGACGTGCTTTCTTCACGATGCCATTAGTGTGTTAAGTCCAGGAAAGATCCTCCGAGATAGTGACTCCCAAGAACCTAAATTTACTCACTCTGTCCACCTCTGATCCACCAATGATCAGAGGTCCTTAGTTTTGGTCCTTAGTTTTGGTGACATTGAGAGTGAGGTTGTTAGTACCATCATTCAGCTAAGTTTTCAATCTCCCTCCCGTATGCTGGCTCATCGTCTCTTTTTATACAACCCACTGACGTAGTATTGCCTGCATATTTGTAGTTGGTGCTGTTGTTGTACCGAGCCACGCAGTCATATGTGTAAACAAGTGGGGGGGGGGAGGGGTAAATTACACAGCCCTATGGTGCTAAGAGATTGTGGACAAGAAGTTCTTGCCAATCTACACAGATTGGGTTATGGAGGGGAGAAAATCCAGGATCTAATTGCACAGTAGGTAGGTCCAGGTCTTGGAGTTTGCCATCAGTTTAGAGGGGATGATGGTGTTGAAGGTCAAACTATAGTCAATAAAGAGTATGCTAATATATGTGCCTTTTGCTTTCCAGATGTTCGTGTTTTGTCTGGAGTCAATGACATGGCATTTGCCATAGATCGGTTTCAGCTGTACTCGACTTGGAATGGATCCATGTCACCACTCAGACAAGAGCTGATATGCTTCAACACGAGCCTCTCAAAACACTTCACCAGGGCGGTTGCAAGTGCTACTAGTTGGTAGTCATTAAGGCAGATTACCACTCTCTTCTTGGGCACCGGTGCAATTGACGACTGTTTGAAACAGATGGGTATTATGCCCTGCCAGAGTGAAATGTTGAAGACAACTGAAAACATTGGCCAGTTGATCAGCACCGGGTTTTAGTACTCGGCCAGGTACTGTGGCTGGACTGGATTTGTCGGTTTTATTTTAAACAATCACTTATTGAGCATCTGACTTGTCAATGTAGCTTTCCTCGGATTCACTCTCCTGAAGGCAGACCATCCATCATCTTCAGGTACCGACAATAGAGGATCATCAGAGGATGTGTGGGTGTGTAATGGTTCAGGAGGAGATGTATTCAGTGGATGAGAGATTGGAGGCTGTGATGGACTTGACTAGGTTCACTACCTTCTGCAATCCTGGGCGATCAAATGACCCAATCAAGCTGTGATGCAACCAGTCTATATAGCATCCACAGTGCTCCTGCAGAAGTTCTAGAGTATCCGACGACATGCCAAATCTCCTCAGGCTCATTAGAAAGTAGACATGCATCTTCTTCAAAATTGCCTTGCTGTGTGGGCTCCAGGAGAAATATGGACTCCCAGGAACATGGTGGTCTAACCCTCTCCAACTCAGTCCCATCAAGACAAACAGAAGCATAGTCCCTCAGGTTTGTCAACAACAGCTCCTTGGTCTTGGTGACATTGAGAGCACGATTGTTGTTCTGGCACCACCCTACCAGGTTCCTGATCTCTACCCTGTATTCTGACTCATCACTTCCAATTTCCAAGTGGGTTTAATAAATATTAAAATTTGAAATGTTTATTTTCTGCTTATCTCAGATTACTTTGGTTTTACCTCAAAGAAAATCATAGAATATCAATTTTCATTTATAAAAACCGAGTCTCTTTCCCTACATCAGTTCATTCATAATTTCTATTGTAAAAGCACAATGATTTGAAAAAGAATGCTGCAATTTCCTTCGGATTCAAGGAGAAAATATGATGCAAAGATCCTTAAATACGATAACAAAAGCACAATGCTTTCTTGCAATCGGGGGCAGGGAACAAGAGAACAATTCTACAAAAGGTTGTCGAACAATCTTAAGGCTTTTTCAGGTACATTCTAGGCTAAGAATGGCCACCTGAAGGACACAGCTGCACAGGATGTGGCTCTGAGCACATTCCGGCTCCTGCCCAGTGTCAGCCTGACCCTTTTAACATCTGCTTTCAGCCAGCTGCATTCAGGTTGCTGGGGGAGCCACAGAGCTGAGCTGATTGTCCCTCTCAGAGGAAGGTTACGTAGCTCGCCTCAAGAGCACCTCCTGCACATTCAGGTGGCCTCAAAACAGCCGCATATTGCCTAAACATGCGGCTTTACACGCAGGGCAATTGGCCACCTGAAAATGCCTTTAGTTACAAGCACACCAGAAGATGCAAGCCACTGATTTTTGTTTTAATCACTAGAGCAAAGAATGATTTAAGAGTTATTTATCAGATTGGCGGCTCACAGGAGCGGTTGGTCTAAAAGATTGAGGATTGATGGGGGTCCCTGTGTGGGTCCTGAATCTAATCAGTCTTCATATGCAACTTTAATAGATATGTTACAAGGCAAACAATTAGACATTTTATTGTCAGTTTTTTTTCCCCACAATCACTTATTAAGCATCTGGCATGTAGTTTTGACAAAAAATACACGACATTCAGCTTTTCATTTTGTGGAGAACGACAAGGAAACAAGGCATCCTTCCCAACTTGTGTGTTGGATTTTGTGGAGAACGACAAGGAAACAAGGTATCCTTCCCAACTCATGTGTTGCATTTCATGAAGAACGACAAGGAAACAAGGCATCCTTCCCAACTCATGTGTTGCATTTCGTGAAGAACG
The DNA here is from genome assembly GCF_036971445.1 of Narcine bancroftii. Lineage (NCBI taxonomy): Eukaryota > Metazoa > Chordata > Chondrichthyes > Torpediniformes > Narcinidae > Narcine > Narcine bancroftii. The sequence continues at coordinate 137,110,027 of NC_091470.1, read as the reverse complement.
ACAAGGAAACAAGGCATCCTTCCCAACTTGTGTGTTGGATTTTGTGGAGAATGACAAGGAAACAAGGCATCCTTCCCAACTTGTGTGTTGGATTTTGTGGAGAACGACAAGGAAACAAGGTATCCTTCCCAACTCATGTGTTGCATTTCGTGAAGAACGACAAGGAAACAAGGCATTCTTCCCAACTTGTGTGTTGGATTTTACTCCTCAACAAGCAGATGGTTTGAATAATTTCTACCATACCCATTCCATTAACCCTCCCATTCTTCTAGTTTCATCCACATCTAGCCAATCGAATCTTGAATCCTGGCAAAGTTTGTGTAAACTGGGAACCAAATTCCGTAACACTAGAGTTCACCAAAGGGCAACAATCATCCTGGAGCCCAAGAAGAGTAGTGCAAGCGGCCTCAACGACTACCACCCAGTAAAACTAACTTCTACTGTAATGAAATGCTTCGAGAGGCTGGTCATGGCCAGAATTAATACATACATAAGCAAAGATCTGGATCCACTGAAATTTGCCTTTCGTCATAATCGTTCCACAGCAGATGCAATATCGCTGGCTCTCCACTCAGTTCTGGATCACCTCGAGAACAGCAATTCATCCATACAGCTGCTCTTCATAGACTACGGTTTGACCTTCAATACCATTATTCCCTCAGTGATGGTCAAGAAGCAACAAACTCTAGCCATCTGTACCCCCCTCTGCAACTGGATCCTTGACTTCCTCATCAGAAGACCACAGTCTGCACAAATTGGAAACAACATCTCCTCCTCGCTAATCATCAACACTTGGGGTGCGTAAAAATATACATACCAAGGATGTGTGCTTAGCCCACTGCTCTACTCATTATACACCCATGACTATGTGACCATGCATAATTCCAATGCTATCTACAAGTTTGCCGATGACACCGCAATGTTGGCAGAATCATAGACAGGAAGTGTACAGGAGGGAGATAGATCTCATTGAATGGTGTAATGTCAACAACTTTGCGCTCAACATCAACAAAACCAAGGAGATAATTGTGGACCAGGAAGAAGTCAGGGGAACTCGTCTCAGTCCTCATCAAGGGCTCAGTAGTGGAGGGTCAAGAACTTCAAATTCCTGGGTGTCAACATCTCCTAGTTTCTGCCCTGGAGCCTCCATGTCATTGCAATCACAAAGAAGCCTCACCAGCAGCTATAATTTGTGAGGTGACTGATGAGATTCTGTATGTCACTGAAGACTCTCAAATGTCTACAGGTGTACTGTGGAGAACATTCTGGCTGGTTGCATCACTGCCTGCTATGGAGGCGCCAACTCTCAGGACAAGAATAAACTCCAGAGGGTTGTTAACTCGCCCTGCGACATCACGAGCACAAAACTTCACTCCATCGAGGACATCAACATGCAGCCATGTCCTAAAAAAGCAGCCCCTATCCTCAAAGGCCCCCACCACCCAGGCCAGGCCCTCTTCACTCTGCTACCATCAGGGAAAAGGTACAGGAGCCTAGACAATCTCTCAGAAGCACAAGGACAGCTTTGTCCCTGCAGCCATCAGATTCCTGAAAGATCAATGAACCAAAGACACTGCCTTATTTTTCATGCAAGGTTATTGTTATTTTATATTCTTTGGCTTGGCTTCGCGGACGAAGTCATCGGACTGGTCAGCCACAAACGAGCCTGCAGCTGACGTGGACTTTTACCCCCTCCATATTTTTTATATATATAATGTTGTCAGATGGTTATAATCTGTACATTTCCACTATTAATGCTGCTGCAAACACCGAATTTCATGACGTGTTCCTGACAATAAATCCTGATCTGAGTTCGGAGAACTGCCGTCTGCCTGAAATCTCTTGCATTCAATTTGCATTTATGGCATCTGAACTGCTGTAAATCTGATTACATATCCGATTACATTACTGAATTTTGTCACAACACTTGAAATTCTCCAACTAAAAATCATCAGTTTTTTCAGGGTTTCATATTTTTTTTACTTCCATAATGACTGTGAAATTGCATTATACTCTCAGATGCGTGATAAATGAAAAAGCATTGGAGAATAAAGTGAAAAAAGGAAATATTGTGATGTTCAGATCTTGCAAACTATATCCATCCGCAAGCATGCACAAAATACGGGAAGGCTTCAACTTACCACCGTAAATGGAACCGAAGGATTGGTCATAACTCAGATTGGTCCCGAGTCAGATTCACATGCCTTAACGAGGCATTAAAGCAATTTTTCCAAACAATTTTCATCAAATAAAACATTTAATGAAGGATCTCAGCATATGTTTTTTTTTTAAATTTTGGTCATAACTCGCAAAGATCGTAAGTTGAGGACTACCTGTAGATCGAAGCTCGGTGTGGATTTGTTAAGGAGGGAGGGGGTCTTATCCGTTTTATAGTTTTTTTTGTGGGGCTAAAGGTTGGCAGTTACGGAGGATATTTTTACTGATGTTGTCAATGCAGATATCTACAAGGTCCCCACGTGGACAAAGTAAATGCATTTAGAAACCAAGAAGAAATTATCAAAAGCAGCTCAAATCTAGTCATCAATTAGGAGTTTCTCACTGAAGATTAATGCGTTCCCTGACAATTGATGCTAAAAAAGCTGTCCAACAAAGTTACGCCAACTGATCAGTAATTACTCACTTTATCCCGTCCTTTTCAAACAATGGTAGAATATTAGCAATCCCCCATCCCTCTAGCATGGGTTCTAGAGGAGTATTAGAAATTCCCCATCCCTCTAGCATGGGTTCTGGAGGAGTATTAGCAATCCTCCATCCTCTAGCACGGGTTCTATAGGAAGCAATCACAACAATGATGTAATTTCCTCCCTTGTTCCTTTATAGCCTAGAATATTATTCATCTAGGCTTTATCTGTTTTCCATCCATATTAAATACTTTCTATTCCACTATGATTATCCCACCCATCATTTTGTACATCCTTCACTACATATCTGCATCTCATACAAATAGAACGTCAGACATGGCTCAAAAAACAGCCAAAACCCTCTGGCCCGCAGAGTTGCGCCACTGCAATAACCTACTTGAACAACTGCCTAGACTTTCTCCATGGTATAACCCTCCATTTTTCTCAGCTCATGTACTTATCCAATAGTCTCTTAAAACGGTGGTTCTCAAGCTTTCTCTTTCCACTCACATCCCACTTGAAGTAATCCCTAGGCCTTCGGTGCTCTGTGATTAGTAAGGGATTGCTTAAGGTCGGATGTGAGTGGGAAGGGAAGGTTGAGAATCACTGCTCTAAACCCAATTGTTACTGAAATATTTTGCTTGAGAAAAATTGGTCATTGGCCCATTTCCTTTGGAGATATGAAACAGTGCACATAACGAGTCAATGAGGTACTATTAAAACAGTGGTTGTCAAACATTTTCTTTCCACCAACATACCACCTTAAGCAATTCCTTACTAATCATAGAGCACCAATGGCATAGGGAAGTGCTATGTGAGTGGGAAGAAAAAGGTTGCGAACCATTGGCTTAAAAGATTCTATTGTACCTGCCTCCACCAGTTTCTAGCAGCACCTACCACCATCTGTGTGAAAAAACTTACCTTTTACCTCCACCCTGTACTACTCCCAAACACCTTAAAAATATGCCCCATTATGATATCAGGTCACCCCTCATCATCTGTCCTCCAAGGAGAAAAAAAAACCAAATTCACCCAACCCCACCCTCACAATGTGTGGTCTCCAGTCCAGGCAACATCCTTGACAATCACATCTTCACCCCCTCGATAGCATCCACATCCTTCACGTAATGAGGTGACCAGAAATGAACACAACACAATATACCAAGTGTGTGTGTGTGTTTGGGGGGGGGGGGGGGGGGGGTCGAAGGTCTTGGTATAGCTGCACCATTACTTCATGGCTCTTGAACTCGATTCCATGGTTAATAAAGGCCAACCCGCCTTCCACCTTCTTACCAACACTATCAACCTGTGCAGCAGCTTTGAGTGTCCTGTGGACATGGATGCAAAGATCTCTTGGTTTGCTCACACTGCTCAGATTCCTCCCATTAACAGTGTATTCTGCCTTCAAATTTTAACGACCAAAATGAACCACTTCACACTTTTCTGGGTTAAACACCATCTGCCACTTCTCACCCCAGCTCTACATCCCATCAATGTCATACTGTAACCTACGGCAACACCACTAATCTTTGTTCTTCTGTAAACTTACTAACCCAGTTCCTTATCCAGGCAATTTATATTTAAAAAATTCACAAAGAGGAGGGGACCCAAAACAGATCCCTGTGGAACACCACTGGTCACCGACCTCCATGTGGAAAATGAACCACCTACAACCACCCTCTGCCTTCACTGGCAAGCCAATTCTCTATCCACATAGCAAGGCCTCACTGGATTCCATGCCTCCTTACTTCCTGAACAGTGTTGCACGGGGGAACCTTATCAATTGCATTACTGAAATCCATACACACCTCAGCATTCATCAATGTGCTTTGTTAAAGAATTCAATCAGGCTTGCGAGACACAATTTTATCCTGACAAAGCCATGCTGACCATCTCTAATTAGATATGCCTCTCTAAATGGGCGCCACAGTTGGCCTGGCAGTTAGCGCAACATTTTTACAGCGGTTCAAATCCCGTGCTGTCTATAAGGAGTTTGTACATTCTCCCCATGTCTGCGTGGGTTTTCCCCGGGGGCTCCAGTTTGCTCCCACTGTTTGAAACATACCGGGAGTGTAGGTTAATTGGGTGGCACGGACTCATGGGCCAAAAATGTCCAAATTTAAATGCTTGTAAATCCTGTCTTCAGGAGCTTGCCCCACCACTGAAGTAAGACTCACCGTTGTATAATTTCTTGGGTTGTCTTTACTTCCATTCTTGAACAAGGGAACACTTACAGCCCTCCAGTACTTCTGTTCCCCAATAATGATGCAAAAGATCATCGCCCGTGGCTCAGCCATCTCCTCCCAAGCTTCCCACTTATCTAACGTCAGGCTTTTCAAAAACTCCAACGAATCCCTTTCTTAATGACAAATGGTCTGGTCAGATGGGCAGAAAGGTAGCAAATGGAATTTAACCCAAGAAATCCAGAAAGCAAAGCATTTGGAGCAATGGAAGTACAAAATCAAGATATCCTGGTGACTACAAAGTATTCATGAAACGGCATGCCCCTATCTGCCACACATTGTACACTATGTCTCCCCCATGTTCCACTTGAATCTCAATTATGTTTTTGTTTCTTTATGCACTTATGACACATTTTGATTATTTTAAAACCTGTAAATATGCTTCATGCCTTCTCTTTTGTTTCCCCATTTCCTTTTTTAAATTCACTCGTACACTTTAATATCTTTTTAGGGTCTCTATTAAGTTCTTGGTTTCTGACATGAAATGTTTTATTTGCCTTATCCAATCTTTGTCACTGGGGAAGATTTCACCTTTTGTTCTGTTGTGGGACTGTCTTTACCCTGAACTCTGATTTTACTTCTTTTGGACGTCTTTCACTGTTTTGAGGCAGAGTTACCAAAATCCTGTTGCTTCCAGTCCTAAAACAATGTCTCCACCTGAGAGGAATTGAATTCATCCACAAGATCCTTCACTCCTACTTTCCTTTTTTCCCCCTTTTCTGAAAGGTGATCACTAAAGGTCATCAGTGGAAAAAGTGCTGCTGCTGTTACAGCCTGCAGAGAGTGGGGACACAGTGCTCCCGCGGGGTCCAACCTCCTAGTCCCGTGACACAGGATGGCAGCAGCCACGAGGGGTTCCAGAATCCAGGGAAGCAGAAAAACAAGGAGACTGCCTGCCCGTCTGAGGAGAAGCAGAGCTGGGCTGCTGGCGACTTGAGTAGCTCACAGAGGTAGCGGCCAGCATCCGAAAGGGAACCGGGAACAAGGTAACGGGAGAGAGGACATTGGAGGCTTGGATTTGGAGCTCGTGTTGCCAAGGGTTTGGATTGGACTGCGAGTGGCTGGAGACAAATTCAGACACCCAGTGACTGGGGGTGGGGGTGGGGGTGGGGGGGGGGGTGGAGAAGAGGGACTTTCTTTTGCTTCTCTTTCTCTGACTGCAAGAGGCACTTAAGGCAAATCTTTCTGCTTTACAGCAGACAAAAGGCAATTTTGTGTAACACACACTTTTTAATTACATGACAATAAATTGAACCTTGAACTGTCCCACTCTGTAAACAAGGAGATAAAGAGTACAGAATAATGCAAAGGTCAAGTAAGACTCATCATGCCTTCTAAAAGTGAAGTCAAAACTTAGTAGAAAATTTGAAATAGCTTTATTCAAAAGGCGAGGTCAAAAACTTACTGCGTCAGGGAACAGTAGAAACACAAACCCCTGTGCCCTCCAAAATCCCTGCACAAGGCTCTGATCTACAGCAGTTCAGGCAGCAGAGTGAGGCTCTGAACCACCAACAGGCTGCACAGCCTCCCAAGCACTGTTGAAGCATTCACACTTGCTAATGAACAGGGTTAATTTAGTTATGGTTTGGATGGAGGAGGTGGTTAGAGATAAACAGAAGAATATGCTGATTCCAATCAACTACCCCAACTCCTCTCTAATCCTACCATAAGTTATCCTCTCCTTCAGAGCAGAAACATTTGGTAAAACTCTTTTACCCTCTGGGTCTTACCACATCGTACTGACCACCACCAAAGGTTCGTGGTGAGACCCTGCTGGTAACTGATAGGGTCTGTGTGTGTCCTGACAAAACAGTGCTTCTCCAGACCTCAGTGTGCACAGGGAATTATAGACAATTTAAATGAGCAGATAAAAATGTGGAAAATGGATCAATGATGTGGGAAATTGTAAAAATTATCTACCTTGCAGGGATGAAAAAGCATATTATTAAAATACCAGGAGGATGCAGGGCCTTGAGATGCAAGATGGTGGGGTTTGAGGGTCCTGCATGTTTAAACAAACTGGTATGCAGGCATGATAAGCAATTAGGAAACAGAATTGTATTGTTTATTACTAAGGGATCAAATATAAAATTAGAAAAGGCAAGTCTAGAGTATTGGCGAGACAACATCTCGAGCAATATATGCAGTAGAGGTCTTATTTAAAGCTCATAAATGCATTGCAATTATCCATAAATTTATAGAATTAAATATATAGGCTTCAGCTCAACTTGTCCGTGCCTATCTATACCAGACCCATTTGTCTGTGTTTGGCCCATGTCCCTCCAGGTCTTTCCTAACCAGGTAATTGTTCAAATGTCTTTTAATTCTACCTGTCTCAACCACACCCTCCGGTTTACTTCAAAGGTTTACATAATTGACATTTGAAATAGCAGATTGTCTTTTTTTTAAACTAAAGTTGGAGGTTTTAAAGATATAAATTGATATTTTGCCCTGAGGTTGCCAATAACTAAAGGTAACCACCATTAAACATGCAGTTCAAGTTTAGAAGAGTGGCAGGGAGAGTCTTGAAAGGACAATGCCAAAGAATTTCAAACAAGGGGGTGAAAAAAAATCACCCATTTAAGAAAGTTGGGACAATGACAGGTTTTTCCTCTAAAAGGGCAATGATGGCGTCATGGAAGCAGAATTCTTGAACATATATATGGATATATAAATACTTAACCTGATGCCACAAGACTCTTATCACCAGATTCAGGAACAGTTGCTATCCCTCCACCATCAGACTTGGGTGGGATAAACAACTGTTAAACTGTTACATTAATTTGTTTTTAAAATTTAGACATATAATACTGAATCAGGCCATTTTGACCCACCCAATTAACCGACACCCCTGTAAGTTTTTGAACAGGAGCCCCCGGACACAGAGACAGGGAGAACGGACAAACTCCTTGCAGACAGCGCGAGACTCAAACCCAGGTCCCAATTGCTGGTGCTTTAAAGGCATTGCGCTAACTGCTGCGCCAACCGTGTTGCCCAATCTAAACAACAGACTCAGTCAGAAGGCACTTTTACACACCCACTGCTCCGGTGACAGTGTAAAAATGTCAGGACTGAGTTTTTTTTTTAAATGCAAATTCCTTCCCGTAATTTTTCCACTCCTACCCCTACATATTTTTACGGAGCGGCTGCAGTGTAAATTGACCCCAGCCACTCCGTAAGAAACAGGCCTACTGAATAAGACATTCCCCACTCCGACAAACTTCACAACACAGGAAGGCTGAGTAAAAGTGCTCCAGTATGTCCCGATGGGGTAAATGACCCCATCGGGACATACTGGAGGTAAGCATGCTAACTTTTTTCCAGAACAATTCCAAAGTTTCTGTGTTTAAAAAAAATGCCCAGAGACACTTACTTTGCATGTTATTTATTACTGAATATTTTTTCTTCTATATTTCCCAGTTTGTTTACATTTCTTTCTTATGTAAATGCATTTTTTACTGAGTACAGTTTCTGCTCTACCAATGAGTAGAAATTCTGCCTGGCACACAGGAAAAAGAATCTCAGGGCTATATGTGGTGTCGTGTATGTACTCTAACAATAAATCTGAACTTTGAACATGCAAGTTGAGAGGTTACCAAAAACAGGAACACAGGGGAGAGAGAAATACAGAACTGAGGTCACAATAGATTTGTCCCAATGGCTTACAGGGCCATAAGACTTCCCTCTTCCTCATAATATTTACAACTTATTATTTCACAAATCTAATTAATATTGTGGTATCCAGGCACATGCCACAGTTTACAGAAAAAAAGATGGTGCAAAAGTTAAAGATTATACAGTTAAAATGAAAGCCCTTCTTCAAGGAATAAGCAAGAAGCAGTGAATCTCAGACAGTCTCATTATACAGACAGTCCCAGCTGGGGGAGGAGTCCAGACCCACGAAAGGATATGATATGGGGAGAGGTGAGAATTGATTATGTCTTTGTGAAAGGAGACAGGGTAAGACAGAGCTGGAGGAAGGTGACATGGGAAGAAGTGGGGGGCAGGTTTAATGAAAGCCAGAGAAGTCACTATTAATCCCATCCGGTTGGAGGGTGTCCAGTCGGAAGATAAGGTGTTGTTCCTCCATTTTACAGTTACACGGTACACATACCAACGGGGGTTATCCTGGTTTTAGTTGTCCTGCATTGGTTAAACATGTATGTTTAGTCAAAAATGCAGTGAGAAATGGTTGTGCAAGCATGCAATTTGGTTTCCATGGGGACAAGTGGCACACTCATTGAAAATGATGCCAAAGTAGGACACTTCGGTTCACCAGGCGTCAGTACAGTGGTATGACCGAGTTCCGTTCAATGCTCAAAATAAAGACGATTATGAATTCCCCCCCAAGAAAGTTTGCACATGTAAGTTCTAAAAATATCAATAGATACTTTGCCCCGAGGTTTTTTTTTTTTTTTTGCTGATAACTCACTGAAACCATGATAAAATATGCTGAGACGTGTACAAGTTTCACTTCAACAGAATAGAATTGCAGGGAGAATGCAAAATGTACAATGACGCATACTGTCACAAATATAGCCAGGATAAGTTGACTGTTACCTGGGCAAACATCCATCTCCACCTACTTCTACACAGAGATGTATTTTATTAATCCATTGGGTATGCCTTGCGTCATACTGCAGGTCAGCAAAGGACTGTTTCTCCCCAGCAACAACTGAATCACAGGCCCACAAAGGATGTTACGAGCATTTCTTGCACGCTAAAAATAAAATGAGTTTAAATAATTCTGGAATACACAGTTTCGGCAACAATTATGTTCACTAGGTACCACTCACTAGTAGAAGGCATAGCTGAGGCAAAAAAAAAGCCTTCAAGAGAAGCTAGATAAATGAAAAAAAGTGAAACACTAAAGTCTGCAGATGCTGTGATTGCAGTAGAAACACAGAAATGCTAATCCAGTGGTTCTCAGCCTTTTTCTTTCCACTCGCATCCCACTTTAAGTAATCCCTATGACATCGGTGCTCTGTGATTAGTAAGGGATTGCTTAAAGTGGGATGTGGGTGGGAAGGTTGAGAATCACTGCTCTAAGCCCATTTGTTACTGAAATATTTTGCTTGAGAAAAATTGTCATTAGCCCATTTCTTTTGGAGTTCTGAAACCTTGCACATAAGGAGTCAATGAGGGACGATTAAAACAGTGGTTTTCAAACTGTTTCTTTCCACCCACATCCCACCTTAAGCAACCCCTTACTATAATCACAGAGCATCAATGGCATAGGGAATACTTAGTGGTATGTGAGTGGAAAGAAAAAGGTTGAGAACCACTGTCCTATTCAATATGATCATGTCTCAAGGAAAGACTCTCAGTTCTGCTATCAATACTTTTACATTTTATCTGAACTTCCCCCAGTGCCTTCATATCCTTTTTGTAATAGGTATTTACAGTACCCAAAGTTTACCCCAACCAGGGAACTGTAAAAGCACGTGTTACGAGTCCAGGGGACCTGTAAACCCAGCAACAATAGATATGCACCATGAAAAAGGGTTACTTAAACAAAAGTTGCTTTTAATTATCTTTGAACTTTTAATTATCTTTGAACATGAAAATAGAATCAAACTTTAACTTATCTCGCTTGACTCACTTAACCTACTTAACCCCCTTCTAATTCCAAGCAGACGTGTGTGTAATGTGTGTGTAAGTTCAGCAAAGTTCTTTGGTTCACAGTCCAATCTCACTGGTTGCAGGCAATTCTTGTACTGTGCACAGAGTTAACATTAATAAAGTTCATTAGGCTTTGGTGTTTAACAGGTAAATGGTTACCACTCAGAAGGGTTCTTGTTGGTATTCAGAGAGAGAGTTTTTCTTGTTTCAGGTCACCACAGAGTTCCTTTCAGTCTCTCCTATTCCAAGGGAAACACTGGACAGCCAGTCTTCTTTGACCAGGCCGTCTTCCAAAGCTCTCCAGCTTGTCCCTCTGTGTGTCTCTCCTCTCTCTCACTCTCTCTCCCACACACTCCCTCCTGTCTGAGAGCAAAGCCTCTTTTTTCTGCTCTCTGTCTGAAAAGAGTACATGACTCTTAATTTGTAGCTTTGTTAACACACCTCATAATTTTAACTGCATTTCTGCTTCAATGTGAACTATCCAATTGAAGCTTGCACTATGGCCCGCTTATACTTTCCAGAATAAATCCACACCACTGGTTTTCACACACCTATTCAGCAAGGTAATTAATGTTTTCCTGTATTTTGGCACAGTTCCCCTCAGTACTAAACATACCCCTAAAACCCGAACAATTTTGGAATCTAGAGCATTGCCACACCGAACAGGCCCTGAGGCCACAATTTAATGCAAATCATTTATCTAAATTGCAAACTACTCTGGTTCCCACAACAATTCTGATGTAATAGTCAGTCTGAATGATTCTTTGTAACCATTATCCGGTGTTTTCCATGACGGAGTTCACATTCTACACTGCAATTAAATCTTCTGAATCCACAGATATGGACCCTCAGATTTGAGACTCTAACATACTTCACCTGGGCATTCTCCAACATACAGCGTTAACACAGACTTCCCCCACCCCTGAATCCTTCTCTTCCTTATCCCTCTGCATCCCTTCTCCTGCTCCCACCCCCTTCCCATTCATGGATCTCTCCTTCCCCCTATCATTTCTCCCCACCTTTTTATTTCAGGCTCCTGTCTGCTTTTTGCTCAGACCTTGACAAAGAGCTCACGCCCAAAACTTTGGCTGCCTGTACAGATGCTACATGACCCAATATTCTCCAGCACTTTTGTGCATTGCACAATACCCAACTTACCCAGTGCACATCACACCCACTGCTTGTCAAGCGTCTCAATCACTTGGGATATCTGCACAGACTATTGAGTTTATTTTTCCCTACAGATAACCAGGGAGCAGCATGGTGGGCATAGTGGTTAGTGCAACACTGTTACTGCACCAGCGATCAGGACTGGAGTTAGAATCCGGCGTGGTCTGTAAGGAGTTTGTTCGTTTTCCCTGGGGGCTCCCGGTTTCCTCCCACGGTTTGAAACATACCTTGGATGGAGGTCAATTGAGGGTAATTGGGCGGCATGGGCTGAACAGGCTTGTTATCGTGCTTTATACCTACATTTTTTAAAAATTAACATATATACATACACGTACACACACATGTATAAACACATACATGTATAAAACACACACGTATACACACGTGCATGTATACACAAACATACACCAACACACATGTGGAAACAAACATGTATACATGCATAGAAACACATACAAGTACAAAGACACATGTATAAACATACATAAATACATACACGTATAAACATACATATATACATACACATACATGCATATATGCATACACGTATACATACGTATGTACACATACATGCATTGATTCATTTTTTTTAATGCTCTTCAATCAACCTTTTGGTCATGTGCCTCTAAATCTGCTACTGGGAAGCCATTTTTTTTCCCCCTGATCACATTTGTTAAAAACCCTGTCATGCTGGCTACATGGAGTAAAAATTAATCTAGGAAACGGAGCAAAGACTTTATCGTGCTTGCAAAGGACAATGATAAACATTCACCAAGGATCTTAAATCTAGAAGGAGATGCAAGGAGCTATCCACACTCTGCTGGAGGAAGTCACGGCTCAAACCAGCACCAGTGGGAGAAAAGGAATGGCTCATGTTTTCAAGATCAAACTCTTCATCAAGAATGATAACAGTGCAGAGCAGGACTGGTGAAATAGACAGAGGTGAAACACGACAGACAGAGGCGGAGGAATTTCAGATACAAACACCAAACAAGGCAAGAAAAACACATGGGAGGAAAATGAGCCACACAGGTTGGAGTGGGTGATTAAAGGATGCGTGATGTAAAGAAAGACCAGATTGGGGTGGGAGGGGCAAGTAAGAGAAAGAGTGTGGATGAATCCAGAGGGTTGAAAGGGGATAGAAACAGGGAAAGAGAAAGTGTAGAAGGGGGGGCAGAAATCAGTATTTCAGATGATGACCCTTCTCTCTCCCCCTCACTCTTATTGACCCCATTCTCACCTGGGCCCATCCAGCCCCCTAACTATTCTTTCCCCCCCTCCCCCATCATCTCACTGGATTCTTCTGCTCTCCCTCCCCTCACCCATTGGATCCATCTGGTATCTCTTTCCACCACCATTCTCTCAGATTCCAGCACTGACAACCTTGGTCTTCCAATCACCCTCTCCACCCTGCACAACACACCTTCCTCCACCAGACCCCTTGTGTGTGTGTTTTTTTTTCTTACCTCTGTTGCAGTTTCACATCTACCAGGTTGACTAACCCCATATGGTGCCCACCCAGTCCGCTTTACATTTTCTGCTCTTCTCCATACCCTCAGTCTCAATAAAGGTGTTTGGCTTGAAATGTGGACCAGTCTTTCCCTTCCAGTGACACTGGTCCCCAGCAGATTGTGGCTAGCTTCAGATTGCACCTGCAGTCTCCTGTGGGTCTCCTGGTCATGGAATGACGAAGTCAAATGGCTGGCTATAATCTTTAAAATAAAGGAAGGTCCCCAGTGGTTTTCCACTTACAGAATCTGGACTGTCAAGGACAAATTGTTTCCTGCACACCTGCAATCTGCCAAGAAACTAATGTAACAGCGTATTTCGGCACAAGTATATGCATTGATCGCACAACCACCTGATTAAAATATGCAACAACAACAAAAAAATCACTTTAATTGTAAAGCAAAGCATTGCCACAGTCATTTCCTTTGTCAACTGGCCCACAAAATGGCCTGAACTCTGGTATTTGTGTATAGTATTGGATAAAAATCAAGCTGTATTTGCTCCAGATACAAGAGTCTGATATGACCCACTTAAATTAAAACCCTCACAGTGGGGAGCTCAGATAATGAACAGTTTCTAGGCATCTTAAGCACAATGAAGACCACAGAATTTAAAACCTGCTCCACAGCTTCTATTGTGCTGCCAGTAAAACATTACCAACCCTGAGGACACCTGCAGTTTAGGTGATGCACTGGGAGGGGCACAAAAAAAATAGTTCATTCCCTTGAGGAACACATGCTTACTGAACTCTTGAAGTTAGTGTTTACCGTTCCGTTATCAATCATGCCCCCCCTCAATAGAACTTGCATGATATTTTTTCCTCCATTCTGAAATGTCCATTCACACAGAAATGACCAAAACCCCAAATAGACAGAATACCTGACATGTGGTGTTTAAGGAGGCTGGGCGCCCTATTCATTAGCCCGTTGGCGATCTGTGAACATAACAGTGGGGGGGGGTAGGGGGTAAAATGTCAGAATGGGAAAGAGTACGATCTTTGTAATGCAGACCGAGAAACTGGGATTGCAGCAGGCTGTGTAAAAAACAAAATCTTTTTATGCATTCTTTAATTCTTTTATTTATTTACTGCATGTGAACATCACCAGCAAGGGGGACATTTTTTGTCCATCTCTAACAGCAACATAGGTGTCATTCACATTGCTATGGGTCAGAAGTCTCATGTATTCCACACTAGGTACAGAGGCGGGATCAGAAAGCAGCATTATGTGGATGATGATAGGGTAAAAAGGTGTCCTTTTCCACAAATCACAATCACTTGCATTCAAGTGCAGAAAGCAGTTGCTAGTCTTCCTTGATAATGAGTTTATTGTTTAGTGATTAAATTCCACAGGACCCAGCTCGTACATAACATGGACATATTCTGCCGAGACATCCAATCAAACAATCTTTCACTTTCTGTGTACAGCCCTTACCAGAACATAAATTGTCTGTTTAATTATGAGTGAGCCATAATCAACTCCAAACACATCCATTTCCCATGCCCTGCCAACAACAACAAACAAAAAAAATTTCCCTAGAGAATCAGAGAGCTTAACCTCCCAAACACGCCTTCAGCCGAAGAACCTGGATAAATCCCACTTTTCGCCCGACTTCAAATTCCCTGATATACATCTTGCTTGTTGAGCTGGGAATTACTGAGCCGAGAGTTGCTGGAGGAAATCAGGCAGTCAGACAGCAGCCATGGGTGGAGATGGTCAGAATCAGAATTTATGACCGTGAACGTGTCACAAAATTTGCTGTTTTGCAGAAGCCACACAGTGCAAATATTGCTATAAATTACGTTTCAAAGTAAATAAATAACTACAGAGAAAAAGGAGAACGTGAGGTGGTGCCTGTGGTTCACTGTCCAGTCAGAAATCTGATGGCGGAGGGGAAGAAGCTGTCCTTGTGTCATTGAGTGCTCATCTTCAGGCTCCTGTAGCTCCTTCCTGATGGTAGCAGAGTGAAAAGGGCATGGCCTGGGTGAGGATAGAGGCAACTTTCATCACCTCTTGTAGATGTCCTCGATGGAGTGGAGACTGATGCCCGTGATGGTGCTGGCCAAGTTTACAACTCTCTGGAGTTTCTCCTGTCCCGTGCATTGGCACCTCCATACCAAACAGTGAGGCAACCAATCAAAATGCTCTCCACATGTAGAAATCTTTGAGAGTCTTTGGTGACATACCGAATTTCCAAAATGTATAGCCGCTGGCGCGCCTTCTTCATGATTGCATCAACAGGAAGGCCCCAAGACAGGTCCTCAGAGATGCTGATACCCAGGAACTTGAAGTTCCTGACACCCCTCCACTAATGAGCCCTTGATGAGGACTGGGCTGTGTTCTCCTGACTTCCTCCCGAAGTCCACAATCATCTCCTTGGTTTTGCTAACATTGCACGCAAGGTTGTTGTTGTGACATCACTCAATGAGCTGATCTCGCTCCCTCATTGCTGTCTGTGATTCTGCCGAGAATTGGAATGGTGCCTGGCCACACAGTCATGGGTAGAGCAGTGCGCCTGTGTTGATCGTCAGTGAGGAAGAAGCATTGTTTCCAATTCATACTGACTGTGGTCTTCCAACAGGGAAGACAAAGATCCCATTGCCAAGGCCCAGGTTTTCTCCCTCATGGCTGCCAGACATTTTCTAAATGGCATGCATTAACATAGATTAACATCTTGGCCAAATGGCTTTGCACCACCTCACCCAAACTTCCTCTGGATTAATTTGTCGATATTGGACGGAACAAAGGGCTTTAGAATTCTATTGAAAACCAATTCATGAGCCTGACTTTTCCCCCCCTCCCACCCGCAGTGATAATCTAATCCATATTGACTTTTATGGAGAATATATTGTGCAAACCTCATTTGCTTCTCATACTTTATATTAAAACAGTGTAACCGGCAGCTGGTATTACCTCCAGCAGAGACCAAAATGAGAGCGAGGGAAAGAGAATGGCACTAGGGGACACACAAGAGATTCACATAATAATCGATTTTGTAATCCAATATTCTAATTATTCTCAAATTCATGCATCCTGACCTTCCTTTTCTCCCATCCACCCCAGAAAACATTGGTTCCGGACGTTCACATCTGAAAAGTGACCCACACTGCTATCCTATTTTATTATCACGGTGTTTGTAATTATTTGACCATTCACACTACGAGTTGGACTGCCTGGATGCCGGCTTTTTACTCAAATTCAAGCACATTTGACAATAATGCAGTAAGAAAGCGAACAAACCACACTGAACATTGGAGAAGAAATTGATACCAGGATTATCTGGGCTTTCCGCAGATGCCGAACAGAAGCAGGTTGCACAGGGGACCAAGGTTGTAAACCCCCAGTTAGTCATCCCCTGCCTTGCAGCGGTGACCATGGGCAGGACAGGGGAGTCACAGGCAATCCAAAGTGGATTCCCCACCCCCAGCTGGGCAATAACTGCAGGTGACATGACAAGACAAAAAAGTGATTTGAAAAATGTTACCGAACATTATGGCAGGAAAATTCAAAGCAGTAAAACAATTATATGCAAATATTACCTTGCTGGCTGCAATGAGCCTTTGTCAATTTGCAATCCCACAAAGCACATCTTTGAAATACTGAGAAAAATGTGGCATCTTATCAACGACGTGAATGAATCAGTTGACTCATCAACTTTAACAGGGAAACACAAAGGCTGCAGATGCTGGAATCCTCCACAAACAATGCCACTCGGCCAAGTAGGGCAGCGTCCGTGGGTAGAAACGGCCTGTCACGTTATGGAGCCCACCGCGGGCACCGCAACACCTCGAAGCTCGTCGTCAAGTCCAGTGCAGGCAAGTTCGAGAGCAGAAGGGGCTGCAAATCGCCCACTGTGTAAATGGGTGGGCGATCCCACCGCAGGGCCACTTCCCTGAAGCCAGCATTGGCCTCAGGAGGTTGCACGTTGACTGACCAAAACCCTGCAGCGCAACTTTCCACCAGCCCTTCACCCACCTGTGTCGGCTCCTCGCTGGAGGATGCCCGTGGCCGCGGGAGGGTCACGCCGCGGCGCGTCTGGCCCCGACTCGCAGCCACATGAACGTCCACTCCGGACAGCCATGTAGGGGGCCCCCGACCGACGCCCGCCCTCGCGACCCTGCGAGCAGGGGCTCGTCCCTTCCACCTGCCGCAACTCCTGCCTCTTTCTTGACGACGGGAACGAACCTAGCGACGAGGCTGATTGACGTTCCGCAGCAGGCCAATCAGAGGCGTTGACCGCGGGCTCCCTTTGACTGACAGGGAGGGAGGGGGCGGGCGCTGGTCGCCAGGTTGCAGCTTCGGGTGTTCAAACGCCCGGACCTCAGGTGGGCTGGGGGGGCACATTCCACACTGCAATGAAGGTCCCCACCATCCTCTTTGCTTTCCAACAAAATAATCTGCCCACACCAAACAATAATTGCAAATTACTGCATCTTGCCTCCAATACTTTGTGAGGTTGGTTACACATGAATGAACTTTGCTGGAATAATGCAAGAGACTGTATATCAAGGGAGTGCACAGATTAGCTTCCCAATCCACGAAAGATCACATTCTGGTGGTCACTTTGCTCAAGCTTTATAGACACACACACAAATTTTTTTTTTAATTTAAAATCAACAAACAAAAACATGCATCACATTATTACAAAGTTATAGATTAAATACATGCTGATTTATATAAAAAAAACCTACAAAAGAACCCCCAACCCCTTCTACACTCCTCCCCCACTAAAACTACAAAAAAACTTGCTAAAAGGCATAATGGATATGATTATATTTTGAATTGGATTGCCTTAGGAAACACAAAAAGATACCCAAACATTTTTTTCGCAAGAAAACATTTATTTATTAAGGGGAGACTTCCTTTGAAACCTCCGGATCAGAGAATTATATATAAATTCAAATCTAATGTTTAAGCAAACAGACTCCAAATCTGTAAAAATATAGAATATTCACCTCTCAAATTATATGTATTTTTTTTTCTCTCTAATGGAATACAACTTTGAATTTCTCTTTGCCATCTTTCCAGGGGTTTCCAAGTGACAGCAACACATTTCCTCACCATCACCAGAGCTAATTTAACAAATTTCGACTGAAAATCTGATAAACGTAATTTAGGCATTCTGGTGGTCACTTTGCTCACGTTCATTCAAGGTAACACAAGGGCTGTTGAGTAATGTAATGGCGACCAATATGAAAACTACTGTAAAAGTCATTAACTTTACAAACGAGGAGAGATAAAGAAATTTCTCAATGGAAATTCAGCAAATGGATCAATCAAAAAGAATGTACTCTTGATATAAATCCAAATCTGCACATTAAATCCTATTAGACAACCATATGTGGTCCAAGGGAGAAAGTAATGAGAATACAATAACCAGGGAAGCAGGAAAGATACATTTTCCCAGAATTTACAAACACACAATGAAGTCAAACACAAAAGGTCAGCAAGTCAAGAAACCAAGGTTTCAGGCCTGAACCCTTCATCGGGTATGAGCAAAATGTAGGCAGGCGTCTGAACAAAATGGTTAGCACAGCTAGATGAGAGAGGGGCACAACAGCAAACTGGGGGAGGGGGCAGCTCTGTCATAGGGGCAAGTGTACTGTGGGGAGCATTCTTGCTGGTTGCATCACTGTTTGGTACAGAGGTGTCAATTCTCAGGGTAAGAATAAACTCCAGAGGGTTGTTAACTCAGTCTGCAACATCACAGGCACCAGACTTCACTCCATCAAGGACATCTACATGAGGTGGTGTCTTAAAAAAGCAGCATCTATCCTCATGGATCCCCACCTAAGCCATGCCCTCTTCACTCTGCTACCATCAGGGAAAAGGTACAGGAGCCTAAAGACAAACTCTCAGCAGCACAAGGACAGCTTCTACCCTCCTGCCTTCAGATTCCTGAATAATCAATTAACCAAAAACACCACCTTACTTTGACTTTTAGTGCACTATTTTTATTTATTTTTGTGAAACAGCACATTTGGTGACTTGTTCAATGCAATAAATTCCAATTCTGAATGCAGAGGGAGGGGGTGGAGAACTGGAGGAAAAAAACAGGGATGGGAAAAAGAGGGAGAAGGGGAATGGGCTCCAAGGAACCAAAGAAGTCGATGTTAATGCCGTCTGGTTAAAGAGTGCCTAGTCAGAAAATCAAGTGATGAGGGAGGAGGTGTGGGCGCAGGTCTGACACTTACTGCAGTCAAAGGGTAGGTGCTGAAGGGACAATCAGTGGAAAGGGAAGAGTGGAAGAGTGAGTCATTGCAGTGGGAATCCTGCTTTTGTTGCATCTAGGGGCCGAGGCGGCCAAGGCAGATGAAGGAGATCATCAGATGATCAGAAGGCCTCATCTTGGGAGCAGATACAATGGAGACTATAGCCTCTTTTAAACTGCAGCACCTGGGTAGCCTTCCTAGGACCCAGGTGCAATTACTTCCAGCATCTTTCAAATCGCAGGGGGAAAACTGACCCATTAAATCGGCAACCTGGTGATTTATGAGGCATCCCAATGCCCGCAATGACACATCACATACTCACTGGAAGTACTGCCAGATGTTCAGAAGCTGGCTGCTCGGAGCCACACGCACACAAGCGCTGACATCACCGGAATAAGCGTGTCAGCCATTTTCAAATCACCTGTGGACGTGACCTAGGAAAGTTCAACTGGGTTCCCTGACCACCTGAGGTTTCTGACGGGGTTGACCGGGTCGGACCCTTTCTAACTGCCATGTAACCGGGGCACTAATTGGGCAAATTGCCTTGTTAACCCCATTTTACACAGCAGTTTGAAAGGGCCTATTGAAAGAAAGGAATAGAATCCTTGCAGGGACCAGGATGTGCAGCAGTTGTGGAAGTTGGTAGATTTGTAAAACATGCCAGTGGAAAGTTTGTCTCCCGAGTTGGATACCGAGAGATCAAGAAAGGGGAGAGCGTGGTGGGAGATGGACCAAGTGAATTTGAGGTTGGGGTGAAAGTTGGCAGCAAAGAGAATAAAGTTGACAGCAAAGAGAATAAAGTTGACAAGCTCATCACTGCTGCAGGACACAATTAGGTCATTTTTTTTAAAATCTCAGGGGCAGCCAGAAAACCAGCAACTTGCCTGAAGTTTGCCGGCACCCCCGTCTTCACATTTCAAAGACGGTTGTTTCATCAGAAGCCTGCATTTTTCACTTGTTCTCCAAGTGCCCATGGCAAATGAGGAAACATGGTGAATTGCAGGGCAGTCAGGCACTCGGACAGGAACAGGTCACCTACCTCTCGCAACCAATTTGGTGGCCAAATGAAAGGAGATTGCCACCAGAAAGAATCGCTGATTTTCCCCGCTGAGAGGGCATTTGATTCTAAACCAGTGGTTCTTCCCACGCACATCCCACTTTAAGTAATCCCTTTGCCATTGGGTGATGTGATCAGTATGGGAATGGTTAAGGTGGGAAGGGAGGGTTGAGAATCTCTGTTCTTGACCCAATTGTGACTGAAATATTTTGCATGAGAAAAATTGCCATTGGCCCATTTCCATTGGAGTTCTGAAACCGTGCACATAACGAGTCAATGAGGGACGAGTAAAACTTGTTCTTTCCACCCCACATTAAGCAATCCCTTACTCATCACAGAGCACTAATGGCACAGGGACTACTTCAAGTGGGTGGAAAGAAAAAGGCTGAGAAACACTGTGATAAACGGAGTTCCCATTCAAACTCCGATTTTTTTTTCAGTCGAGTCATTTCACAACCAATCCCTGCCAAAGAACCCCAGCGAAACGAGGAACGCAGAGAAATGCATCTCCCCTCGGCCGTGATGTTGGGACCCTTCCTGTCCAACCACCCAGATGTGGTGCAGGAGAATGGCCTCAAATTCTCGACCCGCTCGTTGCACTGAATAGTCACAGACACCCACCTCCCCTCCCCAGTAATCTGGGGAACGGGCTGTCATTCCCGTGTAAAGCATCAATGCTGAATGGGGGGTGGGGGGGGGGGGGGGACACACACACGACACAAAGCGACTGGGATCCGAGCGCATCTGGCTGCAGTCGGCGGCAAAGACACTTGATGGCAAAGTTTGCGCTGAGCGAATGGTTTGGGGAACTCGCTGCAAGTGCAGCCACGATCCGGAGAGGGAAGAGCCCGAGGATCCAGCCCAGCGGCGGCTCCTGCCGCCAGCGGTGCGCTCAACAAAAAGGGGGCGAGCGCTTCCACCGACCGGTGCACAGTTTCATGTCTCCCTCCCCCACCTCCCCCTGAAGGCGAGGATTACTCACCCGCTGCTCCGCTGGAATTGGCCGGTCCCGAACCGAAATATGGTGGAAGAGAAGCAGCGAAGCTCCCGGGTCCGATTTCAGCTCCCAGAGACCGAGCGCCAATCTTGCGCGGGCAACGAGCTCGCCGTCTCCCTGCACACGCACACAAACCCCCCCTTCCCAGCTCTCCTCTCCCCTCCTCTCCTCCTCCTTCTCCCTGCCCCGAATGGAAGTTGCTGAAAAAACTTCAGGCCAATCCACCTCCAAGCGGGGCTGAGGTCACTGCGCCAAAGCGTCGCGATACTGAAGTGCAGGAGAGGAGGGCTGTTGGTCTGCCTGGGAGTGGGGGGGGGGGGGGGGGGGGAAATCACTGTTCCAGACCCTCTTGTGACTCAAATATTTTGGTCATTGCTTCATTAAAATGGTCATTGGCCCATTTCCTATTGCCTTCTGAAATATGCACGTAACCAGTCAATGAGGGACGATCAAAACAGTGGTTCTCAAACTTTCTTCCCACCCTAAGCAATCCCTTACTCAACACAGAGCACCTGTGGCAGAGGGATTACTTAAAGTGCATGAAAGAAAAATGTTGAAAACCACTATTTTAATCGTCCCTCATTGACTCATTATGTGCACAGTTTCAGAACTCCAAAGGAAATGGGCAATGACAATTGGGTCAAGAGCAGTGGTTCTCAACCTTCCCTTCCCACTCACATCCCACCTTAAGCAATCCCTTACTCATCACAGAGCACCTGGTGGCCTAGGGATTAATTCAAGTGGGATGTGAGGGGAAAGGAAAAGGTTGACAACCATTGGTTTAGATTCTCCTACCATCACTCTTCACCCTATCTATTCCCCTCATGATTCTATAGACCTCAGCAAGATCCCCTCTCAACCTCTTTCACTGTAAGGATGACATACCTAGTTTTTTCCAGTTTCTCACGATAACTCATTTCCTCGATCCTGGCCCTAGTATGTCAAACTTTTCTATACCCTTTCCAACTTTATAATATACTTCAGGTGACCAAGAATGTGCACAATATTCCAAGTGTGGCCTCGCTGACATATAATTTCAACAGGATGTTCCAAGATTTGCAATCATATCAGATCAGATATTATTTATTGTCATGTAATAAAACAGAAATGTAATATTACATGAAATTGCCTTTAGTCTGCCATAAGACAGATAAAGATTCACCATTAGCAATGCTTGGCACTCCTTACAATCAAAGAAAGAGAAGCAAAAGAGAGTCTCCTCAGAGTCACTGAATGTCCATGGATTCATCTCCAGTGCTCCCACAGCCTTTACAGCCTTTTGCACAAGTCTGCAGTTCAGTTCAAACCATCAGCAACCTGAGCCCAGATCCAAACCTCTGTCACAATGAGGAAGCCATCAGCGCCCAGGGTGTTTCGAAAGCCTTCCTTGTCCTCAGCATCCTCTCAAATCCCAGTTTCGATACCTGGTTCTCATGAGCCGGACTCCAGCAGCCCAATGTGAGTCCATTGACCTCAAGTCGCCAGCAGCCCACAGACTTTGTTGGGGGGGGGGGGGTCTTTGCCTGCAATTTTACAACTTATTGCCTCTGTGTGTGTGTGTGTGTGTGTGTGTGTGTCCTTCAGCCACAGAGCCCCTCACTCGTCCACCAACATGGTCACCATCCTTAGGGGTGTCTCGACTACTTCTTCTTCTCAACAGCAGAATGTTCTCCCCCTTACTGGCACCCTACACCAGTCTGCTGCTCCCCCAGAGAGTGCACTGCCAAACACAAATGGTTTCATTTTAAGCCCAGACCCCTCAGTCTCAGGATTTTTAATAAAACACTGTCTGCTCCTTTAAAGCCTGCATGAAGGCGTCGGCAGTAGGACTGGGTGGTTGTTTCCTGCAGGGGAGCAATATGTCTCTGATCTGCCCAGGTCCTCACCAGTGGCATGTTGCATTTATAGCAGCTTCATTCGTGCTGCCAATTTTACCAGATCCCTCGCTTTATTACTGTCAGCTATAAAGAGCTAGGTATCTTCAATCCCAGGTTTCTCTACTCCATAAAACTCTTCAAGCTCCTGCCATTAACAGAATAAGTCCTGCCCTGGTTCAATTTAGCTGAGATGCAGCACCTCACACTTCTCCAATTTGAACTGCAAATGCCATTCCTCACCCCAGTTTCCCACCTGATCCAGATCCCAATACAAATCATGGTAACCTTCTTCTGTAGCATATATTATCCAGCCTTTTATATTTATTACCTCTTCTGTCTTGTAGGTGGGGTAGGCAGAATTTGAGTGCATCTGTACATTCTCCTTAAATAGATTTCTCCTGACCACTTCCTTGATGTACATGACATTAAACCAGTGGTTCTCAACCTTTTTCTTTCCACTCACATCCCACTTTAAGTAATCCCTATGCCATC
Source organism: Narcine bancroftii (assembly GCF_036971445.1). Taxonomy (NCBI): domain Eukaryota; kingdom Metazoa; phylum Chordata; class Chondrichthyes; order Torpediniformes; family Narcinidae; genus Narcine; species Narcine bancroftii. The sequence goes on along the minus strand of NC_091470.1, from coordinate 137,086,207 downwards.
GATGCTCTGTGATTAGTAAGGGATTGCTTAAGGTGGGATGTGAGTGGGAAGAGAAGGTTGAGAATCACTACTCTAGACCTAATTCTTACTGAAATGTTTTGCTTGAGAAAAACTGTCATTGGCCCATTTCCTTCGGAGTTCTGAAACAGTGCACATAACGAGTCAATGAGGGATAATTAAAACAGCGGTTTTCAAACTTTTTCTTCCCACTCACATCCCACCTTAAGCAATCCTTTACTAATCACAGAGCACCAATGGCAGAGGGAATACTTAAAGTAGGATGTGAGTGGGAAGAAAAAGGTTGAGAACCATGCATTAAACTCTCTGCTGCTGCCATCAGGAAAGAGGTGTAGGTGCCATAAGACTCGCACTACCAGGTTCAGGAACAGCTGCTCCCCCTCCACCATCGGACTCCTCAACGACAAACTCAATCAGGGACTTGTTTAGAACTCTTACTTGTGCACTTTATTGATTTTTTTCCCCTCCTCTCTGTATTACACAGCAGCTGTTTATGTTTGTTCATTTGTTTACCTGTGTACAGTCTATTTTTGCACTGCCAATAAGTGGTAATTCTACCTGACCCTCAGGAAAGGAATCTCAGGGTTGTATGTGATGTCATGTACGTACTCTGACATTAAATCTGAAATCTAAATCGACTTTCATCATCATTGTCTCATTAAAACAAAAGCTAAATTCAGTCCCCTTCTTCAGACAGCCCCATGTTTATCCAAAGCCAAAAAGACAGACAGCAGAGACACAAAAAATAATGCCTACAGACAATGTAGCATTCATGCCTTGAAGAGATTGTTTGGTTTATTTATTTATTCCAGTGCAGTACTAGATCCAGTATGGCCTCTCCTCTTGTCGGCTGGTCCACTTACTATGTGAGGAATCCTTCTTGAACATCTATCCCTCTCTCACACTTAACTACCACAACAACAACCCTGTATGTCCTGCACCATTCCAAAATCTGTCTGCTTTTCTGTACCTCAGAGGCCCAAGGACAATTTGGGGGCCGATGGACAACTCCCAGTAAAGTGATTGCTCCCTTCCTATTTTTAACTTCCACCAACACCGACTTAACATCCGTGATACTATCCCTAATCAGTAATGATACTCCTTTCCCCCCCCCCCCCCCACCCCCACCTCCCCATCCTATTCCTTTTAAAACACAAACCCCGGTACCTGCATCAGCCAAGTCTGCCCATCCTCCAGGCGTCCAATTCATCCCGGGCCTGGTTTATCACACCTCCCATATGGCAGTCGTGTTTTTACTTTTTAGCTCTTGCTAACCCCTGCCTAATTGTGTTGAAATTGGCCTTACCCAATTTAAGATTCTTACTTCCGTGTCATCAAATATAAAGTTTGCCACATTGAGATCTCCACTTAACTACATATTATCCAACAATACTCTCTCCATGCCAGGGGTCCCCAGACTGTTTAGACCATGAAATCTTTCATCCCTCGTCAACCCCCAGGCATGGACAGAATTAAATAAATAATTTGTTCCTGCATTTTTATCTGCCTTTCGGTGATGTACTCAACCTTAGTTTGGAATACATTATCAACTGAATTAATCCATTTATGTTTATTCTTGTCTTATTATTTCTAATTTTGGATGGCATCACAACCAGATTAAAATCCAAAGTAAAATCTCACAGAAGCTGGAAATTGGAAATGCAAGCAAAAAATGGGCATCAACTGTATTTTTCTTCCCCTGCCCATCATTCAATGCTCGCATAGAGGCACACTCCAAAATTGAACATCCTCACTCTGCAAGGAACAGTGGGCAAATAGTTGGGGCCCAAGAGAGGCTGGTCAGCTAAATGTAGGCTAGGTAACATTGAGTAGGCGAAATTATGCACAGATTTGTTCAATGACTGGTATGTTTGCCATCTGCTTGTGCATGCTGTGTTTCTGAAGTATGATGCCCACACATAAGGATTAGAACATGTAATGAAATAGCTCAGTTAGTAATTTATACTTAATTGTCAGGAATCTCTCCAGTTGCTATGTGTTTATAATTATAAAATCAACGTATTGCACATGGACTATACCCAGAAATAGCAAGCAGCAATGTCTCCCTTCTGTCAGGATGTGGAGTGGCAGCTTAGAATTAGATATGGTTAGGCAGATGACAAATGCCTGTTGGTACTTACATCATCAGGCTTCTCATTTTGCCTGTACTTGGGCAAATGCAAAGTTCATGCACCGTATTTTAAAATATAAAGCACTCACACAAGGCAAACATTGCCATGCAAAGCAATGCATTAGTGAAATGTCTGGTGAGATCACACTGAGAATACTGTGTTTCGTTCTGGTCTCCTCATTTCAAGAAGGTATGGGAAAAGGTGCAGAGGCCCCGCCCCCATGACTCTCCTCAGACTTTAGAACCCCAGCTTCTCAAGGGGGATGCCACATGGACCCCAATCTTCTCCTGGAGGGGGTCCAAATTGTCAGCCCAGTCTACCGGTCTCCTGTGGTCCGCCAGTAAACCCGCCAACCTGCTAAACCACGCAGAGCTTGTATGTCTTATAAGCCCGAGCAAAGCGGAGAAGGAGGAGAGGTGACAATAGAGATCTACAAGATATAAGGTAGATATGGTAGACAATCAGCAATGGTTTCCCACGGTGGGAGGAGCAAACACCAGAGGACATGAGAACAAAGTGAAGGGAGGGAAGTTTAGGGGAGGGAAGTTTAGGGGAGACATCAGGGGTATGTTTTTTTTTTACGCAGAGAGTTGCGGGTGCCTGGAATACCTTGTCGGGGGTGGTGGTGGAGGCTGGAACAATAGAGGCATTTAAGAGACTCTTAGACAGGCACATAGATGGAAGAAAAATATTGGGTTATGAGGTAGGGAGGGTTCATTTTTTTACATATATAGTATATAGCATAGGTTGGCACAACATTGTGGGCTGAAGGGCCTGAATTGTAATATTCTATGAAACATTCTGCATTGCAACTGCATAGGAGATAGGAACAGGTGAATAGTCCCTTACTCCTGTTGCTCCAGTGAATAAGGTTGCAGAAAATCCTGTGCCTCGTCCACTTTTCCAATCCAACTCCTATTTGTTCAAGTTTATTATCATATGACTACATTTACAACCAGGCGAAACAGTGTTTGTCTCAGTGGTTCTCAACCTTTTTCTTTCCACTCACATCCCACCGTAAGCATTCCCTATGCCATAGGTGCTTTGTGATTAGTAAGGGATTGCTTACGGTGGGATATGGGTGGCAAGAAAAAATTTGAAATCCATTGTTTTAATCGTACCTGATTGACTCATTATGTGCACGGTGTCAGATCTCCAAAGGAAATGGGCCAATGACAATTTTTCTCAAGCAAAATATTTCAGTAACAATTGGGTCTAGAGCAGTGATTCTCAACCTTCCTTTCCCAATCACATCCCATCTTAAGCAACCCCTTACTAATCACAGAGCACTGATGGGATAGGGATTACTTAAAGTGGGATGTGAGTGGAAAGAAAAAGGTTGAGAACCATTGGTCACTTTATCTGGACCACAGTGTACACACAATGCACAGCACATAATTATCACATTGATACATAAATAAATCAAAAGAAAAAAAAATATATTTTGGAATGATGTACTCAGTTACAGGATACTGCTCGTCAATCTCACAGCCTTAAGTAAGAACCATAGAACATTACAGAAACAGGCCCCTTCTACTCTGTGCTAAACCACTTTTCTGCCCACTGACCTGCACCCAGTCCATAGCCCTCCATACCTTTCGCATCCATGTACATGTTAAAATTGAGCCCAGCTAGCAGCTTGCTGCACACTCCCACCACTCTGTGTGTGAAGGGGTTCCCCCTAATCTTTTCCCCTTTCACTCTTAATCCATGTCCTCTGGTTTGTATCTGACCTACCCTCAGTGGACAAAGGCTATCTATATTTAATCTGTCTATGCCCCTCATAATTTTAAATACAGTTTGAACCTATTTAATCCAGCGACGTTAGAACCTGGTTATTGTTGGATAACAGAAAATACTGGAAATCAGAAATTGACCCCTAAGTGAACCCCTTATGCAAACATATCAAAGATAGAACAAAGCTTAAAACAGGAAATAATACTGTGGGGAAGCACGGTTAGCATAGTGGTTAACGAGACCGCCAGTGATCAGGATGCCAGTACAAACTCTCTGTAGACAGCGCGGATCTCGAACCCCAGTGTCAATCACTGGTGCTGCAAAGCTGTTTCCCAGCCTAACAGCCCAGATATTGATGCTCCTGAACCTCCTTCCTGATGGTAATGTGTGATGGATGGAACGGGTCTGCAATAATCCTTTGATCTCTATTTAAGCAATACTCCCAGTAAATATCTTCAATAGAGGAAAGGGAGCATCCAAACATCAATTAAACAGCTTTGAAAGTACCAAAGCCTCTGAGATAGAGAATTCCAAAGTTTTATGAGGCTCTGTTTAAAAAAAATTCTCTGAACTTAATCCCAAGGCAAGTCTCCTTTTACTGGATTCTCCAGCTAAAGGAAGCCAACTGGCATTTCAAGCCCTCCCCATCCTTCTTGGAATCTTCTAGGACTCAGTGAAGAAGTCTCTCAACTTTTCTGAATTCCAGTGAGACTTACACAATCTGCCATGAGGCCATAAGCCAAAGGGACCATGGCTCTCCTCATACTCTGGGATGCCACATGGTACCCAATCTTCTCCCTGAGGGGGTCCAAACTGTCAGTCCAGTCTACTGGTCTCCTGTGGTCCACCAGTCAACCCTCTAACCTGCTAAACCCCGCAGAGCTGATATGTCTTATAAGCCCGAGCAGAGCATTCAAAAAAAGCACAACTAGGCTGTCTACTTCTGGGTGAAAACAAATTCCTTCAGATCGCCTCTGACGCTCCCCTCTTGTCATCTTAACGAACATCTTCTGGTTTGAAACATCTCCATTTTGGGGGAAAGTTTCTCTCCTTCCACCCTGTCTATGCTCTTCATAATAATTTTGTATATGTCTATCTGTGCCCCCACCACCTGCCTCTACAGCACAAAAAGAAACCCAGCCCATCCACCCTAAAACAGTAACTAAACTGTTTTGTCCCAGGCAACACCCTGGTAAATCTCCTCCACAATGTGTCTGGAGCAACCACGTCCTCGTCATATGCTAAACAGAACTGCACAGAAACTACCATCTGTGGCCCAAGTGAAGTTTCAGAGAAAGTTGGACCTTCTTCTCTATATTCTGAAATCCTATGCTTTTGCTATTGAAGGCCAACACCTTGTATGCCTTCTCCATGAATCACCACCATTGTATACCAAGGTCCTTCTCTCCCTCAATGTACTCTATAGGAGTCTTATCCCTCAAGGTGTATGTTCCACCCTGATCAAACCTCCCAAAATATATCCATGCACGTTCATCGGAATTAAATTCCATCTGTCATTTCTCCATCCAAAATACCAGCTAATCAATATCATTCTGTAGCCTAACACAATCCACCTCACCATCAACCACAGCACCAATTTCCTCAGCATTTTACAGTATGACATCGGAAACCCCGGCATATTTCTACAGAAGTGTGGTGGAAAATGTGCTGACTGGCTGCATCACGGTCTGGTATGGGGTCACCCCTGAACATAAAGCCCTCCAAAAGTTAGTGGACACAGTCCAGGATATCACAGGCAAAACCATCCCCACTATCGAGAACATCTACAGGGAATGCTGTCATCAGAAAGCAGCAGCAATCATCAAAGATCCACACCGCACAGCACATGCTCTGTTCTCGCTACTGCCACCAGGAAAGAGGTATCGGTATCACAAGACTCGCACCACCAGGTTCAGGAACAGATGCTACCCCTCCACCATCAGACTCGCTCAACAACTCAATCAGGGACTCATTTAAGGACTCTTATTTGTGCATTTTATTGTGTTTTCTTTCTCCTCTCGATATTGCATGGTAAGTTTTTACATTTCATTATTTGCTTACCTGTGTTCATTGTGTACAGTTATTTTTGCACTACCAGCTATTCTACATGGCCCACAGGAAAAGGAATCCCAGGGTTGTATGTGATGTCATGTATGTACTCTGACAATAAATCTGAAACCTCTTTTGTGAAATGTAATGTTGAACAAGAGGTTCCTCGCTGTGAAGTTTGGATAATTCAGATGTCGGGTGCCTCCTTCACTCATTTCTCATCCGCATCAGGAGCCACTTGAGCTGTACAATCCAGCTTCCTCCCAATAAAGGCCAAAATGCTACTCCTTCTCCATCTGGGAGTTTATGTTCTATTTTACATGACTCAACACTGAAAGATCCCTCTATCCCAGTGGTTCTCAACCTTTTTCTTTCCACTCACATCCCACTTTAAGTGATCCCTATGCCATCGGTGCTCTGTGATTTGTAAGGGATTGCTTAAGGTGGGATGTGGGTGGAGAGAAAAAGTTTGAAAACCACTGTTTTAATTGTCCCTCATTGACTCGTTATGCGCACGGTTTCAGAACTCCAAAGGAAATGGGCCAATGACCATTTTTCTCAAGCCAAATATTACAGGAACAATTGGGTCTAGATCAGTGATTCTCAACTTTCCCTTCCCACTCACATCCCACCTTAAGCAATCGTTTACTAATCACAGAGCACCAATGGCATAAGGATTACTTAAAGGGGGATGTGAGTGGAAAGACAAAGGTTGAGAACCACTGCTCTATACACCAACATGTATTAGTTTGTCTCCATGCAAAACACATTCTCTTTTTCTACTCTTTAGACCTGCAGTAAATGGCAACACGTTAAACGGATGAGAAATAAAATACTGGAGATAGTTGCCAGCTGACAAAAGAGGAGGCAATCAACACCTTATCCATCCAGGCTTCTGAGAGAGGAACGCTCTAATGAACAGCACCTGCAAGAGCAACACCTTGGAAGGTGACTTTTTCACAAGACGTCCCCACTCTGAAAACCTCATGTACATCATGCAAAGTCAGAGTCCCTCACCCAGCCTTTGGATTCTAGAAGGATATATGGTGAGCTGGCCTTCATTATCCATGAGGTTGTAGCGGACCGCTACAAAGAAACACACACACACACACACACACACACACACACAAGTTCCTGCCGTTTTTGCCAATTGACTGAGTCATTCATATGAAATAACAATAGCGGGCAGGAATGCCCATGCATATGAATGCCCTTCTTCCCCAGCCTGTTTCTGCTGAGTTAGCTGGGCAGCCTGATCAACGCCATTTTAGGGCTGTTGGTCTGATGCTGCCCCAGCTTCTACCCCCACCGGTTCGTTGTCCTGGGAGTCGCTTCAGTGATCTTTCACTGCATCTGCTGCCGCGCGATGTGCTGGCCCAATCTCTGTGATTTCAGGCCACCACAATGTAATGTTGCAGCTATACAAGGCCTTGGTTAGACCCAACTTGGAATATTGCACTAGGTTCTGGTCACCACATTACAGAAAAGGTGTGGATGCTACAGTAAGGGTACAGAGGAGATTTACAAGGACGTTACCTAGATAGGAGAGCATGCCTTATGAGGATAGGTTGAGTGCTCCTTGGAGCAATGGAGGATGATGGGCACCTGACCATGTAGAGAGCGATGAGAGGCATTGAATGTGTGGATTACTAGAGGCTTCCCCCACCCCAGGCTGCAATGGGTAATATGAGGAGCTCGGGAATAATAAAGGGAAGATGTAAGAGGTTACACAGAGAATGGTGGATGCATGGAATGCACTGTTGACAGTAGTGCTGGAGACAGGTACAGTAATACCATTTAAAAGACTATTCCTGCAGAGAGGTTCATGCACTGAGAAAAATGGAGGGTTATGAGGTAGGAAAATTCTAGGCAGTTATTTGTGTAGGTCATTCGTATAGCACAGCAGAGTAAAGCACAAAAACTCAGCAGATGCTGTGATTGCAGCAAAAACATAGAAAAGCTGTAGAAACTCAGCTGGTCCATAGGAGATGAAGATATAGAACCGATGTTTTGGGCCTGAGCTCTCCTTCAAGGTACATATGATATCTATTTTCTGGTTCTTGGTCCCGGCACTTAAAAAAAATCTATTATTAAGGAAGGAGTTTCAAGGATTTTGAAAATGATTATAGGATTGGGCAGAGACAACACGGAATTATAAAGGGGAAATCTGTTGAGTTTCAAGAGCTATAGAAAGGACTCAAGCCCGAAATGTTGGTTATGTACCATTACCTCCTATGGATGCTGTGAAAACGGTTGAGTTCCTCCAGCATTTCTGTGTTATTACTACTGTTGCAGGATATCTATTATATTATATAGAAATAGGTCTTTAAAAGAGATAGATTGTGGGGGTTTAGTGTAGGTCATTTCACAAAATGATACTTACACTTCACATCTCATTTAAAATGCAAGAGATTTGCTGAAGCCAGACATTCAGGCACCAGTGGCTTTGCAAAGGATAATGGAACTGCTTTGGGAAAGAACTTCAAAAGGAGGTGCAAATGGAAGAGTCTGGGTTCAAGTGCTGATAAAGATCTTTCAAGAATTGGGTTTGGAGCCTTGGGGGAAGGTTCTGGTTTTTACAAGCAGAGAGAGAGAGGAAAGAACAAACAGGGATTCTTCCTTAGAGAGAGAGAGAGATCAATTTTAAAGTAGCAGTTGAGACTGCAACATGGGAAGCTGCCATTTTGAAGATGGGTGGTGAGTTCTGAGTTCAGCCTGTTGAAAACCCTCATAATCCTATAAGAGGAAATGGCTGGCTAGGGTGATTTTCCCTGAAATAAGGGAAACAAAGGAACTCTGTGGTGACCTGGAAGAAGAGGTTATCATTTGGAAAACCCACAATGGGGCAAGTTTCTTCGGCAAGACACTGAAGTGGCTGATCAGAAGGAATCAGTTTGTGTGTGTCCAATGAGCAACAAATCTCTCTCTGAAACCGAAAAGAACCTTCCCGACCAGTAACCATTTAACTTTAAGCACCTGGTGCTTAAATTTCACCTGGTGAAATTTCATAAATGTTAAATTCTGTGCACAGTATAAGAATTGCCTAATACCAGTGAACTTGGAGGAATGAGAAATGAGATTGGACTGTGAATTAAAGAACTTTCCTAAACCTACACACATGCGCTTTGAATTTGAAGGGAGTTAAATTAAGTTAATAGTAATAAGTTAAAGTTTGATCCTGTTTTTATGTTTTAAGAAAATTAAAAGCAACTTTTGTTCAAGTAACTATTAACTTGGTGAATTTCTATTTTGGTGCTGGGTTTTGGAGTCCTCTGGGCTCGTAACATTACAATCACAGTGTCTGCAGACTTTCGTGTTTCACCTCAGAGAGCATTTGGCAGTTTTTTTAAAACTCTTCCCATAGTCCCACTGCAATCAGCTACAGAGCAGTTAATACAGCTGCCTCTGTACTCCAGGGCTGGTCACAGCAGAATAGATAAGGGGGAGCCAGTGATTCTTGTTAAGAGGAAACAGTTAGCCTTCCTTGGGTTGTAGTTGGGACTTGCTTTGCGCATCAGCGCCTTGAATGTGGACATTGTTTATCAGCTCAGGTTGGGACGTGCTTCCAGTCTTGTTGGTTGCAAACACAAACTAGCTGTTTGCTCTGATGTTCTGCAGTGAACATTCCAGCCAGCAAAATCCTCTCGTCACTGTCGTCCAAGTTGCTCTTTCCACGGTGCCTATTCCTCTTTTACCTCTCCAATTGTGGGGAGGAAATGGTGGATCTGGGTTTTCGGAATGCCTTTGATAAGGTGCCCTGCAAGAAATGAATAAATAAAATGAGATCATGTCAGGCTTGGAGTAATACACAGAGGAATGATTAACAGACAGGCAACAGAGAGATGAGAAAATAGGTTATCTATATTTGGGAGGCCGTGATTAGTGTGGTGATTTGGAAGGGTAAAGTATCCAATTTTTGCTGATTATACTAAACTGGTTGTGTGGAGAGATGTTGAGGGAACATGCACGTTAAAGTAGAGCACACATGTCAATCTCTGGCCCGCAGGCTATATTTGGCCCGCAAGATCATTTCAAAAATGTATTAGAGGTGGCCCGTTGGCCACCGCGCCAGTATAGCGCATGCACAGTAATAAAACAAATCCCAGAATGCATTGGCGTCAGCCCGCTAATCGCCCCCACCTCCTCTGTTTATGTTGCAGGGTCTCACCGTGGACTCTGGTTTTGGGGCCTGGCCGGTGTCAGGGGAAGCCAAGGCCGCTTCCCAGCGCCCGGAACCGGAGGCCTCGGGCCTGACCGCGCCAGGACCGTTGCCCACTCCCCCTCCCTGCCGCAGGCTGACCCGCGACTCACGGTGACGGGGCTGCTGATCCGCCGAGATGCTGCCCTGCAGCGAGAGCCGATGCCCCCGCACTGTCGTGTCCCCCTGCCCGCCCCCCCCACCACAGCGCGGCCAGGCTGGTGTCAGGGAAGCCAAGGCTGCTTCCCAGCGCCCGGAACCGGAGGCCTCGTGCCTGAACTCGCCAGGACCGTTGCCCACTCCCTCTCCCTGCTGCAGGCCGACCCGCGACTCACGGTGACGGGGCCGCTGATCCGCCGAGATGCCACCCTGCAGCGAGAGCCGATGCCCCTGCACTGTTGTTGTCCAACCCGATCGCCCGCAAACCCCCACCCTCCCGCACACAGGCCTGAGTAAGTATTATGAACTTTAATCTCAGGATAAAACGATCTTCCAATAGTTTCATGTCACAGTGATAAATATATTCCTGGTTAAAAATGGTCCTGCACCTGGATACAAGCTCATTAGGCATAAAACTTGAAAAGTGTGTAAATCAAAGGATATCTGTACCAATGGAAAAAGGGCATGGCAAATAACCCTGCTAGAGTTCATGCCCATTTGATTGCTTCAGGAATCATGTTATTCTCCCACATTCTCAATAGCCCTCAGATTTTACTATTCGACAGCACACTAGCAACATTTGACAAATCCTCTATAGAGAAATATTATTTATTGAATATTTTATTTCTCATTTGTTAATGCTTCTGGAAAGAGTTTATCCAAAACTATTATTAAACATTTATTTTAATAAGAAAAAGTTTAACATTACATATGTTGAAAGAAGAGAAAACATGCAGATGTTGTTGAAAATTTTCAATAAATATTTAGTTCGGCCCTCGACTTAGTCCAAGTTTTTAATTTTGGCTCTCCGTGAATTTGAGTTTGACCCCCCTGAAGTAGAGGGAGGGCACAGCAGCAGTACATCAGGGAGGGCTACATCAGGGAGGGGCTACGTCAGGGAGGGGGTACATCAGGGAGGGGATATGTCAGGGAGGGGGTACATCAGGGAGGGGGTATGTTGAAGGTAGAGTGAACATTGCAGAGAGAGCACATTGAGGAAGGGGTACATCAGAGATGGGGTACAATGGGGAATATGTTGAGGGAGGGATTCATTTGAGGAGGTGGGGTATGTTGAGGGATGAGACAGTTCATTGGGGGAGAGGGTACATCAGGAAAGGGGTATACTGGAGGAGGTGGTATCATCTGAGAAAGGTGTACATTAGAGAGGGGGTACATTGGAAAGGGTTATGTAGGGGAGGGGATACAATGGAGTAGAGGGATGTAGGAGGGGTACATTGGAGGAGGAGTAAATCAGTGAGGGTTTATGTGGTGAGGGGTTATATCAGTGAGGGGGTACATTGGTGAGAGGGTACATCGGAGGAGGCATTATGTTGGTGAGGGGGTATATTGTGGGAAGAGTATATTGTGAAGGGTGGTTTGTAGGGGAGGAGAATGTTGGGAAGGGGTGAACATCAGAGCAAGGGGTGTTTTGTGGATGGGATGCAAAGAGGAGTGGGGTTCATTTGGGGAGGGGTATGTTGGGGGAGCGATGAACATCAGAGGTGGGGGCATGTCGAAAATGCGACACGATCCACGTTCACCCCAGGCTCAAAGTGCCAACAATATGCTCAAACTCTCCCACCTTATTAACGTCAAGATTCAATTCCTTTATTGTCATATAATAAAGCATAAAATTTGATTCGTCATCAGCAGAAATTGCCCAGTTCCCCTTACAATCAGAGAAAGAGAAGCAAATGAAAGCCCCCCCCTCCCCCCCCCACCCCGAGTTACTGGGTATCCTTGGATTTGCTCACCTCCAGCACTCCTGCAGCCTCCGCAGCCACACAGACTCCTGTCTAAACCATCGGCAACCCAAGCTCCTGATTTAACCCCCCCCCCCCCACCCCACCCACCGACATGATCAGGAAGCCTTCAATGCTGCCAGTACCCTCCCACATCCCGGTTCTGATTCCTGGTACCCCTTCACCTGCCTTGAGCCAGTCTCCAGGAGTCTGCAGCCTGTGTGTTCTTTAACTGCAGAAGCCCTCACAGGTCCGCCACCGTGGTCAACGTCCAAATAGGGTAGTCTCCTCTGCTTCTCCTTCTCAGTCGATGGGGGGGTGGTCTTCCCGATTTCTGGTGCTCTACACTAGTCCTCTGCTTCCACTAAGTCTGCAACCACTTGAGTCTGCTGCTGAACATGGGGTCCACCATCTTGGGCCCAGGATTTTAAAATAAACCACCACCTTTAACACAGGGGTCTCCAAAGAGGCCAAAAGTCGATGGGACTATCCAAGGGGTCGATGGGACTAAGGGGTTGATGGGACTATCTATGGGGTTGATGGGACTATCCAAGGGGTCGATAGGACTATCTAAGGGGTTGATGAGACTATCCAAGAGGTCGATGGGACTATCTAATGGGTCGATAGAACTATCCAAGGGATCAATGGGACAATCTATGGGATTGATGGGACTATCCAAGGGGTCAATGGGACTAAGGTGTTGATGGGACTATCTATGGCGTTGATGGGACTATCCGAGGGGTCGATGGGACTATCAGAGGGGTCGATGAATGTTTGGGTGTTTGAAGGAGGTCGATAAACACCAGGGGGTGGGGAGGAGGGGGGAAGGGTTGATTGAAGTTTGCAGTGGAAACCAGTGGCGTATCTATGGAAAATAGCGCCTTTGGCAGGAGTGACCAACCTCTTGCGAGAGTGGGCCTTGGTGGCCACTATGTTGTCTTTGGCTTTGAACTTTTAATAAGTTGAGAGCCAATGGGAGGATGTTAAACTGTCCCCCTTCCCTGACCCACTCTGATGAGGGGTTGGGGGGAGTTGATCAAGGTATCCATAGAACAATCTCTGTTCCGATGTCTGACCTGTATCCCAATGCTGACCTCTCTCCAATTCTCCTTCCCTTGCACATTTCCGGCTTCACTAGATAGAGCGGGCAGCCAGCACCTCCTTCCCAGGACACTACTGCTCAGTACAAGAGGGCTCGGCTTTAAGGTAATGGGTGGGAATTTCAAGGGAGATATTAAACCATTGGTTCTCAACCTTTTTCTTTCCACTCACATCCCACTTTAAGCATTCCCTATGCCATAGATGCTCTGAGATTAGTAAGGGATTGCTTAAGGTGGGATGTGGGTGGAAAGAAAAAGTTTGAAAACCACTATTTCAATTGTCCCTAATTGACTCGTTATGTCAGATCTCCAAAGGAAATGGGCCAATGACAATTTTTCTCAAGCAAAATATTTCAGTAACAATTGGGTCTTAGAGCAGTGATTCTCAAGCTTCCCTTCCCACTCACATCCCACCTTAAACAATCCCTTACTGATCACAGAGCATGATGGCAATAGGGATTACTTAAAGTGGGGTGTGAGTGGAAAGAAAAAGGTTGAGAACCATTGGTTTAAGGTAATGGGTGGCAAGTTCAAGGGAAATATTAGAGGAAGGTTTTTTTGACCCAGAGAGTGGTTGGTGCGTAGAATGCACTGCCTGGGTCAGTGAGGGAGGCAGGTACATTGATATGATTAGACAAGTATATGGAGGAATTGAAAGTGCAGGGTTATGGGTCTAAAGGTCGGCACAACATTGTGGGCTGAAGGGCCTGTACTGTGCTGCACTGTTCCATATTCAATGTTCACGCCCACTTTTGCCAACCTTTCAGGAATACACTCCTTTGACTGGACCTTCAAACACCGTTCCTGATGTGGCCATCGCTCACTGTAATTCCATTTACCCTCTTAAAAAGATTTTGCGATATTTTCTGCATTAGAAGCTCAAATAGTTTCACCTCTGATTCTATCCATCTAATGGGTTCAAAGTACTGTAGCAGCAGCTACTCTCTCCTGCAATAACACACACATCCAGACGGGTTGAGCTCAGTGAGGAGACTAGTTTATTGCAGGCTGCTGGGCTGCACTTATACTCCCAGCCTGGACCTGGCTGAGAACCATGCTGGAGGGCGCTGATGTCACCCGGGCATTACGTGGTCCCCCAGCGCGGGCTTCTGAGCCCCATGCTGGGAGGAAGGGAAAACCTCTGACAGTGCCATTTTGGCCGGCTGCCCTGCTGGGTGGTTTATAAGCGGGGTCGGTTCGCCTGCATAGTGGTGAGCCGTCATACAGCCCCGCCCCAACTGGCGCCAATATAATTTATCGCCAGGCGGCCTCGCTTCTTGGGCTAGGCTACGACCACAGGCTCGGTGGGATCGAGGTGCGCTGGCTTCAGCCTGTCCAAGATAAACAGCTCCCACCTGCCGCCAATGTCCAGTGTGAACGTAGAGCCGGAACACTGTACAACCCTGTACGGCCCCTCGTACAGTCACTGCAGAGGTGCCGTAGTCGGGCCCTGCCGAACGAAAACATACTCTGTCGAAAGCAGTTTGCCAGGAACGTGAGAAGGGCGGGTGCCATGCCTGGGTGGCGGTGGGGGTTCGAATGAGTCCAAGCGTGCCCTGAGGTGAGAAAGTAGTTCATGCGGCGACCGTTGGGGATTGTGAGGTGCGTTGACGAACTCACCAGGTAGTGCCAACGGCGCACCGTAGACCAGCTCAGCAGATGATGCCTGCAAATCTTCCTTGGGAGTGGAGCAGTTGCCCAGGAGCACCCAAGGCAGTTTGTCCGCCCAGTCGGGATCGGTGAGGCGGGCCATGAATGCCGACTTAAGGTGGCGGTACAGACATTCGACCAGTCTATTGGCCTGCGGGTGGTAGGCCGTGGTGCAGTGTAGCTGGATTCCCAACATGTTGACTAGCTGTGCCCAGAGCACAGATGTGAACTGGGCGCTCCGATCGCTGGTGAAATGACCCGGGACGCAGAGCCGGGCGATCCAACCATGCAACAGTGCTCGGGAACAGGAGTCGGTGGAGGCATATGGCATCAGGATTGCCTCAGCCCAGCGAGTAGTGTGGTCCACCATCGTAAACAGGTAACGATTGCCCCGGGAAACAGGTAAGGGCCAGACGATGTCCTCGTGAATGTGGTTGAACCATTCCCGGACGTGCTCAAACTCCTGTCTGGGCGCCCTGGTGTGCCTGTGCACCTTGGACGTCTAGCAATGGTGCATGTTCTGGCCAACCCTGCAATCTGCTTCCACAGCCCATGCCATACAAACCATTCTGCCACCATCTGCACAGTGGACCTGATGGACCGATGTGAAAGGTTGTGGATGTAATGGAAGACCTGCCTGCACCACTGCTGGGGAACTATTGGTTGCAGGGTGCCCATGGAGATATTGTCAGGAGGTCTGGGAACCGCAGGCCTGTGATGGCGGTCTTGAAGGCCCTCATCTCCTCATCAGACTTCTGGTCCTGGACGTGCTGGTCAAAGTTGAGGCCAGGTGTCAGTGCGCAGATGGCCGGTCGCGAGTGCATCGGCAACCACATTGTCCTTCCCCGCCTTGTGCCGAATGTCAGTGGCAAATTCTGACATGAAGGAGAGGTGATGCTGTTGGCGGACCGACCAGGGATCCTTTGTCATCGTGAGCGCCTGGGTGAGGGGCTTGTGGTCGGTGATGATGGTAAAAGTCCTCCCCTCCAAAAAATAGTGGAAATGCCGCACCGCCAGGTACATGCCCAGTAACTCGCAGTTGAAGGCACTATATGCGTTCTGGCGGGCGGAGCAGGCGGCTGAAGAATGCCAGCGGCTTCCAATGTCCATTCACCTGCTGCTCCAGGATGGCACCGACGGCTGTGGCAGAGGCATTGACAGAGAGTGCCATATGCATGTTGGTGTGCGGGTGGGCGAACATGGTGGCCTTCGCGAGAGCCAAGTGAGCGTTTTGTTCTTGGCTGCGATGAGGGCGAATAGCAGCTGCATGATACGCACAGCTCCCGGGATGAAGTGGTTGTAAAAGTTGACCATACCCACGAACTCCTGCAACCCCTTGAGGCTGTCCGGGCGTGGGAACTCCCTGATAGCAGCGACCTTCGCAGCGGTGGGCATGGCTCCTTCCGGGTTGAAGGTAAGGCCAAAGTCGGCCAGCCGGGAAAAAAGAGCACGTAGGTGGGCCTTGCGTTGCGCCCAGTCCTTGCTGGCGATGAGGATGTCATCCAAATAAATAAAGACGAAATCCAAGTCTCTGCCCATAGAGTCCATGAGGCTCTGGAAGGTCTGAATGGCATTCTTAAGCCCGAATGGCATGTGCAGGAATTCGGAAAAGCCAAATGGGGTGATAATGGCCGCCTTGGATATCCGCGCACCAGGTCAACCTTGGAGAAAACCCTCACACCGTGCAGGTTGGCCGTAAAGTCTTGGATGTGAGGGATGGGGTAACGGTCAGGAACTGTTGCCTCGTTGAGCCATCAATAGTCTCCGCAGGGACGCTAGCCACCAAAGGCTTTCAGGACCAAGCGGAGCGGCGAGGCCCACGGGCTGTCGGACCGCCGAATGATCCCCAGTTCCAACAGGTGCGAAAACTCCTCCTTCACCACCTGGAGCTTGTCAGGCGGGAGCCGGCGTGCCTTGGCGTGAACCGGTGGGCCCTGAGTGGGGATGTGGTGGAACACCCCATGGTATGGCGAGGCAGCGGATAACTGTGGCTTGAGGAGTGTCGGGAACTTGTCCAGGATTCGCTGGAACTCATCTCTGGGCATGCTGATGGTGGCCATCTGCGGTTGCTCCAAGTGGGAGGCGTCGAGGCAAATGGCCTGGAAGGTACGGGCGTCCACCAGGTGCCTACCTCGAATGTCCACCAGAAATCCGTGTGCAAGGAGGAAGTCTACACCCAGGATGGCGATCGGGAGGGACGAGACGGTGAACCTCCACGCAAAATTTTATTGGCCAATCTGGAAGTGGACTGTCTTGTCTCCATTCGTCCAGATTTCTGTTGCGTTTGCCGCACAGAGGGGAAGTCCACGAGGTCGGTTCCTGGACTCGATGGGCATGGCCGGGATAACGCTGATCTGGGCTCCAGTGTCAATGAGGAACTGCCGGCTGCTGACTGAGTCCCGCAAGTAGAGGAGGCTGGCCTGGTCACTTTCCTGGAATGAGCAGGGCTGACGACACTTCTGAGCTTTGGCTACCCAGCGCTGGTGGTAGAAGCAGAGGCCTGGAACGGATGCTGTGGCCTTGGTTATGCTCTTGGGGACCCCTGCAGGGGCCGGATGCTCTACCGCAGCATTAGGGGTGGGCTTGGTGTGGTCATGCCCGTGCCTCATGACCTGCTGGACCGCTGAGCCCTCCAAGAATCGTGTGAGCCATAGGTCTTGGACCTTCTGGGCGACCTTCCTCAGGTCGGTGAAGCTCTTCTGGACCAGCAGCGGGCAGATGTCCCTGGGCATATAGTCGAGGAAAATGTACTCGAAGAGTGGGGAGTTGGTGTGATCACCCATGAGCGCGAGCATCTTGTCCATCGGGTCCATCGGGGATCTGTTCCTCAGGGCATTGAGGTGCAGCATCCGAGCGGCACGCTGGTGCCAGGATAGTCCGAGGGATCCGGTAAGCACTCGCTTGATGGTCTCGTATTTGTCTTCGGCAGGTGGGTGCTGAACGAGGTGCAGCACGTGTCTGGTGGTGGCCTTGTCCAGGGCAGCGACCACATGGTAGAATTTGGTCGTGTCGGACTAAATCTGGCGGAGGTGAAACTGAGCCTTCGCATGGCCAAACCAGGTCTCCGGCTCCTGAACCAAGAATTCAGACAGTTTCACATCTATAGCGCTGATCCCAGACTCGCTCATGATGGGTTCAAAGACGTTTGAACCAGTCGGGGTCACTAATTGTAGCGGCAGCTACACTGCTACTGAAAGAACACACACAACCAGACGGGTTGAGCTCAGTGAGCAGACTAGTTTATTGCAGGCTGCTGGGCTGCACTTATACTCCCAGCCTGGACCTGGCTGAGAACCATGCTGGAGGGCGCTGATGTCACCCGGGTGTCACGTGGTCCCCCAGCGCGGGCTTCTGAGCCCCGTGCTGGGAGGAAGGGAAAACCCCCGATGCTGCCATTTTGGCCACCTGCCCTGCTGGGCGATTTATAAGTGGGGCCGGTTCGCCTGCCTAGTGGTGAGCCGCCACAGTACAATCATTTATTTGTCAGTCTTGGGTTGTTTCTCACCTGCACAAATCAGGAACAAGATTGATAAACCACTGGTGTCCTGAAAATGCTTGTTCTTCTTAAAGCAGAATTGATTACTAAGGAAATCCTTTGTAGCTTTGATACAGTGAAGTTTATCTAAAGTCAATTCCCCTTTGTCCGCTGGAAAAAAACGCTCCACATCTATTTCTTTTCCCATTTTGATTGGCTGCCATTCCAGGTTCAGTTTATGGTATCGTCAATGTGATAAATTCAGAACTTATTCATATCTGTATGAACAGGGGCTCTGCCAGAGCTGCTGTAATGGCAGCAGTGCTGCTGGTGTAGATCCAGGAGAGCGGAGACTCAGCGCGGTTCCTAAGGGTTCTCCTACCCGCTCCTAAAGCTGCGTACAGGCTTTAAACAACCTGTTAATGAAACTGACGGTGTTTTCAATTTAATTTTAAAAATTTGGACATACAGCACGGTAACAGGCCCTTCAGGCCCATGAACACCTGCCGCCCAAATATCCCAATTAACATACAACACTCGTACATTTTGAAGGGTGGGAAGAAATTGGAAAACCATGTTGACACGGGGAGAACATACAAACTCCTTATACACAGTGCTGGATTCGAATGTGGGTCGCTGGTGCTGTAATAGCGTTGTGCTAACCGTGCCATTTGTAAGTAAAATTCTGCAAACGTGGAGATCAGTACTCAAGATGGCAGTGCCTGTGTTTGATAATGCTTATGGCAGTTTCATGTAATATTACATTTCTGTTTCATTACATGATAATAAATAGTATTTGATCTGTGCTCGGCGGCAGCCACAAAATGTTGCAGGCTCTGGGGAGCAGCAGACCAGTGCAGGGCCCTAGAAATGGAAAGGACATCCCCCTATCCCCACCCCAGAGAAGGAGAAGCAGAAGAGACAAGCCTACAGGATGGTGACCACAGCAGCCCACATAGGCTGCAGGAGACTTGTGTTTGGGGGACCCGCATGATCTATGGGCTGCTGGAGACGGGCTCATGGGAACCAGGTATCAGAAACGGGATTTGACAGGGCGCTGAGGGCAAGAAGGGCTCTCGAAGGGCCTCTGGTGCTGAAAGCTTCCTCATCGTGTTGGGGACTTTGGATCTGGAGCTCGGATTGCTGTTGAATCAAATAGGAGTCTGTGGAGGCGAATTCACGGACACTCAGTGATTTGAAGCGGCTCCTTTTTTGCTTTACTTTCTCTCTTACTGTAAAGGGGGGTGGGGGGAAACCAGGCGACTGTTGTGTGGACTGTGGAGGGTCATGTATCCTCTCCGTCTGGTACCTGATGGGTGTGTGCGCATTGTGAGCATAATATGGCCTCTCTGTCTGGAATCTGTTGGGAACATGGAGTATGGGGAGTCATGTGACCTCTCCAGCTGGACCCGAGTCAGGTCACCTCACCTGCCATTCAAGGGTAAGATCTGTCCACAGCTGAGGGTGATGCATTGAAAAAGCTGAGGATGTGCAGTGTCTGCCTCTCCCTCTTTGCTTGCAGCTACTGCATGAAGACCATCACTGAACTCCAGGCTGTAGGCCACAGACAGCTCTAGAGGGCCGAATGCAATGGGCCCATCAGGGATCCCAAATTGTGGGCAATGCTAGAGACCAGGTTCATTTAATCACAGAGCACCGATGGCACAGGGATGGCTTAAGGTAGTATGTGAGCGGAAAGAAAAAGTTTGAAAGCCCCTGTTTTAATCATTCCCTAATTGACTTGTTATGTGCATGGTTTCAGAACTCCAAAGGAAATGGGCCAATGACAATTTTTCTCAAGCAAAATATTTCAGTAACAATTGGGTCTACAGCAGTGATTCTCAACTCCCAGACCACCTTAAGCAATCCTTTACTAATCGCAAAGCACCAATAGCATAGGGATTACCTAAGGTAGAATAAGAGTGGGAAGAATAAGTTTGAAAACCATTGGTCTAGGACAACTTCTGGATTGAAGGATGTCCACTTAGCACAGAGATATAGAGGAATTTCTTTAGCCAGTGGGAGGTAAATCTGTGGAATTTGTTGCCACAGACAGGTGTGGAGGCCACGACGTTGAATGCATTTAAGACAGAGATTGATCTGTTCCTTGATTAACCAGGAAATCAAAGGTTTTGGGGAGAAGGCCAGACAATGGGGCTGAGTGGGGGAGCTGGATGAGCTCATGATTTAATGGCGAGGCGGACTCAATGGTCTGTTTCTGCTCCTACATCGGAGGGTCTTGTAGTTGATGTTTTTGTAGTTTTATTTACAAAATTCTGTTCGGCAGGAGTAAGAATTTTGGTGCATATGTATATTGAACAATGTACAATAAACATACAAGAAGGACATTTTGTACAAGATGAAAACTAGGGACACAGAACTCTGGACCACGCAGGGTCTATGAGCATTGGGTATGTTGTAAGCGGGTGATCTCTGGAAACATCATGCTTTACTGGTGCTCGTATGAAAGTCTCTGCTGAGAGAGGAACAGAATTAAAATTTCAGAGCTGGAAAAAGGTTTATAAGGAGAAAACATAAAGAAGTTGGTTGGAGTAGCAAAAGATTGCAGATGCCGGAACCTCAAGCAAAAACAAATTGGTGGGGAACTCGGCAGGTGAGGCAGCATCCTTGGAGGGAAATGAAATGCACCATTTCATCAGATGCAAGGATCGACAATGAGATAGACAACAGACTCGCCAAGGCAAATAGCGCCTTTGGAAGACTACACAAAAGAGTCTGGAAAAACAACCAACTGAAAAACCTCACAAAGATAAGCGTATACAGAGCCGTTGTCATACCCACACTCCTGTTCGGCTCTGAATCATGGGTCCTCTACCGGCATCACCTACGACTCCTAGAACGCTTCCACCAGCGTTGTCTCTGCTCCATCCTCAACATCCATTGGAGCGCTTTCATCCCTAATGTCGAAGTACTCGAGATGGCAGAGGTCGACAGCATTGAGTCCACGCTGCTGAAGATCCAGCTGCGCTGGGTGAGTCACGTCTCCAGAATGGAGGACCATCGCCTTCCCAAGATCGTGTTATATGGCGAGCTCTCCACTGGCCACCGTGACAGAGGTGCACCAAAGAAAAGGTACAAGGACTGCCTGAAGAAATCTCTTGGTGCCTGCCACATTGACCACCGCCAGTGGGCTGATATCGCCTCAAACCGTGCATCTTGGCGCCTCACAGTTTGGCGGGCAGCAACCTCCTTTGAAGAAGACCGCAGAGCCCACCTCACCGACAAAAGGAAAAGGAGGAAAAACCCAACACCCAACCCCAACCAACCAATTTTCCCCTGCAGCCGCTGCAACCGTGTCTGCCTGTCCCGCATCGGACTTGTCAGCCTGCAGCTGACGTGGACTTTTACCCTCTCCATAAATCTTCATCCGCGAAGCCAAGCCAAAGTGTGAGGAGAGGAAGAGGGGTGAACCAAGGAGAGGTGCAGGATTTAATTTTAAATGCAGTCATTCAGCAAAGTTACAGGCCCACAAATCCGTGCCTCCTAATCTACACCCTATTAACCTGGACCTCTAGTTCATTTTGAATGGTGGGAGGAAATTGGAGCCCCCCCCCCACCCCCCGGGGAAAACCCATGCAGACATGGAAAGAATGTACAAACTCCTTTCAGGCAGTGCAGGATTTGAACCCCGGTCCCGGTTGCTGTAAATGTGTTGCGCTAACCGCTACGCCAACTGATGACAGACTGATGGAGCCAGGTGGGGTGTGAACTTGGGAGCCAGTGATTGGTGGAAGCAGAGAAAGGAAGAGAAAAGGGGAGCACAGATAGAGTTAGGAGGGGAAGGGTTAAGGTGACGGTGGAGGCAGCAGTTGTGGCAAAGAGATTGGCAGTTTCTCTTTAACACTGCCTGTCTTCTCCCTCCCTTCTCCGTTTTTGCCCAAGAAGTTAGGGAATGAGCTGAAAGTGTGGAGGTAAAATGGATGGGGCCCAGCAATGGTGATGGAGAATTCTCTGTTGACCTGGAAGGAAAGCGTGCTCAGTGAGGGCATCTCATTAGATTAGATGTACCAGAAATGGTAAAATTGATGTTTGTGGTGAATATACCAATAAGCTGTGGATTGTAGACATTGGTTGACAAACTATGCTCAGATGTACAGGAAGCAAAGTCACCAATAAGCAACATGAAAGCAGAAAGGGAATTTGGAATGTTCGCCAACAGGTTGACATTTTCGTTTTGAGGAGACAAGATCAGTGAAGATGATGCTTGAGAAAACAGTTCTAATGGGGCTGAGGACATGTACTAGGGTTTAATCCACTGGCAGGAGCGATCCCAGATGGCAATATTCCACATCCAGCAACAAGCAGCTCCCTTCAGGTTAAACCAGGGAGGTGATGCTTCCTCTCCCCAAGAGCTGCTTCCCCAGTGAGAAGGCATCACCTGCATGGAAGTGCTAACACATTGTCTGTCAATGCCCCCCAACCCAAAGACATGAATGCATTGATCTATGCCATAGAATCAGCTAGTATGAGGTAGCTTGGTGCAACAATTATTTAAAAGTGACCAATACAAACAGCCTTGAAGAAAAATCACGACCATACCAGGCCCAGTTTGCAGATGCAAATCATTCCTAATTAGAAAAAAATTCCAACTGCGTACTAAATCAAAATTAAGGGCAGATTTAGGAAAAGATTATTTGATTAATCAGTGCTCAGCCTTTGAGAGTCATTGACAGTTACACTATGGAAAAAGGTCCATGGGCCAAGCTTGTCCGCACAATCCTGCTTTAGTCCCATTTGCCCGCATTAGCTCCAGACCGCTCCCATCCATGGAGTTATCATGTGTTTTTTTAAAAGGAAGCTAGTGTGCCTGCCTCCACCAATGTGTCAGGCAGCTCATTCCATGTTCTCATGTCCCTTCTAAATCCCACCCCATCACTTGACAGTTATGCCCTCTCCCCTTAGATTCTCCTTCTCTAAGAAATGGACCATCACTGCTCACCCTATCTACGCCCGTCATGATTTTATATCTCTTAATAAGATCCCCTCTCAACCTCCTGTGCGCTAAAGAAAACAAGCCTAGTTTTCCATTCTCTTATGATAACTCAACTTCTTCTGTACCTCTTCTGTACCCTTTCCAATGTTATAATATCAGCAACCAAATCTGCACAAATATTCCAAGAGTGGCCTCACTGGAGTCTTGTATAGCTTCAATATGACATGACAGGGCTCTGATCGATGAAGGCATGTGTCCCAAATACTCTCTTCACTGTCTACCTGAGCTGTCACCTTTACCTTGACCCCTGGGTATCTCTGCTCCTTCAAGGCACTGAGTGAGTCCTCCCCCGGTTCAATTTACCCCAAATGCAGCATCTTGCACTTCTCAGAGTTGAACTCCACCTCCCATTCCCTACCCCAGTTCCCGTGTGGTCTGAATCCTGTTCATTTTCTCCACTGTGCACCATAGCAGATCGATTTTTGCCATCAGCAAACTTCCTCACCTTACCACAAACATCCTTGTCCAAATCATCTATGTTACAAAAGCAAGGGTCCTGATACCAAACCCTGAGGCACTCCACTGTTCACAATTCTCCACTCTGGAAAAACTGCCCTCTTCAATGACTCTTGGACTACTATCATTAAGGTAAATGTTTTATCCAATTTCCCTACCCTCTCATACCAACCTCCCAAGTGGGATGCTAGCAAAAGCTTCACTAAAAGGTGGCACAGTCATTGCAGCGGTTAGTGCAGTGCTGTTGCTGTGCCAGTGATCGGGACCGGGGTTCAAATCCCGCGCTGTCTGTAAGGAGTTTGTATGTTCTCCCCGTGCCTGCATGGGTTTTCCCTGGGGGCTCCGATTTCCTCCCACCCTTCAAAACGTACTTGGGGTGTGGTTAAATGGGTATAAATTGGACGGCACGGGCTGGTGGGCAGAAAAGGCTGGTTATATTTTAAAAAGTTTAAAATCAATAAATAAATAAATCCATATGAATAACATCATGTGGTTTGCCCTCGTTTACCCTCTTTGACACCTCTTATTCCAAGTTCATGAGACACAATTTTCCATTTGCTAATCAACGCTGGCTCTCCTCAGTTTTCTTGTTTTTTAAAAATATTTTATTTATATTTTCATATAAGTTGTGCGGCCATCTACAGTGTCCTGCCAACAATTTTCTTTATGAGTATATATGTATACTTCGCTAGGATTCTACTAAATAGAATAATACCTAGTGTCGCCGAGAATATTCTCCCAGAATCACAGTGCGGCTTTCGCGCAAACAGAGGAACCACTGACATGGTCTTTGCCCTCAGACAGCTCCAAGAAAAGTGCAGAGAACAAAACAAAGGACTCTACATCACCTTTGTTGACCTCACCAAAGCCTTCGACACCGTGAGCAGGAAAGGGCTTTGGCAAATACTAGAGCGCATCGGATGTCCCCCAAAGTTCCTCAACATGATTATCCAACTGCACGAAAACCAACAAGGTCGGGTCAGATACAGCAATGAGCTCTCTGAACCCTTCTCCATTAACAATGGCGTGAAGCAAGGCTGTGTTCTGGCACCAACCCTCTTTTCAATCTTCTTCAGCATGATGCTGAACCAAGCCATGAAAGACCCCAACAATGAAGACGCTGTTTACATCCGGTACCGCACGGATGGCAGTCTCTTCAATCTGAGGCGCCTGCAAGCTCACACCAAGACACAAGAGAAACTTGTCCGTGAACTACTCTTTGCAGATGATGCCGCTTTAGTTGCCCATTCAGAGCCAGCTCTTCAGCGCTTGACGTCCTGCTTTGCGGAAACTGCCAAAATGTTTGGCCTGGAAGTCAGCCTGAAGAAAACTGAGGTCCTCCATCAGCCAGCTCCCCACCATGACTACCAGCCCCCCCACATCTCCATCGGGCACACAAAACTCAAAACGGTAAACCAGTTTACCTATCTCGGCTGCACCATTTCATCAGATGCAAGGATCGACAATGAGATAGACAACAGACTCGTCAAGGCAAATAGCGCCTTTGGAAGACTACACAAAAGAGTCTGGAAAAACAACCAACTGAAAAACCTCACAAAGATAAGCGTATACAGAGCCGTTGTCATACCCACACTCCTGTTCGGCTCCGAATCATGGGTCCTCTACCGGCACCACCTACGGCTCCTAGAACGCTTCCACCAGCGTTGTCTCCGCTCCATCCTCAACATCCATTGGAGCGCTCACACCCCTAACGTCGAGGTACTCGAGATGGCAGAGGTCGACAGCATCGAGTCCACGCTGCTGAAGATCCAGCTGCGCTGGATGGGTCACGTCTCCAGAATGGAGGACCATCGCCTTCCCAAGATCGTATTATATGGCGAGCTCTCCACTGGCCACCGTGACAGAGGTGCACCAAAGAAAAGGTACAAGGACTGCCTAAAGAAATCTCTTGGTGCCTGCCACATTGACCACCGCCAGTGGGCTGATAACGCCTCAAACCGTGCATCTTGGCGCCTCACAGTTTGGCGGGCAGCAGCCTCCTTTGAAGAAGACCGCAGAGCCCACCTCACTGACAAAAGGCAAAGGAGGAAAAACCCAACACCCAACCCCAACCAACCAATTTTCCCTTGCAACCGCTGCAATCGTGTCTGCCTGTCCCGCATCGGACTGGTCAGCCACAAACGAGCCTGCAGCTGACGTGGACTTTTTACCCCCTCCATAAATCTTCGTCCGCGAAGCCAAGCCAAAGAAAGATATATGTATACAAGCCCGTGTCTCTACCAACCCCCTCCCCCCCATAAATAAAACAAGACGACTCACTCAAACTTCAAACAACAACAAAACCTTAACACCAGGAAAATAAATAATAAATAAGGGACAGGGTTTGTCACAGCTCAGTTCCTGACTTTTCTTGATCGGGATCAATGCAAGGGAGAGGAAGCCTCAGCAAGGATCGGGGAAACCAATCACTGCCATGCGCCTATATAGTGCATGTATGGCTGCCAGATATTACGAAAGGTACTGTATTTGTTTCTCAGGTTATGTTATTTTCTCCAGGGGAATGCAATTCTGCATTTCCCTATTCCATCATTTGATACTAAGACTAATTAAAGTCAGAATTCCAAGTCGCCGCAATGCATTTCCTGGCCACTGCCAATGTGATTAACACAAATTGGATTTGAAATTTGGACAGCTTCATTGTAAGCCTTATATCCATTATATTTCCCAGAAGGAACAACTCTGAGTTCTGTAGGAATCGTTTGCTTATAATTTTCTCCAGGAATTGGTTTAGATCTACCCAAAAGGAGGCTCACCTTGGTACATGAACAGGTTGCGTGCTCGAACGTACTGGTCGCAACGCCACATCTGAAGCATTGGTCCAAGAGTTCAGGTTTTGACCGGTTTATTTTCTGAAGCGTTAGATACAGCTGGGGCAAAAAGTTATACTGGACCAGCCTGTATCTTGCATTGATGACCGTGGTCATGCTTTCCCAGCGCAAGTCGGACCAGCATCTCTCATCAATTGCAATGCCAAAGTTCAACTCCCATTTTTCTCTCGATCTATGAAGGCCCAGTTTGGGTCCCTCTGACTGGAACAGGCAATACATTGCCAAAATAAAATTCTTACCACTCCCCCTTCGAATCGAGGCCTCTATGTTACTGCATTGAGGTAGGGCTATACTTGGACCCAATATGTCTCGTAGAAAAGACCTTATTTGAAGATAGCAGTGGAATGCCTGATTTGGCAAAGCATATTTATTTTTTAGTTGCTCAAACAATATTAATTGCCCTTGCTCGTAACAGTCCTCTTTGGACCTGATGCCACTACAGCGCCAGATGTCTAGGATCTTGTTACCTACCGTTAATGGTATTAATTTATTAGGAGTCAGGGGCATTTTTGATGACAGCTCCACTTTAGCTTCAGATACTGGTTAATTTTGGTCCAGATACTAATCACTTGTTTTAATGTGGGGCTGCCCTTCTTCCCTGAAAGAAATTTAGCATCCCATTTATAAATAAAGTCCTCTCACCCACCAGGTGCAGATCAATTTGGGTCCAGGGTGATACATCTCCTCTCTGGAAGAGAGAGACAGAGTATCTCAACTGGGCTGCCCAATAATATTTTTTTTAAGTCTGGCATTCTCAATCCGCCTAGACTGTAGTCCCATGTTAATTTTTCCATAGAGACCTTTGCTACCTACCACTCCAGGGAAACATACTGACCTAGTGTGGCAGGAGTTTAAAGAAACCCCAAGTCAATGGAACAGGCAATGTTTGGAAAAGATATTGGAATCTTGGTAACACATTCATTTTGATGCAGTTAACCCTGCCCACCAATATTATGGCAGGGACATTTGCCTCTTTAGGTCCTTCTCAACTCTCCTCAGCAAGGGGGCATAGTTTAACTTGTTTAGATATTTCAAGTTACCATCAATATTAACTCCTAGATATTTGATTCCCTCCTGCGGGCACCTTAAATTACTATTTTCTCTAAAATGACTATAATTACACTTGGTGAGTGGCATCACCTTGCTCTTTTCCGAATTGATCTTGTACTCAGAAAATTTCCCATAGTCCTCTCATACAACGTGTAGTCAAGGCAGAGAGGTAACAGGGTCTGTCAGCAAATAAATTAATTTTGTGCTCCTCCTGGCCCACTCTGTAACCTTTAATGACTGGATCCTGACAAACAGCCTCCGCCAGAGGTTCCATTGCCAGCACAAAGAGAGCCAGTGACAGCGGGCACCCTTGTCTACTAGATCTGGTAAGTGGGAAGGCTGAAGAGATCTGCCCATTGGTTACGACTTTCACCTTGGGCGCATAGTATAGCGTCCTGGTCCAATATTGAAACATTGGTCCAAGCCCCGCCTTTTCCATCACCTTAAATAAAAATTCCCACTCCAGTCTGTCAAAAGCCTTCTCTGCATCCAAGGAAATGGCCAATGCCCTCTCATTTCTAGATTGTGCCAGATGCATTACACTCAGCAGTCTGCCAATATTGTTCGCTGCTTGCCTCTCCTGCACACAGCCTGTCTGGTCTTTGTGTGTCAATTTTGGCAAATGCAACTCTCCTCAATTTTCCCCTTGCTAGCCAAATGTTGATAGAGATTCTGTCTCTGAGAATCCTCTCCAGCAGTTTCCCTACCACTGATGTCAGACTAGCAGCTCTGTAGTTACTTGGATTACCCTTGTAATTAACACCCGATTTGCCACCTTCCGGTCCTCCAGAACATCTTTCATTTTCGGTGCTGTGTCAGTCATCTTACCTTCCTGTTTGGAGCCACTTTCAACTGCAATCCTTTTATGCAGGCCCTGTTACCATGCCGTATGTCTAAATTTAATTGAAAGAGCAGGCTAAAACAATCAGGTGCAATGGTGAGCAAATCGATCATACAAATTGAAATTACTGTTACCATCTGCCTTGTTGTCCAAAATTACTGGAAGATCAACCATGGGAGGGTAACATTTGTGCTTTGTTTTTGGTGTGGAATTGGTTCCAGTGTAAGATGGCAAAGATTAAACGTTCCAGATTTTCCTCTGGATCACACAATTTTCCTCTTTGCCAGCGGAAACAGCTGAGAGGCTCTTGCCCGCAGTATTACAGGATCTGGGATCTAGCAAACAAAAGTCTTACATATTCCCGGACTGCCACTTAACAGAAATCGGTGGAGGAATTTCTTGGCTAAAATGCATCAAAATCAGGCCACCAGAGCTATGACGGAGTGTGTTGAGAAGTGATCCAGAGCACCAAATACATACATATTACAATAGCTGCATGGCATTCCCTCAGTGCTAGAACACAATGTTTGAATAGAAGATCTACCATAGTCGTGATGGCAGAATGGACTCGAAGGGCAGGATGGCCTCCTACTTATTCCCATTCTTTATGTCCTTGAGCATCGCTCCCACCATATAACCACGGTGAAGCCACCTACTGAAATTCACGAGAGCTAGCTTGGCTTCTGTATGTTCAGAAGCAAATCCCAGAAGAGTGGTCGAATGTGAGGGCTAGGAATCTTCCCACAGCAGTGGTTCTCAACCTTTTTCTTCCCACTCATATCCCACTTTAAGTAATCCCTATGCCATCGGTGGTCTGTGATTAGTAAGGGATTGCTTAAGGTGGGATGTGAGTGGGAAGGGAAGGATGAGAATCACTGCTCTAGACCCAATTGTTACTGAAATATCTTGCTTGAGAAAAATTGTCAATGGAGTTATGAAACCGAGTCAATGAGGGACGATTAAAACAGTGGTTTTCAAACTTTTTCTTCCCACCCACATCCCACCTTAAGCAATTCCTCACTTATCTCAGAGCACCGATGGCAGAGGGAATACTTAAAGTGGGATGTGAGTGGAAGGAAAAAGTTTGAAAACCACTGGCCTAGAGCATGTTATCATGGGATGGAAGTTTCATTTGCATTGCTTGTTCTGAACTGCCAGATACAAAGTTCTTGCCACATTGCCTAGAAAGGACTCACCTAAAATTTACCTGTTGATGTTTACAGCCTCTCAGGAAGGTATTCACAAAGTAATCACTCTGTTCTCTAGTCATGAGGAATTAATTTTGGCAGGGTTAGCTTGGTGCCTTTCTTGGGGTCCCAGCAGAATCCACATCAGTTCTACTAAGTAGTGTTGAAAGCAGTTAGGATGAAATACCCAAGATACTTTTAAGATGGGATTTTTTAAAAGTTACAAATGGAGTGGATTTCTGAAAGCACATTTTAACCTGACTTTCATGTTCTCTAAACATTCACATGTGCATTGATAATTAAATTAGCCCGAGCCATTTGGAGACAACTTTAGTGTACGTCAGGTATTGTCTTACAGCTCAGGCCTTGTTCAGTTGAACAGTCAGTTGCAAAAAAATCACACAACCATTATTAATGCTAATGCCCAGTTAGAGCATAAACAATGGAGATCCCAATTAGTTCATTTCTTGCAACACCATCACCACCTTTTCTTTTTACATTTTGCATGGGAATGTTCAAAGTTAAGACCATTTTGGGTAGAATTGGGTTTATTTTGGAAGGAGTTACATAACTTAATTTTCCTCAAGATCTTTCTTTACTTGGATATATTTTTGACACAGAATTGAGATTAAATAAATATCAAAAAAGAATTTGTTAAAATAGCCCGAGCGGTAGCTAGAAAATGCGTGGCAGTAACTTGGAAGTCAAATGTATATTTGGGAACAGGCCAGACTGAAATAGGGAGTTGGATACCACTTGAAAAGATTACATCTAATTCACATAACAAATTTGAAATGTTTTTAAAGATTTGGGAATCATATTTGCAAATTGTAGGAATTAGGTTGTAATCGCCCAACCTGAACTTTCCCGACTTCTAAAAATTAAGATAGGTTAGACTTTATTTGATAGTTTTGGTAAGTTTTAATAAATATCATCCAGATGCTCTATTTTTGTTTTCTATCAGAGGAGGGGGAAAATTTTCAAAAATCACTATGTATTAACTTTAAATATTTTTGAACAAAAAATTTTGTGTAAGTTATAATGCATATGTGGAAATCAAATAAACTTTTCCAAAAAAAATTGAGATGCAGAATAAAGTTCGATATGGAATAAATTTTGCTTTCATAGAACTTCATTGAAAAAAGTGAATAAATTAATGTGTTTCTTTCCCAAATTGCAAATGACACAGCTTTGCATTACTCTCTTTTCCAACCCTGCC